>NC_136917.1:60269417-60869417 GCF_949752795.1 Hyperoodon ampullatus
ACAGTGGGTGGGGATAGGGCAAAAGAGCCTGGTTTATTAAGGCAATTGTGAGTATTTTAGTACCTCAGTAACAAGAAGTCTTCAGAACAACGATGAGATTATGCAGGGCCAGGCTGGGTCTCTGAGACTTATTCTGGATGCAGTGAGGAATCAGTGAGAGTTTTCACATAGAACGTGCCATGCGCACAATGACATTCTGTAAAAATCATTCTGGAGTCTGTGTGGAAGTTACCGTAGTAAGCCAGGTGAGAGATCTTGATGGCCTGGACTGAAGTCGTGGTAGCAGTGACCGTGAGAAGGGAATGGAGTGGAGAGATAGTAAAGGACCTAGGACTGATGGGACTTGTGGTTATATGTGAAGTGAGAGAGAGAGAGGGAGGGAAGAAGATATCAAGGATTTGGATATCCCAGTTTCTTGGATAGGTGAGTGGGTAGTTGGTTATACCTCTGGGATCGAGAATATAGATAGAAGAGTAGGCTTGAGGGAGGGTGGGGAGCATGAGTTGAGTGTAAGTTACTGTGAATAATCTAAGTAGGGGAGTCAATTCAGACACGGGATATATGGCTCTGGACTTTAGAGGGGAGGGGAGGGTGGGAGAAAAGGCTGTGGGAGGTGGCGTACCATGAAGAGGGCCTGATGTTTAGAGTTTATGTATTTTTATGTATAACTTCTATAATTAATAGTTTATGTGTATTGATTCGTAGTTTAACTCTGAAGACCAGCTCTACTTTCATTTTTTTAAATTGTTGGGTTGGGGGCAATGGTTGGGGCAGACCATCCCTTTCTGCTGTGCTCTCTACCACTCTGGGGGCAGTGAGAGGTCTTCAGATCAGAGTTCATTGATGAGAACGATGTAATGAAGACCTGCTGTGGGCATGGCCCTATGCTGGGAAGCCTAGGCCATATGAGAGTCCTTGGACACATAGTCCTTGCTCAGCAGGAATGTCGAATCTAGCATGAGGGGGCTGGGTGGCTAACTATGTGCTATGAAAAGGTACTCAAACACAAGTCAGTATTCTATGTGCCAACTGAGTTACAGGCCAGAAATACTGCAGTGGTTTAGGGAAGGCAGAGATCACTTAGGACTGAAGTATTCAAAGGGCTTCATAGAGGAGGCAAAACTTAACTCACTGGACCATTCTGGAAGTCTGGAAAGTGCAAAGTACAACACAACAAAGGAGAGCAAGCTTCCCAGTTACTAGTCACAGTGGAGGTTGTTGTCAGTGCTTCCAAAATGGCTCTATTTGGTCTACATCTCTTCCATATATGTAAAATAGAACGAATAATTTCTGTCCCCTGGGCTTTTATGAGCTCTAATCTTTTTAGTTCTCTGTCAGAAACCTTCAGTTGTTCCTGATCAGTACCAGATTATGTTTTCTCTTCCTGTCTTTTTAAGTCTCTCTACAGTTTGAAGACAACATTTATAATGAATATATGTGCAGTGTTTTACAGTTTGTAAATTTACTCTAGGAATGCAAGTATAGTGTAGTATTAGAAAATATATGTCATATACGACATTGAAAGATTAAAGGGAAAAATCTGTATAATCATCTCATTAGATTCACAAAAACATCTGATAAAATTCAGTTTAACTTTATGATTAAAAAATAAGACACAAGGGAGTTTTCTTAATTTGATAAAGGCCATCTGCAGAAATCCTAAAATTAACACACAGTGAGGAAACACTACAAACATCTTTTTTAAAATCAGGAAGATGACAAGAATATTCATTAGCACACTTTATGTTCAACATTCTGTGATATATGACTAAAGGTGGCATAACAGGTGAGTGGGAAAAAGAAGTATTCAATAAATGGAACTTACAGGAAAAAATTAGATCCATATTTAATATACTGACATAAAAATCAACATCAGATAAAATAAGGGCTTAAATATCAAAAGCAAAAATATTAAACCTTTGATATAAAATAGAAATTTATATCTGTCTGGCATGGAGTAGGGAAGGACACTAACTACAAAATAAATTATACTTGTGGGATTTTTAATATGAAGGTTTTTATCTTTACTGTGTTCTCCCCTTCCTTGATAACATTCTCTGTTTTGAGATTTTCTTCACCTTTTTAAACACATGATTCTAGTCATCTGTCTTGATATTTATCATACTATGCTCAGCTAACTTCTTTGCACCCTGAATGCAGGCAGTCCCCAAGTTCAGAGGTCTGTAGCTTACATTTTCATGCTGAAGTGAAAGTGGGAAGGAAGCCAGAAGAGGCATCTGTCCTGGTCAGACAAGCTGTGGGTCTGGCATGCTGGTTATATTGGAATGTTCCAGTGGTTACCAATCCCAGTGTGAAATCGAGAGAGACTCTCAGGTCTCCGGAACTTTTTCTTAACCATAGCAACACCTATCTTGAGCCAGTTTGCAAGACTAGGTGGTAGCATCAACGGAGGCCCACTAAGGGAAGACAAAGGAAGCTACTCTCAGTGTCTTAGAGTTGGAGTGAACTGTGGGTCCCCAAATCTACACAAGTGGAGAAGGTTCTGTTTTTCTACTAGCAAAGCAGAGCTTAACCTGGTCCAAAGAGACATAACACTCCAATGTCCCGGACTTGACTTGGAGCTGAATAGTTTTATCAGTTTGGGGAGAAGTTCCTTTCCTTGCTCATTTTTTGGATTCTTCTTTCCCACCCCACCATCAAGTTGAGACTTGTTGCTCAGGAGTGATTGGGCATCTAGCTGGCATCCCATAGGAATTTGAGTGTTTTGTCTTTGTTATAGAGGGCTTTGAGATTATGGGTGGCTCTTGCTAGTCACCACCTGCTCATTTAGGCCACATAGCTAGTCTTTTTATAACAATTACAATCCCTTGTCTTTCTATGGGATTATGGTTTCGCCAAAGCTTTCACTCTTGTGCCACTGTTCTCCACGCTGTAGCCAATGTGACCTTTTTAAAGCACAAATGTGTTCACCTACTTCCTGCTCCACTTCTTTTCTTAAAACTCTGATGGCTTCTCATTGTTTAGAATGAAATCCAAACTCCTTAGCTTTGTCTATGACACTTAAAAGACCGCTCAGTCTTCTAGGCTTTTCTCTTGATACTCTCCTTTAGTTTTACTGAACTTCCAGTGCTTTGAACATACTTGACTCCTTTTCTCTGGGTCTTTGTTCATATTGTTTCCTCTGCTGTTTCCCATCTTCCTTTTTACCTGGCTAATTTCTGCTCTCCTTTAAGACTTCTGTTTTTCCTCAACTTCTAGTAAGTTTTTCCTCAACCTGCCAGCACTGGGATAGTTGCCTATCCTTTGTGCTTCTGAGAAATGTTTACCTGGCTTTCTCTGTCACTGAACTCTAAGCTTTGTGAAAGCAAGGTCTGTGATTTCCTTATTGTTGTGTTTCTCTTGAATTTAAATACAGTGCTTGGCACATAGTAAACTCCTTTAAATGTTCGTTGAATGAACCAACATCCCTGCGAAGTGAGTGGTATAGTGCTTAAACTCCCCTCACCCCCTACCCTTTTAGGGATGGAGAGATGGAGGATAAGGACCTCCCACAAAGTTACACCTGTGCTGGATGGAAGAAGCTGAGCTCGGATCTGAGGGGTGCATTTTCTGAGGGGTGCATTTTGCACTGGAAGATCCTGCAGAAATTCCTGACCCAGTGATTTCCTTCCCTGCTGGGTCTGTGGTGAAGAGAACAGGCTGACAGAGATGCTCCTGGTGGGTGGGCAAATGCATGGGTTTGTGGCAGTTGGATGAACGAGTTTACCAACATGTGATCCTCTCTTTCCCTTCCCACTCCCTTCCTGTTCACAGCATCAAGCTGAGCTCCCAGCCCCCAATACAGGCTGGGGATGACGAAAAGAACCAGAGGACGATCACTGTCAACCCTGCCCACATGGGGAAGGCGTTCAAGGTTATGAATGAACTGCGGAGGTACTTTTCCTATTTTGCTCGTGCCCTTTTGGAAGGAACTTGCTGGGTGAGCGTCATCAGGGACTGAGAACAGAGGTCAGAACACCACCAACTAGTGAAGTCTGACTCTTCCTCACCCACACTAGTCACTTGGCTTTCCCTTTCAAACTCTGATAGAGACAGAATGGCTTCCTCAAATCTCTCTCTTTCCTTTGTGTTTATTTAACAACTATTGTTTCAGTGCTTAATCACTGGGGAAAAAAATCCATTATGGTTACAGCAGTTCTGTTCATAAACTTGACTTCCAACCGAACCAGCTGCATGAAGGCCAGTAATAGAATGATTGCAACACCTACATGCAATTGCAGATTAACGATTGTGGATGCCAGGCATTTTCTTTGGGCCTCCCTCTCTCATGCTTTGGTCTGAACTTTTGTCTTTGTCAAGACAACCACATGAACGGAAGAATACCTAGCTTCTAAAATGCAGTATAACTCTATAAAGAAAGAAATGAAATGCAGAAGCACTCATCCTCACTGAGCTAAACAGTGAGGGGTGCGCAGGCTATTTGTAAGGCCAATGTGCATGTTTGCTGAGCTTTTTTGCAAGACAGGTTCAGGGCACTGAACATGTTTTTCTGTACGGAGGCTGTGCATACAATCTCTTCTTTATCAGAGAGCTCAGAAGCTTCCTTTGCCCATGGCATTATTTGTTATCTTTTTTATTGAAATACAGTTGATTTACAACGTTGTGATAGTTTCAGGTGTACAGCAAAGTGATGCAGTTATATATATATATATACATTCTTTTTCAGATTCTTTTCCATTATAGATTATTACAAGATATTGAATATAGTTCCATGTGCTGAACAGTACATCTTGTTTATCTATTTTGTATATAGTAGTATGTATCTGTTAATCCCAAACTCCTAATTTGTCTCTCCCCCACCCTTTGCCCTTTGGTAAGCATAAGTTTGTTTTCTATGCCTGTGAGTCTATTTCTCTTTTGTAAATAAGTTCATGTGAATCATTAGTTTAGATTCCACATATAAGTGATATCATGTGATATTTATCTTTCTCTGTCTGACTTACTTCACTTAGTATGATAATCTCTAGGTCCATCCATGTTGCTTCAAATGGCATTATTTCATTCTTTTTTATGGTTGAGTAGTATTCCATTATATATATATATATATATATATGTAAAAAACGATGGTGTATATATATATATCATTTATATATTGTATATATATATACCATATCTTCTTTATCCCTTCATCTGTCAGTGGACATTTAGGTTGCTTCCATATCTTGGCTATTGTAAATAGTGCTGCAGTGAACATTGGGGTGCATGTATCTTTTTGAATTAGAGTTTTCATTTTTTCCAAATATTTGCCCAGGAGTGGGATTGCTGGATCATATGGTAGTTCTATTTTTATTTTTTTAAGGAAATTTCATACTGTTCTCCATAGTGGCTGCACCAATTTACATTACCACCAACAGTGTAGGAGGGTTCCCTTTTCTCCACACCCTCTCCAGCATTTATTATTTGTAGATTTCTTGATGATGGCCATTTTGACTGGTGTGAGGTGATGCCTCATTGTAGTTTTGATTTGCATTTCTCTAATAATTAATGATGTTGAGCATCTTTTCATGTTTCTCTTGTGCCCATGCCATTATTTACTGCATATTTCATCCTGTTGTGAGTTGTAACTGTTTATACCCTCTTTGTAGTTCATGCTCTCCCTGAGGGCAGGGGCAACTTCTGAATCATTTTAATCTCTAGCACCTTGTACTTCGTAGGAGTTCTGAGTTATCCACCAAAGCTGCCCAGACATACTGGCTAGGCTCTGGGATGCGTGGGTGAGGGTACAAGGTAAAAAATGATAATAAGTCAATGAAGATGGTCTTTCTACAGTGCAAATAGGTGTTATGAAGGAAAACTGCATCAGGTGCCTACCAGATAGTAGGTATGCAATAATTGTTAGTTTCTTAAAGGGTGTCGTTAAAGCAAGCATGTCAAACCACAACTTTGGAGAACACTTCCTAAAGGGGAAGATGCTTGAGCTAAATTCTGAAGAACAAGTAAGAGTTAGAGAAATGAAAAGTGGTAAGGTTAGGGGGAAGTCTTCCAGCCAGAGAAAATGGCATGAACAAAAGCACAGATAGCTGAAGATGTGTGTTTTGGGTAGGGGCTTAAACTACTTGTAAACAAAAATTCTATATTCATTTACTCATTTCTCCTTTCTGCAAGGCCTAGGCTTTGGCATTAAAAACCAAGTTAAATTAGATTTGTCTTATGCCCTACTGATCAAAAATTTTTTAACTTATTTGTTTTTGGCTGTGTTGGGTCTTCGTTGCTGCGCACGGGCTTTCTCTAGTTGCGGCAAGTGGGGGCTGCTCTTCGTTGTGGTGCACAGGCTTCTCCTTGTGGTGGCTTCTCTTGTTGCGGAGCACGGACTCTAGAGCACAGGCTCAGTAGTTGTGGCTCATGGGCTTAGTTGCTGTGCGGCATGTGGGATCTTCCCGGACCAGGGCTCGAACCCGTGTCCCCTGCATTGGCAGGCGGATTCTTAACCACTGCGCCACCAGGGAAGCCCTATTGATCAATTTTTATTAGGCTTCCTGCCAGATTTCCTAGAAGCTCCATCCATAGTTGTTTTAGGCAGTGGGCAGTGCTAACATTCAATCCTAATTCTCTTTTGTCACTAAAGAATTTGTGTTGTGTTCCCTAGACACTGTTGAAGTTCCTCATTTAGTTCCCTTGAGTATGGCTTGTGTCCTTTGTCTGATTTAAGACTTCAGGTCTCCAAATAAACAACCTAACTTTACACCTCAAGGAATTAGAAAAAGAAGTTCAATCTAAGCTCAAATTTAGCAGAAGGAAAGAAATCATAAAGATTAGATAAAATGAAATAGAGACTAGAAAGACAATAGGAAAAAAATCAATGAAACTAAGAGCTGTTTCTTTGAAAAGATAAACAAAATTGACAAATCTTTAGCTAAACTAACCAAGATAAAAAGAGAGAGGACTCACAATTATTAATGAAAAAGGAGACGTTACAACTGTTATCACAGAAATACAAATCATTACAAGAGGCTATTATGAAGAATTATATACCAACAAATTGGATAACCTAGAAGAAATGGATAAATTCCTTGAAACATAAAAACTATGAAGCCTGGATCAAGAAGTAGAAAATCTGAACAAACCAGTAATGATTAAGGAGATTGGATTGGTAATCAAAAATCTCTCAACAAAGAAAAGCATGACCAGATGGTTTCACTGGTGAATTCTACCAAACTTTCAAAGAATAATTAACACTAGTCCTTCTCATACTCTTCCCAAAACTTGAGGAGGAGGGAATACTCCCAAACTCATTACCAGCATTACCCTGATACCAAAGCCAGCTAAGCACACTACAAGAAAAGAAAACTGTAGGCCAATATCCCTGATAAATATTGATGCAAAAATTCTCAACAAAATTCTAGCAAACAGTATATGTGTGATCTGGTAAAATATGATCTGATAAAAGGATCATATACCATGATCAAGTGAGATTTATCTCTGGGATGCAAGGGTGGTTCAAGATAATGAAATCAATAAATGTGATACACCACATTCATAGAATGAAGGATAAAAATCATAAGATCCTTTCAATAGATGCAGAAAAGCTGTTTGGCAAAATTCAACATCCTTTCATAATAAAAGACTCCCAACAAATTGGTTATAGAAGGATCATACCTCAACATGTTAAAAGCCCTGTATGACAGACCCACAGCTGACATCATAATGGTGAAAGTTTGAAAGTTTTTTCTCTGAGGTCAGGAAAAAGACAAGGGTGCCCACTTTCACCATTCTTTTTGAACATAGTACTGGAAGTTCTCACCAGAGCAGTTAGGCAAGAAAAAGAAATAAAAGGCATCCAAATTAGAAAGGAAGAAGTAAAATCATCTCTGTTTGCAGATAACGTGATCCTATATATAAAAAACCCTAAAAGACTCCACCAAAATCTGTTAGAACTTAAAAGCAAATTTGGTAAAGTTGCAGGATACAAAATCAACATACAAAAGTCAGTTTCATTTCTATACAATAACAAACTATCTGAAAAAGAAATAAAACAATCTCGTTTACAATAGTGTCAAAGCAATAAAATATTAGGAATAAATTTAACCAAGAAGGTGAAAGATCTGTACACTGAAAACCATAAGACATTGATGAAAGAGATTGAAGAAGAGACACAGATAAATGGAAAGATATCCCATACTTGTGGATTGAGAGAATTAATATTGTTAAAATGTCCATACTCCCCAAAGCCATCTGTAGGTTCAGTGCAATCCCTATCAAAATTCCAATGGCATTTTTCCCAGAAGTAGAAGAAACAATCCTAAAATTTGTATGGAACCACAAAAGACCCTAAACAGCCAAAGCAATCTTGTAAAAGAAGAGCAAAGTTTGGAGACATCACACTCTCTGATTTCAAACTACAGTTGGCCCTTGAACAACATGGGTTTGAACTGCAAGGGTCCACTTACCTGGATTTTTTTCATTAACTGCTATTGTACTACACTATCTGTGGTTGGCTGAATTCTGGATGTGGAATTGTGGATATGGAAAAGTTATACGTGGATTTTTGACTGCATGGGGAAGGAGGAGTTTGCTCCCCTAACCCCCATGTTGTTCAAGGGTCAACTGTATATGACAAAACTATGGTAATCAGAACAGTATGGTATAGACATGTAGACCAGTGGAACAGAATTGAGAGCCCAGAAATAAACCCACATGTATTTGGTCAACTACTATTTGACAGAGGAGCCAAGAATACTTAATGGGGAAAGGGTAGTCTTTCATCAAATGGTGTTAGGATAACTGGACATCCACATGTGAAAGAATGACATTGGACTCCTATCTTACACCACTCACAAAAATTAACTCAAAATGGATTAAAGACCTAAATGTTAAGACCTGAAACCATAAAACTCCTGGAAGAAAACAGGGGAAAAAAGTAAACAAGTGGGACTTCATCAAACTGAAAAGCTCCTTCACAGCAAAGGAAATCATCAACAAAATGAAAAGGCAACCTATGAAAGGGAGAAAATACTGGCAAACCATAAATCTTATGAAGGGTTAATATCCAAAACATATAAGGAATGCTTAGAACTCAGTAGAAAAAAATGATTAAAAATGGGCAAAGGGGGCTTCCCTGGTGGCGCAGTGGTTGAGAGTCCGCCTGCCGATGCAGGGGACATGGGTTCGTGCCCCGGTCCGGGAGGATCCCACATGCCGCGGAGCGGCTGGGCCCGTGAGCCATGGCCACTGAGCCTGCGTGTCTGGAGCCTGTGCTCCGCAATGGGAGAGGCCACAACAGTGAGAGGCCCACGTACCACAAAAAAAAAAAAAAAAAAAAAAAAAAAAAAAAAAAAAAAAAAAAAAAATGGGCAAAGGACCTCAATAAACATTTTTGCAAAGAAGATACCCAAATGGCCAACAGGTGCATGGAAAGGGGATCAACATCACTAATCATCAGGGAAATTCAAATCAAAATCACAATGAGGTATCACCTCACACCTGTTAGAATGGCTATTATCAAACAAACAAACAAAAACAGACAAACAAATAAAAAACACAAGAGGTAACAAGTGCTTGTGAGGCTGTGGAGAAAAGGGAACCCTTGTGCACTATTGGTAGGAAAGTAAATTGGTACAGCCACTATAGAAAACAATATGGAGTTTCCTCAAAAAATTAAAAATTGATCTGTGGGCTTCCCTGGTGGCGCAGTGGTTAAGAATCTGCCTGCTACTGCAGGGGACATGGGTTTGAGCCCTGGTCTGGGAAGATCCCACATGCTGCGGAGCAACTGAGCCTGTGTACCACAACTACTGAGCCTGCGCTCTAGAGCCCACGAGCCACAACTACTGAAGCCCATGTGCCTAGAGCCCGTGCTCTGCAACAAGAGAAGCCACCACAGTGAGAAGCCTGCACACCGCAACAAAGAGTAGCCCCTGCTCTCAGCAACTAGAGAAAACCCGCATGCAGCAGCAAAGACCCAATGCAGCCAAAAATTAAATAAACAAAACAAAACAAAAATTGATCTGCTATACAATGTAGCAATCACACTTCTGGGCATATATCTGAAGGAAATGAAATCACCATCTCGAAGAGATATTTGCACTTCCATGTTCATTGCAGCATTATTCACAGTAGCTAAGACATGAACACAACCTAACTGTTGGTCAGTGGATGAATGGATAAAGAAGATGTGGTATATATACACACTGGAATATTATTCAGCCATAAAAAAGAGGAAATCCTGTCATTTGCAACAACATGGTTGAACCTCGAGGGCATTGTATCCAGTGAAGTAAGTCAGAGAAAGACAAAGACTGTATGATCTCATTTATATGTGAAATCTAAAAAAGCCAAACTCACAGAAAGAGAATAGGTTAGTGGTTGTCAGGGACTGGGGGTTGTGGGAAATGGGAGATGTTGGTCAGAGGGTACAAACCTCCAGTTTTAAGAGGAATAAGTTCTGGGGATCTAATGTACGATGTGGTGACTATAGTTAGCAGTACTGTATTGCATACTTGAAAGTTGCTAAGAGAGTAGATCTTAAATGTTCTCACCACAAAAAGTAAATGGTAACTGTGTGAGATGATAGATGTATTACCTTATTGTGGTAATTATTTCACAATATATATCAAATCATCACATTATACGCTTTAAACTTACACAATGTTATATGTCAATTATAGCTCAATAAAACTGGGGGGAAAAGACTGCCTGGTTTAGCCAACTGTAGTAACTGCTTAAAGGTAGAGCTCAGGAAATAGACATGCACACAGAATTCCCCCAACCCTCACTTTATATTATTAGCATTTTTTCTTTTTCTTAAATACCTAAAAAAAATCCTGTTATGTCTGTTCCTTCTTTTGCAAGTTGCCACATTTTTGCATCTTTCCTCAAAAGCATCAACCTGGATTTAACCTCCTCCAACAGTCCTGCTGCTTCTCTTTTGTATAAGTCAGCATTTGCCAAGGCTGTTCTGAGGAACATTTCCTCAAGATGCTCTGTGGGGAAAAAAGAGATCTGTAACAAAATGAGTTTGAAAAATGCTATATAAAACTGCTATACCCACCCCCCGAGATTCATAATATATATAGGCATATTAAAATCTCTGAGAAGATATACAATAAGCTTGTCTAACTGAGGGTTTCCCACATGTTTTTGAATCCTCTTTGGTTGTTGTTGTTATGTATAGACCGAGTGTTCTGTGAAACTTATTTTGGAAAACACTGGTCCTTTGCTGAAATTTAAGTGAATAATCTTTGTATGAGTCAGGATTTTTCAGAGAAACAGAACCAATAATACATCTATTTATATATCTATTATTATTATATTATTTATATATATATGTATTGCTTCTGTTTCTCTGGAAAACCAGATATATAGACACAGATATGTAAGAGGAGATTTATTATAGGAGTTTACTCACATGATTGTGGAGGACGAGAATTGCCACAATCTGCTGTCTACAAGCTGGAGAACCAGGAAAGCCAGTGGTATAATTCAGTCCAAATCTGAAGGCCTGAGAAACAAGAGCCAGTGGAGTATGTCTTGCCGTCTAAAGGCCCAAGAACCAAGAGCTTCGATGTCTGAGGGCAGGAGAAGATGGCCAGTATAGCTCAAGAAGAGAAAGAGAATTCACCCTTCCTCCACCTTTTTGTTCTATTCAAGCCCTCTGTGGATTGGATGATGCCCACCTACATTGGTGAAAGAGATCTTCTTTTCTCAGTCTACCAGTTCAAAGGCTAATCTCTTCTAGAGAAACCTTTGCAGACACACCCACAAATAATATTTTATCAGCTATCTGGGCATCACTTAGCCTGGTTAAGTTGACATATAATATTAACCATCACAGTCTTGTTCTTCCTTTTGATTTTTTCAAATTGATTTTGATTTTTTCAAATGGACCACAATCTGTTTATGTTTTGGTTGGGAAAATTTTAGTGCAGGTTTAGGCATGGATTTCCCTTTCATTTTTAAATTAGAACCTTTAAATTTTTCTTTAAAAATTTGTAAATTTTATAAATTTTTTGTGAAAATATATTATAAGAACATTTAGAAAATACAGGTGAGCAAAAAGTCACAGTGCTAACCATTGTTAACCCTTAGGAGATCTTTTTTTTGTTTAAAATATGTCTCAACCAGATTTTTTTTCCTATGGGTGATTTTTATTTTATTTTTATTTTTTTAAAAAATATTTTAATTTTATTGGCGTACAGTTGATTTACAATGTTGTGTTAGTTTCAGGTATACAGCGAAGTGATTCAGTTATACATATACATATATTCATTCTTTTTAGATTCTTTTCTCATATAGGTTATCACAGAATATTAGGTAGAGTGCCCTGTGCTATACAGTAGGTCCTTGTTTATCTGTCTTATATATAGTAGTGTATGTGTTCAACCAGATTTTTATTCTTAACATTATGTTGAACAAATTTTTTATGTTACTGTTCTACAACTTCATTTTAAGTGGATGAATGATATTCTATTTTTGTTTTTTTTAAAACAGTTCCCTGTTGTTGGATGTCTAGGTTTTCCAATCCCTCAAATAAATAATACCTGCAGTGGTTATGTGTGAAGCAGGATAGCACAGTGGTCACAAGCATAGACTCTGGAGCCAGGCAGCCTGGTTTCAAATCTTGGCTCCAGTGCTTACTAGCTGTGAACCTGGGCAAGTTCATTAATATCCCCAACCTCACTTTTGTCAACCATAAAATGAGGCTAATAATAGTTCCAGTCTTGCTGGCTTGTTAAGAGGATTAATAAGTTAAGTGCTTAGAACAGTGACAGCACATATATTACTGTTGTTAAGTACTTGTGCATATTTACAATTATTTCTATAGAATTAATTCCTAGAAGTAGAATTGCTAATTTAAACAGCATGTTGCATAATAATAATAACAATAGCTATTCCTTAGATATTTTATGAGTCCTTGCAACATAGTGAACATTCTGTATTAGCTGTTATTGTGATGGCGATTTAAAAAAAAAGTCTTTATTTATTTAATTTATTTTTGGCTGTGTCGGATCTTAGTTGCGGCACGCGGGATCTTTCGTTGCGGTTGTGGTGCGTGGGCTTCCCTCTAGTTGTGGTAGGCAGGTTTTCTCTTCTCTAGTTGTGGCACGCAGGCTCCACGACGCCTGGGCTCTGTAGTTTGTGGAACGCTGCCTCTAGTTGAGGTGCGCGAGCTCAGTAGTTGTGACGCGCAGGCCTAGTTGCCCTGCGGCATGTGGGATCCTAGTTCCCTGACCAGGGATCGACCCTGTGTCCCCTGCATAGCAAGGCAGATTCTTTACCACTGGACCACCAGGGAAGTCCCCTGATGGTGATTTTTTGCTTCAGGAATATGACAGTAGGTGAGACAAACTCTTGCCCTCAATCTTGCTTGCATTCTAGTGGTGTTCAAAGACTATATCAAATTCTAAGGTATTTAAATGGCTAACTTAAAAAACTAGAGTGGAATGGGGGAGGCAGTGAGAGAAAGGGGACCTGAATAGACACTTTATTGATTTGGGTGAGTTTAATGGGAACTGGAGAGAGGCATACTTTGTTTTGATGAAGGCCAGGGTGAAGCACCTTGCCATTGAAGGGGTCAGGCTAATGAAATGTTACCTGATATTCCAGGGACCTAGGGTTATTTCTTGCATTATTTTCACATTCCCCTCCGTCAATTTTAAGCTATTTTAGTTCAAGCACACATGTTCTTTGCAATTTATGAATCACACAATTCACGTGTTTCCTGTTCTTTATACTTGCATTGTAGAAAATGGGCTGCTGACGTGGTAACCAGCCAGCTTTCCTCCTCCTTTTGTACTTCCTTGCTCTGCTCTGGTCAGACCAACAGCTGCTTCTGGGCAGCAGAGCCCTAATGGCTCTTTGTCTCCTGACTTACCCAGCCAACCAGCAAGTGGGCATGTGGTCCTTGTTGGAATAGCACCCCCTCATCAGGCCTGAAAAGGAACGACAATCTTCTATCTTATCTTTACAGTTTGAATCTCTCATTTCTCCATTGCAAAAAGTTCTCTGCTTCATCTTTTTTTTTTAGATTGTTTTCCAGTATGGCTTTATTACTAGTAACGAGCCATTTTAGCACACTGCTTTTTGTTTTTCTTTCCTTTTGAAGTGTATCATTTTTTTAGCCTTTAAAATTTTTATTCCTTCTTGCTTTTAGTATAACTTTTAAAAATTGAAGCATAGTTGATTTACAATATTGTGTTAGTTTCAAGTGTACAGCATACTGATTCATTTTTCTTCAGATTATATTCCATTATAGGTTATTACAGGATATTGAGTATAATTTCCTGTGCTGTACAGTAAATCCATGTTGCTTATCTCTTTTATGTATAGTAGTTTATATCTTTTAATACCATACTCCTAATTTGCCCCTCCCCCCTCCCCTTTGGTAACCATAAATTTGTTTTCTATGTCTGTGAGTCTGTTTCTGTTTTGTATATACATTCATTTGTATTATTTTTTAGATTTCATATGTAAGTGATATAGTATTTGTCTTTCTCTATCTGACTTATTTCACTAAGCATAGTATTCTCTAGGTCCATCCATGTTGCTGCAAGTGGAGATTTTTCATTCTTTTTTATTGCTGGGTAATATTCCATTGTGTGTGTGTGTGTGTGTGTGTGTGTGTGTGTGTGTGTGTGTATCACATCTTCTTAACCCAATCATCTGGACACTTGGGTTGCTTCCATGTCTTGGCTATTGTGAATACTGCTGCTATGAACATTGGGGTGCATATATCTTTTTGATTTAGAATTTTCATTTTTTGCAGATGTATATGCTGTTTTTCTTTTTTTGGTAACACCTTCATCAAGATATAATTCATATACGATACAATTCACCCATTTAAAGTGTACAATTTAATGGTTTTTATTATATTCACAGAATTGGGCAACCATCAATCAATTTTAGAATATTTTCATCACCCTGTATACTTTAGCAGTAATCCCCCTGTTATCCCTATTCACTCACCTCCCAGTACTAGACAACCACTAATCTACTTTCTGTCTTTATGATTTGCCTATTTTGGAATCATATAATGTGTCTTTTGTGACTAACTTTTTTTACTTAGCATAATGTTTTCAAGGTTCATTCATGATGTAGCATGTCTCAGTATTTCATTCCTTTTTATTGCTGAATAATGTTTCATTGTACGGATATACAGATTTGAGGCCATTTGGCTATTATAAATAATGCTGCTGTGAACATTCAGGTACAAGTTTTTGTGTGGATGTATGTTTTATTTCTCTTGGGAGTGGGATTCCTGGGTCAGATAACAACTCTGTGTTTAACCTTTTGAGGAACTGTCAGACTGTTTTCCACAGCAGCTGTACCACTTTACATTTCTATCAGCAGTGTATGAAGCTTCCAATTTCTCCATATCCTCATCAACACTTGTTATTTTCTGTGTTTTTGATTATAACCATCCTAGTGTGTGTGAGGAGTTATCTCATTGTGGTTTTGATTTACATTTCTCTGATGACTAATGATGTTGAGCACCTTTTCATGTGATCATTGGCCATTTCTGTATCTTACTTGGAGAATGTCTATTAAGATACTTTGCCTATTTTAAATTGGGTTATATGTCTACTTATTATGAGTTGTAAAGTTTCAAGTTCTTTATGTATTCTGGATACAAGCTTCTTATCAGACATACGATTTACAAAGTTTTTCTTTCATTATGTAGGTTTTCTTCTCATTTTCCTGATGTCCTGAAGCACAGAAGTTGTAAACTTTGATGTCTAATGTATCTTTTTTTTTGTTTGTGCTTTTGGTGTCCTATCTAACGAACAACTGCCTAATCCAAAGTCATGAAGGTTTACGCCAATGTCTCTTCTAAGAGTTTCATAGTTTTAGCTCTTACATTTAGGTCTTTGATCCATTTTGAGTTAATTTTTGTGTATGGTGTGAGGTAGGGGTCCAACTTCATTCTTTTGCATGTGGATATCCAGTTTCCTAGCAGCATTTGTTGAAAAGATTATTCTCTCCCAGTTGAATGGTTTTAGCATCCTTTTCAGAAATCAATTAACTGTGAATGTGAGGGTTTATTTTAAACTCTCAATTCTATTCTGTTGATCTATGTATCTATCCTTGTGCTATTACTGCACTGTCTTTAGCTTTGTAGTGATTTGAAATTGGGAAACCTGAGTTGTTCAGCTCTGTTCTTTTTCAAGATTGTTTTGGCCATTCTAGGTCCCTTGCATTTACATTTGAATTTTAGGCTCAGCTTGTCACTTTATGCAAAGAAGCCAGCTGGGAGTTTGATAGAAATTGTATTGAATCTGTAGAATATTTTGGGGGAGAATTGCCATCTTAACGGTATTAATCTTCCAATTCATGAACACTGGAGGTCTGTCCACTTATTTAAGTCTTTAATTTTCTTCAATTGTGTTTTATAGTTTTAGGGTATAGGTTTTGAATTTTTTTGTTAAATTTATTCCTAAAGTATTTTATTCTTTTTGATGCTATTGTAAATGGAATTTTAAAAATATCATTTTTGGATTGTTCACTGCAAGTATACAGAAACACAGTTGATTTTTGTATATTGATCTTGTATTCTGCAACCTCCTTATACTCATTTATTTATTTTAGTAGTTTTTTAGTGGATTCCTTGGGATTTTATATGTACAAGATCATGTCATTTGTGAATAGAGATAGTTTTATTTCTTTCTTTCCAATTTGGATGCCTTTTATTTCATTTCCTTGCCTAATTGCCCTGGCTAGCCACCCTAATGTTATCTTACTTATCAGCAGTATTTGGTACAATTGAGCATTCCTTTCTTTTTGTAGCCCTGGCTTTACTTGGCTTCTTGGACACCACACTCTTTTGGTTTTCCTCCTATCCCACTGGCTGTTTTCTCATCTCTTTTGTTGGTTCTTCCCCTTTCCCCCAACTTCTTAACCATTTCCCACCTCTGAACTCCAGACCCTAGTATCCACTTGCCTACTTGACAGCCCCACTTAGATGTCCAAAAGGCAGCTCAAATTTACCATGTCCAAAACTTACTCTAATCTTGATTGAAGTATTTTGTGGAAAAAAGGAAGAAAAGAAATAAATATTTACTGAATGTTTACTATTAGTGCTATTCATTATCTTGTTTACAACACATGTCAATTCTATGATACTCAGGGGACATGAACCCTGGTCAGTTTGATTCCAGGGCCTGAGCTCCTTCCTAACAGCTCTACTCTATTTCCTACAAATCACAGTGTGTATAGACCTACTTTTCTCTCCTCAAGACTGTCCTTTGGAGTACTGTATGATACTTCAGAAAAAAGGATCTCACAGGGTCTCTGGTAATTGGAATTAGAAGTGCTCGTGAGCCAGGCAGTGCTTGTAGAGCTGCCTCTTTCCTTTTCCCTGCATAGTGGAGACTGAGATGTCTCCAGTGTGTAGACAGGCTTTCCCACCACCTGGGAAAGCCTACCCTGACTTTGTGACCAACTTTTTCTTGGTCACTCTTCCAGGTTAGAGTTTCTCTGGCCTTGAGATACACTTCCCACCTATCAGAACTGCTCTCATTTATTTGCTTGACTGGATTCTCCATCTTTATTCCTCATTCCTTCTTGTCTCTTTCCCATTTGTTCAAGAATTATCAGCTCTTCTGGGTTTGTATAAGATATCCCACTTTGACATTTGCTTGCCCATCACCTGGCACTGAAAATTTGCTCAGCATTTCTGACCCATCTGTGTCAACACTTTCCTTATTAAAATACTGGTTACCAAAAAAAATTACTTGTACTTTTAAATAGCAGTGATAACTCTATTTTCTCCCCAAAATCTTTAATAGAAGTGAAAATGTCCAAGCTGAGTCTATACTGTTGGGAATACATTTTTACAATATATTTTATCCATATTTAAACAAGCCTGTTCTCAAGTGGCATCTGCAATCTCATTTGGTCCCCACGGTATATGTCCCAAGGCAGCTAAAAAAGATGAGAAAATTGATGGGGTCAATTTGTCCATGTTCTTGTAGCCTGTTGGGGCAGAGCCAGTCCTGTTCCCAGTTGAGCTGGTTTATTCTGATAAAGTTCGTGTGTAAGGTGTGCTGTTCACTGCAGGATGAGGTCCCACCCCCAGGTTTTGCCTCTTGTTGCTCAGGGGTCTCACCCTTCCCAGAAGCCCCCTCACTGGTACCTTATTCCATGTGCTGAACCTTTCCTGATCACCTTTCCCCATGGGAGATAACCTAGCTACTGTTTTTTCCCATTCTAAGTGTCAACCAATCATGAGGCATTATGGTACTGTACCTGGAGTCAGAACTAGATTCAAGACTAAGGCTTCTGTGGCTTTGGGCCACCTCTCTGAGCTTCATACATAGGGTGATCTCTAAGGGCATTTGTGGTTCTAGCCTTCCCAGGCTTTATGACTCTATTTCTCTGAAAAGTGAACCTGGACTGATGTCTGAATAGTTGGCAATGGTTTAATATGCTATACCAGGGAGAGCAAATATGTAGCTTCTCTTCCATCTATTAACGATAACATACTCATTATATTTATCTCATCACTGTCACGTGGAACCCAGTCATGACCTCAGACTTCTCAATCCAGTATAGTGTGCTAAGTACCCACTACCAGTTGATCACAGTTGAAATGTGTTTATCCTCCCTGTCTTCCCTCCCACTTCTAGTGCTTCAATCTAAAGCAAGGACTAGTGGTGACCAGGATACTATAGAAGTTAGGAGCATGGGTTCTTGGGTTCAGCTGCTTATATTCAAATCCTGAATCCACTGCTCCCTTTCTGTGTGACCTTGGGAAAGTTACTTAACTTCTCTGGGCCTCAGTTTCCTTTTTTAGTAATATGGGGCATAACAGTAGTCATACTTCATAGGGTTGTAGAGAGGGTTAAATGAAATAATATGTATTAAAAAAAAGTGCTTAGAACAGTGCCTGGCACATGTAACTCAAAAAATGTTGACTATTGTATTGATAATAGCCATGATAAGAACTTGAAAGGCTGGTAGAGGAAAAATTCTTGGATTCATAGGGCTTGTGGTACCCTTTCAGTCTTCAAAGTAGTCAAATATTCATTTTGTTTCTGAGTGTGGATTGATCCTATTTAAAATTTCATTCCTTTATTAATTTATTTAGTAAAAGTTTGGCCTACTGTGTGCTATGCATGCAACCGGGTGTCTAGGATATAACAGTAAACAAGTCCTTTTAAAAGTTCATAGTGTATGGGGGTGACAAACAAGTAAAAATGTAGTTACAGTTTTCTTAATAATTGCAGTAATTGGAGTTTGCCCAGGGTCTTTAGGGAGCACTGTGTGTACTGGTGGAGTCTTTTTGATGTTTGTGTTAAACCTGGGTGGGAAGAAATATACTTGAGTCCTCCAGATCTGGCTGGCCTCTTACCAGTGTTTCACAGGCAGTGGATTCCTTGCGGAAGAGTTAATACCTGTTCTAGCTGGTGGCACACCTCAGTGGCATGCTCATGCTCCTTGGCATTCATTCAGTTACTCAGCTAACAGCCCAAAGCTTTTCCCACTGCTCCTTGAACTGCTGTCCCCCTTTCTCAGTCATAGCTTGTAGAGAGTTGCGGAGCAGAGATGTGAAGACAAATGAAGGAGCCCTGAATTTGCAGCTACATAGTAGTTAGATCTCTACGGAGTTGGGTGCCTTAGGAAAGCGTGAATGTGGGGCTTATTAGGGACTTGGAAAAGTTGATGAGTCCATCTCCCTGCCTAACTTAAGATATGGTAGGTCTGTATGACAACCGTGGTGATAGTATGGAACGCGTAGGGTGGGGGAGAAAAAATACCCTTGTGTGGCTGGGGATGGGAGTTGGTGCTGTGACCCATCCTTTCTCCCACTGGTGTCTTGCAGCAAACAGCTATTGTGTGACGTGGTGATTGTGGCAGAAGATGTTGAGATAGAAGCCCACCGTGTGGTCCTGGCAGCCTGCAGCCCCTACTTCTGTGCGATGTTCACAGGTATGGTGAGGGGCAAACAATAACCCATGGTTGTGGGGCTGCAGCCCCACTGGGAGAATATTGAGGGCGGTGGCATGAGGGGGGGAGGAAAGAAGGATGTGACGCCCACCCTGAGGAGCTCCTGTGTGCCAGATTCTTTGCTTTGCACCATGGAGATACAAAGCACCATGACAGGCCCTCAGCCAGGCCAGTCAAGCATGCAGCCCCTATTACAGTTAACTCTGAGGAAAAAGTGTAGAATCATATAGTCCATGAATTCTCAGACTTTGTCATGCGTCATAATCATGTCAGGGAGCTGGTTAGAAATGTAGACTCTTGGCTTCATCCCCAGGCTTCTGAGCTGTCATTTTGCAGATGGGGGACCCTGAAGCTGAGAGAAAGGAAGGGACTTGCCTGACGTCACACGGTGAACGAGTGGAACTTGGCTTCTGGATGCCTAGCCCAGGGCTGGGTGGGCTGGCTGTCCCACGTCTTATTATTCCTTAGCTGTTCTTTCCAGGCAGGAACCTTGAGTCTCCTCTAGCCTTTATAGGAATGCGGTAGAGTTGGCAGAAGTGATGGTGGGGCTTGGGGTGGGGAGAGTAAGACAGAGGTATATTCACCATCTCCATTCAGTTTCAGTACCTCTGCCAACTTTCCAGGGAGTCCCTGTGTCCTGAACATGCCAAATAGCCTTGTCCAACTATTGCACGTGTATTATTTCTGAGACTGAATTCCCTGAAACCCATGGGCTGAGCTTCTTGTCTTCAGTACCTCGCAGCACCTCCCCTGAGCCAGGAGCAGGCAGTGCTGTAGCCATCACTGCTGACTGAAAGCCAGCTGGATGAGGTCAGGTGTCTCTTCGACACACTCATCTGTACCCTGTGCTTCCTCTGAGCGTGGTCACTGTCACTCTGTACTCTCATCTGTTTCCTGGGGTTTGCGGTGGTCATGCTCTGGAGTCTCATGTACCTGCTGCTTCTCACCCTGTAGTTTACATATCAAATGTTGCCTCCTCTCTGACCACCTGAGCCGTAGTTCCCCACTAGGTCTCTTTCTATTCCATAACTTGACTCTGTTTTTTTCATAACATTTATCACTGTCTGAAAATCACATTGGTTGGTTGTTTATATATTTTTTACCTGTGTCTCTTTACTGGAGTATCAGTTCCATGAAGACAGGGATCTTGTTAGATTGGTTTGTTTCTGTACCCTGAGTACCTGGTACATAATAGGACTAAAGTATTGTTTTAATGAACAAAATGTCTCCTACCCTTGATTGTGAGTTTTGGATGCTTGCAGATTATGTCTTGTCACTGTTGAATCCTTAGCGCCCACCCCAAGGCCTGATGTTTAGGAGACTGAATAAGTGAAGGTTGAATGAATGAATGTGGTGTTGCTAAGGATGGGTGAGTGCAGGCACATCTTTGCTGAATAGGCTCTTGCCCTTCTCCTAATATAGTACAAAGCCTGTGCTGGGCAGGAGTGGTTCTTGGTGGGGCGGGGAGTACATAGCACTTGGCATTTGGAGAGTTCCTCACATGTATGTCCCCCTTGGCTCATCATGTGAAGGACCTGGCCTCAACTTGGGGCAGTGCTTTTGCTAAGTGGACCAAGCCACACTTACCTCACTTTGAGCCTTGGGCCAGGGATTCCACAGTGCAGCCTGGAAAACCAGCTAATTTCACTACCTGGAAATTTTGAGCCACATTCTCTTTGGAGTAGCCTCAAACTCTAGTAGTAAGGTTTTTATTTATTTTTTTGTCCTTGTCCTTCATCCATCTCTTTCTTTTAAAATAATTTATCTTGTCTACAATAGTTATTTAGCTGCAACTTCAGTAAATAGTTCTGCCGGTCATTCTTCTCTGTTTGTGTGGTTTGGAAAGTCCAGTGTTGTGAGAGGAGTCTATTTGGAATTACAATAAATTGTACTGTTGGCTCCACTTTTTGCTAATGAACTTGCCTCTGGGGGTAGTGGAAGTGCCTAAGCAAAACAAGGTGATTTTAGAAAGGGAGAGAAAAGGTGCTTCTGGATCAGGTCTTGGATTCTAGTAATTGAAGGGAAGAGGGAATCAAGAGAAGAAAGCAGTCTAATGTGTTGCCCAGCCCAAGCTTTCCACTGAATCTGGTTACCATCCATTCTTCCATCCTTCCTTCCATCCATCCATCCATTCATCCATCATCTGTCTGTCTGTGCATCCATCCACCCACCCACCTACCTATCCATCTACTCATCCAAACACTATTCACATATGTTCATTGCAGAATAAAAATTAGAAAATGTGGGCAAGCAAAAAAAATACATGTAATACATCTACTCTTGTGATAGCTTATGCTTCTCTTTAGTATTACTACTTATCTCATTACTTCCTCACTGTCTGATTTGCCTGGTCAGTCATAAACTTTATGAGAGTAAAAACTGTACCTTTTATTTTTTTTTTTTTTTTTTTTTTTTTTTTTGTGGTACGCGGGCCTCTCACTGTTGTGGCCTCTCCCGTTGCGGAGCACAGGCTCCGGATGCGCAGGCTCAGCAGCCATGGCTCACGGGCCCAGCCGCTCCGCGGCATATGGGATCCTCCCAGACCGGGGCACGAACCCGTATCCCCTGCATCGGCAGGCGGACTCTCAACCACTGCGCCACCAGGGAGGCCCAAACTGTACCTTTTAAATTCACTGCTATGTCCCTTCTGCCTAGCGTGATCTTACATACAGCAGGTGCTCAATGAAAATTTGCTTAATTGAACTTAGCGCTGTATTGTCAATATATTTTCGTGGCAATGAAATCACATCTACATCATTATTTTAATGGCCTCATAAGATTCCATCACATGTATCTGAATTGAAAATCCATTTCCTTATTGGTTGGAAATTATAGTTCTTTCTAATATTTTGCTATTGTAAATAATGCTAAAATGGGCATCCTTGCAACTTAGTCTTTACTTACATTCCTGATTGTTTCCTTAGATCCCTAGAATAAAAAATACTTGGTTAAAGTGTGTGCACATTTTGAATTCTTGTGAGACACGTGCCTCAATTCCACAACACTTAGAACAGTTGTACCAGCTTATGCTTCCATCGGCAGTACATCAGATTCGTGTATTTTCTGAGGCCCCTTGGTTTTGCTTAAACCTTGGTAAACAGGTACAAAAAAAAGAGTAACATTGCAAAATTTTGTTCTAATTATCAGGTTCAGCTTCAAAATGCATAAAATTAGTAATGAAAAGGCCCAGCTGACTCTCGTTGAGTCCCTTTCTATCAGCATGTTTAAGGCCCCAAAGAAAAGGAAATACATGTGACTTTCTTCTGACTTGAGTGGTATGATTAAGATCTTTTACTGAGGCCTAAAGTGTTTTTATTTTTTTGTCCTCTCAGTTCATATTGCCCAAATGTCCTGTGATGGTTCCAAATACCAGCTCCACTCCTTGACCATATCCTTCCCAGAATAACTTGTAATAAGTGTGAAACTGAGGTCTGCGTGCCCACAGGAGAGTGTCCAAAGGCAGCCAACCTGTGAGAAGGTCTGGGATGGGCAGTCACCTGAGTTGCTCTCCACTCCTTCAGCATAGTGTGATTGGAGAGGCCAGAAGGGCTGGTCTTGTCCTTCTTTTCCCTGTGAGTATGGAATACTTAAGATTCCCCTTGACCCCATCCCCCCATCTAGCACCTCCATCCCAGGGGAAAATAATTTTCCCAAAATAGCCCAGTCAGTTTTTTTTCCCTCTTTTTATCATGCCATTTTCTATGTGTTCTGTGTACTATAGTATTTGTACTCCATATGGATCCCTTCATGTCATCCAAAACTTTGAAAACAATCCCATTTTATGGTGTTAAAAGAACCAAGTTCTAAAGAATATGTGGACTAAGTGTCTTAGGCTCATCACCATGGCTAAAAGACATTTGAACTCCATCCCAAAAGAAGCCCTGGGAGTGAGCTGTCCCATCTTCTGGCTCTGTTGTGCTACATGCAGAGGCTGATTAAATTGGCTTTGTTTTTTAATTTTTTATTTGTTTTTATTTTTCTATTTATTTAGGCTCCACTGGGTCTTCGTTACGGCACGTGGGATCTTCGTTGTGGCATATGGATCTTTTAGTTGTGGCATGCAGACTTTTAGTTGTGGCATGGGGACTTCTTAGTTGCAGCATGCGGACTCTTAGTTGCGGCGTGTGAACTCTTAGTTGTGGCATGCATGTGGCATCTAGTTCCCCGACTAGGGATTGAACCTGGGCCCCTTGCATTGGGAGTGTAGGGTCTTACCCACTGGACTACCAGGGAAGCCCCGGCTTTGTTTTTTTAAAGAAAAGTTACTGTCCAGTTTTTATTAGATGTAGGCTGATATTCAACTAGTGTCTTCAAATATATGGTGAACAGAAATAGGGAGGAGAGTCAGGAATGTGCTGGAGGTAAAAGGCAAGGGGCTTGGAATGTGAGCGCCAACTAGCCTCAAGCAGAAAAATTAGGGCCTGGCTCTCTTACCTCCAGGCATGCACTCATCCCATAGAACCATTGTTTCACCCTTTCTTTATGCCTGACTCTGCCAGGCCCTGGCCTATGTCTGTGTTCTGAGTGTTTGTATGATGTATTGATGTTTTTGAAGATCTTTGCATAACATGCAGTTTAGCAAGACTTAATCCAAGGCAGTGGGGCAGGGAGGGAGGGAGCCCTAGGGAGTAGAATCCTTTCTTTGTATAAGGAGGGCCTTGAGAGATTAGTGGGAGTAGATAAGGTCTGGCTTCTGAGGGTTTTGCCTCTAAGGAAATGGTGAGTTTTTCAAGAATTGATTTGGATGTAGTTCAACATAGGCCTTTGTAGTGTCTAGGAAAAGAGACCACTATTCAGACACCCACCAGCACCCATTAAGGTGCAACTGATTTGACCAAGATTATCTGCGGTAGACTTGTCTGGACTTGGAGTAGCTCAGCCTTGAAATTTAGATCATCATTGGAGAGGATCACTGGTAAGAAATGTTTTATGAATGTTCATGGAGGAGGTTTGGAGTTATTGGTGCAGAGGCCTCTTTGCTAAGGATTAAACACAGGGGTGGTAATGCCACCTTGTATTGGGAGATGGTGTGGTGTCTTGGAAAGGGCTTTGGAGCCATCGTGACCTGACTCCAGCACCTGATAGGTTTGTAGGGAATTCACTTAACCTCTATGATCCTGTTTGCTTGTTTATGAGACTGGAATAACAACAATAAAACAATAATAACAATAACCAGGGAACAGATACAAGTAAGGGAAATAAGGCACCCAATACAGAATAGGTACTTAATAAAGTTTACTCTTATTATGTGTAGAGCACATCATAGTTTACAGAGCTCATGTGGATGTGTGGGGTGGCTCTGATACCAGCTGCCCTGATGGTGGTTAGGGTTGATATGAAACAGAGATGTTTCATATCAGGAAGGCATTTCCTTCCTGACTGGTGCTCCATGTGCCTCTAGCTGAGCAGAAAGACCTTTCCAAGTGGAGGAAGGACGAGATTCCAGGGAGGTTGGGTGCTGGGGTGAAATCCATCATTGCAGCTCTGCTGAATCCTGCTGCCACAGTTCTCAGACTCTCATTATCTCCTTTGACTCTCACATAGCCTTGGCTTAAAGGCAGGGCTGGGAATGTTCTTACTTTACAGGAGACAGAGGTCAGCCTTTTGCAGTTAAATGGCATAGGCTGCTCACCTGCAGGAGGTTTAGCTGGGATTCAGGGACGTGACAGGGTATTTCTTTTTCTCATGCGATGTTAACATGTGACATAGGTCTCAGCTTTAGCCAAATGAGTTGGCAACCCAGATATTAGGACTTAGACAGATGAATGTTAGTGGTAAGGGAGTTTAATAACCATCTTAACACCCATGCAGGATCACTGTGCAAAGGATAAGGACCTTCTGTTTTCTTTTTACCCATATCATGAAATTAAAACAGTAAGGATTCAGCTGAGGAGTGAGGAAGAGTTCCATAACACAAGGCTTCCTGAATGCACTTTTTCTTCCCTTTGCCATACAACTTTGTAGGGGTGGTTGGTGGTCTATGTCTGGTCCTTCAGAAAGACTTCATAGCCACTCTACCATTCCTTTCTCACTCTTGAGGCTTCTTTGGCTGAATAATAGGGTTGGGTTTATACCAGTGATCTGGAGGATGAGCCAGTGATTTCATAGCCTTCCTAAGTCTTCTGTGATGGTGAAAGGTTTTCCCTCCTGGCTCCTCAAGATGCACCTCCTCCCTCCTGTTCCCCTTGGGCAATCTTCCACCTAAAAAGAGCTCTGTTGTGCATGTGGTGTGTTTGCTACGTCAAGAACCATGACTTGCTTTCCTGGGCTCTTTATGGTTCTTGGAGACTTCTAGGTGTAAGGTCTTAAAGTAGAGCCTGAGGATTTAAAGAAGTTCAAGACACAGACCCTGGGGCTTCCCTGGTGGCGCAGTGGTTGAGAGTCCGCCTGCCAATGCAGGGGACGCGGGTTTGTGCCCCGGTCTGGGAGGATCCCACATGCCACGGAGCGGCTGGGCCCGTGAGCCATGGCCGCTGAGCCTGTGCATCCGGAGCCTGTGCTCCGCAACGGGAGGGGCCACAACGGTGAGAGGCCTGCGTACCGCAAAAAAAAAAAAAAAAAAAAAGACACAGACCCTTAGTCCAGGCTGCCATCATCTTTCACCTAATTTACTGCAGCAGCCTTCTAATTGGTCAACCTCCTCCTATTTTGTTCCCTCACCCCCAACCCATTTTCTATGCTGTAGCTTTAGCGATCTTTCCAAAATTAAAAACCTAATGCATCCCTTACTTGCTTAAAGTCTGTCAAGGGCTCCCCATTGCCCTTAGGATGAAGTCTAAACTTCTCAGTATGGCCCACAAGGCCCTCAAGTGGTCCAGACCCTGCTTGTATCTCCAGCCTCCTCTCCCCCTTCCTCCCTTTTCATGCTGTGCTTCTGCCAGACTCAACTTCTTATGGTCCCAGAATAGGTCATGTTCTTTCTTAACCTCCGGACCTTTACATACACTATTCTATCTGCCTGGAATATTCTTCCCTCATACTCACTGCTCTTCTGAACAACCATGACTCATCCAGATCTCATGTTAGATCAGTGGTTCTTAACCATTATGAATCACTCTGATGAAAACAATGGATTCGTTCCACAAAAAATAGTAAATGTGTGCTCCTGTGTGCTCATCATTTTGCACACAATTCAGGGTATAGGCTTCCCTGCTTAAGAACCTTTTAAGCTGAAACTCCTTTTCTAGCATTTAACATACTTTGTAATTGTTGGTTTACTTATCCCTCTTTCTACTAGACTGAGCTCCATGAGGGCAGGGAACATGACTTGTTCACCACTGTGTCCTCTGGGCCTTGCCCATGGGGACTGTTTGATACATGTTTGTTGAGTGAATGAATGAACAAATATCTGCCCTTGAGTAGATCATGATCTATCTGGAAGAACAGGATATGGTGTTAACAGAGGACAAAAGATGTGCAACAAACAGACATTTTCTTTTTTTTTCTTTAATTCAAGTATAGTTGCTGTACAATATTATATAAGTTACAGGTGTACAATATAGTGATTCACAATTTTTAAAGGTTATACTCCTTTTATAGTTATTATAAAATATTGACTGGGCTTCCCTGGTGGCGCGGTGGTTAAGCATACACCTGCCAGTGCAGGGGACATGGGTTCGAGCCCTGGTCCGGGAAGATCCCACATGCTACGGAGCAACTAAGCCCATGCGCCACAACCACCGAGCCTGTGCTCTAGAGCCCGCATGCTACAACTACTGGAGCCCACATGCCTAGAGCCCATGCTCCACAACAAGAGAAGCCACTGCAATGAGAAGCCTGCACACCACACCGAAAGTAGCCCCTGCTTGTTGCAACTAGAGAAAGCCTGCGCACAGCAGCAAAGACCCAATGCAGCCAAAACAAACAAACAAACAAATAAATAAAATATTGACTGTATTCCCTGTGTTGTACAATATATCCTTGTAGCTTATTTTATACCTAATAGTTTGTACCTCTTCATCTCCTACCCTATATTGCCCGTCCCCACTTCCTTCTCCCCAGTAGTAACCACTAGTTTGTTCTCTATATCTGTGAGTCTCCTTCTTTTTTGTTGTATTCACTAATTTGTTGTACGTTTTAGATTTCACATATAAGTGATGTCAAACAGAATTTGTCTTTGTCTGACTTATTTTGCTTAGTATAATACCCTCCAAGTCCATCCATGTTGCTGCAAATTTCATTCTTTTTAATGGCTGAGTAGTATTCCATTGTGTATATAAACCACATCTTCTTTATCCACTCATCTGTTGATTGGCGCTTTGGTTGCTTCCATATCTTGGCAATTGTAAATAATGTTGCTGTGAACATTGGGATGCATGTATCTTTTCAAATTAGTGTTTTGGGTTTTTTTTTTTTTTTTTTTTTTTTTAATGTATACCAAGGAATGGAATTCCTGGGTCATATGGTAGTTCTATTTTTAGTGTTTTGAGAAACCTCCATACTGTTTTCCACAGTGGTTGCACCAATTTACATTCCCACCAACAGTGGTAGGAGAGTTCCCTTTTCTCCACATTCTCGCCAGCATTTGTTATTTGTGTTCTTTTTGATGATAGCCAACCTGACAGGTGTGAGATGATACCTCATTGTGGTTTTGATTTGCATTTCACTGATGATTAGTGATGTTGAACATCTTTTCATGTGCCTGTTGGCCATCTGCATTTCCTCTTTTCTGAAAGTTCAGAGTCTGAAGTGGCTGGGCTGGGCCTCTTGAGAAAAAACAGCAGAACAGGTCTCTTGGGTTGACCTTGAATAGAGAAGGACTTATTGGGCTTATGTTCTGTTCTCTAGAAATATTTGTCAAAGTAGCGGAGGTGAGTGAAGGAGTAAGAATGACCAAGCCTTTGATGATTTCTCCCTCTTTAGAATTATCAGAGTCTGTGGATTTATGAGATGTCAAAAGAAAGCCTCTCTTCTTTCTTTCTTTCCCTGTACCAACAAATATTATTTCAGTGCTTGTTATATGTCACGCACTTTGTTAGGTGTTGAGGACAAGATCCCATCTCTCTTCGTTCTTGCTTACTGGGTAATAAGTATAAGCTGGCTCAGAATTTGGACATAGGCTTTGTTTGGGAATACTTTTATCAAAGCCATCAGTTAGGGTCAGGTTTAAATTATAGAGGGATTTATTAGAAATGACATGAGGTCTAGAGTTAGGCCACAGTTCAGATCCCAGCCCTGCCTCTTACTAGCTGTGTGCAACTGCCTCTTGATATGCCAGTTCTATAATTTATAAAATGGAAGTAATATCTAGTACCTCCTGGGGTCGTTGCAAGGACTAAATGAAATAATGTGTGTAAACCCTGAGGGCCTGCATATAGTAGCAACTATTATTACTGCCACTTTCAGGGTTTGTTTAAACTGATGTCTTAGTTTGGTGCAGTGATTTCTACTGGTTCATAGAGATATTAAATTGCATTTTATGAGTCCTTATGATTTATATAGGTCTCCAATTTCCTATAAGGTAAATTTCTCAGAAAATACATGTCTTTGAGACCCTAGGTTTTCTTTTTTTTTTTTCATTTTTTCCTTGCTTGTTGGAGTTTTAAGTACTTAATGTAGAAATTAGAAACTTTTGATTCACATAAAGAAGCAAGAAAAAAAATCTGCCAAAGTCCCACCATCTAGAAAACTGTGTCTTAATGTTTTTTGGACATTTGAGACTGATGAAAATGATTTGTTCATCCCCTCAGAAAATCAAACTTTTGCCCACATATACAAATGTTTTCATGCAATTTCAGGAGTTTCCATTTGTTTACCCCCAAGTTATAAAACCCTAAGCTGACTCCCAAGCTCTAATTCCATAGAGAGAAAGCAATCAGGCCAGGCTCTGATTTCACACTCACCAAGGGCTTCTGAGTCTCTTGGTTCTTGCAGTCAGGTTGCTGGTTGCTCTTTTTTCTAAGGTCCAAGTTTTTTTTAAAATTAAATTTATTTATATATTTATTTATTTTTTGGGTGTTGGGTCTTTGTTGCTGCGCGTGGGCTTTCTCTAGTTGCGGCACGCGGGGGCTACTCTTGATTGCCGTGCGTGGGCTTTTCATTGCAGTGACTTCTCTTGTAGAGGAGCACGGGCTTTAGAGCGCAGGCTCAGTAGCTGAGGTGCACGGGCTTAGTTGCCCCGTGGCATGGGGAATCTTCCCGGATCAGGGCTCGACCCGGGTCCCCTGCATTGGCAGGCGGATTCTTAACCACTGCGCCACCAGGGAAGTCCCTCTAAGGTCCAAGTTCTTAAACTAAGAATTGGCTATCTTTGATGATCTTTTGCAATATAATTACCAACTGGACCTTTATTTGTGAATGTCTTAGTAGCTGTTTGGAGAGATGAATTTAACTTCTGATTTCCTTGCGTGTATGTTCTTGTTTGTCTTAGAGTAAATTCAAGAAAGAGATTGTGAGAGCCTGTTTTATAGGTAGAGGAGAAACCCACCGTGTTTTCCTGTTTCCTCTTTGCCTCTTCGTCCTGTGTCAGGGCTCTTTGTGCTAAAGCCTTTTCACTGGCTTCTACTACAGTCAGAGAGAAGAGAGAACCAACTGGGGGTCTCTGGGCTACCTGATCTGGCAGCAGTGGGAGCCGGCAACGTCCGGAATAGGTCCCCCGCCCCCACCTTTCCTCCTTATTCAGAGTCATTCATATCTAGAACTGTGTCAGGGTGGGAACTGGGGATTGGTGGAGGAATCATGTGCAGTCCATGCAGCTTGGAGGTGGGTGTCTGCAGCCCACATGCTGTACTGTACTTTATTTTCTTGGCTCCAGTGCACAGATTCCACAGAGAGAAAACAACCACCCAGGCTCAGTTTTCACACTCACATGAGGACTTCTGAATCCCTGTTTCTTGTAGTCATGTTGCCCTTCATTTCAGTCTACAAAGACACATGTCTTGCCTGTCTTTTCCTTCTGAAATAAGCAGCCCTTGTTGAAGGAGCCTGGCTCTAGATAGAGCTGTGTGCTGTATAGAGAGGACAGGCTGAAGTCAGAGACCTCAGGACTGCACATTTGGTGCCACTGCTGCCCTAGTTCACAGGTCTCTGTCTTCTCTTTTTTGGATTATTGTCAGGGCCTCCCATCTGTTCTCTCTGCCTCTGATCCAGCTTCCACCAGTACATCCAAAATTTCATTCAAAGACACCCATCTGTTGATGTCATTCCCTCGTTTAAAACCTTTCAGGGGTGCTACTCTTAGGATAAAGTGCAAACTCATTTGCATGGTTTGCTGGACTCTGCAAGTCCTGGCCCCTATCTGCCTCTCCAGCCTCCTTCCTCTCACTGTCACCCCACGTACCAGCCGTGCTGCCCTCTCACTGTTCCCCACATTTATTCTTTTGGCACTTTTCTATCTTTGCACTGATGATTCCTGCATCCAGCTCGTCCTTCCTCACCTCTGCTGCATGTGGAATACCCAGCTCAAATGTGACCTCCTATTAGGATGCCTTCCTGGATTCCCCAGACAGGGTTTGTTGCTCTATCGTCTGCATACTTGGGATTCAGTACACCATAGTGATTACAAGTGTGGGGCTCTAGAGTCAGACTCCCTGCTTTCAATCCCAGCCCTGGCCCCTTCCTAGATGTGTGACTGTAGGCAAAATGAATTACCTACACTCTTGTGCCTCAGTTTCTTCATCTGTAATATGGGGATGATACTAATAACACTCATAGGTTGTTGATTAAAATAGGCAACAGTTTAAAGTGCTTAGCACAGTGCTTGGCCATAGTTAGCACTCAATAATTGTTTTTTTAAGAAATTGTTGTTCTACTGGTACTTTGCATATACCTCTATTAAGCTCTTATCATCTCATATATTTTTATATATCTGCCCTACTAGAACAGGTGCTCCTTCTTGAGGACAGGTGCATATCTCATTCACTTTCCCTGGCCCCTGTGAACAAGTTTGCAGTAACTTGGTTGAATGCTTTATCACGTGTAGATTTGCTTTCAGAGTGGAAATGGATAACAGATAGAGTGGGGAATGCTTGAAATTGGGTTTGTGGATGATCACAGACCCAGAGTTGTTGTGACCTTGATGTCAGCTGGTCTATCTTCCTCTGTGCATGAGCCCTTCTGCTGCCTCCGGGAGCACAGACAGTGCTGTTATGTTGCCAAGACAGGGCAGGAGGCCATGTGAAAGTTAAGCACACCCTAGGCACCAAGTTCATGTCCATTTTGTTTTTGTTTTGAACTGTAGGTGACATGTCTGAGAGTAAAGCCAAGAAGATAGAAATCAAGGATGTGGATGGGCAGACCCTGAGTAAGCTGATTGACTACATCTATACGGCCGAGATTGAGGTGACTGAAGAGAACGTCCAGGTAAACTCAGCTCCAACTAATAGCTCAGTGTATTGTATATTCAGGGCCCACTGTTTTTTTTTTGTGTGTGTGGTACACGGGCCTCTCACTGTTGTGGCCTCTCCCATTGCGGAGCACAGGCTCTGGACGCGCAGGCTCAGCGGCCATGGCTCACGGGCCCAGCCGCTCCACGGCATGTGGGATCTTCCCGGACCAGGGCACGAACCCGTGTCCCCTGCATCAGCAGGCGGACTCTCAACCACTGCGCCACCAGGGAAGCCCCTGGGCCCACTGTTTTACATCATCACTTCATTTAACCCTCACAACAACTCAGTTGGTAACTGGAGAGGAAACTGAAGCTCCAGAGAGAGTAGGTGACTTGCCCTGGGTTACATGGCCAGGGTGAACGACCGTCAAACTCCTGTCTGCCTGACCATGGGACCCACTTTCTTAACCACTAGGCCAAAATCCCTCTGAATGAGCTTGGGCTCCAGAGCAGAAAGTCTTTTTTTTTTTTTTTTTTTTTTTTTTTTTTTTTTTTTTGTGGTACGCGGGCCTCTCACTGTTGTGGCCTCTCCCGTTGCGGAGCACAGGCTCCGGATGCGCAGGCTCAGCAGCCATGGCTCACGGGCCCAGCCGCTCCGCGGCATATGGGATCCTCCCAAACCGGGGCACGAACCCGTATCCCCTGCATCGGCAGGCGGACTCTCAACCACTGCGCCACCAGGGAGGCCCCAGAGCAGAAAGTCTTTAACTCATGCTGGTTTAAAGTGTTGGTGAAGGAAGAATTAGAAGCCTGGGTGACCTCTCTTCTCCTCAGTCATTATCTCATCTCAGGGATTTTGAGTATTGGCTTGTGAGGCTGTTAAAAGTTTTTCTTGTCTCACCGTTCGTCAGCGAAATGCCTCTGAGCCTGTGGAGGTGCCAAGCACCAGGCTTGAGTGTCAGTAGGGGCATGTTGCGTTGAGACATGTTGTCTGTGCCTTTTCCTCCTTTCGCCGCCCTGCCCTCATCCCAAACCATCTGGAGGCTTGAAAGAGGAGCCAGCGAAGACACTGCTTCACCCAAAGGTGTGGATCTTTACTGTGGGGACGTGAGACATCAGCGTCATGCTTCAGAAGGGAAGATGGTTGAGGGTGTGGCCCATGGTGGAACCCTATGAATCACCAGGCCAAACACAGACGCAGGATACACTACTTCTTGTCATTAAGGATTTTACTATTTAATTAAAGTAATGGAAATTGTATGGGATATGGAGGTTTTTTCTTCCTTTTTTTTTTAAAGCAAAATTTCACCTTATTTAGGTGAATAGGCCAATATCTCTCTGGTGACCAAAATACCTATTTCCCTTATCCAGACCACCATCCCCTTTTCTAGGAATGAGGTATTTGGGAGGCCGAATTGATAATCATGTATTGATTCCATTTGGCCCAGATGTTTGAGTGCCTCTTACATGCCAGACACTTTATTGGGCACTGTGTTTGTACCAGTGAGCAGAGGTCATTCCATTGTCTGCTTTCATGGAATTTGTGGTCTAGGGGTGAAGATGGACACTCATCAAATAAGCACACAAGTAATGTTTATGCACAAATTGTGATAAGTCCTTTGAAGGAAAGGAACAATTTGGATGAAGGAGGGAATCTAGGAAGGGCTCTTTCAGGAGATAAGATTTGAGCTGAGGACTGCAGGATGAGTGGAAGTTAGCTTGGTGTGGTGAAGGGTACTCTGCTGGGGGTGTCAGGGCCCAGGCAGACTGAGGGTCTGAGGCACCGTGCATTTGGGCCTGCAGAGCCTGCCCCAAGGTACAGACTGCTTTTGTCTCTGGCCCCTAGACAGACTTTTGGGTGGCATAGTTTCTACAGTGATCTGGTATAATTCTCCCCTGCCCTTTTAAAATTGAGGTTTATTTTATACACAGTAAAATGCATAGCCATTCCATAATTTCTGGTCTTTCCCATCCAGAGTGGAGTGGGCGAGGTCATGGTTACATACTAGGTCTAGCAGCAGAATTTAAACAGCTGAATGACTTTTGGGCAGTAACAGTAAGTGCAAAGTAATTTAGTATAAAATATGTATAGGGCATGTATGGAAAAAAATTTTTTAATGGGTGATAGTGATTTCAAATCACCATGACATTTAAATTCATTTAGGTACTTTTGAGACTGATATAAATATTGAGATTCACAAAATGCCAGAAATTACATCCTTTCAACTCTAATGAATAATGCTAGATGTCAACCTAAAAATATGCAGGGGTAAATAATTTTTAAAAATCTTGCATTAGGGTATATCAGTAACTCATTAATCATACAGTGTGGTAGGCAGAATAGTAGCCCCCAAAGATGTTCGTGTCCTAACCCCTGGAATTTTGTGGATATGTTAGGTTGAATGTCAGAGGAATTAATATTGCAGATGGAATTAATGTTGCTAATCAGCTGAACATGTGATGGGAGATTAGCTTGGATTATCCAGGTGGGCTCAGTGTAATAGCTAGGGGTATTTAAATTGAAGAGGGAGGTGGAATGAGAGAACTAGAGCGATGTGACCTGGCAAGGATTCAGTTTGATGTTTCTGGCCTTGAAGATAAGGAATGTGGGTGCCTCTAGAAGCCTGAAGGGCAAGGAAACGTATTCTCCCTCAGAACCTCCAGAAGGAACTCACCTCTGCTGACACCTTGATTTTAGCCTGGTGAAACCCATTTAGGGCTTCTGACTTCCAGATGTTAGAAAATAAATTTGTTTGTTGTTTTAGGTCACTAAAACAAAACAAAAACAAACAAACTTAAAGCACTGTTTAGGGGAGATTGTAGAATTGTAGAATTGGACCCAGCTTTTTTCTCCCTTTTCTACATGTGTTTATTTAATAACCTTTTCTTCCCTGTAAAGTACAAAGTGTCTACAAGCTTAGATAGTTAGAAGATGTTCCATTCTGGATCCTTTTTGCCTGGCTGGGTATTTATCTTTGCAACTTTGGTCTAACCCAGTGGTGGTCTCTACAGCACCAGTTACCTTAAGGCAGGTAGCAACAGATAGCGTAATCGGAGGACTCTGGAGAAAATGGCGTCACCATTACTTTTAAAAACTACTTTGTAGGGGTCGGGGGGAGGGAGCCAGCGTGAAGACGTGCAGCTTCAGAGGGCATGCAGAACTAAAGATGAGGCAGGAATCAAGTCTGAATGGAGCCCTGGGTCCAGGCCTCAGTTGTTGTTTTTTTGTGGTACACGGGCCTCTCACTGCTGCGGCCTCTCCTGTCGCGGAGCACAGGCTCCGGACGCGCTGGCTCAGCAGCCATGGCTCACGGGCCAAGCCGCTCCGCGGCACGCGGGACTCCCCCGGACCGGGGCACGAACCCGCGTCCCCTGCATCGGCAGGCGGACTCCCAACCACTGAGCCACCAGGGAAGCCCCAGGCCTCAGTTTTGATGTTCATTTACACAGTACTCTTATTCTTGCCTTTTCCCACTGCAGGGGGTCAGTCTTCTGACTGTAAAGTGAGGGCATGGGACTCAGTGACCTCTGATCAGAGAAGACTCTTACTCTGCCAGCCTCTGGTTTGTTCTGCTTCCTTCCTACTAGAGCTTCTCTGATACCCTCCCTGACATCCTGCCTCAAGGATAAGTTTTCTCATCTGTAAAACAGGAATCATAATAGTACCCATTCTGTAGGGTGGTCATGAGTTAGACTGTCTGCCTTCAAACCTTGACTCCACCATTTTCTAGCTGTGTGGCCCCAAGAAGGCCCTTAACCTCTCTGTGCCTCAGTATTCTTGTCTGTATTATGGGCATAATAATTGTACTTAACCTCATAGGGTTGGCGTGAGGGTTAAGTGAATTACTATAGGTAAAGCACTTAGAGGAGTGCCACCCTGTGCCAACAGACAGTATGGGCACAGAGAGCACTGTGAACACAGAAGCTTTTTCATCAAGGAGCACATAGTCTGAAGGTGGAGACAGGTGTCCAGGCAAATGCGTGCCCTCCAGTGTGGTAGGGGCCAGGGTGGAGGTACCCAGGAAGCAGGCAATGGTCATCACCCCCTTGATGAGGATGGTCAGGGCAGGCCTCACTGAGGAAGTGTTGTGTGTGCTGGGTCTTGAAAGAAGGTCTGGGCGGTCAGGCCTGCCTCCTCTTCCACCTGTCTGTGTCCCTACTGGTGTGTGAGCCCCTGGAGGGGCCTGTTGCGTTCATTTGTATGTGGGAGTAGGGAGGGGGCTGCATGTGCAGGGGCTCCCCTGAGGAGCACAATGTGGAACCTTCAGGAAACTGCATTGTTTGGAATCAGTCAGATATATGAACTATTTTCTTTTTTCTCCCTCACTTTAAACTATGGTTTGGTCAGGGGTGACCTTGGGGGAAAACAAAATAAAGAAAGTTGAGAAGAGAAGGTTTAGATCAAAATGTGGTTGCTTCTTACTGCTGTGATGTACCTGCTGAGAGTTGCTCACAAGCTGTTTATGAGGAAGTGTGTGTTGAGGATTTGGTGCACTGAGGCGGTGAGCATGGAGGCATCTGGGGAAACAAGGGTCAGAGACTTGGGGCTTGGTTAAGTGACTGGAAGATGATGCCCTAAATCTCTTCCCAGCCACACATACCTTGGAGAGTCTGAGCTGCCCGCCTGTGGTGGAGGTAACAAGTCGTAACTGTTACTTATTGATACTCATTGTAAGCCAAGCATGTGTTGATTATTTCACATGCATTATTTCATTTAATTATCGTAACCACCACTGGAAGGTTCTACTATGATTCTTCTCTTACAGTCGAAGGAACTGATGCTCCAAGGGGTTAAGTGGGTAGTACCCACGGTCACACAGGTAGTAAGTGGTGGAGTTGGGGTTTGAATCCAGCTCTCTCCAGCTCACTGTGCCCTGTTGATGTGGTCAACTCGAGTTTCTTGTTAAATGAATGATCAGAATCTTGACTTCAGCTCATAATAATTAATAATAATAAAAACCAGTTTAACTGACGAATTCCTATGCAGCAAACACTGGGTTAGCTGCTTTAAATGTATTATCTCATTTGAGCCCAACAACAAGCCTTTAAGGCAGTACTATTATTTTCATTTTACTGTTGAGGAGTCAGAGGTACAGAGAGGTTAAGTAATTTGCCTTTAGTCACATGGCTGGTAAGTGGAGAAGTCAATATTCTAAGTGACACTATACTTCAATAAAAAAATTTAAAAAGTATTCTAAGTGACACATTTAATCACAGTACTGTTTTGCTAGCTCTCCTGTTCATCTATCTGTACACCTCTCTCTCTCTCTCTCTCTCTCTCCCTTTCTTCTTTCTCTCAGTAGATTTTTATTTAGCACTATTTCTGTGCCAGGCCTCATGCTTGGTGCTGGCAGAGGCAGGCCCCCTGCTGTGTGGTGTGGGCAGAGGCCCTGGGCAGCCTTGCCACCTGGCCCTCTGGCTGGTACCCTCCCTCTGTGCATGGCCCTGCCTCTCTGAAATTCCAGGAGTAGGTGCATTCTGAGGCAGGGCATTTCCTTTTGTTTTTGTTAAAGGAAACAAACTCTGTGACGGGATATCCTCTGCTGTGTTTTCATGTTATCCGAGGGAGAGGAACAAAAACAAAACAGTGCCTGCATGTGAAAAATGGAGGGAAGCCATTTGCAAGCTGGAGGGGAACCTGTAAACTCTGCTGAGGGTCATTCCAGGGCCTGTTTTCCCAGAATCAAAATGCTGAGACGGCGAGAGGCAAGCTGAAAGCTTTTAACCCAGGGTCGTCTTCTCTTCCTGCAGCTATTCCAGCCAAACTGCTCCTTCTCAGGTCTCAACCTCCTTCCAGGGGCCAAGCAGCACGGCCCTAGTGATTCCACCAGGACAGTCTTGTTTCCAAGCTGAGGACCTGAGCTTGGCCTCTTGTTCCTAATCTTGTTACTGCTGCCGCTTGAGGGAGTCGAGTTGCAGGCAAGATAAGAGAAGAGGAAATCCTCTTTTAGCCCTTGTTGTGGGAGAGGGAAGCAAAGACCACCTCCTGGAAGTTTTTCGCTCTCTTTTCTTTTGCAGCCTCTGGGGATTTGTGTTGGCTCGCCTTGTGTGCAGCCCCCAGAGCCCTACTGGATCAGGCCCCCGTTTATCCCTGAGACTCAGCATTTGAGCAGTGATACATACAGTTTAGAGGCTGGAGCCTCTAAACCCTCCTCAGCATTCTGAATCCCTTTGCTTTTCTTCATGCCTTCCTGTATGAAGCAAGTGGATTGCAGCATAAGATCAAAGAGAAGGGAGGGAAGGGCCAATTAGAGAAACCACCAGCCCCACTCATTTTGGGAAGTCACCTTGGGAATGCTTTCAGGCAGAAGTGGACCCAAAGAGGATGGGAGGAGGGTGTGTGGAGAGGTGGAAAGCCTGATCATTTTTGTCTGCTAAGTGGGTTTTGTGAACAGTAGGGAAGTTGAAAGCTGTGTGGGTAGCTCTATCCAGGGAGGTTCTAAAAACTGAAAGTATAACCTAAGGAATGTGTTCAGAAAGTATTTATTATTTCGTTTCTTTGGATGGTTGTCATGAGCTTGAAAAATTAAGCCCCAAACTGTGCGGCTGTCTTTGTGGGGAAGAAAAGGGCAGGGAGGCGGAGGAGACGTGTGTCCCTGGCGTGATGGCATCTTGGCTTGGCGGGGATGCAATCTGGGGGCGGATTGGACTCTCAGAAATTCCTCCTCTGCAGACCTAAAAGACTGCTGTCCATTTCGGCCTCTAATCACACCTGACCTTTGGGGGCTTGCCACGCCCGAAGTAGGGTGTGTGCTGGACAGCATAGGATTACTCCTCTCCACCAGTGTTTCTTAGTGTAACTGGATACAAGTTTCTGGTCTCTGGGGTGAACAACCAGCCCAGTTTGCCCAGGAGTGAGGGCTCTCCTGGGACACAGGACTTTGAGTGCTAAAACTGGCAAAGTTTCAGCAAACCAGGATGGTTGGTCAACCTATGGCCCTAACTCTAGGCTTTATAGCTGGTGCTGGTCAGGGCAGGTGTCATGGAGGTCATTTGGGGGTTTGGAACACGACTTTCCATTCCTGGCAAGAATGGTTAATGGTTCTCCACTTAACTCTCAGGGAGAGACTAATCTGGTCCTGGAATCTGTTTGGCTAGGCTGAGCAAGCTCACAGGTTAATTGAGTTCCCCAGTTTATGGCTGCTCCGTGGGGACGTGGCTGTCTAGTGGGGATGGAGCTCAGGTGGTCAGATTTGGAGCCTGGCTATGTTCACTTATGGTCTCAAAGTCTCCAGAACGGGTGATCTTATCTTTTTCCTTCTCTGGAATGAATCAGTGGTTCAGAAAATACCAAGGACAGGATGGTAATTTACTGCTGTATTGCTGGGGACATAGGGTAGTGGAAGAGAGAGGGCAGAGGAAGGAGAGAGGAGATGTTTTCTAGAATTTGGCTATCGTGAGGGAGAGGTTTAAGCCTGCAGGTAGGAAGAGCTTCCCTTTGAGAGCAGGCTTTTAAGCTTGGGAGCAGGACCACTGTTAGTGGATGCTCTTGGTGGCATCTGTGTGTGGTCAGGAATGAGGAAGGGTGGCTAACTGCCCCAGTTTTTGCACTGAAAGTCCTGTGTCCTGGGAAACTCTTCGGTCCGGGGCAAACCTGGATGGCTGGTTACCCTAGTGGTGGGACAAGGCCCAAGAATGGGCAGTGGGGCAGAGATTTTGGCCTTAGCCCATGGAGGTGAGGAGAGCTAGAGATGAGGCTCAGAGCTGTTTTGGGAGACAATCAACCTCCAGAATTTAAATCACTCAAACAAACAAACAAACAAAAAACTTTTGTAGTGCCCTGAGTCAAGAAATCAAATGCATTAGCAGCCCTTGTCTTCCTGGGCAAGCCCATGTGGATGGGAATACCTGGAGTCTGGCTGGCCCAGACACTCTCCCTGAGAGTCAGGGGGGCAGCTGAGAGCAAAGGCCCAGGACACGGGGGTTGTTTTGGGGTGAAATGGATGCTGGGGGTCCCTGAGTGATGCAGTCTCAAGCCAAACTGTTCTGCTCTGATTTTTTTTTTTCTGAATTTCGTTTTGTTAAGTCACTCTCAGAACATCTACCCCTCCCACAGGGTCGGGGAGGGAGGGGTAGCAGAGCTGGTGTCAAGAAGGACTCTGGCAATGATCATGGTTTTTGATCTGAGGGCAGGATTCGGCAGCTGTGGCAAAGTCCTAGAGAGCTTGACCAGGGTTGACAGTCTGAGCACCCATCTGGCCTGTTCAAGCTAGTCTTCCCTGGCTTTTAGGAAAAACACATGTACACACACCTGAGCAGGAACTATTTCTGTCTTCCAGGATATGGTATAAATACTCATGTGTCTCATGACCTTTTAAAAGGAAAGTTAGCTCTCCTTTTGCTGAGAATGTACTCAGAAATGTTCTTTATTATTTATCTGTTGGATGGGAGAGTAGAGTGTGTCTTTTGAGTCCCAGTGGATTTGGGGATGATGCTCTTGTTCCAGTAGATGATAAACTGTAAGATCGGAGGTCTGATTTCTCTTGCTTACCTACCACTGAATCACAAAGGCTGGCCCACAGGTGTTCAGTAATTAAATGGTGAATGAGCTTGTGAACAAGTCAGTAAAGACCTCTGAGTGAAGACAGTAGCTAAAGGCTGTAGGGCAGTGGTTCTCAAACTTGGCTATACATTAGAAGCACCTGGGGAACTTTAGCAATATCTCACTGTCCAGGCTACACCCCATTCCTATTAAGTTGAATCTTTGGGGGTGAGACCCAGGCATCAGTATTTTAAAAATTCTCCAGGTGATTCTCCAGGTAGGAGGACCAATTTGTCTTAACTTGGGCTGCTGTAACAAAATACCACAGAGTGGATGGCTTACACAGCAGAAATTAATTTTCTCACAGTGTTAGAAGTTAGAAGTACAAGATCAGGGTTCCAGCTGATTGAGTTTCTGGTGAGGGCTTTCTTGCTTGCAGAAGGCCACCTTCTCCTTGTGTCCTTGCATGGTAGAGAGAGAGAGAATTCTGGTATCTATTTCTCTTCTTATAAGGGCACCAGCCCTGCTGGATTAGGGCCCCACCCTTCTGACCGCGTTTAACCTATCTTCAAATACTGCCCAAATTTGGGGTTAAGGATTCAACGTATAAACTTTTGCGGGGGACACAAACACTCAGCCTATAAGGGTCTTGTTACTCAAAGTGTGGTTTATGGACAAGCAGCTGCAAGCATATCCTGGGTACTCATTCAAAATGGAGGCTCTTGGGCCCCACCCTAAAGCTACTGAGTCAGAATCTGCATGTTAATAAGATCCCAAGGGGAATTCATATACACATTAGCCACTGGGAGGCACTGCTGGGCTGTAGGGAGACAGAGAATCTGTTGGTGCTTAGGGTCCATGAAGTGGAGAGTAGTGGGGACTAAGGGTGGGCTTGCCTCAAAGTCTAGGCCGAGAAGTTTGGACTTACTTGGGCAGGTAGTGGAGAGCTGTGCAAAGACCTTGAGCTTGGGTGTGGTCTGATTAGAACACTGCTTTGGGGAGATGAGACCCTGGCGGTGGGATCCTGCAAGTCAGAATGTCACCTTCTCTTCCAGGTGCTGCTCCCAGCAGCCAGCTTGCTGCAGCTCATGGATGTTCGCCAGAACTGCTGTGACTTCCTGCAGTCTCAATTGCATCCCACCAATTGCCTGGGTATCCGCGCGTTTGCAGACGTGCACACCTGTACCGACCTCCTGCAGCAGGCCAACGCTTATGCAGGTAATGGGGAGCGGGGTGGCTGTACCTCTCTGAGCTTGTGGATTTAATAACCTGGTCTGTGGTGGACTCCTCAAAGATGATGAGAAGTGCGCTCTGCTATGCACAAGTTATAATTTAGTCAGGGAGACAAGACACAGGTGGAAAGATAATTAACAATAGAACAGTTCAGCTCATTGCCAAGTGGAATGTGATTAATTGTTGGATGAATGGTACAGACAGTGATTTTCACGAGAGAAGAGGAAGGAGATCTGAGAAGGTTTCGTAGGGAAGAGTAATTTGAGCTAGGTCTTGAAATAAATCTTTGTCATTTAGGAAAATTTCTATTTTGATCAATGTGTTCTATGACCACGATTTGGAAAAGTCAAATACTATTGCAAGGCTTATAATGATAAGTAAGAGTCTCCTGCTCTGCTTTTCCACATGAAGTCTTGCTCTCTAGAGCCACTCACTTGCAATTCTAAAAGAATTAAAATACATGTGCTGATTTAGCTAAAAGCTGATTTGTCTGATATTTACCTCTATTTACCTAAATAAAATGTTTGTACCACTATTTTTGGATTTACTAGTTTTAGATGTTATCTGTTGACTTCTCACAGGAGAATAATTGTGCTTTCATAGACGTCCCCCTCATATACATACACTGTTGCCCTCTCTTTATTCTTCTAACATCATTTCTACAGCTGAGATGTTATAATTAGTTTTTTATCAGAAAACTTTTTATTCAGTAAGGCAGTTAATAAAATGCTTTTTCTTTTACACAGTCACTGCTACAACCGCTAACTCTTGTAAGACAGATACACTGAACAGTCTTCTCAGTATATCAGATAATCTGTTGAGTCCATTTTATTTTTCTTGGCGACATTCTCCCTGCTAGAGCTTGTCATCTTGCTATTTTAATGGGGTTTTTGGAGGGAGTAGTGATGAACATGAATGTTCAGCCCACCATGTTTAGCTGGAAAGAAGTCTTCATTGGTATTTATTTCAGCTTGAGGATGAAGGTCATGAGTGACCTAGGAAACAGATCTGGTCATATGAATCAATAGATTCAGTCACGGCCACCTCCTCCCTTGCAGTAAAGCCTCTCATTCTTCCCCCTGCCCAAACAACCGCCAGCGTCGCTGCTGTCTGTTCTGTGTCTCTTGTCCAGCTAATGTCTGGAAGTTAACTGAGGACCTGCTGGCTGCTCACTGGCCAGCTCCCTGTGCTGTGTTAGCCCCTTGATCCACAAGTCAACAAGCATTTCTTCTGTTCTTCAGCATCCTTTTTTGCTCTCATCAAGCCCCAGACCCCAGGAGCCTACACAGACTCTCATTTCTTCCCGAGGTCTGTTTCTGAGGACATAAACGGGACCAGTTGTTAGGATGATGTCAGTGATGATGATTTTTGTGAAGGATATTCCCCAGTCACCCCAATTCTGAATTCCTCTGACTCTTCCTGGCCCTAATCCTTGACTCTCCTGTTTCTCTGCTGTCCCTCCTGTGTCTGCCTTTCCCAGCGTTGTACCCCACTTCCTTTCTGTTCTCAGGGAGCCGTCGCTAGTCCAGCCCTCTCTAGTCCAGCCACTTTCTTGAGGGATGTGTTCAGACTTTGCTTCAGCAGGAGCTGAGGGCGTGGCCCAGGCCCAGGTCAGCGTGTGGACATCTGCTGGTGCAGTGGCAAAGGGAGAGTGCTTAGACGCCAGAAGGTCTCTGTCTCTCTTCCTGGTCTCCCCTCCCCAGCCCTCTCCTTCTATAGAGTGCATGTGCTTACATGCACACAGCAGGTATCACATCCTTTTGTAGTTGGCTTACAAGGTCATCTGAGGTTTGGGCCGTGTACCGAACCCCACCTTTAACAAAGCCTCCCAGGTTCTTCTGACTTGGCTCTCCCCTACTTTCAAAATCTGTGTTTTCTCCCTTTGCCCTTTTCACTGTCTGATGGTGAGACTCACCTGTGGGAGAGTGGGGAGGATGCAGTTGGGAACATATCGTGGTCTTGGTGCTCCTGGGTCCTGATCTGGGCATGGTGATTGAGGTCTGCAGCATTGTGGGTGTGTGTAGGCAGTGTCCTGGTGAATTACTTTTAGCTAGCGTTTACTGAGCTCTACTTTGGGTCACGTTCTAGGCTAAGCATTTTATGTGCATTTAATGCATACAACATCTGAGGAAACTAAGGCACAGAGGGGCGAAGTAATTTGTTGAGGTCATCTGGAAGAGACAGAGACAGGATTCAAACCCAGACAGTGTTTACTCCAGAGCCATGTTTTTTTTTGTTTTTTTTTTGCAGTATGCGGGCCTCTCGCTGCTGTCGCCTCTCCCGTTGCGGAGCACAGGCTCCAGACGCGCAGGCCCAGAAGCCATGGCTCATGGGCCCAGCCGCTCCGCGGCATGTGGGATCTTCCCGGACCAGGGCACGAACCCACGTCCCCTGCATCAGCAGGCGGACTCTCAACCACTGCGCCACCAGGGAAGCCCCAGAGCCACGTTTTTAATTGCTGCATTCTGTGGCTTCCAGACCCAGTTTGGACGTAGGGTGGCTCTGTGAATCAGTAACTGTGGAGTGTTGGTGGCTAGAGCTGGCATTTTCCATTGGAAGTGTGAGCCTCGAAGTCTGTGCCATGCAGTTACCAAATCCCAACAACCAAGCAGTGTAGACAGACGGCCAGCTGTCTCTGCTAGACGTGGGGTGTTTAGTCATCTTGGGGTGGAGAAGTGAGACGTGGATATCTTCTCTTCCCCCTTGGGAGGCCGCCTCCCAGGAGCACGTGGAGGCAGCCCCCTCACTGCATGTGTGAGTCCTCCTCCTTTCCCTGTCTCGGTCAGCGTGACCTAGGGCTGAGAGCCTTCTGCCTGTTGTTCAGGCCTTCTGTGGAGCCTGGGACCAGCTCCTGGACAGTTTTCTTTGCAGCTGTCAGCTGTGCGCAGCAGGGAAAATAAAAATCATATTTTTAAGGTAGTGTGGTAACGCAGAGGTTGATAAGACCATGATGAGAAGACAGAAGAAGCAGTGTGAAGGTAAGACTTCACACGGTGCAGTGCTTAGAGAAGGAAATAAAAAATGATTATCTGGGCTTCCCTGGTGGCGCAGTGGTTGAGAGTCCGCCTGCCGATGCAGGGGACACGGGTTCGTGCCCCGGTCCGGGAAGATCCCACATGCCGTGGAGCGGCTAGGCCCGTGAGCCATGGCCGCTGAGCCTGCGTGTCCGGAGCCTGTGCTCCGCAGCGGGAGAGGCCACAGCAGTGAGAGGCCCGCGTACTGCAAAAAAAATAAAATAAAATAAAATTATTATCTGTGCTCACTCCCTCGCACCCACCCACTGCTGTGGGCCTGCTTTGTGTCTTTGATCTTGCACCTATTGACTTGAGATGGAACCTGGCGGCTCTGCCATTGCTGCCTGCTGAGACAGAGCAACCACCTCGTCCCATTTTAACTGTGGGGGTGTGGGTACTGGCCAGAGTCACACACAAGGGGCAGTGTCAGGCCCTGCGGTCACAGGCTTCCCTGGCCTGCCGATGCCTCGAGTTAGGAGGTATTTTAGCCCACAGACTACGAGGAGACCCTCCAGATCAGAACCAGGGGTCACACCAGCCAACACTTTGGAGCTGAGTGGCCCTAGGCCTGTTTTCTTCTCTCTCTGATGGGGGTAGTTCATCCTGCCTTGTTTCCAGGATGGTTTCGGGGTTGGGGGGACAGGGAGGAGAGCCCCCTGCAGAAGTAGGTGCCACCCAGGGCCGTGCTCTGGAGCCTCCTTGCCACTCACGCCGTCTGTAGGAAGAGAGCCTCAGAGCTGGGACCTGGTGGAGAGATGGGACTCCTCGGGTCACCACCACTGCCCCTGCTGCAGACTGCGTGTACTTTGGGGGAGGAGGACCATTCCAGAGCTTCTGACTGTGGTTCCTCTGTATGCAGATACACAGCTGGGTATGTCCTGCTTCCCCCTCTTCCCTAGTCTCTGGCCAGCTGGCCTCTGCCTTCACCTGTCCATAGCCCCAAGCTGTGCCTCAATTCTGTTCCTCTTCCTTCTCTAAGGTGAGCTTTCTTTTTCTGTTTTTATTATTATTGCTATTGTTATTGCTATCTTAATACAAAACCACCTGTGATTATTACAGAAGCAGCCGACAGGCAGAAAGAGCAGGAAAAGCGCCACAATCCTACCCAGAGGGAGTCACGGGCAGCGCCCTGGTATATAGCTTTCCCAGTCTTTTTCATTCCACGTGTATGTTTTCCAGCCTAAAAAAATCTTAGCAGTATATTCTGAACAACTTTCCATATTAGCAGACATATTTCTATACCATTATTTTAAAACTTTAGAGAATGCATTCAATAAAAGCAACTTGTACCCATGATAAAAGTTTCAAATAGGACACAAAGTATAAAATGCTCAGCTTATCTTCTCCCAGCCCCTCTTAAGGGAGCAGGGGACTCTCTTGGGTATCCTTACAAAATATGTATATATTATGCTTTTTAACTTACACAAATAGAAGCCTTCTGTACTCATTATACTTAAAATTTTTTTTTTTTTTTTTTTACTTAATACAATATCTTGGAGTTCTTCGCAGACCCTTGTGTATGGCTACATCTTACTGTTTTTGTCTACTGCATCATAGGGATGAACTGTAATGAACTACAATTCATTTAACTAGTCCTCTCTTGATGAACATTAATGTTACCAGCTTTTTTCTTTTACATAAAATACTTTAGCAAGAATTATTTTATGTAATATTTTGGAGTAAACTTGCTGCTTTGTAAGTAATAGTGAGCTTGTACCTGTAGAGTACCATCTTAGCAGCATAAAGTACCTGAAAGAGAGTGAGCATTAAAAAAAGATAATGCCAAATTGCTCTCTAAAAGAGGAACTACTTTTAAGGTCGATGATGGCCTTCTGATAAGTCTTCATACCCCTGGCAAAGGTGGACACAGCATGGCTCTGCCAGGCTGGAGCACGACCTCTTTCCACCCTATTTGATTTCCTGTTTGGAATGGGCCTTTTTCTTCCTGCTGTGGCAGTCCCTTCTGCTTCCTCTGGGTCCAGTTTCCCCTTCAGGGTTATGCCCCCAGATTTTTGCTGTGATATATATTATTCTGGGCTGGGGGAGGGTGAGCCCCATAGTTAGAAGCTGACTGCTTAGACCCTTGCCCCCAGCTGATGGTATCATAGTTCTCCTGGGTAACTGGGAAAAGGATCCTAGTGTTTTGCACAGCCTGTTTCTTTTTCTTTTTAAAAAAATTTTTATGGGAGTATAGTTGCTTTACAATCTTGTGTTTCTACTGTACAGCAAAGTGAATCAGCTATACGTATACTCATATCCCCTCTTTTTTGGATTTCCTTCCTACTTAGGTCACCACAGAGCATTGAGTAGAGGTCCCTGTGCTATACAGCAGGTTCTCATTAGTTATCTATTTTATACATAGTATCAATAGTGTATATATGTCAATCCCAATCTCCCAATTCATCCCACCCCCTCCCCCTTGGTATCCATACGTTTGTTCTCTACGTCTGTGTCTCTATTTCTGATTTGTAAATAAGATTGTCTATACCAATTTTTTCAGATTCCAAGTATGCATTAATATACAATATTTGTTTTTCTCTTTCTGACTGACTTCATTCTGTATGACAGTCTCTAGGTCCATCCACGTCTCTACAAGTGACCCAATTTCGTTCCTTTTTTATAGTTGCGTGATATTGCATTGTATATATATGTACCACATCTTCTTTATCCATTTCTCTGTCAATGGACATTTAGGTTGTTTCCATGTCCTGGCTATTATAAATAGTACTGCAATGAACACTGGGGTGCATGTGTCTTTTTGAATTATGGTTTTCTCTGGGTATATGCCCAGTTGTGGGATTGCTGGGTTGTATGGTAATTCTATTTTTAGCTTTTTAAGGAAGCTCCATACTGTTTGCCACAATGGCTGTATCAGTTTACATTCCCACCAACAGTGAAAGAAGGTTCCTTTTTCTCCACACCCTCTCCAGCATTTATTGTTTGTAGATTTTGTGATGATGGCCATTCTGACCAGTGTGAGGTGATATCTCATTGTAGTTTTGATTTGCATTTCTCTAATAATTAGTGATGTTGAGCATCTTTTCATGTGCCTCTTGGCCATCTGTATGTCTTCTTTGGAGAAATGTCTATTTGGATCTTATGCCCATGTTTTGATTGGGTTGCTTGTTTTTTTGATATTGAACTGCATGAGCTGTTTGTATATTTTTGGAGATTAATCCTTTGTCACTTGCTTCATTTGCAAATATTTTCTCCCATTCTGAAGGTTGTCTTTTCATCTTGTTTATGGTTTCCTTTGCTGTGCAAAAGCTTTTAAGTTTAATTAAAGCTCCCATTTGTTTATTTTTGTTTTTATTCTCATTCCTCTAGGAGGTGGGTCAAAAAAGATCTTGCTGCAATTTATGTCAAAGAGTGTTCTGCCTGTGTTTTCCTCTAAGAGTTTTATAGTGTCTGGCCTTCCATTTAGGTCTTTAATCCATTTTGAGTTTATTTTTGTGTGTGGTGTTAGGGAGTGTTCTAATTTCATTCTTTTACATGTAGCTGTTCAGTTTTCCCAGCGCCACTTATTGAAGAGGCTGTCTTTGCTGCATTGTATATTCTGGCCTCCTTTGTCATAAATTAGGTGACCATATGTGTGTGGGTTTATCTCTGGACTTTCTATCCTGTTCCATTGATCTATATTTTTGTTTTTGTGCCAGTACCATATTGTCTTGATTACTGTAGCTTTGTAGTATAGTCTGAAGTCAGGGAGCCTGATTCTTCCAGCTCTGTTTTCCTTTCTCAAGATTGCTTTGGCTATTGGGAGTCTTTTGTGTTTCCATACAAATTGTAAAATTTTTTGTTCTAGTTCTGTGAAAAATGCCATTGGTAATTTGATAGGGATTGCATTGAATCTGAAGATTGCTTTGGGTGGTGTAGTCATTTTCACAGTATTGATTCTTCCAATTCAAGAACATGGTATATCTCGCCGTCTGTTTGTGTCGTCTTTGATTTCTTTCATCAGTATCTTATAGTTTTCTGCATACAGGTCTTTTGTCTCCCTAGGTAGGTTTATTCCTAGGTATTTTAGTCTTTTTGTTGCAGTGGTAAATGGGATTGTTTCCTTAATTTGTGTTTCTGATCTTTTGTTGTTATTGTATAAGAATGCAGGAGATTTCTGTGTATTTTGTATCCTGCGACTTCTTATATCTCACTGTTATTCTTTCCAGGGACTGCTTAATATTTAACTTCAGAGGCTTGGGCCCAGGTTTATGGGGACTTTGTTGTTTGGTAATTGGATGGCCATGCACTGGACCATCAGCAGAGCTGGTTGGGAGGGATATTAATGGGACCCTGTTAATGAAATGGCAATTAAAATTCTTTGGACATTTTGTTCACATCAGTCTGCCAAAGCTGAGCTGAAACCCTCCAGCCATGGGATGGAAAAGCCATCGAATTTCACGTGTTTGTGGAGAGAAATGGCCTTTTTTTCGATTGATGGAGTCATTTGAGACCATGGAATGAAGTAATTAAACTAAGGGCAGCAAAAAACTTTGACAAAGCATTTTAAAACACATGAACCTCTGACTCACTGAGGGTCATCTTGTGAAATTGCTGCCTCCAACTTGGCATCCTAAAGTAATAATGGTGGTGATGATCATGGTGGGAGTTTCTACCGTTTCTGAACACTTGCAAGGTGCCAGGCATGGTGCTACACACTTCATAACTATAAGTGGCCACATAACTATCAGAAGTAGTTATTACTTTCCCAACTTATAGATGAAGAAATGGAAACCCCAGAGAAGTTTAGTAACTTGCTCCAGATCACATAGTTTGTGAGTGGCAATGCCAAGATTCATGATGAGGCTGTCTGTCTCCAGGGCCTGTGCTCTGAGCCCACTGTTTATTTTCACATCTTCCCAGGCCAGTTCAGCCTCTCTGTCCATGGTGGTTGCCTCACTCCTACCTCTGCTTCTACCTTGAAGGTGCCAAGGGCATTAGTGCAGACACAGGTATTTTTTGTTGTTGTTCTCCTTGTTGGAATTTTAGGAAACTTCCCTGTTCCTTCCATACTCTGGAGAACAGGAAACTTTTTTGTGTTGAATCAGTAGCACTGATAACTGGGTAGTTTTGATATAGCCCTTTGCTCTGTGTGTGTGTGATAGAGAGGAAGGGGAGGTACAACATATATACTTCTGGAATTAGGTGGACATGGAAAGAGAGATTGTATCCCACCATCCCAGGGAGAGTGGAGTCAGTGAAATTTAGAGTCTGAGGGCTGGTGGTCATGACCCCTTGTGGGAAGAGGTCAAGGTAGATCTGTGTTACTTCTCTGTGGGAGCTGAGCCTTCTCCCTGGAGCAAGGAAACTGTGGGCCCTGAAAGCCAAATATTGATTCAAGAAAGCTTACCTCTGCCCTCCCAAAATAGGATAATGGAGAGAGAAATTTAAATCAGCTGTTTTCTTTTTTTTTACCCTGCTAAAGTGTTTTGATTCTGTTTGTGTGTCCACCTGTGTCAGCCATTCTTTCCTGGGGGCATGATCAGTGGTTCCATTCAGAGGCACTCATACCTTTTTTTCTGGGGCCACTGGCCCTGGAATAACTGGATTCATTTCGTCTCTGCAGGTCAAAGAAGTCATAGATGGGTTATTGTCTGGGCTTGTAGTTTAGATGAACCTGATCAAAGGCTTAGGTTTATTTCATCCCATCAAGAGGGAGGAATGGACTTGGGACTTGCTTGAGAGGTTGCCTGAGCCCTAGGCAGTCCTGAAGAATGGACAAGGAAGCACAGTAATTGCAGAGCTCAATATCTGCAGACATTGTCCTGGACACTGAGGATTCACATTCACACAGACAGACTCAAATAAGACAGACCCTACCCTAATGGGACTCATAGTCCCAGTATGAGAGGAAGACCTCAGGTGGTAAGACAGGTTGACTAGCAGTATGAAAATTTTAATTTCCTATTTGGGTGGCTTTGGGAACACAGAAGAATATCACAGCATCTAGCCTGGAAGACAGGTGGATTAGAGAAAGATTTCAATCCAAGGGTTGGGTCTGAGATTTGAATCCAGGTCTGATGCCAAAATGTTTAGAACACTACTACTCTAAGATGCTTTTTTAAAGAAATATCTTTAGATTCCTGTTTCTTTCTTTCTCTGCAGTATCCCTAAGAGGGATTCTTAGGGTACTCTGATGTCTATATTGAATTTTACCAAAATGGCCTGCTCAGGACAAGTTTTTATTATCTTGAGGACTATAATACTTAACAGAATGTTTGTTATTATATTCAGACAGCCTTAATTTCAAAACCTGGCTCTACCACTTTACTGCCGTATGATACTAAGCTCATAACTTAGGCTTTCCAAGCCTCCATTTCTCCATCTGTAAAATGGAGATATTGATATTCACTTCAGCTGGGCTTTTAGAAGATACAAGTGACATAATATATGTAAAATACTTAGTACAGTGTTAGCTGTTTTTAGGAAAAGCCATTAACTTTCTCCAGGCCTACTTCCTTGAAAAGACCCAATTATGCCCCCTTTCCTAGGAATGTGCCACCCAATTTCCTCATCCTTTCAACATTGGGAAGATATGTGTGTGTTGCTTGCCAGGGAAAGGATTTGCAGTTGTCTGGTGCCCCTCCCCTTCTCCAAAATTTCTCATCCAAATGGACAGGAACAGATCCATTAATGTTTCATTAATCAAAACTTGGATTTTTAAATTTTTTTTTGGAGAAGGAAGGCTTTATTATTATTTGCAGCAAGTAGGGAGAACCCTGGAAATCTTTCCCAAAGCAGTGTTTCCAAAACTTGGATTTTTAAAATATTTATAATAATACTTTTTATTTGAGTACAGAGGGGAAGTAAAGAACCATGTTTTAATCCTGAAATTCTAGACTTACATATTTGTGATCAAACAGTATCTATAAATTTGTATTCTGCATTTTCTCTTAATGTTACGATTTTTTGTTTTTATTATAATCTCTTAAATCATGTTTTCCCTCTTTATATTCCATAAGCAAAAAATTAGTCAAATGAAGAGAAAAATTAAATACCTAATGACTTAAACAACTCACTATTTCCATTCCAAAACTTGGATCCTAAACAGTGTTTGCTACTTATAGTGAAGCCTGGTTAATTGGGACTCTCAGTCAGAATGGTTAATTAATTGACTTTTTTTTTTTCCTGTTTACACTCCTCCCTAAAGGAAAAGAAAGCAAAAAGACAAGAAAAGTTAGAGTTTATTTTGGAGAGTCCCCCTTCAAGCGGCTAGCCCATGGTTGAAAGATACTATGCCCTGCATATTTCACCCATCCCCCAAGATTGAGCCTTGCCTGCCTTTCCTGCATCTCTGGGAGCCTGGCACAGGATGCTCTATACATATGTGTTAGATGAATGAAGACACAGCCTAGCCTCTAGCTAGACTGAGCTATTGCTGTTCTCTAGTCATGCTCTGAATTTGCCTGCTTTTATTTAACTTGGAGTGCCTCTCCCAGTCATGGCCCTGTGGACTTTGGGTTGAAGTTGCTGGTGCCTCGTTTTACCCTTTTGTAAGCCAGTGGCCTCCTTGTAGGCATCGGCTCTGCTTTCTTCATTTTTGAAGAAACACTGTATTTGGCACATCATGTATGAACAGTTATTGAGCACTTACAATGGTCTCAGGAAATGTGAGTTACGTATATTTGCTTATCTAATGCCCATAACACCTCTATGAAATAGGTGCTATTATTCGCTCTATTTAATAGATGAGAATACTGAAGCCTTCAGTATTCTCATCTGAAGAAATTGAGTAACTTATGTCACTAGAAAGTTTGTGGAACTCAATGGAATAAAGTGGGTCTCTTCAGACCTTTGAGGTCCACAGCCTTACCTGCAGGACCTGCAGTCTCAAAGGATGACTCTGATGCTGTGGAAACGCTTCTCTGTTGGAGAGCAGTGCTGCCCACAGAACTGGACTTCATGACTCAGGAACATGGGCGCATAATATTCCTCCTTCATTTCTAAAGAGTTTCTTAGAGATCTCAAAATGGGCTAATACATATTCTCATTTTTGAACTTCAAAACAACCTGGAGACTGAGGTCAGGCATTACCATCCCATTTTATGATTCATGAAGCCAAAGCCTGGAAAGAAGTGACAGTAAGAGGTGGAGCTGGGACTTGAACCCAGGTCTTCTGATTGTTAGTTTGTCACTACATTCTCCCTTAATACATTCACAGCAAAGCAAAACAAATTTTAAAAAATCTCCAAACAAACAAACAAACAAGTGTTAAAGGTAGAAGCTGATTCTCAGGGCGGTATCTTCTGGTAGCATAGTGGGTTCTTTCCAGGAAGAGGCTGGGAAGAATGCTGACTTGAGTACAAAGTCTTCTGGGGAACTCCTGTCTCCCAGGAAATTGAGTTAGCCAGAGCATCCTGTTCCTGTTTTTTCTATCCTGTTGTGTCTTGAGTGTTGCTAACAGAAAGGGGGCTCTGGTCCCCAGACTCTGGGCCCTGTGTCCTCAGACCAAAGGGGAAAGGGAAGGAGTTTTTGTCTGGGCCCCTTCTTTGTGTCCTCCTGCTCATGCCTCGCAAACCTCCTGGATCTCGGGGTGCCAGCCCTGGGTGAGAAGCTCCTGCCCAATACCTCCCTTGTTGCCTCCTCCCCACCAGATGCTCCTTCCTGGGAGGATTTCTGAAGGTTTTCAGTGGGAGGTTCCTGATGGGCAAATAAGCAGCTGACTTCAGAGAGAAGGGACCCAGATTCACATCCTGCAATGCCCCAGAGTGTGAGAGATGGGGAGGTGTGGGGGGGGCTGACTACTTCCTGCCTTGGTTTATGTTTGAGGACTTCTGGTTTGTTCACCAAGTCACCTAGGATACACATCACTGCACTTCTATTTTCCTCCTTTTCAAAACCCAAGCTCTTCTACTTTTGGCTTTCTGAGCTCTGAGGAAGAATTCCTTACAGCTCAGAATTTTACTTTCTCACCTCCTCCTGTTCTTTTCACTCCTCCAAATGCTAGGTTTTTCAGTCAACCAAAGATAAAGGTGGGAAGACCAGGTATGGCTCTGGGCCACCGGGATGTAGGCACTGGTTTGCCTGACTCACCTGCTGAGCTCAGCCAAGGCTGGTCCACAGAGCCTCCCTGTCCTATACTTTGTCAGTTTTCTCTCTGCTGTTTCTTGGGTGTTGCCAACACATTGGGAGACTCTGGTCCTAAGACTTCTTGGGCTAGAAAGAGTGTATAGGGAGAATCCTGTTACTTTCCAAGCCTCCGGGCCAAGAATGAATTCCCATTGTCCAAAGAAAATTGTTTACTTGCTTTTATTTAAAAATCTTTAGGAACGGACACTTTAAAAATGACTATCTAGTCTTAAATATTCCCATAGTTAGGGAGGTGTTTTGAATGTCATACTTAAAATCTATGCTTTAACTAAAGGCTTTTTTCTGTTGACATATAGAGAAGTAAGACCAGCTTCTTACGTTTTGACAGCTGCTTCCATTTGTAAAAGATCTGACTTTTAAATTTGTCTTGTCTTGTACAAGCATCCCTGAGCCTCAGGATGGGTGAGCTTTAACTGTGGTTTCAGTTATATCATTAGGCTGGTGGGAAGCAAGTGGGGAGCCCTTTTTGTCCAGTGAAAGATGGAAAAGATTATTTATAACTCAGTCATTGAGAGTAAAGTATTAACATTTAGGGAATATGGATGAAGGCATACGGGAATTCTTTGGATCTGAAATTCTTACAACATAAAAAGTTAAAGATGAGTTTTGCAAGAAATTATTTAAACCTTAAGTTCTTCATTTGTTTGGTTTTTAAGAAGTTGATGAGTGTGATTAGCATGCTCTGATTTTCCTTTTCATTGTGCAGCTGCGGCAGAGTTGATGTTTCAGCAGCCTCCCAGGCTGGAGGGACTCAGAATCTCACTCCAGGGGCCAGCCAGGCCAAGTGGGGGGTGGGGAGCTTCTGGAATTATCCAAGAAGCTCTCAGGGCAGAGCGGGGCCACCACAGAAGGAAGGGGAGAGGCCTGGAGGGCAAGGAGCACAGATGCTCCTGGGGCGATGGTGCAGGGTTATGAGAACCGAGGAAGGAGCAAAGTCTGGGGCAAATGACAAAGGACGCTGTGACCTCCAGAGCCTGCTACACCAGGAATTGTCAGCCCTTGGGCTGGTTCACCTTGAAGGAGCTTGCAAAACACGTTCTCAATTCCTCTCTCATCAGAGCATGGGAGGGAGTGAGACGTGGTTTTTACCTCCATTGTACAGATGGGGATAATGAGACCCAGGGAGGTGATGCCATTGGCTCAAAGACACAACTCATAAATGACAAAGCCGGGACGTGAATCTAGGTCCTTCTTTCTGAAGTGCATGCTCTTTCACTGGCAAATGCCTCTGTAATAGCAGGATGGTGGCCTGGGCAAATGTCAGGGTAGGAATTGTCCTTGGCATTTCCCTTGTGTGGTCCTTGGGCCTGTGAGTTTTATCTTGTTCTAGTTGTCCCCGAACTCCCCTCCACCTTAGAGCCTCTATAGGCTCAGCCGCTGTGGACTGTTCCCAGTGGTGGTGGTGCCAGCTGTGTTGGCGCCACACCTGGACAAAAGCTTAGTTGAGCCTTCTTGTGAACCAGATTCTCACTATAGCAGGCTTGACTTGGGCAAGATGGGATGAACCCTTCTGCCAGCCTTCTAATGTTGACTTCCTACCAGAACCTCCAGAGACTCTGAGCCACACAGCAGTTCTGACCCACTTTTGTTTGGCTGAGCTGCAGGGGGCACCGTCTGCAACTCTGCCAGCCTGTGCCTTGAGGGGAAATGAGCTCAATTAAGTAGGCAGGCCCCTGTGAGGCTTCTCTGCAACACCATTATTAATCTCATGGAGCATGGAAAAAATATAACCTCGCATCTCTCTGCCCCATTTTCCTCTGTGATGATGTTCAGGACAGAGGGTCACACAGGGGGATGCCTTTGGTGCTGCATTAAGAGGCTGGTTTCCCTCCAGCCAGGATGTCTGCCTTTCTCTCTGCCTCCTACCTCCCCCAGAGCTCCCAGGACTCTGCTCTGAATCCCACAGATTGTCATGGCCTTGGTTCATGGAAGGGCAGGAGTGTGTTATAACTTTGTTTTCTGAACTTCTGCTTTTTTTTTGGAACAGAGCAGCACTTTCCAGAGGTGATGCTGGGGGAAGAATTTCTTAGCCTAAGTCTGGACCAGGTGTGCAGCTTGATATCCAGTGACAAGCTGACCGTTTCTTCAGAAGAGAAGGTATGACATGGCCCTTCTTTGAAACAGGAGCCTCTCTCGTCATGGGAAGGACTTGTGGTTCAATGAGACCTTTTCTTTTTCAAATAAAAAAAAGATCTTATTTTTTTGTCCCCCCCCCTTTTTTTTTTTAAAAAAAAAAAACAGCTTTCTGGCCCACGACCACTACATTCACTTTATGGACCCTTTAAAGAAGGAGTGATGGTGATGATGATGATGGCGACAAAGCTGCCTCCCCTTTTTTTTTTTTTTTTGCCTCCGTTTCTTAAACGTTTATAGTTTGCCAAGCCCTGTGCTAAGTGCTGGATGTTCTTCAGTTCACTCAGCCTTCACCTCAGCCCTGTGAAGCAGGCATCGCTGTTGTCCTCACATTACAGATGAGGAAACAGACTCAGAGGATTTAATTAGCTTGTTCAAGGTCACTCAGCTGGTTTGCATGTCACCTGGTCTTAATCACAGTCCCACACAGCCTCTTTTGTGTATCACTGAGCATTTAAGCCAGAGCAGACCTTTGGGGAACATCTACTCCAATAGGGAATTGGAATTTTTACTGATGAGGAAACCGAGCCCCAGAGAGGGGATAGAAACTGCTGAAGGTCACACACAGTTTTTTGGTGGCCAAGCCAGGACCAGAACCCAGGTCTCCTGACCCCAGTCCCCTGACTCATTGACCACACACGTCTTCCTCTGTGCTAGAAGCTTGGCTTCTGCCCCTGCTTTAGCTGACCTGTGACTGCTGATCTGTCCTACTTCCCAGCCTTCCTTATCTTTGACCCTACGCTAGGAATATTCTCTACTTCCCTCTTCACCTGGTTGAATTCCCAAACATTTCAGATTTTTCTTCTACCAGGAAGAATATCTTTACTCCAGGATATTCAGTCTACTATACTGGAAATAACATACGCTTCCATGTTGGCCACTGGGGTCCAAATCTCATCTCTAGTATTTACAAATCAGTTATGTGACCTTGGGCAAGATATTTTGCTTCTCCATCTGTTTCCTCATTTGTAAAGTGTGGGTAGTAATAGAACATGTTCCACAGGGTGGTTGTGGGGATTGAATGGGATAAGGTATATAAAATGCCTAGTATAGTACATGCTACCTAGTGGGTGCCTAGTCAGTGTTAGCTGAATTGATTATTGACTGTGCATCTGGAATTAATCCCTTTTTCCTCTGGGATAACACTTAACCTTGTTCTGCTTTATATTGTAGTTAGTTCGGAGCTGGTCTTACCTCCTCCACTCACTTGTGAGTTCCCTGATGGTAGGGACCACACCTTACTCACCTCTGCAGCCTCAGAGATGCTCAGTAAATGTTTCTTGAATTGTCCTAGTCCAATCTTAGCATCCAAGCTTGAGGCCCTTTCCTGAGGGAATATTCAAGGAAAAGCCCTTGAGAAGGATTTTATGTTGGAGATGAGACTGCATCCAAAGGTACATGTCCAGAGAATGGGTGTGAAATTCACAAGCCCCTGCCTGTTGTCCTGCAAAAGTTTGATCAAGAAGAAAAGCAGTTGTCAGTTGGAACTATGGGCTGTCCTGAGACTTCAGGGGGATCCCCAGAAGGTGAGTGGCACAAGCTGGACTCTCCCGTAGGCTTAGGGAGGTCTCTGCTTCCATTAGCTGATGTGAAACAGCACCTCCAGGGGAAAGAATGTTTCTGGCCAGGCCACAGGCCCTTTCCTCCCCCAGCCTCAGAAATGGAGAGGCTTTCCTCGCTTCTTGCTAAGCTTGTGTGCTTTCTTCTCTGGACTGTGCTACCAAATTGGCACGATTTGATGGAATGAACCAGTCATTTGGCTCTGTGAATGTTGGGCTGTTGGCCAGTTTAGGGTCTGCTTGATCATGTCCTCAAGTGTAGTTTGAGAAAATGGAAGCAGGCACATAAGTAGCAGGATTTGAATCAACTTAGGGTGTTGGATTGAGAGGGAGACCCTTCTATCTTAAATTCATCCTGGCTCATCCTTCTCTGAGATCATAGTAAGTTTTAGGTGAGGGCTTATCTATGCGTGCTATGCCAGGATAGGGGTGGAGGTGGGTTGTTAGTAGGGAGGGGCATTATAGTGCCCTGGAAGCCACTTGGGTTTTGGACTTGGACAGAACTGGTACCACACTCAGCTTGATGCTTACTGACTGTATGACCTTGAGAAGTCACTGGTTTGTTTGAACCATAATTTACTTACATGTAAAACTGAAATACTAAGAGTGCCTCCCTTATAGAGTTGTCACGAGGATTAGAGATAATGGGTGAAAAGTAGTCAAATACGGTGTTTGATAGGTGCTCAATAAATGGCAGCTATCATTGTAATTATCACAGTTCTCTATTTGGAGGTACCAGTGATAATGGTAATGGTATTGATTTGCCATTGGTAATGGTGAAACAAAGCGTGGTGTTAATTGCATTTTTCCAGAAACAAAGAAACATGACAATAGATGTACACTCTTAAAACTTGTCTATAGTGACTTTCATTTATTCATTTGCTTACATATGGGTTCCTCTTTCTGTAGAATCAGTTTGGAGTGTAGGTATTTTTCACATTATTGATGTTGTGTATCATATTTGGTTCTCAGAAGTTATGTGTAACTTCAGAGTTATGTGATGCTTTTCAGAAAGTATATTACTCATGATCTTGAACGCTTTGGTATGTTTAAGGTTAGCTATGTAATTTTGAGTCTTATTAATGAATAGTGGGGTTTGGCCTGCATTTTCTCTTTGGCAAAACTCATATATATTTTTTTCCCCTTAATTGCTCACATATTGCTGGAAGTTAAATAGCTGGAAGCTTTTGACAATTAGATGTTTGTCATTTGAATGCTAGCCCTTAAGGCTTTGAAAATTCTGTGATCTGTTCCAGGAGGTTTGGTGATTTCTACTCCCTTTAATTACATTGCGTGTGATAGGCATAATCGCTTGCATGCACAATAGCTTTTTCTTGCGATATAGTGAAATTTTTTGAAGTAGTATCAGGGATCTTCATTTAAGTTAAAATCCAACTGATTTAAGTTAAAATCCAATTTCATTTAAGTTAAAATCCAACTGATTTAATGTTAACATTTGCAGAAAATTCAATTGCGTCAGCAGTCAAATGACCTGTATTCAGCAAAATTGACACTTGAACCGCAGTATCAGTTATATTATGACTTACTTCTCTACCAGCAGCTCACAGGTTTCTTTCAACATATATTATAAAATGCAGCCAGGTTTCAGATGCATCTTAAAACTATGCATCTTAAAATAGAGGAAATGTGGTATCTTTTCCAGATTTTAAAAATGATGATTTTAAGTGTCTGTGGCTGGGCCCAGGCAGCTTGCTTGTTGGAAGTTTGAAAGTATAGGTTCTGCAGCCAGAATAACTGAATTCAATCCTGGCTTCACTAGTTTAACAAGCTGAGTGATCTTGGGCCAGTTATTTATCTCCTACGAGAATGTATACACCATGTATAGTCAGGAATTTTGACTATCTTATGGTGGCTTCTAGAGTGGTGTCAGGTCCATAGTAGATACCAAAAAATATTTGTTGAAGGAATGAATAAAAGAACCTAAGTCTCAGTTTTCTCATCTGTGAAGGCGGGTAATGATAGTGTAGTATCTATCTTATAGAGCTGCTCTGAGGATGAAATGAGGTGATACATGTAACCATTGACTGGGGCCTTTCTCAAGGGGAAGCTCTTCCCGGGCCCCATATGGGTCTGGGTGGTTAGCGTGACCTGCGGCTCTGTGCCAGGCAGGAGCTGAGGGTGATAGCTGTCTCTGGGTCGCCAGCACCCCCAGCACCATCTGGGCCTCTCTGAGGGCTCAGGTGCTGTTCTTCCTCCAAGAGCACTTGCTTTTGCCCACGACTCATCCCCTTCACTACGCTCAAGCTCCTCGAGGGCTGTAAGGGTACCTTAGCCATCTCTGTGTCACGCACAGTCCTGACCCAGAGCCCTGGGAAGCACTAGGAGGTGCTCAGCAGATGTTGCCCAAGGGAGTGAAGAGGCAGACTGGGGCTGGACTCTGCTCTGAGCCAGCCGATATTATGGGGATAATTTTAATATTTTTCCAGAGAATAAGGAGAAATTTGGGAACTAGAGGTCAGAGGGAGGCATGGATCTTTGCCATTTTCTCTCCTGTTTTTCCTCCGTGTGGTTTTTGTTTTAAAATTCCTGTTATTTGAGAGAGGACAAGTGGATGTGGTAGGAATTCCAAAATCACTAGTTCTTTGGTTAGGACTTTCCTCCCCTCTCCCCTGCTTACCCCTGCCCAGTGAGAGGGAAAACAGAGAAGCAAGCCCCTCCCAGGCACCTGATTCTTTCCTATGGGAGGTGTCGCAGGGTTAGAGCTAACCCTGTGAGCAGAAAGCCTGTTTTTTGCATACTCTTTGAGACAGAAGTTCAGCTGTCACCATGGGCAGCCTCATTGACCCAGGGGCAGGGTAAGCAACCTTCCAGGACAAACACACTGCAAGGAGAAGAGATATGACTCCTGAGTTCTACTGCAGTTTTGCCACTGAGTTGCTGGTTATTGGACTTTTCGGAATCTTTGCTTTCCTAGCTGGTAAATATCTTTCTACTTCTCAAGGATTCCATGCCTTCCTATGAAACACTATTGAGGCTTCTCAGAGTAAGAACTAACGGGGAAATGGCCACATGTTAGATACAGGTCAGGAAGAAATTGGTTGAGTTTCTTCAAAAAATTAAATTAGTGCCAAGTATGTGTTATAATGAGAAGAACAGGTTAGTTTCTCTCTGCATGATCACATTTTTATGTACTTTTATCTCCTAAAACTCTCATCAGGGGACAAATTCTGATATTTTATCTCCTGGAAGGGATTGGACCTTGTCACCTGGGATCATTAGTGTTGCAGGCTCTCCTGTCTGAATTCCTAGCCTCTCCCGCCAGCACCGGTGGTCGGTCTGGGGTGTGGGCAGCAGCTCCTCAGCCAGTAGGCTGGGCTTTAGTCCTTGCTGCTGAGGCATCATCCAGCGCTCAAAGAAGTACATCCTGTGCTTAGGCCGAGCTGTTGGCAGCCCCGCCACACTCTGAGGTCAGCATTCGAGTTGCCAAATCCTCAGCCTGCAGACAATGATGTGGCCTGGGCCCCTGAGTCAGTGTTACTCTTCTTACTGCTCTCCTTTGGAGAGTGCAGTTCAGTAAGTGCCTGTGACGGGAGTACCACCCCACTAGGACCAAAAATCTATCTTGGCTGCTCACTGTGACTATTTCACACATCGTTGAAAAAAAAAGCTCAGAGTAAGTGAGCTTGGAGTCAACTCGGAGACATGAGCAAATACAAAGTGCACGGTTCAACTTTTTACAAAGTGCAACACCCACAAAGCCAGCATCCAGATCAAGAAACAGACCTCCAGGCCTTCCTTCCAGTCACTGCCCCCCATCCCGAGAAGCCAAACTACTATTCTGACTTCTCAGTAGATCAGTTTTGCCAGTTTTTGAACTTTGTGTAAATGGAATCCTGGTGTGTGCATGCTTTTGTGCCTGACTTCTTTTACCCAGCATACTGTTTTGCATATCATTTCTAACGCTTACAACAGCTCTCAAGGCCATTTGGAGAGGAGGAGACTAAGGCTTATTGACAATAGACAGCTCTGTGATTTGAAGCTGACTGTGTCTGCCACCCAGGCCCCTGGTCTTTATTAATGAACCCCCACCCCGATGGGGAGACCCTTACTCATTACTATTCAAGAACTTGTTGGGAGTTCCCTGGTGGCCTAGTGGTTAGGACTCCAGGCTTTCACTGCCATGGCCCGGGTTGAATCCCTGGTTGGGATCCCGTGAGCTGTTGGACCTTTCCCCTTGCCAGTAAAGGGCTCCCCCCTTTACTCAGTGTGCAGGAACATCTGGCTTGGCTGCCTCAGTAACTTAGTGGGTGGGGTAGAAGGATCGGGTTCATCTGGTATTTTCTGGCCAAGGCTTGTGCTTATGTTGGAGGTGTGAGCCGAGGACGATGAAATCCAATTTCCTCCATCTCCTCTCCACATAGCAACCTCGTAGCACTCAAGAAATTGGTTCTGGAACATGAAGCAGTGAGGAAATGATGCTATTTCTTTGTCTAAAAGTGAAACCCTAAGCGTGCCGTGTGGGCAGCCAAGTATTTCATTGCGGGGCCCATGAAAAGTATTTTCATCTGAGTAGACATCACCCTGTCCCATGATTGAGGCCACAGGGTCTCTGCTTAGATTTTACAGACCAGGGGTTGACACAGTTTTCCTTTAAAGGGCCAGATAGTAAATATTTTAGGCTTTGTGGGCCACAGAGTCTCAATTCAGCTCTGCTGTTGAAGTGTGAAAGCAGCCATAGACAATTTGCATGAGTGAGTGTGGTTGTGTTCCAAGGAAATTTTATTTACAAAAACAGGTGCATGTGGCCTGTTGGCTGAGGTTTGCCAGCTGGGTAGCTGCTGAGAATAACGGGTAAGAGCCTGAGCACTGGAGATGGGCTTGTGTGGGCCCAGCCCTGCTGCTTTCTGGCTCTGGACTTGGATGAGTCAGTCAGTAAGGGGCAGGAGTGTCTACTCAGTGGCCGTCAGGAGAGTCCATGGTTACGGTGTCTCTGGGGAGTGTGGCGCAGGGCCTGACACAGCATGGACATGAACTGCTGCTGCTGCTACCTGTTGCCCCTTTGCCTTGGCCAGTCCTTTGATGGCAGGGGCCGTTGGGAGAGATTTTAGGCACATAGGCTATTTGGAAGTTTATTTGCTTATTTTCCAAGCATGATGTCTAAATGAAAAAAATAGACGGCCTTCTCTAGCTGCTGAGAAGGTCACCGTTGCTGCCGAGTGCTGTGGCTTTCACAGCTGAGTAGGTAAACAGTGCAACTGAGTGGAACCAGTTAGACAAGTCAAGCCAAAAATAAAGATAAGGTTAAATATCAACGTCATTAGACTCAGCCTGCTTTGCAGCTTTTATAACAAAGACTAAGCTGGTTGACAGGGAAGGGCGTGATCAGTAAATCCCACCTACTCAAGGCCTTGCAGCTCATTCTTCCTGGAAGCTTTCTCAACCAGTCACCAGCTCTGTGCCTGGCATTGTGCTCAGTGGCAGGAAGTGCAGACAGAGCTGGTACACTTCTCACCCTGCAGGAGTTACAGTCCAGTAAAGGGAAGTGGAAGGAAGTGTGGGTAACCACAGTGCAGGGCAGAACAGGACCATGGCTGCCCACCTCCTAACACAGCAAAAGCAAGGAGTCTCCAGCATCCTTTGGTCTGTGGCCTGGCTCTGCCCTCCCCACCAAGATACCAGCCTCTGCTTCCCCAATCCTGCTGTCTGTTCCAGCCTGCTTACATGCTTATTCTGAACTCATTTGTCCATTCATTCATTAAAACATATTTGAGTGTGTGTTATGCGCCAGCAAGTAAGACAAGGTCCCTGTTCTCAGGGATCTTAAGGGCTACTTGAAGAAACACACAACTGTTTACAAAATAATGTGATAAGGGTGAGACACATAGGTCTGTGACAGTTAATAATTAAAAAAAATGAACTAGACAAGGAGAATTTCCATGGTCTGTGTGTGTGTCTATGTTTGTACACATATAGGTTATTTTATATAGAAATGGTAGCAAACTATACATACATACTGCTCTTTCCCTTCTGTTCCATTCCACTCATCTCTCTTCCCTTCCCTTCCCTTTCCTTTCTGATGGATTCCTTCCTGATATCTTGTTCAATCTGAGTATGCTTAGCCTGACTTAAGTATATGTTTAGGAAATAGGGCCAAAGTATTATTAACATATCAATACGCAAAAAAATATAGTTAGGGTAAGAAAAATTGGAGTTTTTTTTACCCACCCCAGGAGATACAGCTTTCAACTTTGAATTTTGAAATTGTAAATTTTGTTGTAGGATTGAGATCAAATCGAGAAATTAATTGAGAACAATCAACGTTATACCACGCGGGAGATAGCTGACATACTCAAAATATCCAAATCAAGCACTGAAAATCATTTACACCAGTTTGGTTCTGTTCTTTTCTTCTCCCTTCCACTTTTTATTTTGAAAAATTCCAAACCTATACTAAAGTTGGAAAGAATGAACATTCATATACTCTTTCCCTAGATTCACCATTTGTTAACGTTGTGCTTCACTTGCTTTCTCTTTCTCTCTCTCTCTATTTAATCTTTTATTTTGCTGAACCATTTGACAGTAAATTGCAGACATCATGACACTTTACCCCTAAGTATTTTAGCTTGCACCACCTAAGAACAAGGAAATTCCCTTTTCTAGCTATAAACCATTATCATACCAAAGAAATATCTAGTCAGTATTCAAATTTCCTAACAGTCTCAGAAAAAGTCTTTCATGGTTGTTTCTTTTTAATACATGATTCAAACAAGGATCATGCCTCCCGTTTAGTTCTCATGTCTCTAAATCCCCTTAATCTAGAACTGTCTCCCTGCCTCTTTTTTTTTTAAGTGTTTTTCATAAGGCTAACAGTTTTGAAGAATACAGGACACCTGTGTTGTAGAGTGTCCCACACATGGAATTGTCTGATTGTTTCCTCACTATAAGATTCAGGTTAAACATTTTAGAAAGAATACTACCTAGGGGATGCTGTTTCCCTCTCATTAAATCACATTCAGGAATGTATTGGGTTGACCAAAAGGTTCTTTTGTTTTTTTCCATAAGATGGTTCTAGTAGCACTTAGTTTTTTGTTTTTCTTTTTTTTTAAGATTTATTATTTATTTATTTTTAAAATTTATTTTTGGCTGCATTGGATCTTGGTAGCGGCCCATGGCATGTTTGTTGAGGCATGCAGGATCTTTCATTGCAGCATGAGGGCTCTTTGCTGCAGTGCGTGGGCTTCTCTCTAGTTGTGGCATGTGGATTTTTTTCTCTCTCTAGTTGTGGTGCATGGGCTCCAAGGTGCGTGGGCTCTGTAATTGTGGCTTTCGGGCTCCAGAGCATGTGGGCTCTGTAGTTTGTGGCACGCAGGCTCTCCAGTTGAGGCGCGCAAGCTCAGTAATTGTGACACGCAGGCTTAGTTGCCCTGCGGCATGTGGAATCTTAGTTCCCTGACCAGGGATCGAACCCACATTCCCTGCATTGGAAGGCGGATTCTTTACCACTGGACCACCAGGGAAGTCCCACTTAGTTGTCTTTAACTTCATTTGAAACAATTTTGTTAGATTGTATTGTGACAGCATGCATATTTGCATGCATTAAAAAAAAAAGACATCAAAATTGGTGAATTTTTGTGTAGTCATTTTAATATTGAAGATGGAAGGAAAAAAGCAACATTTTCGGCATATTATGCTTTCTTATTTCAAGAAAGGTAAAAACCAACTGAAACGCAAGAAAAGGTTTGTGCAGTGTATGGAGAAGGTGTTATGACTGATCAAACATGTCAAAAGTGGCTTGTGAAGTTTTGTGCTGGAGATTTCTCGCTGGACGATGCTCCACGGTTGGGTAGACCAGTTGAAGTTGATAGCGATCAAATTGAGACATTAATTGAGAACAATCAACATTGTATTACGTGGGAGAGAGCTGACTTATTCAAATACCCAAATCAAGTGTTGAAAATCATTTGCATGAGCTTGGTTGTGTTCATCGCTTTGATGTTTGGGTTCCACATAAGTTAAGCGAAAAAAACCTTCTTGACCACATTTCTGCATGTGATTCTCCACTTCAACGTAATGAAAACTTTCTGTTTTTAAAGCAAATTGTGATGGGCAATGAAAAGTGGATACTGTACAATAACGTGGAATGGAAGTGATCGTGGGGCAAGCGAAATGAACCACCACCAACCACACCAAAGGCCAGTCTTCATCCAAAGAAGGTGATGTTGTGTATATGGTGGGACTGGAAGGGAGTCCTCTATTATGAGCTCCTTCCGGAAAAACCAAACAATTAATTCCCACAAGTACTGCTCCCAATTAGACCAACTGAAAGCAGCATTCACCGAAAAGCCTCCAGAATTAGTCAACAGAAAATGCATAATCTTCCATCAGGATAACGCAAGACCACATGTTTCTTTGATGACAAGGCAAAACTGTTACAGCTTGGCTGGCAAGTTCTGATTCATCAGCCGTATTCACCAGACAGTGCACCTTCGGATTTCCATTTATTTAGGTCTTTACAAAATTCTCTTAATGGAAAAAAATTCAATTCCCTGGAAGACTGTAAAAGGCACCTGGAACAGTTCTGTGCTCAAAAAGATACAAAGTTTTGGGAAGATACAATTATGAAGTTGCCTGAAAAATGTCAGAAGGTAGTGGAACAAAATGTTGAATATGTTGTTCAATAAAGTTGTTGGTGAAAATGAAAAATGTGTCTTATTTTTACTTAAAAACCGAAGGCACTTTTTGGCTAACACAATAATATAAATTTGTCCTATTTATTAGTGGTGCTGACTTTGACCACTTGTTAAAGGTGATATCTGTCAGATATACCCGTTTGAAGCTCCCCCACTCTCCCCATGTAGTGAATAAGTAATCTGTCAGGTGACAATTTGAGAACCTTGAATATCTTTTTTCCCAACAACTTTTCACCCAATGATTTCAGCATCTATGGACGATCTTTGCTGAATCAGTTATTACATTGGTGGTTGCAAAACAATGTTTTTCTTATTCTGTCATCCTTTTTACCTTATTAGAAAGCATTTTTCTGGGAAGAGCAGCCCTTCCCACACTTTTTAAAGTGTCCTTACGGACTCATGGATTCTTTTTTTATTCTTTGGATTATGATTCATTACTATCCTTTTCTTTTAACTAAAAGTATTTTAAATTGAGGTACGATTTACACACAGTGCAATGTTTAGATATTAAGTGTAAAATTAGATTCATTTTAACAAATGCATATGCTTACATAGCTCCCGCCCTATCAAGATAAAGAACATATCCATTACCAGAAGAAGTTTCCTTTGGCCCCTTCCCAGTCAGCACAGAACTGATTTCTTCATTATTATTTTTGATGTTTAAATTGTCCCAAACGTCGGCAATGAAAAAGCACCATCTAGCTCGCTCTGTGTCTGTTCATTGTGTCCCTCTTAATCTTTGAGCACTTTCTTGCTTTCTGGCGCAAAAAGTGTTTTGTCTTATTACTAGTTGTTATTGTTATTATTGTTTTTTAACAGCTGAAAATATCCCATGGTATTGATACTAGTTTAATAATTTCTCCACTAGTGGATTTTGGATTGTTTCCTTTTTTATCCTGTTACAAAAACACTGCAGCAAACATCTTGGAACACGTATTCTTGCACCACTTTTGTGAATGTTTTTGTTGACTAGAGCTCTAGAAGTGATATTTCTACGTCAAAGATGTGCACATTTGAATTTTTGATTGATATTGCCAAATTCTTCCTTCCCTTTTTTTTTTTTTTTTTTGTGGTGAGCGGGCCTCTCACTGTTGTGGCCTCTTCCGTTGCGGAGCACAGGCTCCGGCCGCGCAGGCTCAGCGGCCATGGCTCACGGGCCCAGCCGCTCCGCAGCGTGTGGGATCTTCCTGGACCGGGGCACGAACCCGTGTCCCCTGCATCGGCAGGCGGACTCTCAAACACTGTGCCACCATTAACAGTGGTGGTTTCCCCACTGTCTTACCAACATTGAAGTTTATGTGTCTCTGTGTATATGGTGGTGCAGAATTTGAATTTGAAATTAACCTTGAGTAAGGCAAACATCCAAACCATAGATTCCCCTTTTTGGTTCCAAGCCCCATTTTGATTTGTATAGAAATGAAATCTCTCCTCAAAGGAGAGGTCTGACCCAAGGAGAAATTTTTGCCATTTTCTGTCATTCAGTGTCACATTCACCATTACAGCCAGCTTTTGCAGAGGATATCTTTATTGTTTTTATTCTGCATTAAATGAACATAGGAGATAGATGAAGAGACAGGGGTATGTGATGGGGATGATGACATTGCCCCCAGGGCTTCTGGTCCTCTTGGACAGTCTTTGTAAAATTTGGTTCAGAGTTACTGCTCTGTATTTCTACCCTGAGGTAACTATTGGAATTGATTTTTGTTTTGCGATGAACCTTGATGATTCTGTGTTTGGGGTAGCAGGTTTTTCTTAGCGTACCTGTGTGTGTGTGTGAGAGAGAGAGAGCACTCTCTGACATCAGAGAGTAGAGACTTGGTGTTTTTGTTTTATTTTAAGTATTAAATTTAAAGGTGTTTAAATTAGCTTAAACACCTTTGTGGATGACTTGTAACTTTTCTTTCTTTTTTCAGGTTGAGGAAGTTGTTTGAAAGCTGTTTAAAGTTATTGTCTGTTTGCAAAAGTTACCTGTGTTGATTTTCCTTACAGGTATTTGAAGCTGTGATTTCATGGATCAATTACGAGAAAGAAACCCGTTTAGAGCACATGGCAAAGCTGATGGAACACGTCCGTCTCCCTCTCTTACCGAGGGATTACCTTGTCCAGGTGAGTGCTATGTGAAGAACCAAGCGCTTCCCTGCTCACCCAGGCCTCCTAGGAGTAGCAGCGGGCAACCCCGGTTGTATGGTGTGGCGAGTTTCATGGGTCTTTTCTGTGGAGTGAGGGCACCAACCCACTGGGTTCAGTGTGAGGCATGGCAGTGTAAGGTTTAAGAGCATAGGTTTCAGAATGAGACACTTAGGTTTAGTTCCTCCTCTTCTACTTAGCCTTAAGCCTCAGTTTCTTTTTCTCTAGAAGGGAAATTATACTAGAGCCCAGCAGGGTTGTTGTGAGGACCAGAGGAGTTGTAAGGATGCGGTTCAGGTGTTAGCATGGAGCTGGGGATAACACATGTTCAACAGAAGTTATTAGCTGCTTTTGTTGTACAGGACTGAAGCAAGAAGGGTCATTTCCATCATGTTTCTATGCTCCCTTTTTGCCTTCGTGTTGGGCAACTTGGGGCCCAATTCAGGACTGTAAAAACCAGCTCTTCACAAGTGCCTGGAATACATACTGCATCTGCTTCCTCTAAAGCATGGTGCCACATATTTTCTCATTGAATCCTTGTAACAACCCTGTGAGCAGAGGTTAAAATCCCCTTTTTACAAATGTGGGCTTTGAGGCTTATGGAGGTTGGGATTTATCTGGAGTCACCAGCTAGTAGGTGGCAGGGTTAGGATTCAAATCCAAGTCTATCTGGCTCTAGACCACCCACCTTCCCTAAGCAGGCGCCACCTTTAGTACTTTCTCTTCTGTTTGTATATTTTACATGACTTGACTTTGTAGTGTCAATGGTATTAGATGTTTTCCAGGCAGGTAGAGGATAAAACTTAAATAGATAAATAACAAGTGCCAAGGCAGTAGGCCAGCCCTCAGCCGTCCTCAAGAAGTCTCTGGGAGGAATGGCAGATGTGAAGCCAGGATAAGAGTAGGTTCAGCAGCCCAGCAGCCGAGCTCTGTCACTTCTTGACCGTAAGACACGGGGCGAATCCTCAACCTTGCTAAGCCTCTGTCTTCTCATTTGGAGAAAATAGCCCCTGCCCTTATAGGGTCATCTGGGGATAGAATGAGATAAACCATGTAAAGCCTACAACCCTGTGTTCGGTGATATCTCTATTGTCTTCACGACCACTGCTACCATTGGTAGTAGCGGGAGAGAGTATCCTTACCAGCACTTATAAAGCCCTCAGCTTGTGATGCTGTTGATCACAGGCCTTAGGAGTCAGTGGAATGTTCTCTGAATCTCTGAACCGTAGCCCTCTTCTCAGGGGCCAAGGCGTATATTCTCAAGCCTTCATATGTGCCCTGCGTTTTACACTTTGGATGGCACCACTGCCACCTGGTGGCCGCACATCCTTTGTGGAGGAGAGGCCCCCTAAGCAGAGGCACCGAACCCACCTGAGCTCCCCATGTCAGAGCCAAACCTCCCACTATCCTGAGTGGTGCCTGACCACCGGTGAAGGCGGACACCTGGCCTCCAGCACAGTCTCACTTTCACAAGGAGGAAGGGCGGCTTGTGGACTTGGGTTCTGGAGAAAGCTAAAGGGGCTTTAGATACCACTACGCACAACCTCCGTCAGGTGCCCACAATGGAAATTTAATGAAGACTTTAGGAAATAGTTCCCGGGTTATTAGGGCAAGGTCAGGTTTAGATCTGGAGAAGAAGGAGGTCAGAGACAATGTGCATGAGAACTGTTGTGTGGGACTTTTTTTGTGGTACGCGGGCCTCTCACTGTTGTGGCCTCTCCCGTTGCGGAGTACAGGCTCTGGATGCGCAGGCTCAGCGGCCATGGCTCATGGGCCCAGCCGCTCTGCGGCATGTGGGATCTTCCCGGACCGGGGCACGAACCTGTGTCCCCTGCATCGGCAGGCGGACTCTGAACCACTGCGCCACCAGGGAAGCCCTTTTTTTTTTTTCAGAACACCTCTGGAAGGAGATGTTTCATTAACACTCATTTTCTCCAATAAAGATGTTAAAAAAAAAAAAACAAAAAAACCCAACAATCCCCCCCCCAAAAAAACCACTCATTTGACCTTGAAACGTCAAACTAGTCTAACCACTGGGGATGGCTGATGGTAGAGGAGGAGGCTGAGAGAAAGGAAAGCTCTGGGCAGACCTGTACCAACACTGACTTCTGGGGGAGTTGTTTTGTTGTTGTTGTTTTCTTTTAATAGCTAACATTTATTAGGCTTTTATTAAATATTTACAAATATTGTACCAAGTGTATAACATGCCATATCTTATTTAAAAATTTGTCCTTGTGGGCTTCCCTGGTGGTGCAGTGGTTGAGAGTCTGCCTGCCGATGCAGGGGACATGGGTTCGTGCCCCGGTCCGGGAGGATCCCACATGCCGTGGAGTGGCTGGGCCTGTGAGCCATGGCTGCTGAGCCTGAGCGTCCGGAGCCTGTGCTCCGAGACGGGAGAGGCCACAACAGTGAGAGGCCCGCGTACCGCAAAAAAAAAAAAAAAAAAAAAAATTTGTCCTTGTGATAAAATATGTACAATATAAACTTCATCATTGTAACCATTTTAAATGTACAGTTCAGTGGCATTAATTGCATTCACTGTGCTGTACAACCATCACCATATCCATTTCTAAAACTTTTTCATCATCCCAAATTGAAACTCTGTACCCATGAAGTACTAACTCTCTCAGGGAGCTTTTCATTCAAGCCAAATGAGTTCTTTGGGAGAAGTAGCTATTCATGCATTTTTCCTTCTTCCCAAGCTTTTAAAGAGATCCTCTCCCACCCTTTTTCATTTTTAACTGACCCCAAACGTTCATGATTTGTCCCTACCTGCCTCAATCCCTCAGTAGGAGAGAGAAAAACGTCCCAAGAAAACGGAGTGTCCCTGGGGATAGTCTGTGGGGAAGGAGGTGTCCAGAGATAACAGAGGCGCCCTCACTGATCCTTCTTTTCCTGCCATCTCCAACACTGCCCAGCAGGTGATGGCCCTGGCCACATTCCCATTCCTAGTTACAGGTGGGAGACCCAGGAGCAGCTCAGCCAGGCCTGTGCATGACAGCTTGAGGGCTGAGATAATTGAGGTGGGGAGGCCCTTCTCATTCTCTGACTGGACCTGAGGGCCTCTGGGTCAGAACCTTTGCCTTGTGCATCATTTTCTCCCCGGGGTCCAGCACAGAGCTGCCCAACCAGGAGACATTCAATCACTGTTAGCTGCTGAGTGGAACTGACCTTGCCAACAGCTCCCAAACACTCCAGCAAAGAAGACATGAAGTAGCCTCCAAAGACCACACTACCCCTTACAGATATGCCACGTAGCAATCTGACCTGTGCCCAAGCGTGGAGATACCAGCATGGTTCACCCTTAGCTTTGCTTGTGAAATATTTAGGCCCACACTTGCTGAGCACCTGCTTAAGTCCTTGGCTCTAGAATAAGGCATGAAGAAGCCACAGCCCCAGCTTAGATGGGGTCCAAGTGGAGGTCAGTTGGTGGGACTTTTGTGCAGGACATTCTTTCTGCTCTGATACCACTGCTCTGTTGGAGGGTGCCTCACTGGACACTTCTCTCTGAGGCTTGCACTGTAAGATAATGAATATGAATTCTTCTTCTTGAATATCACCTTATTATACCCAGTGCCTCCAAGGGTTGGCTGATGCATCCCACCATTTTCCTCTTTCCCTCCCTCTCCTTCTCTCAAATATCTGACCATTTGCCTTAAACATTATAATATGTTCCAACCAGAAGGCATGTGGAAAGAAGCTTTAGGGACAATCAGTTGTCTTTGTTTTGCATAATCTCGTTAAGCCTGTAAACAAACAAACAAACACAACCTGTGAGGTTGTGGGGGACTTTAATACACCCATCTTACATCTTACAGATGAGGAAACTGAGGATCAGAGGAGTTAAATGGTAGAGCTGGGATTTGTATCCCTATCTGCTTGATGCCAGAGCTTAATCACTTACTCCATTGTGCTCTTGAGATGCAGGAGGTGGGCACTAAGCTGTAACTCTGTGGACCTTTGTCTTAGGGTCTGAGATGGTGCGGTGTGGGAACGAATGAGTGTGAGAGTACAGGAATGACTCAGCCCAGGGAGATGGCTTGGGAAATGGGGCCGAGTTCTGCACCAGGATCACCTATGGGTTATTACCTCTAGACAGTTGAAGAAGAAGCTTTGATAAAGAATAACAACACCTGTAAGGACTTCCTCATCGAGGCCATGAAATATCATCTGCTCCCTCTGGATCAGAGGCTCTTGATTAAAAACCCAAGGACGAAGCCCAGGACTCCAGTTAGCCTGCCCAAGGTAAGCCCCAGCCCAGTCACTGCCAAGAGTTAGAACTGTGATCTGGGAAAATGGCCTTGTACTCCTGTCTCCACGTCTCTCCTCACCCATGGCTGCCCTGCATCTCGGTTGTATTTACCACCTAGGAGATGGAGTCTGCTGGTTCCTCATGAATCTGCTGGTACCTCTCTCTTCTGGGGCCTTCCTTTCCTAAGAGTTTCAAGGTAACCTTCACTGTCACCAGGGAGGTTTGTGAATAACTCAGGTCTCTTTCTTCTTCCCTTCCTGTTTTACACCATGGTTTGGGCTCTGTTTCTTTTGGAAGCAGAGGAGTAGCTGGGTGGGTCTTGATGTAGTGATGGCCACAGCAGTCCTCTTTCTAGGCCATTCTTTGAGTCAGAACAGTCCTAGTCTGGTTTCTCCCCTCACCACAGAGCCATAAGAGACAATTAGGGCTGCCAGAGGAGAAAGGGGCCCTTAAGGAGTCCTACAGGTAAGGAAGTGGGGGAAAGATATGGGGGAAATGAGAGCGTGTGAGGGGGCATGCAGGGGGAGGGAAGGATGAGCGTAGGAGGCGACACCATGATGGAAGGTCTGTGCTGGGTACTGGCTCTCTGGTTCCCTGCAAGTCCCCTCCCCTCCGTGGTCCTCAGGTTCCTCACATGTAGAATGAAGGATGCTGCACTAGATGGTCTCTAAAGGCCTTTCTACCTTGGCATTCGAGTCATCTTTCCAGGATCCTAACATGAAGTCTAGGGGGAGGTCCCAGCCAACCCAGGAGGAAGGGTAGAGGAGAGGAATGAGTTGTGTTGGCTCATCCACTACAAGTAGGCAGCACCCAGGAATTACCTAGGTCCTTGCCTTGTCCTTCTCTTGCTCTTTGTGGTTGGCTGCCTTACTCCTCGCCTGCTGCTTCCAGGAAGGGTTTCACGGGGCTGGAGAAGCATGTTGTCCAAGACCAGATATTTGGATTTTCCGAGGTTTGCTTCTCTCCACTCTGCTCTGTGACCCCAGATCATGGAGAACATAGTGGTTGCAATGTGAACAAAGGTTACAAATGTCCCAGATAATAATATAAGCAGCTGACATTTATTGAGTACTTACTGTGTACCAAGCAGTGAGCTGAAGATATCGCATAGAAAGTAGAGGCAGTTATCCTAGTTCAGGAAGGAGGAAACTGAGGGTCAGAGAGATTAACTGACTTGCCCAAAGTCGACACAGCTAATGTGGTGGAACCAGGGTTTTTTTTGTTTTGTTTTAATAAATTTATTTATTTTATTTATTTATTTTTGGCTGCGTTGGGTCTTCACTGCTGCGTGCAGGCTTTCTCTAGTTGCGGTGAGCGGGGGCTACTCTTTGTTATGGTGCGTGAGCTTCTCATTGTGGTGGCTTCTCTTGTTGCAGAGCATGGGCTCTAGGTGCACGTGCTTCAGTAGTTGTGGCACGTGGGCTCAGTAGTTGTGGCACATGGGCTTAGTTGCTCCACGGCATGTGGGATCTTCCTAGACCAGGGCTCGAACCCCTGTCGCCTACATTGGCAGGCGGATTCTTACCCAGTGTGCTACCAGGGAAGCTTCCTGGAACCAGGTTTTGAATTGAGTCTTTCTCCCGCTCCAAACCTGTTCTTGAACCCTTACCATCCTGTACCTGCTCCACCTTTGTAAACCTGATTTTTACCTACCTGTCTGCCTCCTGTTACACAGTGCCAGCTAGGAGGGGCAGCCACAGGGCATGGGTCTCAGCCTTGGGACCATTTGCCTTATTGCATGTTGATGCGTTTTGTTTTGTTGGACCATTGCATCAAAACTTCTTCATATTTTTCAAAATGAAAATAACTTAGCTTTCTTTGATTATAGAAATGTATGCTCATTATAGATTATTAAAAGGATTTCAAAATAAAGTAAAAATCACCTGAAATCCCTCCACCCAGGGACAGTCACTGCTATCATTTCGATGAATTTTCTTCCAGACATATCTCTGTGCACTTATTCACAAATAGGTCAAACTGCACACTTTTAGATAAATGGACTTTTGCTACACAGATTGAAATCTTTTTCTCCTACTCAACCAGATGCTACAGACTGCATTCAATGTTATCACTGTGGGTAAAAACAGCATTTAAATTGTTAATAGGTGAATGGCATTTAATTATATTTATGTGCTATTATTTATGTAACTGTCATCTATTGATGGGCCTTGCAATAATTTCCATTTTTAAAAATATCTAAACATATATGTGTCAAATATCCTTTAAAAGATGTCATCTTGTTTTGGTTTGCATTTCTTTAATTGTGAGTAAGATTAATCTTGGTTTCAAAGGATTATTGGCATTTGTATATTTGGGGTGTGTGGAAATTCCCTGTTCATGTCCTTTGCCCATTTTTCTGTTAGACTGTATTTTTTTTATTAATGGTTTTTACATGCTCTTTTTAAAGAGTTTAGGCCCTTGTATGTGTTTTACATATTTTTTTCTTAGTTTGTAGCTTGTCTCTAAACTTGTTTGTAACATTTTGAATCCCAAAAAATAATAAGTAGTCAAATTAATCTATCTTCTGCTTTATAGCTTAGATTTTGCTTAGAAATGTTTTCCCTGCTCTGAGATTAAAAAAAAAAATACTCTGTGTTTTCTTCAAGTACTTTTATGATTTCTGTTTTATGTTTGAATCTTTGATGCACTTAGAATTTGTTTTGGTGTAAAGAGTGAGGGTAGGAATTCAGGTTTATTTGTATTGCAGGTCATGAGGCTGTTGCCTCAAAGTTATCTTATTAAATAATCTCTCTCTCCCATGGACTTGAATATCACCTTCATTATGATCTAAATTTCTACCAACTTTGTGTCTGGAGAATATTGATTCTAAGGTACACTGTTGTTTTGTGTGCAGGCGGTTTTTTTATATCCCGGGTTTTCAGCTGGCCTTATTGCTTGTCTGTGACTTTTCTCTTTGAAAACTGAGGTTCTCATCCTATCTAATATCAGGCTAATGACGTCTTTTCCTGGGGAGTGTATTCTGGAGCTAAGGAAATGGTGCAGAGGTGGCCCATTTTCTTTGTGTGTTGACCCTACCCAGTGGCCTCTCCTTTTCTAGGCTCCATGTCTGGCTTTTACCGCATACACCCAAGAAAAGACAGTTTTGAAAATCAAAGCCAAGTTTGTATCTGAGCCTGGACTAAGCATGCTTGAGACAACCCTCCCCCACCCCCCCACCCCCCCGCTCCCCACCTCTGCAACATACCTTGTGTCCCTTCCCAGATATTGAGTCTATAATTGAGAAGAGTCCACCCCCTGTTTCAGGAGGCCAAAGTTGTCCCCCTGTTGCCTCTACTCCTTAGGGACCATTTATTTTCCAGATGAAAATGTTTAGGTTTCTGAGCACATGGCCTTCTGCAGGCGACTGGAACCATGATTTCCTTTGAATCTGTTGAAGGAATTTAAAAAAAGGTGTTGCTGCTCTTTGCCTCATTGTTCCCCCAGCTTTAATCCTTAAATGATTTAAGGTTATACTGTCCACGCTGCTTCTCAAACTCTACTCCTGTCACCATTGTGTGGGCACTTGAATTAACAAGATCTCCACTGTGGGTTTGAGGAGTGGGGTGTGCTGAGGCGAAATGTCACTTTGAGGATTATGGACAGTGCCTTATCTCATTAAATCATGATAATAATAGGTCAGTTCTAGTCATATCCCTACTTTACAGAGTTTAATCAGAGAGGTTAAGTAACTTGCCCAGTAATACAGCTAGTAAGTGCAGAGCTGGGGTTTGAACAAGGTCTGTTCCACTCCAAAGTCTTGTACCAAACTGCCTTCAGGGACAGGTTTTCACGTTTTGGTGGCAGATAAAAAAAGATTCTTTTCTTTCTCTTCCTTTTCTTTTCTCTTTTCTTTCTTTTCCCTTCCCTCCCCCTATTTTTCCTCCCTCCCTCCCTCCCTCCCTTCCTTCCCTTCATCTTTCTTTTTTTTTTCTTTCGCATCAAAATATTCTTTAATTAAAGCTCTATAATATCTCATTCATCTCATTGAGATGCATTTCTAATACATTTACTTCTTTTTTTTTTAAGTTAGGACTTTATATTTTTAGAGCAGTTTTAGATTCATAGCAAAATTGAGGGGGGGACTTCCCTGGTGGTCCCATGGTTAAGACTCTACGCTCCCAGTGCAGGGGGCCTGGGTTCAATCCCTGGTCAGGGAACTAGGTCCCGCATGCCGCAACTAAGAGCCTACATGCTGCAACTAAAGATCTCCTGTGCCACAGTGAAGATCCTGCATGCAGCAACAAAGATCCCGTGGGCTGCAACTAAGACCCGGCGCAGCCAAATAAATAAGTAAATAAATAAATATTTTTTTAAAAATTGAGGGGAAGGTACAGAGATTCCTCATATACCTTCTGCCCCCGCATATGCGTAGCTTTCCTCATTATCAACATCCCATATTTTTTAAAATTCCTGTTTATTGAGATACAATAATTTATTCACAGTAAAATTTGCTCTTTTTAAAAAGGGATACAGTTTGATGAATTTTGACAAATGCATGCAGTCATATATCCACCATCCTCATCAAAATATAGAATATTTTAATCACTCCAAAAAGTTCCCTTGTGCTGCTTTGTAGTCAAGCGCCTTCTCCCACCCCCAGCTCCTGACAGCTACTGATCTGATTTCTGTCCTTACAGTCTTCTCTTTTCTAGAATGTCATAAATGTATTGTAATTATGCCATATGTAGCCTTTTGAGCTTGCCTTATTTCTCTTAACATCATGTTTTTGAGATTCATCCATGTTGTTGCATGTATTGAGAGTTAATTCCTTTATATTGCTAAGGAATATTCCATTGTATGGATTTACTGTAATTTGTTTATCCATTTACTGGCTGATGGACGTTTGGGTGTTCAGTTTTTGGCTATTACAAATAAAGCTGCTTTGAACATTCACTTACAGATTTTGTGTGGACATGTATTTTAATTTCTCTTGGGTAAATACTTTAAATTCTCTTGGGAGTAGGATTGTTGGGCTGAATGGTAACTGTAAGTTTAACTTTTTAAGAAATTGCTAAACTGTCTTTCAAGATGACTGTGCCATTGTGCTTTCCCATCAGCAATGTATGAGAGTTCTTGTTACTCCACTGTCTCACCACTCCTTGTATTATCTATTCAAAAAATATTTGGCCATTCTAGTAGGTATGTGGTTGTATCTCACTGTGGTTTTAATGTGCATTTCTCTAATGATTAATGATGTTGAGTATCTTTTCGTGTGCTTATTTGCCATTTGTTTGTCTTCTTTGGTGAAGTCTTTGTTCAAATCTTTCCCCATTTAAAAAATTATTTTCTAATTATTGAGTTGTAAGAGTTCTTTATAGGTCTGGCCAACTCAAAGTCTTTGCTTTTGACCATGACATGATACTAACCCCACAAAGCTGATAGTAGCAGGTCTAATTGCTGAGCACGTGCCAAGCGCTAAGCTGAGTGATTTACATTTATTATCTAATAGGATTTTCAAAATTGTCATTATCCCCCTTTTACACGTGGGGAAATTGGATCTCAGGTTATGTCATCTACTCGCTGTGTATTAGTTATCAATTTCTGCATTTCAGATTACCCTAACCTTGGTGGCTTAACACAGCAAACGTTTCTTATCTTAGTTTCTGTGGGCAGGGATCCTGGAGAGGCTTAGCTGGGTCATCCTGGCCCAGGGCCTCTCGTGGGGTTGTAGTCGAGCTGCTGGTTGTGACTGCAGTCACCCCCAGGCTTCTTTGGGGAGGATCTGATTCTAAGCTTACTCTTGTGGTTGCTTGTAAGGTATCAGTTCCCCACCCCACAGGCCTCTCCATAAGCTGCTCGGGTGTCCTCATGACATGGCAGCTGGCTTCCCCAGAGTGAGTGATTCTACAGCAAAAGAATGAGAGAGCACGCCCATGACAGAAGCTGTAGTCTTTAAATAACCTTCTCTCAAAGTGGTGTCCCATCACATCTGCTGTATTTTATTTCCTGGGTGCGAGTCAGCAAGTCTACCCCACACTCAAGGGAGGGGGTGGTTATTAAGTTCCATGTCTTGAGTGGAGGAATATCAAAGAATTTGCGATGTATCTGGAAGCACAGCTAGTAAATAGCTAAGCTGAGTTTTAAGTCCAGGCTGACTGACTTCAGACCTTGCCTCCACATTTCACAAAAGCATTTTAGCTGAGTACTGGGTAGAAAGAAACCTGATTCCTACCCTCTGAGGACTTTTAAGAAGTCCCTCTGAGAAAGTAAGGTAGAAATATACAAGTGGTCAAATAAAAGGAGGAAGAAGAGAAGTTGAGAGACAATGGGGCTACTTGGAGGAGTGGCCACAGGAATTCCAAGGGCCAGCTGGCTTGTGCTTTTATGAAATCAGTCCAAGTTGGCTTTCTGACAGAGCTGACTTTGAGAAACAAAGGGGCGGGGAGAGATTTGCACATTGTTCTCAGCAATTCTCAGCAGAGAACCTGTTTGCCAGCCAAACCTCCTCCCTGAAAGAAACAAGACTCTGCCTTGAGATAGCTGCAGAGGCTAAGAAGGGTGTTTTTCTCTTGTGCCATATATGCATTGATCATACTGACATATTCAAGCCAGAACAGCTAATAGCATCATCTGGGCTCCCACACATTCACCACCCAGCACTTTCCCTGAGGCTGGGTTGCCATGGACAACCAGGGGCTGTCTCCCAGCCACTCACGATACTCCTGCGTTACCTTGTGCTGCAGATGGCAGCAGAGAAATGAGGTTCCAGGAAGATGCAAATAAACCCTTTGGAGAGGTACTGAATCTGGCACTTTTCACTGTCATTTCAGTGCAGTTGACATCTTTATTCAACTCTTTAGAATGACACCAAAAAGCCATTTGGGCTGGAAGTGGGTGGCTTCCTCCTGAGTTGGTCTGTCCTGCTTTCAGAAGACAGTGTTGGAAACAAGGCTGTTGGCAGGGTGGGTAGGATGCCTTCTCACCTGGGCCAGGCCCATGGATGGACACTGCTCCTCCCACATCTCGGTCCTTTAAATGGACCCAGGCAAGACCCTGGGAAACACCCTGGGGTCCTGAAAAAACCCCATCATTATACCTGGAATTACTGGTGCTCACTTTCCTGTTCACAGATCATAAGCGTCCTTTTCTACCGTTTGTTGGGAATCTGTTTTAGCAGCTGCTTTAAACTGTAGTAATGATGCTGGTGTTGATCTAATAATAGAAGTTAACATTTAGTGTGTGCTGTTACCGAACGCTGTGCTAAATGCTTTATATCATTTAAGTCTCCTGACACCCATGGGAGAAACATCCTGTTATCCTGATATTTTAGGTGATGGATGCGAGCTTGGCAAGGTTAAGTGCCTGCCCAGGTTCACACAGCTAGTTAGTGACGGGGCTGGTATTTGAGCGCAGGTGTGTCTGACTCCAAAGTCCGTTTCCCACTCCCGCTCTCCTCCCTGGATCTTGCTCCCGCACTGCTGCTTCTTCACCCCTCGTGGTCCATACACCTTGGCTGTCAGTCCTTGCCTGGAGCACCTGTTGCTCAGAACCTGCTGGGACAAGTCTTCTGCCTCGACCTCGACATGCTCCTTCGGATGAATTTTTGGTGTTAGCCCTGCGGCCCCACGCACCAGGGTAAGAGAGACTCTCGCTTCCTGCCCTGGCCCGAGGGACCGACTGGCTGGGCCTGCCTTCTGCCCAGCTCACCGGTCATGGGAGAGAGTTTGGACACACACTCTACTCTTGCCTGATGAACAAGGTGTGCAGAGCCTGGGTCATTCCACTCCCCTGAGTGCAGAGTCTAATGACTTAGGGTTAGGCTCCTGATGCACAAATGGGCTGGAAAGCTCTGCGCTGTTCACTTCCTGCCCTTCCCCTGGCTAGTCTCTGCTACCTGATGGCTCTCAGACACAGAGCAATTGTCATGTTGTGAGAAGGGACCAACATGCCTGCACTGCCACAGTCACACTGGTGGAGTTCAGACTCATCCAAGTGAAAGAAACAGTGTTAAATGTTTTTTAAAAAAACATCTCGTTATGCTGGGAGTGAAATTTCCTTCCCAAGGAATCAGGTAGTCTTTACATGGTCTCACTAATGTCCCTAAAGTAAATGGCCATTTGACTTTCTAAAATGAGAGTGTTTTCCTTGGGAGTGGTCCAGTAGCCATGCCCCGCACAGTCGAGTCTGGCTCACCAGTGTTGTGTCACCCAGAACTCTCCACTCACCAAGAGGTCTGCAGCCTTTAACACAGTGATGACTGAGACTTGGGGTCAGGACCCTGGGTGCCCTTCAGGGCTCCCAAGTACATTGCTGTCCTTGAGTGTGATGAGGTTATGTTTGGTCTAGCATAATTGTTAGCCTGGAACTAGTTCTTTAGTATTTTATGATTCCCATATGACCACCGGTAGTTCTTACTCAGGGTTACCTTGAAGGATAAATGTTAAACATAGCGATCATTTAATAAGCTGATTTGATTCAGTAATTTCTATTAAAGACATTACACATCTTTAGTAAAGTGGGACTTAGAGGTGTCAGGGGAAGAAAGAAATATGCCTATTGAAGTCTTTGGGCCTGAGTTTTTCTGGAAATGTCAAATGTGGGCTTGCAAGAAAGAACGGTTCAAGTCTCTTCTTGCCCTGACAAGAGACTTGAGTAGCTGGAGGTTTACAGTTTCAGAGACGTAATACATGTAGACTTTGGGGAATACTCGTTTTTGTCTGATTGGTTGCTAAAATCAGGTATCTATGGAAACAACCATCTGTTAGTAGTCAAGATAGGAAATTTATTCTTTTTATGCTGTACAATTACACAGTGATGACCGTAGTGCTCCTTGTATGATGGCTTTTTGTAAGACCTGCCATAGAAATTGGACTTCTTATGTCTACGAGAGAATGAGAAAGTATACCTACTCCTCCCTCTGTCTTGAGCTACCTCCACATTTTCAGAAACCAATGGTCCTACTCCCACGAAACCTCATAATTGCTCTTCCCAGATTATTGTACAAGTTTGGAATTTTAAAAGTCGTCTCTCACCAGTGGTTTTATAAGCTCAAAGGCAAGTTTATTTTGAAAACCTTGTTCTGTAACTTTTTTGTCTTTCTATGCAGGTTTTACTTTAACATTAAATTTTTTGCATTTCTATAATATCGCTTCTGTGTTACTATGAAAATTCTCAGAGATGAGTGCTGGATTTTCTCCAATATGAATGTACCTCCCTACCCTGGCGGAAGATGGTTTCTGGGACATGGTTAAGTCCCCTGAAGCTTTGCCTTTTTTGTTTATAGAAGAGGCCTTGATAGCTTATGCAAAGAATAAACAGGCTTCTGGTGGTTGAGTCAAAAGATGGGAAAAGCTCTCTCTTTCTCTTTTTGTTTGTTTTCCTCAAATTCTGTCCCTGGAATCGTAATCTGGTGTCTAACATGTTTTAACCCAAGAAAGAGACATTCTAGCTTGTGTTTTTTGTTTTTTTTTAATTTAACTGTGGTTTTTTTAATTTAAAAAATTTATTTAATTTATTTATTTTTGGCTGTGTTGGGTCTTTGTTGCTGCATGTGGGCTTTCTCTAGTTGCGGCGAGTGGGGGCCACTCTTCGTTGAGGTGTGCAGGCTTCTCATTGAGGTGTGCAGGCTTCTCATTGCGGTGGCTTCTCTTGTTGCGGAGCACGGGCTCTAGGCACGTGGGCTTCAGTAGTTGTGGCACATGTGTTCAGTAGTTGTGGCTCATGGGCTCTAGAGCGCAGGCTCAGTGGTTGTGGCGCACGAGCTTAGTTGCTTCACGGCATGTGGGATCTTCCTGGACCAGGGCTTGAACCCGAGTCCCCTGCGTTGGCAGGCAGATTTTTAACCACTGTGCCACCAGGGAAGCCCTGTAACTGTGTATTTTTTCATTTAACTCTTTGCATGTGGTCTTTACTATTCATTTATTCTTTATTCCAAATAAATATTTGAGTCGTCACTTTTACCTGGTACCCTAGGGCCCTAGGGTTATCTTGGTGATTGAGGCAGGTACATTTTTCTGCGCTGGCAGGGCTCACTGTCTAGAAGGGAGACAAGGTTACTGGACAGTTACAGCACAACGTGGAGCACTTTTAGTGGGAGACCCCAGGGCATATGTGATCTCAGAGAACGACCTGTAACTCAGCTTTGGAGGTCAGAGAGGTCCTCTTGGAGGAAGTGACGTGTAAACTGAGACCTGAAGGATAAGCAGGTGTTGGGAGGGCGTGGATCAGATGGGGGAAGAGTGTTTCAAGGAGAGGGTGTTGGGTACTTGATGTCACCGCAGAAAGAAAACTAAAAACTAGTTTTATTCCCAGTTAGCCCCAAAATCAGATTTCAAAGAAAATCCTTGTAATGGTTTGACTTCATTTCAACTTTACCAACTCAAAACCAGAAAGACAGTACAAGTTCTAGGTATGTTTATGAATGCGGGTCATTCAGCCCTGGAGGAATAAGTTGGGCATTGTCTGAAGTTTGCCAAGAGGCTGTGTTCATTAACACCCCCCTTGAACTGTTCATGGATGCCTATCTAAGCAAAGAATTACAAATGGGAAGGAATGTAGAATTCTGCATCTCTCTGAAAAGGGCTGCTCTTGACACAGAGCAGTGGACCTTCTGAGCAGAGGAAAGTCAAATGCAGAACATTTATTTATGGAGGCAACAACAGCTCTAAGTCTGGACTATGTGTCCTGGGTTCCTTTGGCATGTTCCAGAAGTCAGAACGGAATTCTGAGTTTTTAAACATTGGTCACTTACATTCGGTCACAGAAGCCCTATAGACTAACTCTGATGACCAGTGACCGCCCATAACTCTGATGACCAGTTACCACCCACATGGGCAGTAGGTGAGGCTGAATCTAGAATTTTGGGTCATAAGTAACTGATCTTGAGCAATGATTGTCAGCCCTATACCTGTCTCCCTATATGATGGATAATGTTCAGCTGAGGGGTGTACTCCTATGCACTCACAGATTTTTTTTTTTTTTTTTTGCGGTACGCGGGCCTCTCACTGTTGTGGCCTCTCCCGTTGCGGAGCACAGGCTTCGGACGCACAGGCTCAGCGGCCATGGCTCACGGGCCTAGCCGCTCCGCGGCATGTGGGATCTTCCCGGACCAGGGCACGAACCCGTGTCCCCTGCATCTGCAGGCGGACTCTCAACCACTGCGCCACCAGGGAAGCCCACGCTCACAGATTTTGATGATCACTTTTCTCCCCAAATATGCTTTGCAGGGAAGCAAAGAGCACTATGATAATTATAACGGCAGAAATGGTTGATGGCACATCATCAGGAAATCTCTATGTTTGTGGGTTAAAACAGGGGTTATCAAAGTATGACTCTTGGAAATGCAGCATCAGCATCAACTGGGAACTTGTTAGAAATGCATATTTTCAGTCCCGCTTCAGACCTACTGAATCAGAAACTCTGTGGGGTAGGGCCCAGCAATTTGTGTCTCAACAAGCCCTCAAGGGGATTCTGATGCACACTGAACTTTGAGAAACATTGTGGTAAATAGGCAAGCCACAGATAATGAGAAGATCCTGTGACTTATATTGATTGTCTGCCTGTGACTTTATCCCTTTCTCTCCACTTAAGGCAACTTGGAATGAGTGAGTGAGAGTGAAGTCATTGTGGGGACAGCCATGAATTTGTAGACTTACTGACATATGTAAACTATCGTTAACTTTGGTGCTTTAATTTTTATTTATTAATAACACATGACAAAAGTCACAGCAATGGGGATACCACAGTGAACTGCTGAAGTTCTGTTGCTGCAGCCAGAACAGTGGCTTTCATTGTTTTTTTTAAATACTACATCGTATGCTAAGAAATATGTTTAAATTGCTCTCTAGGAGATACATATATGTGTGTATAACCAGAACAAATATTTCATGAAATAACATCCTTACTATATTTTCTGTGCTGTACTATTAAAAAGTATGCTGGTTGAAACCCGTTAAATTCATCTAGTGACCCACCAATGAAATGTGACCTGCAGTTTGAAAAACACGGTGTAGTGAGCTGTCCTGGCATAGACCCTGTCTCTGGAGCAGGAGAGAGGTGGGGCTGCACTCACCCCTGTGTTAGGTGCACTTGGCTCTCAGTCTCGCTTCTGCTGCTCTTAGCTGTGTGACCTTGGGCAATTTACGTATGTTCTCTGAGCTTTACTTTCCTGACCTGTCAATGTGGATGATAATATCTACCTTGCAGTGTTGTGGTGAGAAACAGATGACAACATACTTCACAAGATGACTGGCAGTGGTAGCTACTACCTTACTTGTGGAAATAATACTATAGCACTGTTTTTTCAGAACATCATCAGTTACATGCATTTTTGTGGTGACCACCACAAAGCGATGTTTTGCAAATTTTTCCCCATACTGCAGTGAATAAGTGCTCCCTATAATCTACGCATTCAGAAATATTTTTGAATTAATTTTATCTTAAAAATGCATCCAAATTCTGTACTCTATTCCAAAATATATTCATAGTTTGATATATATATGGGAATATTTTATTTTGATTTAAAATTTAGTCCCCTTGCCCCCAGTGCTTAAGGACACTCAGATTGCAGAAGATGCCCCAAGTGGCTATACCCCCAACACAGCCCTGAGCAGGGGCACTTGGGAAACGTAGACTTTATGGTTGTTTTTCTGTGGGAAGATGCTCGTTAGACTTTTCTTGAATGTTCAGACCTGTTGGTGATTAGGGGCAGCACCTTCATGTATGTAGCTCTGTAAACTGGCATCTCAGATCATCCACGGACCCTGTGCAGTGAGCATGTGGACGTAACAAGGATTGATGACCCGTGAATCTGGATGTTGGGGAGACCCAGCTAACGTCCACTTGTCTTTCTGGAGGTCATGATCGTGGTTGGCGGCCAGGCACCCAAGGCCATCCGCAGTGTGGAGTGCTATGATTTTGAGGAGGACCGGTGGGATCAGATTGCTGAGCTCCCCTCCAGGAGATGCAGAGCAGGTGAGTCGCACTGCCTCCCGGTGTGCAGGCTGCCTTTCCACTCCGCCCCACCACTGCTGCCACCGCAGGTCTCTACTGGGTGCCACAGTCCTGCTCCTTGTTTCCAAAAACATCTGTGCATTCCACACTCCCTTCCTTTCCCTTCCCCACCTGCACAGTTTCTAGCTGCACCTTCTGGGGTCAGTTCTCATGTGCTTAGGGACTTCAGGCTAATCCAAGTACTTGCTTGAATCAAACAAAACTAGAAATGCAAATGTGAGAAGAAATCCAGTGAGTCCCATAGTGACTTCCAAATATCTAAAGTTGGAGATCACCTTCTGTGGTGAATTATTTACATGCCTGCCTCGTTCCCCCATTGTCACTCATTAACGTGAGTCATCAGCTGTCTGAGATCACCTTGATGCCTTGGTTTCCCGTGCCTCAGGTGTGGTGTTCATGGCTGGCCACGTGTACGCCGTGGGCGGGTTCAATGGCTCACTGCGTGTGCGGACAGTGGACGTGTACGACGGGGTGAAGGACCAGTGGACGTCCATCGCCAGCATGCAGGAGCGCCGGAGCACGCTGGGAGCAGCTGTGCTCAACGACCTGCTCTACGCCGTCGGGGGCTTTGATGGCAGTACTGGTAGGTCCCGGACTCAGTCCCCATCCAGCCTAGGACACACCTTCCATGCAACCCTGGTTTGGTCAGCCATTTCTTGGGCCAACTGCTGGTCCCTCTGTAGCCACTGCCCTAAGAACATACCCATCCTTCCTCCTCTCCCAGCTTGTGTGTCAGAGGCACACCTTCCTACACACAGAATATGTAACTGCCTACGTGCTGTCATTTCTAGGGCTCTAAGAAGGACCCCACCCTCAGAAGAGGCCCTTTTCTCCTTTCCAGTGTCTGTTAACCCATTTATTCTGGAGATGAGACTTAGAGCAAGTTCAGCTGGAGGGTGTCTCAGAACTGTGGTCTGAACCCTCCTCTGAACAGATGAGGGAGCTAAGGTTCAGCTATGGGAAGAGACCTGGCTCAGGTCACACAGTCTTTGCCCATTGCCCTTTCTACTGCCCCACCAAAGCTGTGCAAGGTTGTGCCACTGCAGAAGTGTCCCCTTGCTCCTGGCTTTCATCTAGCTCCAAAGTGAGAATCAGAAACTACTAGTGGACATGGACTTGGAGAGATTATCTCCAGGTGGATGTCTCTGTTGACAGCAACTCTGTTAAACTAAAGTGATATCTTTTAGCCCCTGGTGACATGAAAAACAATATATTTTACCTCTCTGAAATTTCATTTCTGTCTTCACCAATTGGTAACCTTTTTCAGCCTTCTCTTTGCCTGTTTCATTAATTCCAAGATCTGTAGCCCCTCCAGAGGCTGCTTCTAGTGAGTGGGAACTGGGAATAAAGAGAACAAAGGATAGTGGGGCATTGTTTCTTTTAGGCATTGCTTTTGGCTGCTAGTAGAAAACCTGATTAAACTGTGGCTTAAACAAATGAGAGCTTTTGTTTTGTCCGTGAAACAAGAAATTCAGAGGTTGGCAGTTGCCACCTTCGTCCAGTTGCTCAAGGATTCTGGGGCCAAGTTCCTGAAGAGTCTTTTGGACTTATCCTCATGGTCACAAGGTGGCTGTTATATCCAGCCAACACATTTGTGTTCCAGGTAGCAAGAAGCAGGAAGGGGGGTGGGGGCTTATCAGAAAAGCAAAGGCTGTTTCAGAAATCCTGCTTAGATTGCATTGACTTGGTCACCCACAGCTCCAAGGGATTCTGGAAAGGCGAGTTTTCAGCTTTCCAGCCTCTAAAATAGAGGAAGACAAGGGAAAAGAGGGATAGAATAGGTGTTCAGCGAGGCACCCTCAGGTATTTATTCCATTCTGTCGGTTTTATGATTTACGTTATGCCCCTGGGCCTCTTGCAGCCCACCCTCTAGGTCAGGTCTTAGTGGTCCCCTCAGGCAGACACAGTGCAAATGTGTTTAGGGAGGTGCCACGGGCTGCACAGTGAGGCAGAGGTGGTGCTGAGTCATACACCCAGGTTTCCAGCCCCCAGGTCTGCACTGTTCCCCCATCCTCACTGTTCGCACAGCAGGGTGAGGCCTGGCACCATAGAAACCTCACGAGTCTCTTGTCTCCCAGGCCTGGCATCAGTGGAAGCCTATAGCTACAAGACCAACGAGTGGTTCTTCGTGGCCCCAATGAACACACGGCGGAGCAGTGTGGGTGTGGGTGTCGTAGAGGGTAAGGAGCGGCAGTGGGTGGTGGCCTGTTCCTGCCCTGGCCCCTGGGCCTTCTCCTGGTGTCCTGACTCTATTCCTCCCGTTACTGCTGAGTCTGGTACTAGTATCCTGATGAGCGGATGAGAAAAATGGAGACTCAGAACGGTGAAGCTACTGGCCCAAGGCTAGAAAGTGGGTGAGCTGGGTTGGGGGGCGTGGGAGGAGCCTAGAGGGGAGATGCTGGCCTGTTGCTTTGGCCACTTGTCTCTATTACGAGTTGGGGAATCCAGAGTCAAGATATAACCCAGGAGTATAATGTGGAGGGGGTGAGAGTCAATTGTTTGTTTAATTTTGTCCTCATGTTCACATGTTAAGCATTATTAACAGAGCCCCGAGTGAGGTGGGCACCTTTCCCCCGTTCTGATTAGTCACTGCAAGGCAGGTTGGTGGGTCCTGCTCTAGTCGGGAAAGGTGTGTGCGGTGAGACAGGAGCGAATGGTGAGGTCTGGGGCCTGTTTAGACAGTGCACTGTAGTTTTTAAATGCTTTTCATCTCCAATTTCTCATTTTGTTCCTAAAACTCTCCTGAAGGAGATGGGCAGGACTTAGATTTTCTCCTTTCTCCAGAAGGGGAAACTGGTCCCAGAGGGGTAATTATTGTGCCCCATGCTAATAAATAGCACAGCCACTCCTTGAACCCAGGTCTTCTAACTCCCAACTCAGACCATTAGCAAATGCTAATAGAGAGACATTTTAGAAATATGTATGAATTCAATGTATTAAAGCATAGAGTATTATTTGGACTAAAACGCTATACTTTGCAGGACAACACTGATTCATTAGCCTGTCCTGAAGTGGGAATTTAGCTGGAAATCTGTGCATTCACACATGTACACAGGCATTTTCTATGTCATGTGCACACACAACACATACACGTGCTTCGGGGAGAGTGTAATGTGCGGTGAGTTAGACATTAATATAAGGATTCTTTTATCTCGCTGCATTTCTTGGTCCATACCAGTATTATGTAGTTTAAATTTTAATTTAAAAGTATATTGTTCTAACATACTGAATGAGTCACCTTAGTGAGTGCAAGGATTTTTGTCCTCCTACCGAGATAAAATTGTTTCTTGCAATCTCATCCTCCCGTTGGAACAGAAGTTGATTTGTCTGCCAAATGCAAGTGCTTTGTCTAGCCACCTTCCCATTTCCCCCCTTTTTCCTTAGCCAGGAATATCAAACAATAGAGTTGGGGTTAAAAATAGCGTATCCCTGAAAGGAGAAACCTTGAGTGGGTATTTTTTCAGCTGACGCAGAGTTGGAATGGTTGATGGGGGTTAGAGGAGATACCTTCCTGGTACTCATTTGAAATACTCCCCTTGACAGAGCCTTCTGCGAGCATGTTCTGTGTGGCAGAAGTGCTGTGTGGTAGAAGTGCTGTGTGGTAGCACACCCTGTTGACCCGGAGGACAGACTGGGGATTTATTGATCTTGTCCAACCTGAATCTGAAGCTCTTTCGGCTGAGAGTCACCCTGGGGCAGCAGAGTCCAATGGACAGCTTTGGTGAGAATGTCCAGGGAGGATCTTAAGTGGACACTCCTTCCCCGTGGCCCTGAAGATACAGCTCTCCGCACTGTCTGCACAGAACCCGCCTCCCTCTCATCGTCTCCTTACCATGGCTACATAGCCTAAATAACACTGGGGAAAAAAGAAAGAAAATCAGGATCATCTGCTACTGGCCGCCTTGAAGAATCTCTTCGTAGGAAGAGGGACAGTGAGGCTGGGAGATTAGGCAGAAGCTCCCCGCAGAGCGGAGATCGTGTGTTACAGAGACTGGGGTTGCCCTCAGGAGCTTCTCTTCTCTTCCACACCCCAGGCCTGTCTCGTCCTTAGTGATGGACAACTGGCTGGGCAGGTGGTTACCTCTGAGCCAGCACACACCACGAGAGTAGCCTGGGTCCTGGAGGAGCTCTGAGTCAGGATTTTGCCCTCTGGCTTAGGTGAGGGCAGAGTCAGGAGGAGGTGTCCCTTTCTTCTAAAAGGACTGGTTGAGAGGGCTGTGGGGGCAGAACACAAACCCAGGCTCAATGATAGAAGAAGAAATAATTTTACATCTGATGCAGCAAACCTCCTGATGGTACAACATAGTTCTGAGCCTGAGAATCTCTTTCTAGCTGAAAATGATTGTAGATTTTTCACATACTGGTTGTACTCTTGGTACCTCTCCATTAAGAAAGCACATAGTGACCAAAAAAACCTTTTGATTGAGTAACCCTGTTAAGTAGATTTGCATCTGGTGGTGTTTATTGAGTCTGTAGCTAGTGTTTAAGATCCTTATTATAATTCCAGGGTCCCCCATAGGACTGAGACCCCCAGGTGGGACCCCATAGACTCACACCCAACACACACACACACACACACACCCCACACACACACCACACACACACGAGACCTTCCCACTGTATTCTAAGACTACACGTTAAACCCAAATGTTTGGATCTCTCTCTGAGGTCATTCAGATACCAACTTCCTGCCTCCTTGCCCACCCTCACCGCCATCCTCAACAAACTGCTGCTCTTTGGTAGCCGTTTATGGTATTTTATTTTTAAAATAGGTGATGGTGCTTCAGGGGTCTTGTGCATGGCTCAGAGATTGCAAGGGGGTCTGCAGATAAATTCCAGCCAGCCCAGCCCACAGTGCACACAGAGCACTCCATTCACACGTTCTGCCTACCCGGGTTGTGGACAGAGTACAAAACATGGAGGAGACAATGTTTGGGTTCTTGTTGGAGAACATTGTTCCTTATTTGTTCTGTCTGCTGTTGTGAGCCTTTACCCAGAAAGTCTGCCTGCCTGGCTGCACCTGGGGCCCTCAAGCTTTCCATCTCTCTGGTGCCGTGTACTGGAGAAGATCTAATGAGTTCACTAGGAAGAATATGTTGAGCCCCAGTGACAGCAGGCCATCGCTTTGCACTGGGTGTTTGGGGTGCTTTTTGAGAAAGCGGTTCAGTCAGTACTGCTTTGAGGAAGAACTCAGGGCTTAAGAGGAAGTAGGAGACAGAGTCGTGAAGCATGCTTACCCTGGTTGGGGAGGAAGTTGTGGTCTTCCTGGGGGAGGGGGTCCTGAACCCTGATGGAGGTGAGGGTGCCCCAGTGGGTTACAAGTGGAGTTTCAGACATGCTCCAGTTCTATGCGAGTCTGAAGCACCACCCTCAGCCACTTTGTCTGTTCCAGGGAAACTATATGCCGTTGGGGGTTATGATGGGGCTTCCCGCCAGTGCCTGAGCACCGTGGAGCAGTACAACCCAGCGACCAATGAGTGGACATACGTGGCAGACATGAGCACTCGTCGCAGCGGTGCAGGTACGGGGGATGGGGGAAGGCCAGGGGGCAGGCTGTGTCTGATCTCACAGGTGGGTCTGGAGGCCAAGAGCTTAACATTCTACCTTATTTTCCCTCCCTCTTCTCTCCTTCCAGTGTATATAACCCCACTTGCATCTTTGCAGCTGACACAAGCACTTAGGAGTTAACCCTTCTCGGGGGGATCCCTTTGGTAGAGAACAGATGAGATCATATTCCCTTCATCGTCATCTCTTCCATTTCTTTGGAGGTGTCTGCACCTCTTGAAAAGTGAAGCTTGCTATGTGCCAGGTGCTGTCCTAATAAGCACTTTCTATGCCTCATTTTATTTAATCCTCTTCACAGCCCTGCAAGGTAGACACGATGTAACTCCACTTAACAGATTTAGAAAGTAAGTCAACCAGGGGTTGAGTAATTAGCCCAAGGTCGTATCATTAGTCACTGGCAGAGTTGTGATTCCTACTCAGGTTTGTTGCATTTTGAAGTTAGATTTTTTGGACCCCAGATTATCAGAGTCTCATTCTCATGAAGTAGTGTGACAAGCATGGCTGTCCCAGTCTTCCTTGGAAAAGCTAAACTTGCCTGTCTCTGTCTTGGGGGCTGAAAGCCAAGCTATTAGTGTTAATATCTGGAGATAAACTTATGTCTCCCACCAACTTTTCTTCACTTCAGCCCCCTCCCCTGCATGGGAGGAGAATAAATCCCCACATGGGGCCCACTTCCGCCTCCTGTGGGAAGACCAGGAGCTGTGTGGTCCTTTGGGATTTTCCAGGAAGTGGAGCAACAGCCCCTTCTTCCCTGCTTTGTCTGCCCCATCATCTAGGGGCCCAGAGGAAAGGGTCTGGGAGGGCAGATGGAGGCGCTGCAGGCTGGGCACTGGCTCTCTGCTCCCGGTTCCTGTGGGAGTGGTGACTGATGACCAACCTGGCCGGCAGGAAGGCCATGTGACTTCTGGGAAGGGAAGCCACAACTGGGAGCTTTTCCCCACCATGTTATTACTTTATCTTTTTTTTTTTTTTTTGTATTTTTGAAGATTGAGTTGTGATCTCATTTTATACAACCAAACACATGACCACTTCCTTAGTATTCCTGAAAAATTATGCTATTTTAATATTTTTCAAGAACCACTGTATGCTCACTGGTTGGAAAAGAAAATGCTGTATAATTCCATTTAAGAAACATTTGTGTTTGGAAGGCTATTTTTAGGGAGCTCGTCTCTGCTGATCCCAACAGGTTGGCCCTTCCTGAACGTGCCGCAAATGCATGGAAGTCAGGAGGGCTGGATCTTGGTTCTGGGTCTGCTCGAATGTCCCTGTGGTCTTGGCCTCTGATTCCTCAGATGTGAAATGAGTGGGTTGCAATAGGTGTTCCCTAGGGCCCAGTTCAATTCACAGATCCTCTGGTTCTCCTGCCATCATAGGGCTCTTTTAGTAGTTTTGGTTTACGGTACTGGTAGAGTCTTCTTTGTATTTCCTGGAAATCCTGTGTGTGACTTGAGGTGTGCAAGAAAGTGTTCAAAGCCCAAGGAGGCAGGGACAGCTCAGCGGGAGTGGAGCAGCACACTGAGGTCTGTGGCTGTTTCTAGGAGTGCCTCCAGCATAAAGCGTGGAGGGCCAGCTCCGGACAGAGCCACGAGCACAGACCCACCTTAGAAAGTTCAGGCTCACCTTGTGGACGGAGCTGGCTTCGGAGGCCTTGCTGCTCTGTCTCTGTCAGGCTGCCCAGGGGTTATCACTGCGTGGAGATCACTGGGGCTGCTCATGCCTCTCACGAGGCACAGTGACCTTGATTTAAAGGGTGGTATCTCTCCCGGAGGTGGGTTCTTTCCTCAGGTCACTGTCAGTGCTCTGGCCTCAGGCTCCCAGGGCAGCTTTTCTTTAGTGCTTCACATCCCTAGGATTTGGAGAAGCCTCACATCTGGAGTTGGGAACCCACATACTTGTCCTGGTAGGCGTTCTTTGGTGGCTAAAGACCCAGAGACCCTGGCAGCAGGGGCCCCTGTGGCTCTAGGTCCAGGAAAGCTCAGTGTGAGCATTGGCAGAGGAGGCTGCAGAAGGGCGCTGGTGCCCCTGAATGCCTGGAAGGCTGCTTGCTTCCTCAGCAGGGTGTGGGCAGTGCTAGCAGATGGCTGTGAGGAAAAGAGGCCATTTCTGGGTCCCAGAATGTGCTAGTTCCTCCTGCTCATGGAGGTGAGGAAGGTGAGGCAGCTTGGGAACACACTGAATTTTATTTAACTCAAGTCCGTAAGATAGCCACTGTCGATACACCACCACCATCTGCTGTCAGTTTAGGGCAACTGCGAGGAGCCATTTGCACACCTGCATAATTGCTGGTGGGATTTTACACATCTTGTCATTCAGACAGTATTTGTTGAGAACCTACTACGTACCGTCACGCACAGGGAAACAGTCATGATAAGACAAACACGCTTCTTGTCCATATGAAGTTTATATTCTGGAAATCTAGTCCTTGGGTCTGAAACCTGGCTGCACATTCCAATCACCTGAGGTACTTTTTCTGATTCCTGACCAGTGTCTCTGGGAGTGAGGTTGTGGAATCTGTGTTTTCAAAAATTCCCCAGCTAATTGAGCTGTCCATGCAGTGGAGTAGTCTGTGGTCCACTGGAACTACCAATCTAGTCCAGCTCCCTCACTATGCAGTTGGAATACTGAGGCCCTGAAAGGGAAACACCACCTGGCGGGCAGGTTAGACACAGGTCCAGAACCCAGGTGTCCCGGCCACCACGTCAGCTGCTCTTTTTAGGCACTCGGACTTTCTGGATTTTATTTCCTTGACTTGTATTAGAGGATGTTAAAAGGTTATGCTAAAACCTGTGAATGATGCAGTCCTGGCCCTCAGCTCAGGCTTACCACCATCGTGAGTGATTCAGTGCCCCTCTGCCATCTAGGGAGGAGAGCACGGGGGCAGAAAGAATAGCTTCTGCTTCAAGACAAGCAGGGAGGCCTCAGCAATAATGATCTCAGCACACCTGCTGTGTAGTTTCCATTTCAACCCTTTTTACTACACGCACACACAAACACACACCTATATATATTATATATATATTTATTTTTATGTGTCTGAATAGAAATGAGGTTATATTTGCTTTATATTTGGTGGTTTTCAAGTTGATTTTATGAGGCAGGTAGGTGTCATTATATTTGTTTTATAGACGAGGAACCTGAGTTCCAGGGAGACAAAACAGCACTCCCCCGTCACCCTGCCGGTGATGGCTGTCCAGGACTGGACACCAGGCCTCCTGGTTTCTGGTTGCTGCAGCCAGCCTGAGGCTGGGACTCTGTGCTCTGCCTTTCAGGGGTTGGGGTCCTCAGCGGGCAGCTGTATGCCACAGGTGGGCACGATGGGCCCTTGGTGAGGAAGAGTGTCGAGGTTTATGATCCTGGAACAAACACCTGGAAGCAGGTGGCAGACATGAACATGTGCCGGCGCAATGCAGGTAATATGACTGCTCCCTCCTTCTCTCCTTCCGGGGGAGGTTGTGGGTGTTTTCTCCCTGCAAACACTAGCTCTAAAAGAGAGGCAGAGAGGAGAGGCTCCCAGGGCCTGGGGCTGAGCTTGTACACTGAGTAGGGAGTGTCCATTTGCTGGGCAAGGGAGCGCTTGGAACACACAAAGCTAGCCACGGGGCACCTCACAGGGCCCCCTCTTAGATGCAGAGGGTTCCTGCCCTCCCAGTGAAGGATGATGACTTTCACTGCACATAGATGGACACAGACCCAGAAGAGCCTCTGGTTGCCATCTGTGCCCCCGGCCCAGTGGCTTTGCTGGGTAGCTAAACATAGGGCTGTGTGGACAGTGTCAGACAATCACACTTGGTTCTGTCTTTTCTTTGCCAGTGTCTGGCTATGAGAACCTCTCACCTCCCACCAGAAACCAATTTCCCTCCTTTCAGGGGTATCCATGGAAGGATTCGTGATCCATTCTCCAATAGGGCCACTTTCCCTATTCCCTTCTTTGTATTTTCTGTCTCTCCTTCCCTTCCCTTCCCTTCCCTTCCCCTTTTCCTTCCTGTAGGAATGATTTTCCTTAGAGTGTTTAGGTTTTTTATGCCTGGAGCCTGACACCCCTATTAAACCATTTCCTTTTAGAACTTTGCCCTATGGGTGTGTCCTATGTTGGTATATCTTGCTTTATGCCTTCTTACTCTGTAATAGTGTTGGCTTAGCCCAATTTCCCAGGCTGGAAATACAAGCAGGTGACTTTCAGGCAGACTTATTTCCTTTATACTCAAATTACCTGCTTGCTAAACCCATTTGCAGCTGACTGTTGAAAGCGTAAACAAGAAAAAGAGGGGAGTTTATTAATTTGCTCATTGTCTAAGCCTGCTGTGATATAACCTGGCATTTGACCTTGAGCCACACGAGTGAGGAATTATAGAACCTTCAAGCAGCTAATTCAAGAATTAGGTTTAGATGTAAATGCATGTGTATATACACATTCACATATAGATATTTCTATTTTTTATAACAAAAATGGAATCATACTGTAATACTGGTTTATAACCTGCCTTTTTAATCCACTTTACAATCTTTTATGAATATCTTATTATAACACTAAACATATTTACATAATATTATTCTAAATGGCTATAACATAATTTAAATAACCAAGCTACTATTGGACTTTTAGGTCATTTCCATCTTTTCTCTAAGTAATGCTTTGGTTATTATAAATAGTCTTTATAGCTAATTAATGCACACATTTAAAATTATTTCTTTAGAATAAAAGGCCAGAAGTGAAACTTTTGAATCAGAGGGAGTATATGTACTTTTGACACCACCCAGGAAGGTGATGCATTTTATTTGTTTTTTTTGTTTGTTTGGTTTTTTTTTTTTTTTTTGCGGTACGCGGGCCTCTCACTGTTGCGGCCTCTCCCGTTGCGGAGCACAGGCTCCGGATGCGCAGGCTCAGCGGCCATGGCTCACCGGCCCAGCCGCTCCGCAGCATGTGGGATCTTCCCAGACCGGGGCACGAACCCGTGTCCTCTGCATCAGCAGGCGGACTCTCAACCACTGCGCCACCAGGGAAGCCCGGTGATGCATTTTATACTCACCAGTATTTGAGAGTATGTTCACCAACACTGATAATTACTACTTTTTGAGCATCGTTAATCCCTGAGTCTAATTTTGAAAAAATACACAGTATATTGGACTACAGCCTTTTAAATCTTGATGAGCAGTACTTACATTTTCCTACTCTTGAGTCCCTGCTACATGAGACCGTGCCTCCAAACCAGCTCACTCTGAGATCAGGGTGGGTAGGAAACCTTTTCCCTGGGAACTGTATGTGGATTCAGACCCCAATTGTGTAAAGGGATCACAGACACAACCATTAGTGCCCCACAGTGTGGATAAAATGGTTTATCAGGGAACAGCTAACAAGCAGAGTAGAAGTAGTGTACGTGAAATCCCCTGAGTTGTCTCCTTCCACACGTAGCTCAGACTGGGCGTGGGAGGCCTGCATGCACCAGTGGGCAATGCTGCAGTAGAATGGGGTCTGTACCTACAGTGCTCTGCCTATTTATAGGGTCAAGGGCAGGGAATATCTGTGGGGCTATGTCGTTGTGAAAGCTCCCTCGTCAGAGACATGACCTTGTTAGGAAGGGGGATCCTCAGATCCCAGTGGCTGTTGTGTGTTCGTCCCTTGAGCAAACTTAAACCCTAGGAGCCAATTGTCTGTTATTCTAGCAGGAAGGGGAGGAAGAGCGCCTCCAGGGCAATCCAGACTTGTCTCTGGCCCATCCCCTTGCTGCTCCTGCTGTCATGCCTTCTCTGGCCTCTGTTTGATTCCCAGGGGTCTGTGCAGTGAATGGGCTCCTGTATGTGGTTGGAGGGGATGATGGATCCTGTAACCTGGCTTCGGTGGAGTACTACAATCCTGTTGCTGACAAGTGGACGCTGCTGCCAAGCAACATGAGCACAGGGCGGAGCTACGCAGGTCAGTGTGCTCCACCCCCATCCTGGGGCCCAGGTGGGGTGGGGCAGGTGGGGGCTAGGTTAGCTTGCTTAACTTGGGGCTGAGTGCCTCCTTCAGGCATGGCAGATGATTGTCACATGTCACCACTCCTTCATTCTGTGCCCACGACAGATACCCATAATTAGCACTCTTTTCCCCAGCGAAGCTGAATGTAGCCGTAGAATTCTTCTTGACACAGTGTTCCAGGGAGCCACTTCCGACTGATCTGAGTTGTCCTAAGAGGTTTTAGAATTTCATTGCCCTTCCTGATTTGTTTTGTGCTGGGCCCCTAGGTTGAATAAGATACAGTTCTTGCTTTCCAGAAATTAAATTGGAAAGATAAGACCTGCCTACAAAAATAGGAAATACAAGATGATGTACATGTAAGTTCTAAATGAAATGTACTGCACAGGCTTTAGGACATGACATGCGAGAACTGGCAGAGTCAGGGAACACTTCCTGGAAGAGGTGGAGCCTGATTAAACTTTGAGGGTGGGTCACAGTCATAGAGGTAGCTGCCCTTTGCCAGGTGCCCACTCCCTGGGCCACAAAGCAGTCTGTGGTACAGTGTATACATACACTCTTGTCTTTTCAACAACCCTCTGGTTGAATGAGACTCCATTCCATTTTATAGATGATGAAACGGAGGTTTGGAATGTTTAAGTAATCTGCCTAAGACCATGTGGCTAAAAAAAATGTCAAAGTCAGCATTCAAACCCAGGTCTGAGTCCCAGGCCCATGCCTTTTGTGCTACTCTAGCTCAGGGTTGGGGGAAAAAGCATTCCAAGCAAGAGGCTAGAGGGAAGAGGGAGGAATGAGGCGGCTGTAGAGGCTTATTCCTGGTGGGGTGTGTGATGGTTTTGATGAGGTGTGGGGGACAGGATCAGAGTCAGTGGGGCTGAGGTTGAGGGTCTATAGGGAGACAAGCAAACATAGATATCTATGAGATATTGGTTTGGCCAAAAAGTTTGTTCGTTTTTTCCCCATAAGATGGCTCTAGTAGCACTTAATTGTCTTTAATATCATTTGAAACAATTTTGTTAGATTGTATTGTGACAGCTGTCGTATCAGCGTGTAGTTTTAAAAAAACTTATCAAAATTGGTGAATTTTTATGTAGCCATTTTATAATATTGATGGAAGAAAAACAACATTTTTGGCATGTTATGCTTTATTATTTCAAGAAAGGTAAAAACACAACTGAAACACAAAAAAAGATTTGTGCAGTGTATGGAGAAGGTGCTGTGACTCATCGAATGTGTCAAAAGTGGTTTGCGAAGTTTCGTGCTGGGGATTTCTCACTGGACAATGCTCCATGACCGGGTAGACCAGTTGAAGCTGATAGCAATCAAATTGAGACATTAACTGAGAACAAGCAATGTTATACCACGTGGGAGATAGCTGACATACTCAAAATACCCAAATCAAGTGCTGAAAATCATTTGCACCAGCTTGGTTATGTAAATCGCTTTGATGTTTGGGTTCCACATAAATTAAGCGGAAAAAAACCCTTCTTGATCGTATTTCCGCGTGCGATTCTCTACTTAAACATAACAAAAACATTCTGTTTTTAAAACAAATAGTGATGGGTGATGAAAAGTGGATACTGTACAATAATGTGGAACGGAAGAGATTGTGGGGCAAGCGAAATGAACACCACCAACCACACCAAAGGCCGGTCTTCATCCGAAGAAGGTGATGTTGTGTATGTGGTGGGATTGGAAGGGAGTCCTATATTATGAGCTCCTTCTGGAAAACCGAACAATTAATTCCCACAAGTACTGCTCCCAATTAGACCAACTGAAAGCAGCACTCGATGAAAAGTGTCCGGAATTAGTCAACACAAAATGCATAATCTTCCATGAGGATAATGCAAGACCGCCTGTTTCTTTGGTGACCAGGCAAAAACTGTTACAGCTTGGCTGGGAAATTCCGATTCATCGGCTATATTCACCAGACATTGCACCTTCGGATTTCCATTTATTTAGGTCTTTACAAAATTCTCTTAATGGAAAAAAATTCAATTTCCTGGAAGACTGTAAAAGGCACCTGGAATAGTTCTTTGCTCAAAAGATACAAGGTTTTGAGAAGGTGGAATTATGAAGTTGTGTGAAAAATGTCAGAAGGTAGTGGAACAAAATGGTGAATACGTTGTTCAATAAAGTTCTTGGTAAAAATGAAAAATGTATCTTTTATTTAACTTGGAAACTGAAGGAACTCTTTGGCCAACCCAAGAACTCAGCTCCTTGTATTTGGTTCTCCAGAAACTGGAAGAATTAGAGCTAACATTTATTTATTGAGCATGGACAATGTGGCAGGCATCATCCTAAGTATTTATGACCATTATCATGTATAATCTCCATCATAACTCCAATGGTATTCTTATTCTGTTTTCCATCTTGTTTGGATTTCAGTGCGAAGGAAGATTATACCATGCAGGCTTAAAGGGGTTTGTATTGCATTCTGTCTGCCCAAGGCTTCAATTAATGAACTTATTTAAAAATTTTTTTCTCATTTAGGATTTTTCTCAACTAAATAGAAAAGAGTTTAGAGGCATTTTGGTCCTAGAGTGATTCCGTTCTCATGGTTAATTATTAAAAACCAGCACTGTCATTTTCTCTCCAAAGCTGAAGTGGGAAGTACAGGGCATTTTCCTGTATGAGGCAGTGAGGCCAGTGAGCGATCCCAACTTGGCTCCACGTGAGCCTTAATGAGAGGGGAAGGTGCAGGTGTGAGTAGTTAGAATTTTGTGTAAGTGCTGAATATTTCATGTCCATTTCTTTACTGTTTGCCCACCCCATAAGTAGGTGGGAAGGAGATGAGCAGAGGTGTGATTTGTGTTCAAACCCATTGACTGAGTGAATCTCTTATCTTAGAATCTATGGATATGGCCTAAAATGCAAAGATTTATGGACAAAGTTATTTATTGGAGCAAAAAACTGAGAATTAATGTCTGACATGAGGGAAATAGCTAAATAAGTTGTGGAATATTTATACAGTGGACGTGTTTTTAATATGAGAAGATGTTTGTGACAGACTGGTTGAGAAAAGGATGATGCAAAATGTATGTACCGCGTGAGCTCAGTCGAGCAGTCCTGGGTCATGGGGGTTAGAGTAGCTCCTGCTTACAGAAATGGATACTGGAGTCATATCTGAATTTGAGTCCCAGCTCTGCCACTAGCCCTGGAAGTCTGGGCAAGGTAGTCAGTCTGACTGAACCTCTGTTTTCTCATTTGTAAAATGAGAATAAAATCATATCAAGCCTCTTAGGGCTGTTGTGAGAATGAAATGTGATAATACATGGAAAGCACTTAGCACAGTGCCTGCCTGGCACGTAGAAACCACTCAGTCAATGATTGTGGTTATTATTAGTAAGCCAGGAAATATTCCAGAAAAGATAATGGTGATTCTCTTTTTATGTAGGGATTAAAGTTCTTTTTCTTGGTGTTCTTCTGTGTTTTCCAAAATTTCCATAATGAGAATATTTTATTTTTAGAATCAGAAGAGAAAGTTTATATAAAAAGCAATACAGGAGCCTGCTTTTTAAAGACAGGCTCCCTTGAGAAAGAGGAGCCTCAGGTGCAGGCAAGATGTTCTCAAGGTCAGGCAGCACATCTGGGTCTGAGGACTTGGGTTCTCTCCACTTCTAATCTTTTATGTCTGTGGCTTTATCCAGGAATTAACATGAAATGCATGTCTTAGCAGAATGTCATCATTGGGGTGTCCTGGGCTTTCTCTTAGCAATGTTCCCTCAATCTCATCTTCAACCAGAAGATTTGATAGTGGTGGTAATATGTTAAAATAAGGCTCCTAGTTACACCTTAACTATAAGTTAGAATTTGGTTCAGCTGCAGGTACCAGAAAAACTGACAAATACTTGCTTAGATAAGGAAGTATCTTTTTTTGTATGTATGTATTTGCCCCAGGCAGAAAGGAGTCCAGGGCTGGCCTGGTGCCTCAGAGTGTCATTGAAGAATCAGTTTTCTCTTGTGTTTTCTGTTCTGCCAGCTTTATGAATAGCTGCTGCTGCTGCCCCTTGCACCTTGCGTGAGCTTCTTCCAGGCAGGACGAGGAAGAAAACCAAAGTTGCAGCACTGGCAGACTTGTAGTTACAATCTCATGGGCCAGGATTGGGTCACATAGCACCTCCAGCTGCGAAGTAGTCTGGGAAGCTGAGCTCATAACTTGCTGGTCTCTATAGCAGAGGACAGCAAGCAGAAGGGATGTTGGATGAATCAGCCTATAGTATCTGCTGCATAACTGTAACCCATTACAAGCAAGATTTTAGGCTCATAAGTTAGCTGTTGAGTATGGTTCAACCTGGCCAAAACAGTAACACATACAGACATGTCGAGAATGTTTATCCAAGTATAGAATTTAGCATTGGAGGGGTCTTTCAGTTAGATGACATTGAATATATGGGAATGGAGCCTGAAGAGGTACATGGACTTGCCTGAAGCCACAATGCAGCTTGACTGGTGGCAGAGCTAGGATGGGAGTTCAGTTGTTCTTGCTGCCATGAAGTCAGTCTATTGTTCTTTCTACTTCATTTCAGTGTCTTCTAAAAGGAGACATGTATCACTCATCACTTCTCTTAAAGTGATACAGATTTAGAGCTGTGAGGTTTCCAGTGCGGGTGCTGAGTGTCAATTACAGTGAGTGCTGGGGTTGGGAAGGGGAGTCACTACGATATGATGTGAGTCGGTGTGATGATGCGGGGTGAGATCACTCACCTGTGGTGTTGAGGGACTGTGCTCTGTGTTTAAACATCTTGTGGAGACTTGGCTGTTAGAGCGGGAGACAGCCAGCTGCTGGCAGCCTGAGTCCACAGGCCCTTCAGTATTTGGGTACAAATCATGCCCATTTCCCTTGGCTATGGCTTGGGATGTTGTGGGTCATGAACTCCTTGTGACTCTGAATAAGTTCGGAGAAGCTAAGATGGTAACTTTCTCCCCCTTTCATCTTAGGTGTTGCTGTGATTCACAAGCCCTTGTGACCCCAACTCCCGCTGCCAGGAGGTGGAGGAAGGGAGGGGTGCTGCCTGTGACTCGGCACAGTGGGACCACGCTGGCTGGGGGCCACTCGCTGCCAAAGTCTGCAGAGGAGCGGGGGCCACCCTCCTCCAACTTGGCAGTGTCGTCAGGGTGGGAAGACAGTGACCCACCTCCTGCTCCCGCAAGGTGTTTCGTCCTCTGCCCTGAGCAGTGGGTTCCTGATAGCTCCGGCTGCACCTTTGAACGTTCTTTTGTGTGTTTCTACAGGGACATCAGAGAACCTGGAACCTGTGTGTGTGTGTGTGTGTGTGTGTGTGTGCAGAACGTGGTGATTCACTAAATTGGGGGGTGGTGATGGTCTGCTCCATTTCTATACTACTGATCCTTCCGCTGTGCTAAAAATCAAATCACAGAAACCTCTCTTATGGATTTACCCCATGAGGACCTTGAGACTACTAGAGCTGCTGTCTACTGGAAGTGCAGTTGGACATACCGGGAATGTCCAGAAATGACCAGGCCCATGCACCAACCTAGACTACTGGCATTGTCTGCAGAAGAGTGGGGTGTTCTCGAAGCTGCCCCATGTCCTCTGTGTGCTAGAACTAGGACCACAGGTTCTCTAGCCCCTCAGCTGGGTGCTCTTCCTTGGGCTCTCCTCCTGGAACTTCTTATCAGAACTGCCTAGTCTCTGGGCTACTGGTCTTTGAGGTCAAGGATTCCAGGTTTGGGAGATTTTGTGTCTCTTCAGCTGGGAAAACTAGCTCTTCAGAGAAGCACTGAGTAACACACTGGAGGAAAAAATACATGAAAAACAAAAACACAAGAAAACAAAGTGGTAAGGCTTCAGTCCTTGTCCATAGTGGTCCCAGAGAGGATCCTACTTCTGAGTTTTCCTGGGATAGGACAGTCCCTGTTTATACTTATTATCCAGGTTTAATTTTTCAGAGCATCCCGTTTTACTCTCAAAAGTGTTCTGGTTTGGAGGCTAAGTAAAAGGTCACCATACCTCCAAACCCAAAGATAGGTTTGTCCCTGCACTGGATGGGGTCCCGTGTGATTTACACGGATATGGATGACTTCAAAGGCATGTATACTTGGCACCCTGGGCCTGGCCCTCGGCAGTCGGTCCAGTCTGTCTCACATCCTTGTCTTCTTTGCCTTGTGCTCTTCCCCCATTCCAGGCCTGTACCCTCTCACCAATCCTCAGAACATCCCCCTCCTAGCTTCCCCCGTGAGGGAGGACATGGTGGTGGGCCCTGAATGTGTGATCTCTCTCAGGAGTACTTGGATTTTGAGAGAGGAGCTTGATGAAAGCTTTGCTAATTCACGGGTAAAAATGATTAATGACAGAACTTCAGGCATCCGGAGGAGGGTATTTGAGGGCTCAGGGAGTCATTTGCATTAAAAAAAAAAAAGAACCTTAAAGCTGTACTGTTACTGAACTAGCAAGTTGCTTATATTGGAATTTCCAGCATGAGGAGGGGAAGTCTTGTGTCTGGAGAAGAGTCTCACAACTTGGGGGCTGGAATTTACCCTTCCTGATGTCAAGGTCCACCTTTAGGGAGCCAAGGGGCTTTATGAACTCTGATGTTGGACTTCTCATACAACTGGGCAACTTCCAAGCAGATTTTATAGGAGACTGTCATTCTCCCCACTTCACCCTGAAGTTATAAACCCAGGATTTTCCCCAGCGAGTTGGACACTTTGTGTATTTACTGTATATTTATTGTGCGTGAACCACTCAACTCCCCTGAAGGGGAAACATCTTCTGATGTTGAGCAGATGTTATTTCAGTGAGACATTTGGAGAATACCAAGGTACCTAGAATTTTTAGTAACCTTGGGCAGAGGCTGAAATATCCAGCTTTGGTGGACCTGGAAGAAGAGCTCCAAAGAGATCAAGACACGCTGTTAGCTGGTTTGTTCTGCTCTTACCTGGCATGGAGGTGACTGTGGTCTCAAAGCTCTGCCTGCCTCTGGATCGGAAGCTGATGGAATGCTCTTTCTGTTCATGTTCTTCCTCTCTGAGGAAGGTTTGGGACTTTGTTTCAGGGTGTGTGTGTGTGGTGGGGGGAGGATGAGGTTGGGGTCTGATGTGTGCCATCACACAGCTCCTGATTTCAGACGAAAGGTGAAGTTCCCCCCCAACACCTGGAAGCTGAACTTCCAGGCTTATCATGCTTATGTGGGGGGAGGCTATTTGTGTGTCATCTTCCCAGAAAGGATCCCCTCCCTGAGAGCTAGCCAGCTGTTTTTCCTGCTTTTGGATTTTTGCTATTGACCCCACCTCACGTCTCCCTTCCCAGGAAGCACTGCCCCTGCTGGTAGTGCTGCTGAGGCCATGTTCGTTTTAGCCACGTGTGTCCTTTCTCACGGGGACTAGAACACTGGTACGTCATCACCAAATAGCCAATCTGCTCTAGCTGCCCACAGATGCCATCCAAAACCTGCTGCCCCTTTATCACCAGGTACAATTCTCTCTCCACAGTGGGCACAACAGACTTATTTTCAAGTCTGTGCTCGTCATGTGGTAGGTGAACCCCCCTGCATCCCCTCTTCTGGTGGCCACACCTGCTTGTGAATGCAGCTTTGCCAGTGGGATATCTGAAGTCTGATCACAGCGATGAAATGGAATTGCAGCCCAAGGTTAGAAGCAGCTTAGACACCACTTGGATTCTGATTTGGACAACAGAGAAGTCAGACTCTGAATTCCAAAGTTCTTTCTCATAAGTACTCAATGGCATCTCTCCATCTAATAAGTTGCAGTATTATGCAAATGAAAGTGACCTCATTTTCTGCTATGCAATAAGAATACTTAATTCTATTTCATGACAGACCAGTTGCAATATCCCCTAAGATGCTTTTTGAGCTGTCTTACTTTGATATCTGTTGTATAATGTTTGTATATTCTTGAGCCAGATCCTTTCAAAGATTGCCTTTTTATAAAACTGAAGCTGCAGCTTTCAGGCTAAAGTTTTAATGTAGATATTTTTATAAAGTAATTTTTCACGATATTTGAATTGCTTTTTATTGTCCATGATAATGAAATGTTATGTTCTATGCATCACTCACTCTCAAACATCGTCCATGCCTGTAGCTATCTTCCCTTTGTTTCTCACTCTCCCCAAACTTCAGTAGCTCCAGGTTGACTTGGAAGCTTCTTTCTTACACCACATTCAAGGGAGATTGCTGAAAAAACACAATCACTGGTGTTTATTGAATTGTTTAGGGACTAACATTAAGCCTGACTCAGCACTTACACATCTATGTTGCCTATCTGCTTTTTTTGGAGTCTGTTTTTGGTAGGGTGAGGCAGGGGGGAGTCTGGTTGGCCCATCTCCTGGCATCTCTCATGGCCTGGCATGGAGCCTGGCATGCTGTGGCATGGAGAAGCCCAGGGAAAGGCCTGCCCTTCAGGGCATAGTCCCGGGAGTTTTCCTAGATCGAGCTGACTAGTCTTCATTCTTTTCTGTCTCCTTGTTCTTCGGAGCTTCAGGCTTAAGGCTTTTGCTGCTGGATGATGTCCCTTTTGGAAGCATCTTGTCGATGAACTTTAAAAGAGGCGTCACTCCTCGTGATTCCCACTAAGAATGTGATCGGCATGTGCTTTGCAGATGTTCATACCTACACTTACAGCTTACTTGTTTCTTGAGCTGTGTCTACACTCCAGGCTCTGTTTTGTGTATTTATCTGCCAATTAGTCTCATTTTTTAAAATCTTTATTTTTATTATTATTGGGACAGGTGCCATTTGAATTGCCTCCATGCTCGCTCCCCATTTGCACCTTGACAGATCAAATTGGGAAGTTGAGCAAATTCATAATCCAGTTAGCTGGAGGTTCTCTGTTTGCCTGGAGAAGCAAGGAGGTTGGAATGTGTTTTTTGTTTTTTTTTAAGTGTTTGCACTATTTAGAGTCCTAAGCCCCTCATATTCAGCTGTGCTGTGTATCTACTGACCAAGCAGGAGAGCCAGCAGCACTTCTGACGTTTGGGAGTGCCTGAGGCCTCTTCTCTAGTGGATAATCACAACCTCAGAGCCCCTGTGCAGCCTCCATCATGGGGCTCAGTGACTTGTAGCTACAGCATCTGCCAAGGCAGTAATGCATGGGACAGTGGCATTTGGAGCAACAAAGTGCCCTAGTGCAGTGCTCTTGCCTTTGGTTATGAGATTTCAAATTATTTCCCCCCCTTTTTAGTGGCAATAAGGACCCTTGTTGGACTTCTTGTTTAATTCGTATGTGATGTGTAAAATACTTTCTTTGAAAGAAAATTCAAGACACTGAATTTGTATGTCTGTGTGGGTGCCATGTCCATGTGGTTGTCCATAGGCAGGCAGACTTGATCCCTGACACCCTGTACACCACACTGCGTAGGTCGGGTCCTTGATCTGGGGGTCTCTGCTTGGACGGTAGGGAGCACAGAGTTTGTAAAAGAAGGCTTGTCACGTGCTCCATCAGTTACAGTGCTAGCTGAAGAAACAGTTCCTCACATGTATTCTTTTAACAGGAATTGTGTTCTAGGTTCCCATACTTTATGTTCCTTTAACTTTAATAAAAGCTGAACTGTGAGAACCTTTCTCAGTATTTCATTCCTATAGTCCAGTCTCTTTACTCGGTCTCAGACATGAAAAGGGCAGACTTAACTCCTGCATGTCTTCAGATTCAAAAGATTTTCTCTTCGAGATCTGCTGGACAGAGTCTGGGTTCCTTTGGTCTCTATTATCTGACACAGTGCCAGACTCACAAAGATCTTCAGTGAGGCCCAGAGAGGCCAGTCTCTCCAGTGTGTGTTCGGTTGTGTGGACAACTGCCTGGTGATCACCGTGAGGTGGGTGAGATGGTCCCGGCATGGGAGGAGGAGGTAGAGATTTGGCTGTAACTAAACATTGACTTTTAAAAGTTTGTCACAGGGCTTCCCTGGTGGCGCAGTGGTTGAAAGTCCGTCTGCCGATGCAGGGGACATGGGTTCGTGCCCCGGTCCGGGAAGATCCCACATGCCGCGGAGTGGCTGGGCCCGTGAGCCATGGCCGTGGCCGCTGAGCCTGCACGTCCGGAGCCTGTGCTTCGCAACGGGAGAGGCCACAACAGTGAGAGGCCCGCGTACCGCAAATAAATAAATAAATAAATAAATAAATAAATAAAAGTTTGTTACAATACCTAGAGATTTTTATAGATATGTTGTTATGTTTGAACCATTAAAAATGCAAATATTAATTACATTTATTAAATATATACAACTATTAAATATGCTGACTTATAAAATATCAACACATATGAAATAATAATAATAGCTAACATTTATTGAGTGTTTACTATGTGCCAGCATTCTTCTAAGTGCTTTACTTATAACAATACATTTAATCCTTATCATGGTCTTCTGAGTTACTATTATTATCTTTGTTTTACAGATGAAGATGTGAGATGCACAGGGGTTAAGCAACTTGCCTATGGTAGCAGTGCTGCAGGATATTGGTTGCACTCCAGAGTCTGTGTCCTTAGCCGTCTCACTCCAGCAGTGAGGCGGTGATGATGGGAGCAGGGCATGCTGAGAAGCACCAAGGAGAGGGAGGCCCTAAGGGTCGCTGGGAAGTGCAAACTTGGCTCAAGAAGAATACTGAAGCCCAAGTTTTCAGGCCAGTTGGACCAACAATGTCCCAATCTTACACTATTGGCAAATAATCACGTTTGTTACCGTGGTGATGGTAGCAGTAACCACTATTCATTGCATCCGTACTGGGACAGAGGAGGCCCAGAGAGGTGAATCCGTTTGTCTGAGGGTGTGTTATAAGTGAGCAGTGGAGCAGACCCAGATGGAAATTACTAGCTCTTTTGGCTCACGACTGAGTTTGAGAATCAGCCTGAGAAGAGGGCTTAGGATGCACTTGTTTCCGTCATCACAGTGGCTAGCGTTTATTGTGCACTTACCACGCACCAGGCCCTGTGCTTTAATGCCCACAACACCTCATAGAGGCAGATGGTGCCCAATTCGCAGGATCTCAGGGCCTAATTAACTGGCTCATCGTCATACATAACCTTGAGAAGCGATGCAGTCCCCATCCTCCTGCTGAGGCTGATTGTTGAACTGTGGCACACCTGATCCCAGAGGGGCTGTACCTCATGGGCACATTCTAGAGTGAGGAGGTTGCCAGTGTCTGGCCCTCCAGGACAGGCAGTGAGGCAGAGCCCAGCGCCAGGCCGGAGACCTGCTCCGCCGCCACCCTGCCGTGGGCCCACCCACTTGGGACCTTGTCACCCCCGCTGTGAGGGCCCTGGGGAGGGACAGATGAGCAAATGAGTGCTTGCCCAAGCACACACACCTTGCCCTCCCCTTGACCCTTTGGCCTGGTTTCCCCTTACCTTACCCAGAAGTTCCAGAGTGAAATCATATTTGGTGGTTTTTCTACCAACTTATTCTTCTACAGTTTACAAATAGGGTCTTTCGACCCTACTTAGCTAGTCTATTTTGGTATGAAATCTGTTGTTTCTGCCTGCCTCATGAGGTTTTCTCTGAGCAGTCTGCGTCCCCCACTGGCCATTCCTTTCTGCCCAGGCGGCTTTCCCTGTAATGCTCTATATCAGGGCCCAGGGGGTGGGGCACCTGGCTGGGACCCTCGACATCGTCCACTCCAGCCCCTGTGTTTGCAGATGTGGGGACTGGGGCTTGGAGCTGCAGACAGGCCAGAGCACCTGAGGCAGAGCCGGGTCCCCCAGGAGGCCAGCGGAGGCTCCAGGGCCCGCCTGGAGCTGCCTGTCTGCCTGCCTGCACCTGAGGTTGTGCTGGGGCTGAGGAAAGGGAGTGACCGCAAGCTTGAGAGCCACCACCCTTTCTGGGGTGGACAGAGGAGAGGTGGTCCTGTTGCAGTGGGCCTGGTCTTTCTGAGACTCCTGTCCTGTGGTCACTGTGGCTTCGAGGGCTGCTCCAAACTCCCAGGTGGATGGAGGGCCCAACCCCTCCTCAGGTGTCTGAGTCCTACCCCGGCCTCCCGTGGGAGGAGGCCTTGTTCACAGCTGTGTGGCCTGCAGGGAACCCCTCCCCCTCTCTGGAGCTCTGTTCCTCATCTGTAAACAGAGGGCTCTTGTATCCGTGGGAGCATTTACTCTACTTGCAGGGTCTTGTTCTTGCTCCCACCTGACCGGGGAGGAGATGAGGCTCAGGAGGCCAAGTGACAGTGGGGAGCTAGGTTCCAAACCCACATCTTCCGTGGAAGTAGTTTTGGACGACTATGCCCCACATGTTTTTAAGCTCTTAGGCCACTGGGCCCTGCCAGTAATCACGCATGATCAAGATGGTTTGACGAGTCCTCTAACTGAGTTTTGTAAGGACTGGAAAAGTTGGCTTTAGACCTCTTTCCTTCCCTTTGTTTTCCTTCCCTTCCTATTCTCAGTTCCCAGCTGCCTCTGAGAGACCCTCCCCCCATCTTTCCAGGGTTGGGGACCTTTTATTCTCCCTTCACAGTATGTTCAACAAACAGTTATTCATTCAACAGAAATACATTCAGCATCTACGCTGCACATTGTGGTGGGTACTTGAAATGCAACTGCCAACAAAGTAGATGGTCCCTGTGGACCTGGAGGTTGGAGTTCCATGAGGGACACAGTTGGTAAACAGCAGGTACTGTATGATGTGCTAGTGGGGGGTGGGGGTGGGGAGGACAGAGAAACACATGCACCCAGAGAGGGACAAGCTTACAGAGACCTGGGGAAAGGGTGTGAGATGCACACAAAGCAAGAGAGACAGAGACCAAGAGAGAGAGACTGAGACACGCAGAGACAGAATCAGAGGGAGACAGAAACACAATGAGCAAGACACACACACACACACACACACACACACACACACACACACAGAGATGCACCCGTAGCAGTCAAGGTGCCACTCATATAGAAATACATAGGCAGAGAGCTAGAGCAAGCCAGACAGAGCCAGTGTTATTTCTTTAAGTGACAGGAGACAGGTCAGCCTAGAGCTTCAGATCAGAAGCTTCCGAGTCCGGAGATGCAGGTTCAAATGTGACCTCAGTCAGGCGGTCTTGTGGTTTTGAGCCGGTCTCTTTGCCTCTCAGCAACAGTGCCCTCAATTTTGTGAGCTTATGTAGAAGACTGCATGAGAAGACCCTAAAACGTAGAAGGCAGCCACTCAGGGCCTTGGGGAGGCTGGGCCCGGCAGAACAATCTCTGGAATGAGAAACCTAATCTCTGCAGTGACAGCGCAGAGAACATCCTGACTGCATGCGATCACCACACCAGGCATATGAGCAGAGGGAAGACAGACATGAGAAAGGAGGCAAGTTCTCTGCCCAGGGTCTTGTCTGGGCTGGGGATTCATCCAGGGCTTAATTTCTGAAGGAGGTCCCTAAGGGAAGCCATGCACTTGGGGCCTGCTTTCACCCGGCAACCATGTGGCTTCTTTCTATTTGACACAACTGTGTTTCAATCCCTTTTGTTTTCTCCTTTCCTCTGGGTGGTGATGGGGGCTTGTCTCATGAGTTTACTTCCTGCTCCAGGAGTAGAGCATCTCCCTGGATTTGATCCCACCGACTGCAGAGAATGTGGGATTTAGTAGGCACTTGTATAACTCTTTATTGCTAAGGAATTTCAAACGTGGTCTCATTTGATTCTCAAAAAAGCTCAGTGAGGTAGCCAAGGCAGGTATTTTGTGCAGCGTGTCTCTACCTATTATATACGATGGTCACTTTCTCGATGCAGTGGGTGGGGCATTTGAAACACTGCATGGTGCCTGCACATAGTGGGTGGTTTATTAGTGGTAGCAGTTATTACTCTCATTGTTCCCTTTATACAGATGGGGAAACTGAGGCTAGAAATAGGTGAAGCGACTCATTCAAATTCCCAGTCAGTAAGGGCTTGGACTTTATCACCAAGATTGTGTTTGGCTCCGTGTGACAGCAAAATGACAATAGTGGCTTTAACCAAAGAGTGGGTTTTTTACCCAGATAACCACAAGTCTACAGGTAAGCATTCCAGAGCTGGCACAAGCAGTTCCATGGTGTCATTGGGACCCTAGGTCCTTCTGTCTTTCTGCTCTTCCATCCTTAGCATGTTGCAAGATAGAGGCTTCACAGCTGTTTTCACATCTGCAAAAGGCATGAAAAAGAAGGGAGGGGGAGGCAGAAGGAGCACTACCTGTAATAGGAAAATAAAACCTTTCCAGAAACTCCTAACAGAATTCCTTGCGGTGCCACCAGCTGCGAGAGAGTCAGAGGAGATGAATGCTTTTAACTGAGCACATTGCTGCTCCAAACAAACTCAGAGTTCTGCCTGGGAAAAAGAAGGGGAGAATGGACATTAGGTGGGTAATTAGCAATGTTGGCCCCAGTCAAGGCTCCTATTAGCCTTCTGACTCCAAGTGCCATGTGGCTCCCTCTCCAGGGGTCAGCCTTCTTGGATCCAAAGTACACATCATTTTGGTCCATAGTCTAGCATCTGTCCCTGTAGTTAGTTTGGCTGGATACTGACCATATGCAGGGCCCCTTGTCAGTGAGGGATAATGATGCTCCCTGTGTGCTTGGCATCTGCTGAGGAGGTACAGAGTGGGGCTCTGGGACAGGGATGGGTGGGGAAGTCTTCCTCTCCAGCCTCACTCAGCCATCTTCCTTGCTGTGTTGGCATCAAGGGCGGATGTCCCTCTTGCAGGATGAATGAGACATTCTAAACAATGGAGACCTTTAGGAGCCTGTCGCTGAGGCTTTAGGGACAGCTCCTTTAACAGCCGTGGATGCTTTCCTGAAGCTCTGATTGAGGAGGCCTGTCAGCTGCAAGATCTATGACGTTTATCTCAAGAATGACCCATGTGTGCAGCACCGTAAGTCTTTCTGAGCCGCAAACTGGGAGGTGGAGGTGGGTGAGATTTGGTGTTGGCTTTTTGGAGGCATTTCCCCAACTCCCTTGTCGTCCTGTACTCCAGGACATCCTCACATTTAATGGTGGCCCATCGAGTGGTGTCTGAGCTGTGCTAAGTTAAAGGAGGTCAAGAAAATGATGTGCACAGTCTGGCTGCCAAGGGGCTGTCCTAGGGCTGTTCTCGCCAAGTGAGGCTTCTGCTTCAGCCCTGGCCATGGAGTGGGAGGGGTCCTATCTGAGCTGGAGAGGCCTGGGCCTTCCCTGAACCTATGAGGAGGTTGTGTGGCAGCATGGAGAGGGCCATGGAAGAACTGGATGATCTAGTCGCAAAGTAGAGTTTGACAATGTAGCATAGTGGTTAAGAGCTAAGGCTCTGAGCTGGACAGTGTGGGTTTAAACCCATGCCCACCAACTGCTAGCAGGGGGACCCTGGTAATAAAACCAGGCCCAGCTGCAGGCCCTCTGAAGTCAAGGACAGACAGGCATTGCACCCCAGTCTGGAGGGAGCCTGTACTCTTGGGAGTTAGTGGTCCCCTTGAGGGCCTTCCTCTGGTTCTGGGCCTCATCTTCACCTTCAAGCTGCAGCCTGGACCTGAGAGGAGGGGATCTGGTGGGGGAAAGGCTGAGGCTACAGAGAGCATTCCAAATGTATTTTTCAGGCACAGAACCGTCATTTTAATGTTCCCCAGCCTCTTATTGAATGATTAACTAAAGAATGGTCAGTCCTGGTGCCTGTGACTTCTGCAGTACCCTGATAAGGCAACCCATAAAACCCTCTCCAGGCAGCCAGAGGAGGTTTTATAAATGTCTCAGAAAGGGTGGTTTGATTTCTAGCAGCTTCTAGTAGAATTTTTTTGTGTGGACTTGTGAAAATGCTAGGCACCGGGATCCTGTGAATGCAGGAGGGCTTGCCCTGGGGGGATTCAGGAGGCCCCGGTAGAGACGGCAGGATGAGCAAGAGAACTGGTGTCTGCTGTGGTGCTGACTACACAATACAGGGATGCCCAGTGGGCTGCAGACTCTGGAGTGGCTTCACTGGAGCCCTCCCACTGTTGGCCTGGGGGCTCCTGTGCCCTCTGAACCCTGTGCAGGAGCTTCCCTGTCCCTTCATGAGACAGTCCCTAGTTACTCACTGCATTCTCTGTGCTGCTTCTGTACTTTGTATGTATTCAATACGTATTTATTCATTCAATGCATGTCTACTGAGCTCTTCTTGGATGTTAGGCTCTACACCAGGGGCTAAATGAGAGGGTCCCTGCCCTTGTGGGGTTCATGTTGGTCATGCAGACAAAGTAATAAAGAAGGCATTAGAATCAGTGTGGTACGCATAAGGGTGGGGTGAGTAAAGGGGCCTGTGGATGTACCCAGAAGGGTCAGGGAAATCATCCTGGTGGAAGTGATGGGCAGCTAAGGTTCTACTTTGAATGGATGATGGATGATAGCCAGGTGAAAGGATAGATGGAGGTGTGGGGGAGGGAGGAAGAAGGAATAGCAAGTGTAGAGGCCCAGAGGCTACAGAGATGGCCTTTCTGAGAAAGCATAAGTAGTTCAGTATGGCTGGATCACAGAGCGTAAGGGGAACACGCAAGAATGGGCTGGAGAGGTGGGTAGGAGCCATGTCACAAAGGACTTGAAACCATGGGGAGGAGGTAATTCTCTTTCTTGAGGTCAGTGGGAAAACATTGGAAGTATTATCCCCAAAACATACTCCTAAATGCTGAGATATTCATGCAGAATGTTTTTGGCAAGTGCTCTTAGCTATAAGCCCCGTGAAGGAGAGAGGGAAGCAGTAAGAGGCAGAGGGAGAGTTGAACTATAATGCAGTTGCAGCAGAGGCCTCAGTCCATCACCTGGGGAACTCTGGAGCTGGGATAGCCTTTCAGTACTGTCCTGAGTTGACACAAGGGGACTACTTTTTGAATCTTTGCAAAAATCAGTCATTGACAAAAAAAAGAAGGCAAATTGGACTTCATCAAAATTTAAAACTTTTATCCTTCAAATGATACCATCAAGAAAGTGAAGAGACAACCCACAGAATGGGAGAACATATTTGCAAATTATATATCTGATAAGGATTTAGCATCCAGAATATATAAAGAATTCTTACAACTCAGCAATGGAAAGATAAACCAATTAAAAACTGGGCAAAGAATTTGAATAGACAATTCTTCAAAAAGATATACAAATGGCCAATAAGCACATGAAAGGATGTTCAACATCATTAGCCATCAGGAAAATGCAAATCAAAACCACAGTGAGGGGCTTCCCTGGTGGCGCAGTGGTTGAGAGTCCGCCTGCCGATGCAGGGGGCGCGGGTTCGTGCCCCGGTGTGGGAAGATCCCACATGCCGCAGAGTGGCTGGGCCCGTGAACCATGGCCGCTGACCCTGTGCGTCCAGAGCCTGTGCTCTGCAACGGGAGAGGCCACAACAGTGAGAGGCCTGTGTACTGCAAAAAAAAAAAAAAAAAAAAAAAAACCACAGTGAGACACCACTTCACACCCACTAGCGTGACTATTATAAAAAAGACAATAACAAGTATTGGCCAGGATGTGAAGAAATTGGAATACTCATATGTTGCTGGTGGGAATGTAAAACGGTGTAGCCTCTTTGCAAAATAGTCTGGCAGTTCCTCAGAAAGTTAAACATATGACCCAGCAATTCCACTACCTGGTATACATCCAAGAGAACTGAAAACATATGTCTACACAAAAACTTGTACACAAATGTTCATAGCAGCTTTATTCCTAATAGTCAAAAAGTGGAAAGCTAAATGTCCATTAGCTGATGAATGGATAAACATAGAAAGGAATGAAGTAGTGATACGTGCTACAACATGCATGAACCTTGAAAACATTATGCTAAGTGAAAGAAGCCAGACATAAAAGACCATATATTGTATGGTTTCATTTGTATGAAATGTCCAAAATAGGCAATTCCATAGAGACAAAAACTAGATTGGTGGTTGCACGAGGCAGGGGGAGAGGGGAACAGGGAGTGACTGCTAATGGGCATGAAGTTATCTGGAGTATTTTTGAGGAGATGGAATGTTCTGGAATTAGTGATGATGGTTATACAATTTTGTGAATATATTAAATGCTACTGAACTAAACTTTAAAAGGTCAAGTTTTTATGGAGTGTGAATTATAACTCATTGAAAAAGGTCATGTTATATGCATACTCTCACCTTCCACCCCTGCAGGTCATATAACCGTGGGTGAGGCAGCTCCCCTGGGCAGACAGCGATTTCTGGTGAGGGGCTCGGCTGTGAGTCATTAGCACATGACACTATAGGAGGCTGGGGGAACGCGTGCCTCCAGGGAGCTGGGTTATGCGCCAGTGCGTCCACCGTAGGAGGCTTTAAGGGTGGAAGCGGCACAGAGTTTTGCTTTCGTGGGTGACCTTCATGACAACCATGAGAGGCGGGCATCATTTTCCCCCCTTTTCAGTTGAGTAAACTGAAACTCAAAGAGGTTAAACCACTTGCACAGGGTCTCCATAACTAGTGGAAATTTGTATAAAATTGTGACGTCACATCTATCTGAGTCTGAAGGCCATGTTCTTTGCTATGATTCCATGCTATTTTGCACTCACTCATTCACAGATTTGTTTCTCCTGAAAAATTAATTGGTTTGAAGGCAGGGACCAGGTCTGAATGTGTCCTTAGCACCCAGTACAGGGCATAAATAAGGTGCTAAAAAATGTTTGTCAAACTGAAGTAAGTTCCCTTTCCAACTACTTAAAGATGCCATGCCACAGCTGCTGTCCAGGGAGAGCAGTTTTCTCCAAGTTACAGGAAAAAAGGAATGGCATGAACAGAACTTCCTCATTGTTAATCCTTTTTCTTGGGTGCAAATTTTTGCTCATACTTTGACAAAATCAAAGTACTAAAATCTAGTATCGGAAGGTGTGTTATTTATCAAAAATTATAGGCTTATCTTCATCAATATTTCAGTTTCCTATCAGATGCTCCCACACCTAAACACATTCCCTTGAAGACATGGGGAGAGTTATGGATTTCAATAAATTGAATTCAGGGCTGACGAAGATGCAATTTGACTGCTGTTTTCCCCTAGGCTTCCCCAGGAAGCTGCTTCCTGGAGGCTGACAGAGGATCAAGGACATTATCCTTGACATGTACGCCACATATGCCCGCTGTCAGGCCTGCTGCTGCTGAGGCCCCAAGTTGCTGCCTCTTGGATACATCCTGGCTAGAGGTGGGTGGGTATCAGTAGGTGCAGCTCGGTTGCCTTTGGTAGATTTTTCTCCCTACGGGGGAGATTGGGAGGAGGTGTGCAGGCATGGAGAGATTAGCTGGGAGACATTATGAGTGCTTGGAGAGACTAGGTGACTGTGGGGTGGTTTTCCAGAACCCAGGAAGGCCACACACATCTCTGCTTACTTTACTCGAAGTTTTATCCTTCAAGCTCAGAGGATCTTAATGCTGTTAAAGTGATAACGCCCCTGCCTGTCAAAGTTAACAGCTCAACAGTTGTTCCTCTCTGAGTGTGAATGCCTAAGTACATTTTGAAAGGGGAGGGAAGCAGAGGGCACTGGGGACCTGAGTGGAGGCCAAGTGGGCAGGGAGGGGAAACTGGGGCCAGAAGAGCATAGCAGTGAAGAGCGAGGCTCCAGGGATATGCTGTCTAAGTTAAATTCCTGTCCCTACTGCTTATAGGCTGCGTGACCTTGGGAACTATCTCTCTGAGTTTGTTACTTCATCTTTGAAGTGGGAGCAATGATAGTCCTGAACTCAGAGGATTATTGGAAGGACTAAATGAGATAATATGTATATGATGGGTATAATAGAAAGACAGTCATATGAACAGAGAAAATGCAGTCTTGGTTTCTCTAATAGTGCTCTGATTTTCCTCACAAGTCACCCACTTTCTGGCTAGCGGGAGGGAAAAACCCTTCAATTTTTAGTCCAATCTGGTAAATTTAGTCTTACTCAAAATTTTTAACAATCCCTTTTTAGGTAGTTCTTAGCCTCTTACATTTGTCTGGTCCCCTTTTCTTTTACCCAGAATGGCATCTAAGAATGTGAGGGGTTGGATTCTCGTGCCAGTGGAGAATAGGTCCTTGTCTAGTCAGGGTTCAGTTGTAGAGAGAGTGACATGTAGCAGGATATTTAATAGCTTATGAAATTGTTAGGAGAGGTAAAGAAAAAGGCTCGAGGCTGCTGTGGCTCTCAGAGCTGTGCTGCACAACTAGGCTGCCAGAGCCCAGCTGCCTCTGCCCCAGGTGGGGAGCTGCAGAATCAGAGACGGCTGTCGCAGCTCCTAGCTGGATGCCTCCCACCTCGGCCACATCCACACCAGGAACATGGGTGCCCACCTCTCTCCCCATTCCCTTAGATCCCAATCCCTGTTTTGCTTTAGTGCATCTCGTTAGCAGAACCTAAATCATATCTAGAAACATTAGTTGTAAAATGAGTCTGGGAAATGTAGTTTATTTTTTATTTAAAAAAATTTTTATTGAAGTACAGTTGATTTATAACTGTGTTAATTTCTGCTGTACAGCAAAGTGATTCAGTTATATACACACACAGACACACACACACACACACACACATTCTTTTTTATATTCTTTTCCATTATGGTTTATCACATGATATTGAATATAGTCCCCTGTGTGGGAAATGTCGTTTTTTTGCTTTCCAGCCTCTGCAATGTAGGAGGGGACAAGAGGGCCTATTGGGCTTTCAGTCCTCATGATCTGCCACATTCCTTCCATCTGCTACTCAATATCCATACGTACCCTTCTTCCCACCTGTCTAAACAACCACAGGAAGAACAACTTGCTCTCTTCTAACCTAATGCAACTATCCTCTGCAAAAATTGCAATGTCCTTACCCTGTTTCCCCAAAGGGAAATCAAATTTCATCAGTTACTGCCTCTCTAAGTGATATTATTCCTTTTCTAGTTCAGTGACAGTTCTGCCTTGATAGCATATGATCTGAAGTCTAAATATCCACTTAACTACCGCAATCTATACCAGCGCCTTTATAAAGTAGAAAAAAGGAGAGAAAAGGGATAATTGGGGCGTGTATGCTTGTATGTGTGTAGATATGTATGTGTGTACTGTGTGTTATGTAACATGCATATATACACTTGTGTCAGTTTCTGCTGCATAACAAACACTTCAAAACTAAGTGGCTTAGAATAACTGCTATTTATAATTTCTCACTATTCTATGGATTGGTCAGGCTGTTCTTCTGGTCTGATGCAGACTGGCTGGTCTCTGCTGGGATTGCTCCTGTGCCTGGGGTCAGCGACAGGTCAGCCAGTGGCTCGAGGATCTAGGATGGCCACACTCAAATATCTGGTGGTTGGCAGGTTGTTGGGACAGGGCTACTTCAGGCTTGTTCACATGGTGACCTCTTCAGGCACAGCAAGAGGTCCAAGCCCCAAGTGGTGAATGCTTCTCTCACATTTGCTGATGTCCCATGGCCAACCCTGACTCACAGAATGGAAAAAGTAGACTCCACCTTTTCCTGGGCCATTGCTGGGTAAATGGCTTTTGCTATTTACCACAGCATATCTGTACACCAAGGCCAACCACATGCAGGCCATAAAACAAGTCTCAATACATTTAAAGTACTGAAATCAGACTACAATCCTGCAGCCTGTGGAACAAAAACCACATTCACGGACAGATAGACAAGATGAAAAGGCAGAGGGCTATGTAGCCGATGAAGGAACAAGATAAAACACCAGAAAAACAACCAAATGAAGTGGAGATAGGCAACCTTCCAGAAAAAGAATTCAGAATAATGATAGTGAAGATGATACAGGACCTCAGAAAAAGAAGGGAGGCAAAGATCGAGAAGATGCAAGAAATGTTTAACAAAGACCTGGAAGAATTAAAGAACAAATAAACAGAGATGAACAATACAATAACTGAAATGAAAACTACACTAGAAGGAATCAATAGCAGAATAACTGAGGCAGAATGGATGAGTGACCTGGAAGACAGAATGGTGGAATTCACAGCTGCTGAACAGAATAAAGAAAAAAGAATGAAAAAAAATGAAGACAGCCTAAGAGACCTCTGGGACAACATTAAACGCAACAACATTTGCATTATAGGGGTCCCAGAAGGAGAAGAGAGAGAGAAAGGACCCGAGAAAAATATTTGAAGAGATTATAGTCAAAAACTTCCTTAACATGGGAAAGGAAATAGACACCTAAATCCAGGAAGCACAGAGAGTCCCATACAGGATAAACCCAAGCAGAAACACGCCAAGATGCGTAGTAATCAAATTGGCAAAAATTAAAGACAAAGAAAAATTATTGAAAGCAACAAGGGAAAAATGACAAATAACATAAAGGGGAACTCCCATAAGGTTAACAGCTGATTTCTCAGCAGAAAGTCTACAAGCCAGAGGGAGTGGCATGATATTCTTAAAGTGATGAAAGGGAAGAACCTACAACCAAGATTACTCTCCCCAGCAAGGATCTCATTCAGATTCGATGGAGAAATCAAAAGCTTTACAGACAAGCAAAAGCTAAGAGAATTCAGCACCACCAAACCAGCTCTACAACAAATGCTAAAGGAACTTCTCTAAGTGGGAAACACAAGAGAAGAAAAAGACTTACAAAAACAAACCCAAAACAATTAAGAAAATGATAATAGGAACATGCATAGTGATAATTACCTTAAACGTGAATGGATTAAATGCTCCAACCAAAAGAAACAGGCTTGCTGAATGGATACAAAAACAAGACCCATATATATGCTGTCTACAAGAGACCCACTTCAGACCTAGGGACACATTCAGACTGAAAGTGAGGGGATGGAAAAAGATATTCCATGCAAATGGAAATCAAAAGAAAGCTGGAGTAGCAATACTCATATCAGATAAAATAGACTTTAATAAAAGAATGTTACAAGAGACAGGAAGGACACTACATAATGATCAAGGGATCAATCCAAGAAGAAGATATAACAATTATAAATATATATGCACCCAACATAGGAGCACCTCAATACATAAGGCAACTGCTAACAGCTCTAAAAGAGGAAATCGACAGTAACACAATAGTAGTGGGGGACTTTAACATCTCTCTTAACACCAATGGACAGATCATCCAAAATGAAAATAAATAAGGAAATAGAAGCTTTAAAGGACACAATAGACCAGATAGATTTAATTGATATTTATAGGACATTCCATCCAAAAACGGCAGACTACACTTTCTTCTCAAGTGAGCACGGAACATTCTCCAGGGTAGATCACATCTTGGGTCACAAATCAAGCCTCAGTAAATTTAAGAAAATTGAAATCATATCAAGCATCTTTTCTGAACCACAATGCTATGAGATTAGAAATGAATTACAGGGGAAAAAAAGCGAAAAACACAAACACATGAAGGCTAAACAATACGTTACTAAATAACCAAGAGATCACTGAAGAAATCAAAGAGGAAATCAAAAAATACCTAGAGACAAATGACAATGAAAACACGACGATCCAAAACCTATGGGGTGCAGCAAAAGCAGTTCTAAGAGGGAAGTTTATAGCTATACAAACCTACCTCAAGAAACAATAAAAATCTCAAATAAAGAATCTAACGTTACACCTAAAGGAACTAGAGAAAGAAGAACAAACAAAACCCAAAGTTAGCAGAAGGAAAGAAATCTTAAGGATCAGAGCAGAAATAAATGAAATAGAAACAAAGAAAACAGTAGCAAAGATCAATAAAACTAAAAGCTGGTTCTTTGAGAAGATAAACAAAATTGATAAACCATTAGCCAGACTCATGAAGAAAAAGAGGGAGAGGACTCATTAAAATTTGTATGGAGACACAAAAGACCACAAATAGCCAAAGCAGTCTTGAGGGAAAAAAATGGAGCAGGAGGAATCAGACTCCCTGACTTCAGACTATACTACAAAGCTACAGTAATCAAGACAATATGGTACTGGCACTAAAACAGAAACATAGAACAGTGTAACAAGATAGAAAGCCCAGAGATAAACCCACGCACCTATGGTCAACTAATCTATGACAAAGGAGACAAGGATATACAATGGAGAAAAGACAGTCTCTTCCATAAGTGGTGCTGGGAAAACTCGACAGCTACATGTAAAAGAATGAAATTAGAATACTCCCTAACACCATATAAAAAAATAAACTCAAAATGGATTTGAGATCTAAATGTAAGACCGAACACTATAAAACTCTTAGAGGAAAACATAGGAAGAACACTCTTTGACATAAATCACAGCAAGATCTTTTTTGATCCACCTCCTAGAGTAATGGAAATAAAAACAAAAATAAACAAATGGGATCTAATGAAACTTCAAAGCTTTTGCACAGCAAAGGAAACAAACCATAAACAAGACGAAAAGACAACCCTCAGAATGGGAGAAAATATTTGCAAATGAATCAACGGACAAAGGATTAATCTCCAAAATATATAAACAGCTCATGCAGCTCAATATTAAAGAAACAAACAACAGAATCCAAAAATGGGCAGAAGACCTAAATGGACATTTCTCCAAAGAAGACATACAGATGGCCAAGAAGCACATTAAAAGCTGCTCAACATCACTAGTTATTAGAGAAATGCAAATCAAAACTGCAATGAGATATCACCTCACACCAGGTAGAATGGGCATCATCAGAAAATCTACAAACAACAAATGCTGGAGAGGGTGTGAAGAAAAGGGGGCCCTCTTGCACTGTTGGTGGGAATGTAAATTGATACAGCCACTATGGAGAACAGTATGGAGGTTCCTTAAAAAACTAAAAATAGAATTACCATATGCTCCAGCAATCCCATTACTGGGCATATAACCAGAGAAAACCATAATTCAAAAAGACACATGCACCCCAATGTTCATTGCAGCACTATTTGCAATAGCCAGGTCATGGAAGCAGCCTAAATGCCCATTGACAGATGAATGGATAAAGAAGATGTGGCACATATATACAATGGAATATTACTCAGCCATAAAATGGAACAAAATTGGGTCATTTGTTAAGATATGGATGGATCTAGAGACTGTCATACAGAGTGAAGTCAGTCAGAAAGAGAAAAACAAATATCTTATATAAACTCATATATGTGGAACCTAGAAAAATGGTACAGATGAACCGGTTTGCAGGGTGTAATTCAGTCCCAGTCTGAAGGCATGAAAACTGGGTGTGGGTGGGTGGGCAATGGTGTTAAGTCCCAGTCTGAGTCCCAAAGTCCGGGAACCAGGAGCACCAAAGTGCAAGGGCGAGAGATGATGGATGTCTCAGCTCAGAGAGCAAATTTCACTTCCCTCACATTTTCTATTCAGGCCCTCAGTGGATTGGATGACACCCAACCACATTGGTGAGGGCGATCTTCTTTACTAAGTCTACCGATTCAACTGCTAATCTCTTCCAGAGACACCCTCACAGATTCACCCAGAAATAATGTTTTACCAGCTATCTGGGCATCCCTTAGTCTGGTCAAGTTAACATAAAATTAACCATCACAGATGCCTCTCATCACGACCCAATTGACTAAGTTTGGTTCTTCCACTTCCTTCTGAAAGGTGGTACATTTTCACCAAGCACTAAGCATTGGTCCATCCTCCTTCTGAGTAGTGTCTCTCCTTGGGGCACTCCCCTGCCTGCTTTAGCAACTGTTGAGCAGAATCTGGTCATTATTATTCATCTCCTAAGTAGCTGGAGAATTAGCACAGAATCTAGTGATGTCAAAAACATATCAGTAGAGTCCTAGGTACCCTATTCTGCGTCCAATGCAGACATCACTAATCGATTATGACACCTTCTCACTGACCCCTGCAAGACAAGGCACCAGGCAGCCTCTTGCTAATCAATGAGAGTTGGCACCAGTGATGAACCTGATTTGTTATCTCAGTTTTGAGTACTTGTCCTTGTGTTTTTTTGCCTGGGGTAACCCTAATATATCATTTTGATATTCCATGTATGGGAGCAGGGGAAGAGAATCATGTCTTAGAGATATGCTACAGTTGTCAAAAGTGCATGAAATCGTCTATATAAAAAATTGAAACAAGACATGACTCTTCCCCTCCTTCCCCCCCACCCCCTGAAATAGTGTAAAATTTGCAATGTTTCTCACAGTGGGATAATTTTTTAAAGTTACCATAAACAATGTTATGCGGAGACTTAACACCGGGTTGTCTGTGACCTCCCCAAAGCATTTTTTTCCTAAAAGCTGTTTTCCAGCCTTATTCCTTATTATATCTTTGAGAGATCCTAGAAGCTTTTTCCTTTTGTGTGAAGAAAATCTCAAAGATTTTAAAAGCCAGTTCTGTCCTATAACTTAAGAAAATACCTTCCTTGCACACCAGAGGCCCCTCTTTGATTTAGGAATACAAATTATTTAACAGCTACTGGCCCTTGAATTTCTTTTGTGTGCCAGGCACTCCCCTGAATGGCTGATCTACATCAACTCATTTACTCCAGCAGTCCTGAGAGCCTAGTGTTAGCATCCCCCTTCTACTGATGATGAAATGGCTCAGGATCGTCAAGTAATTTGTCCAAAATTGCACAGCTAGGAAAGGGCAGAGTTAGGATTCAAATCCAGGTCTGTCTGGCATCAAGACTTAACTAATACTTTCCCTGGACTCTCTTTTAGGGGGCCTGGTCCTCTGGGTTTGGTGGCATATAGACCCTCTCTGCCTTTCCTCTTGCTTTCCAGCTTCTTTTGCTTGAACTAAGTCAAACACTTTTCAATCTCTTTCTCTCCCCCTTTCTCTCTTCCTCCTTTCCTCTCTCCTTCCCTCCTTCCAGCCTCCCTCGTTCCCTTCTCTGTTAAGCTTGACATTGTTCAAATAGGGACAACGTCTTTCATCCCAGGGACACAGCTTAAAATGCAGGAGTCCCAGGGCAGAGAAAAGAGCTAAGAGATAGGTAAGTGATGGCATCAGGTCCTTCTGGGGGAGCAGAATTTGAGAGAGGTAGGAGGAAACTCAGTGGGGTAGGGGAGGAATGGGAATGGAGGGGGTAGGAATAGCAAAGTGCCTCTTTCAGTTAATCTCACAGGCTTCAGGCCTTAGACCTAGTGACTTGGTCATTGTTTATCCAGTCCCAAGCCCTCAGTGGAGCACCCATTTTGTGCTAAGCCCTGCGCAGGACTCTGGGCACATCAGGGTGATTCAGCCCTGCTCTGGGCAGTTGCATTCAGAAGAGAGAGAAGGACAGGTACACATGGAAGCCTGCCACCCTGGAGAGGTGCATTTAGGGTAGGAAGGCAGGCAGAGGCCACAGGAGGAGAGAGCCTTTCCTTGGAGGCGGGTCCTGTTGGTACCAGGCCATACTGAAGCTTCAGGCCATGCTCTGCATCTTTCCTCTCTGCTCTCTGCTTGGCTAGTTGTGAAGCCCAACTGGCCTCCCCTTTGAGGCTCAGGTGAGTCATTAAACACCATGAAATAAGTAAATCCCTGGTACTACTCGCTGCCCAGTAAGAAACTGCCCCATCACAAACCATATCCTGAGGGCCAGGCAGTCTGTGTTTGAGACTTTCAGTTGAAGACCCACACTGAACACTCCTATTGTTTTCTCTGCCTGTATTGTCTTAATATGAATGTAACTATTTCACTGAGGGCCTGGCCTGTGGGCGCCAATAGATGCTTTAGAGGAGGAGGAGTTACCTCTTGGTGCTTTTAAAGTGACGAGTCTATGTCCCTATGTTTTAAGTCAAACTGTCTCAAACACACCCTTAATTAGAAGGAAAGATATCGCCAGCCTTTTTGGTGTACTGTGCTAAGACAGAAATGGAATTGTCCTTATGTACATGCTTAAATACATTCTCTGCCCAGTTTCTCCCACTCTAGCCTTTGGAGGAGCCTTGCACGATTTGCTCGAATCCCTGGTTCCAGCAGAATTCGATTCTACAGGCACCCCTGCAAGTCCCATCTGCTGTCTTTCTCCACTCTCAGCCCACTGGGTTCCAATCATACACAGATTTACCTCTGGGCCCACTCCATTTACAGACCCCAAACCAAATGGGAAATCTTCAACCCACCGGACCAGACCCAACTGGAGAGGACAAAAGAGTGGCTGGTTGTTACGATTTCCTCGAGGTCTGACACAGCTTGGTTTTGACTCCTTGGTGTTGGCCAGGCTTTCTCTCTTCTCCTGTTGTGTGCTCACTCACTTAGCACTTGATATTGGACCTGGTCCCCCTGTTATCCTGCGGGACTGGGTAGGGTGGGCATCTGCAACCCCCCAGCCTCCGCCCCCTGTGTAAGCCTTGTGCTGACAATTCCAGCACCGTTTTTTGCAGAAGTGCTCTCTCGAAATGGGGGGAGAGTGGCAGAGTACTCCCAAGGTCTCAGCATAATTTGGTTTTATTACAAGGGTTTTCATTTTGATGGCAACATTATTCTTTTCATGGAAGAAATTATCTTCAAATTATTTAATCTTACTCTTTTATCTCTGGGGATACTTTGGGCTATATTGCTGCAGTCTTTACAGATTGCTGGAGAATAGCAGGCCTGTCTATCATTTTATTCTCACAGGCCCACATTTGGAGGGGGGAGAAAGGATCTTGTTACCACAGAGACATTTGGTCCCTGAAATAATCCTGAAATATCCATACTTCCTGGAGTAGAACCATTCAGGTTCTTTTATCACTCCAAAGGAAAATATGACTAGCCTATAAAAAGTTGAAATTTCCTCTCAAGGAAGGTTCTGAAGGAGATAGACTCAACTGTCTTTCTTGAGTAGCATGTGTTAACCATGAATTGCAGATCCTGGACAGAATATTCATTTTAACTAAAAAAATTGTTTTTCTTGGCCTGGAATGTAGTAAGCATTAAAAATTAGTAGTAGTTGTTGTTGCTAATAAAGCAGCTAGATGAGCTGGCTCAGTGAGGCCTGGGGAGGACCCTGGAGCTGGGAGTGGGAGAAGACCCCTCAGGAATGAATGCTGTGACTCAACCTGGCCACGCCAGCTCAGGTGGCACTGTGGTCCCCAGCTCCTGGCCCAGAAGCAGCTCTAGAGGGAGGAGCAAGGCGAGGGTTTCGAGTGGACCTGAGACAAAGGCTGTCTGAACCTTGGTGGCTTCTCCTGCCACTGTCGAGAGCTGAGCATGGCTGGACCACAGTGGCCTCCCAGAGGGCAGCACTTTGTGGGATATCGTGCCTACTGGTTGGGAGAGAATTAGGTGATCTAAGGAGCAGCTTCTGGGGATTAACCAGGGGGAATTCTAGGCGAGTGGACCAGGGCAGCACACAGACACAGGGAGACAGGAACACAAGGTGTAGGTGACTGCTCCAGGCTCAGACCTTTGAAGTAGCTCTCTAATGCCTGGGTCTGGATTGTCCTCCCCAGCCTTGCTTGTCTTCCTGGCTGTGGTGTCTCTCCTCATGGCAGCCTTTGCTTTCTATCTTCCTCTCTCCAGCAGGGTTGATTGCCACCTCCTATGTGTCCCTAAGGGACCTCGTGCAGACACCCACGCCATAAATTGCAGTCATCCATTTACACCGGTTGTTCATCTTTGAGGGCAGAGCATAGCAGTGTCTGGCCCAGACTGTGTTCTCCATAAACGAATGGTAAGATACTCATTGGCATGCTTTACACAGGAAGAACAAATGATGATGTGAAATGACGGACCATGTGCTGGATCAGGGTTCACTTCTTCCTGGAGCACTGCTCCCTGGCTGTGTAGCTCTGGGTAAATCACTTTGCCTCTCTGAGTCTCCATTTCCACATCAGTTGCATAGAAAGGGTGATTTCAGAGGCCTCTGGTGAGGCTCCAATGGGCTCCTGGTCGTGCTGGCCAGGTGGAGGGCTGGTGCTTCACCCTGCTCTCCCACACACGGATGTGTGCACACCCACAGCCAGAAGGGCTTCTTGGCAGAGTTAACATGATCAGTGTCATTCTCGCCAGATGCATGAGCCCTTTCCGGGGATGGAAGGTGGGATGACAGCTAATACAGCCTGCCGTGTGCCAGGCTTCACCTTCATTGTCCCACCCAGCACTCACAGCAACCCCCACCCAGTGAGGACTATTACTGTCATTCCCATTTTGCAGATGGGGAAACTGTGACCTCAAAAAGGGAAAGTCATTTTCTCAAGGTTCCCAAGATTAGAATCCCAGTGGTCTGACTCCAGGGCCCTGCTCTTAACCACCATACTCCACTGCCTCTCTGTACCTGGGAGGAATCCATACTCCACTGCCTCTCTGTACCTGGGAGGAATCCATACTCCACTGCCTCTCTGTACCTGGGAGGAATCTGAAGGCAGTAGGACAATGTCTGGTTAGACCTCCCCGCCAAAGGCCCTGGGGATGATAGTGTCTGTCCTGGAGACAAGTGGAGAGGGGGCAGGGAGAGCCATCAGCCTCCACCCTGGATTTGGGGTTCCAGGGCTGTCCTTTCTGGGCGCTGCAATCTAATGGCCTCTGACTACCCAGCGCCCAGGCCCTTGGCTTTCAGCTCTGAGGTTGTCTCTCCTTGTTTCAGCCCAGCAGGCAACAGGGGGCTTGCTGTCTGGCAGAGGACAGAGTGAGGACCATCATTCTCATTCTCATTACAGAAGAGGACACTGCCAGCCCTTTCTCCACTCTCTGGGCACCAGGTGATTTATGCAGAAGTACCTTGAGGGGTGGCCCAGGGCGCCCAGTGGGAGATATAGCAAAGTGGTTAAGGGTGGCTCAGAAGTCAGATAGACCTGGGGTTTGAGTCCTAGTTACATCACTTACTAGTTGCTTAACCTTTCTGAGTCTCAGATCCTTTGTCTGTATAACTGCGATAACACAATCTGAAATGTGGGTCTGGCTCCCAATAGATGCTCCATAAATTGTAGCTATTATTCTCATTAGTAGGGTTATGATGGAACCACCAGCCCTGGGGTGGGTGTGGGGTGATATTGAAAAGGGAGCTGTTCGCTCGGTGCTTTGTGTCCACCTGGAGGGGTGGGATAGGGAGGGTGGGAAGGAGATGCAAGAGGGAGGAGATATGGGGATATATGTATACATATAGCTGATTCACTCTGTTATACAGTATAAACCAACACAATATTGTAAAACAATTATACTCCAATAAAGATGTTAAAAAAATAAAATAAAATAAAAAATAAAAACAATCCAATAAGACAACACCCCCCCCCCCCAAAAAAAAAAGAAAAGGGAGCTGTTCTGTGAACTGTTAGTGGGGATGGCTGTGTAGGGCTCTGGCTGGTCTGAAAGTGGGGAGTGACCTGGGACCTCACCGTGGTCTCTGCCATGCATGGAGCCTCCCTGGATGGAGTCATCACCTCTGCTTCTCTTTCTGGAATCAAGTGTTTGATAAGGGCAACTGTGTCTGTTGATCCTCCCTAGAAAAGTTGAGATGATATAAAGGATGGCATTTAGAAATGACTGGGTATATATTTGTAATCGTATCAGGATTTTTCTTCAATTAGAAAGCATTTATTTGGAGCTGGGCTGGGTTTGGGTTGGGTCTCCCTGCCTCTTGATATCTGAAGCTTCTCTCTTTTGTGAGGCATATTGGCAACTTCTTGTCCTCTCATCTGCTTTTTATCTGTTTTCCTCTCAGGAGTGCGACCCCCTCCCCCTGCTCCAGGGAGCCCTGGTTGGGGACTGCCACTTAACTCTCAGTGGGAAGGGTCCCACATGAGAGTGAAAGCTCGGGGAGCAGGTACCCAGACTATGCTTAGCTTTCTGCATATGTGAGGGAGTAGTGTCGGAGAGGCTGAGACCCCCATCTCCTCATGCCTGGAGCTTCTGCGAGGTGGAGATGGGAAGGTACGTGGCTCCAGTTCTTTCCAGTCTTATTTGTTACCCCCATCCCAGTCCCTGCCAAAAATGTCACCTGACTCACTGGATGTCTCACCACCGTAATCTGCTACCCTTTCACTTTCACCTGGATGGAAACATTAGCCTCATAACTCATGTCTCTGCTTCGAGCTCCCCCAAGCCCCCATCCATCCTCTGCACAACAGCCAGCATGGCTTTTCCAAAACGAGAAACTGCTCTTGTCTCTTGCCAGCTTAGTGACTTCCCATGGTGCTTGCAAAGTGACAGAACATCCTGAGCATAGCCTTCAGAACTTGGTATGATCAGGTCCTGTGGGACTCTCCAGGTCCGTCCCTTCTGATTCACCTCATCACAGTCTTCCACACTGGCCTTCCTTCAGTGCCTCAGACTTCAGGGCTTTGCATATGCTATTCCCTTATCCTGTAATGCTTATCCCACCTCCACCCTCCCATTCTCTACACTTGGCTTACCCCACCCCTTTTCCCTCTTAAGACCTTCTCTGGAGATGATTCCCTTGTATTTTTGAAATTTGTAAATTTTGACTGTACAGTGAATGGACACTCAGGAAAAAAGAAGCTCCTCTAAACATAAACACCAGGTCCCACCCACCCTATGTCCCTATTCACCTCCAGTCTTTGGTGAGGGCGTGGCTCATCTCCCCAGGGTTGTGTGCAGGGTCTCCCTCATGTTTTGAGCACTGTTTTGCTTGCAGCCTGTTTGCAGCCCTGTGTGTTTCCTCCCAAAGCCCAGGCACTCTTCCCTTGTAGGGCTCCTGTCCTTCTACCATATGGACACCCCCGCTTTCCAGCAGGCACTTGGTGAGCACCGGGCCCACTGCCAGCCACTAAGAGTACAGGCTGTCAGGTCAGAAAAACCTAGGTGCAACTCCCAAGTCCTTTACTTCCTAGTGGTGTGACTTTAACCAGTTAACCTCTGAGCCTCAGTTTTCAAACCCGTAAAACAGCGATAACAAGCAGTGCCCACAGCACAGAGTCATGGAAAGGACTGACTGGGGCGGGCTGTGCAAGACAAAGCACTGGGGGCCATGGGTGGCACGAGGTAAGAGAGCACAGATGGCGGCAGCTGCTGCTCTTATTAATATCAGGAAAGGGAAGTTAACCTTGGTTGGGCCAGATACTTCCATAAATCCCCTCCGCGGTGTGGCTTGGTCTCTGGGGCTGTGGCTCTTGCTGTGAGGAGTGGAGGGTCGAGACAAGTGGGCTGTGGGGAGGCGCACAGAAAGTGGGTGTCTCCATGGGGCTCTCAGGAAGTTTGTTTCGGTTGTGTGTATGTGGGCCTCCCACTCAGCATATGGGGCTGCCTGGCTGGGAGCCGCATTTCCATGGGAATCCGTGGGCTAGTGGGTCCGGGCTGCGTGCTGAGCATCATGGAGATCTTTCATGTGGAGAGGGACAAAAGAAACTTCCACGGGGCTTCTCGCTTCTCAGAGGAGCCCTCTCCCCCTCTGGCCTAGGAGGGCTTCAGGCAATGGGGGTTGGCCCCTGCGCACCAGGGAGAGAGCCAGTGAGCGTGGAAGATGAGACCCAGGTGTTCCTTCCACTGCCTGGGAAAGGTGGCTTCTTTACTTGTCTTGGAATCACAGATCTTAGAGATGGAAAAGACCTTATAGATCCTCAAGTTCAATCCTGCAATTTCATAGATGAGGAAACTGAAGCCCATGCAAGTCATTTTGCTTTTCTGTGACCCAGTTTCCTCATTTGTAAACTGGGGCCATCTCCCCATAAAATAGCATCTCTGTTGCAGAGCCTCCATTGTGAGAGTGTGGTGCATGGAACAGGCCCAGCATAGTGCTTGGCTTGCAGCAGGTGCTCAGCAAATTTAATTTCTTTCTGCTAGATTTCTCATACTGAATTCAGGTGACAGGGAATTTCCTGGGGGTATTTCCAATATAATTTGTGTGTGTGTGTGTGTGTGTGTGTGTGTGTGTGTATGTGTGTGTGTGTAATGAAGAGCTTTAGTACTGGAACCACAAAGCTTGAATTTGAATCCTTCCCCTATTATTATTAGGGAAACCCCCCCACAAACTTGGGTAAGTCACAGAACTTCTTGGGAATGCAGCTTCTTCATCTGTAGGGCTGGTACAAAGCTTGAACAGAATCGTGTACACTAAAGAGCTTCAAAATATACAAAATCTCTGGCAAGTGGCAGGCACCATCCTTCCCTCTTAGTCTGTGTTGTCTCTTGCCTGCCCTAAAGTGACTTTTTCTGCGAGAGGGATATAAGGTCTTAGGGAATGAGTGATGAGTGGGAGTATGAGTTGGAGTTGGATTTGGTCCTTTGAGTGAGACTTAGAGTATGCAAAGGCTGTGAGCTAGTCTAACTGATTCCCACCTGCAGGTTTTCTCGCCTTTTCTCTTCCCTCTCCCCTGATTTGTGTGAAAGCTGGGTCTTCTTGCCTATATTTTAATTCTGTTAATGATCTAAATAACCAAAAGTGAACAGCTTCTGAATTGGCTGGAAATAATTCCACACTTATTGGACAAGAATGTTACAACCTGGTCCTGATCCATAAGAGCCGAGGGTTGAATTCCATTACAGAGGAGACAAGTCTCTGTTTTATTTTCAGGAAAAAGGAGCAATTTAATCTGATGCATGTGATGAATTTTTTTTTTTGAAAACAACAATGGTAACTGCATCTTTCTCATGTATAGTTAATCACATCCTTTAATATTTTTCCTCTATCAGCTTTCATTCTTTTATCTTCCAGGCATCCTTGGTAAATTCATCTCTTTTTTTCTTATTAACATGTTCATTAATCCTCAAACATTTATTGTGCTTTATTAAGCAGGTTAGAGGATTAACAAAAATTAAGATTTTGAGCAATGAAATTTATAGGCAGGTCAGATACAGAATTTCAGTCTGCTGATGGCTTCATTGCCAGCCTGGGTTTTGAGGATGAGGAAACTGAAAGTGAAGGGCTGTTTGAGTTTAGTTTTCTTTCTGGATATTAGAGCTCTCAGCCCAGCCCTTGCGGGCACTGGGGGTATGCGAGGTACAATCTTGCTGGCTTCAAAACATGTTTGTCCCAAAAAACATATTCCTGAGAGTAATCATCTCAAGGGTCCATAACAAGTTAGGGTTTAGAGTTCAAAATCAATTATTTTGAAATCTTTTTCTCTTGTCAATCTTCTCGAGGCTCTAATACTTAGTTTCTTCACATGTAAGGTGGAAATATTAATAATAACATTAGTAATAATGAGAGTTCTCATTTGTTGAATATTTACTATGTGCGAGACACTGTGCTATGCATTTTACATGAATGATCTCATTTTATCCTCACATGAACCCAAAGAGAGAGAGAGGGGTTAATTATGTCTCCATTCAACAGATGAGAAAACTGGGGCCCAGAGGAGGTAATTAGCTTACTCATACTCATAGACAGTGAGTGGTAGAGCCCGAATGACCATAATGTTATAAAGTAGGCACTGGATTGGGATCAGAGCCTTGGATTCCAGCCTTGATTATCTCACTAATTCTGTGAACTTAGAAGTCACCCAACTTCTCGGGGTTTCGGGGTTTTATTTTGTTTGCTTGTAAATGAGAACATGGGAAAATGTGGAGTATATTTAAGCCCTTTCTATCTCTGACACTCTGGAATACTGAAAAATTATACCGAGAATAAAAACGGCCACCAAAATGGACTGAATAGAATTATCTCCCATGCGGAACACTCCAGCTGACCTTGATTTCTAGCTGTGATCCCTCTGTGCTGGTGCCCATGATTACTTTGCAGAGAAGTCCTTGCCAGGCTCTGAGCAGTTCTCAGCCATCTCATACTCCAAGCCCCTTGAATACTGCCCTCAATTTTGCAGTTTCTCCTCATACGCCCTGAAGCCCAGATAACATGTAAACAAACAAAGAACAATAATTCTGCTTTATGATATTGAGGAGCGTATCAATTTTCTGTAATTCCTTGTAGCAGAGTAAGCATACATTATAGAGTTCAAATGTTTTGAAAACAGGCTATGAAGAATTGTTATCTGCTGAAAGAACTGGCTATTTGTCACCTTCCAGTGGCTGAGTGGCTGAGTACACTCTATGTGGTGTATGCTGTCACTGCTGGTCTCAGAGAGATATGGGTATGGGAGAAGGGGGACAGGGAGGGGACTGCCTCTTAACCTCTTGAAGAGAAAAATAATTTAGCTGTTGGAGACGTGATGGAAAGAAGCTATGAAGATATAAAATGAAAGTAAAGAAAACCTGTAAAAACTTTGGTACAACACAACTTAATCATATCATCTCTACCTACCTGCTGTTCTCATCCAGCCCCAAGAACTTATTTACTGGTATCAACACCAGCAAATCTTAGCATCACTTGGTACTCTTGATAAATTTGCTACTTTCCTTCAGTAATTTTGTAATTCATTGTTCAGTTATGATTAGTCATGCCTTGGTAACTACAATTGTTTGAAAAATGAAACAAAAAAATTCTTCTTTTTCACTTGGCTATTTATCTTTCAGTGTCTCTACATTTGCAATTGTCTTTGCTTTTTCCTTTCTCTTTCTCCCTCTCCCCCTTTTTCTCCCTTTCTTTCTCTCTCACCACTGCCTTTTCCCTCATATTTTAAAAGAATTTTTGGAAGAGGTTGCTCAATGATTGTCCCAGATTAGGAGAAAAAGATGCACTTTAGCAGGCAGGATCAGACCATGGACAGCACCACACATGCACATATATTTCCCCAGATTCATCATTCTTTAAATTTTTACTGACGTTTGGTTGATTTATAATATTATATTCATTTCAGGTGTACAGCATAGTGATTCAGTATTTTTACAGATTATACTTCATTAAAAGTTATTACAAGATAATGGCTGTAATTCTCTGTGCTATACCACATAACCTTGTTGCTTATCTATTTTATACATAGTTTGTACCTCTTAATCCTACACTCCTATCTTGCCCCTCCCTACTGCCCTCTGCTCACTGGTAACCACTAGTTTGTTTTCTATATCTGTGAGTCTGTTTCTGTTTTTCTGCTTTTTTTTGAAGTATAGTTCGTTTACAATGTTTCAGCTATATAGCAAAGTGATTCAGTTACATATATGTGTATGTATATGTGTGTATATGTATATATATATATATATATATATATATATATATATATACGAAGAGGGATTATTTTTCAGAAAAATTTCCATTATAGGTTATTATAAGATGTTGAATATAGTTCCCCATGCTATACAGTAGGTCCTCATTGTTTATCTATTTTATATATATTAATGTATATCCGTTAATCCCAAATTCCCAATTTATCCCTCCCCTGCCTTTCTCCTTTGATAACCATAAGTTTATTTTCATGCCTGTGAGTATATTTCTGTTTTGTAAATAAGTTCATTTGTATCATTTTTTTAGATTCCATATGTAAGTGATATCACATGATATTTGTATTTCTCTGTCTGACTACCTCACTTAGTATGGTAACCGCCATCCATGTCGCTACAGATGGCATTATTTCATTCTTTTTTTATCACTGAGTAATATTCCATTGTATATATACCACATCTTCTTTATCCATTCCTCTGTCAGTGGACACTGAGACTCCTTTCATGTCTTGGCTATTGTAAATCATGCTGCTATGAACATTGGGGTGTATGTATCTGTTTGAATTAGAGTTTTTGTCTTTTCTGGATATATGCCCAGGAGTGGGATTGCTGGATCATATGGTAACTCTGTTTTTAGTTGTTTAAGGAACCTTCATACTGTTCTCCACAATGGCTGTACCAATTTACGTTGCCACCAATAGTGTAAGAGTGTTCCCTTTTCTCCACACCCTCTCCAGCATTTATTATTTGCAGACCTTTTAATGATGACCATTCTGACTGATGTGCGGTGGTACCTCATTGTGGTTTTGATTTGCAATTTCTGTAATATTTAGTAATGTTGAACATTTTCCATTTGCCTGTTTGCCATCTGTATGTCTTCTTTGGATGAATGTCTATTTAGATCTTCTGCCCATTTTTTGATTAGGTTTTTTTTTATATATTGACCTGTATGAGCTGTTTGTATATTTTGGGAATGAATCCCTTGTTGGTTTCACTGTTTGCAGATATTTTCTCCATTCTGTAGGTTGTCTTTTCATTTTGTTTATGGTTTCCCTTGCTGTGCAAAAGCTTCTAAGTTTACCACCACCAGTCCCTCCCATCAGGAAGCTTGCACAAGCCTCTTAGATAGCCTCATCCATCAGAGGGCAGACAGCAGAAGCAAGAAGACTACAGTCCTACAGCCTGTTGAACGAAAACCACATTCACAGAAAGACAGACAAAATGAAAAGGCAGAGGACTATGTACCAGATGAAGGAACAAGATGAAACCCCAGAAAAACAACTAAATGAAGTGGAGATAGGCTGCCTTCCAAAAACAGAATTCAGAATAATGATAGTGAAGATGATCCAGGACCTTGGAAAAAGAATGGAGGCAAAGATCAAGAAGATGAAAGAAATGTTTAACAAAGACCTAGAAGAATTAAAGAACAAACACCTAGAAGATTTAAAGAACAAACAAACAGAGATGACCAATACAATAACTAAAATGAAAAATACACTGGAAGGAATCAATAGCAGAATAACTGAGGCAGAAGAACAGATAAGTGACCTGGAAGACAGAATGGTGGAATTCACGGCCTCAGAATGAATAAAGAAAAAAGAATGAAAAGAAATGAAGACAGCCTAAGAGACTTTTGGGACAACATTAAATGCACCAACATTCACATTATAGGGGTCCCAGTAGAGAAGAGAGAGAGAAAGGACATGATAAAATATTTGAAGAGATTATAGTCGAAAATTTCCCTAACATGGGAAAGGAAATAGCCACCCAACTCCAGGAAGTACGGAGAGTCCCAGGCAGGATAAACCCAAGGAGAAACACACTGAGACACATACTAATCAAACTGACAAAAATTAAAGACAAAGAAAAGTTATTGAAAGCAACAAGGGAAAAACAACAAATGACATACAAGGGAACTCCCATAAGGTTAACAGCTGATTTCTCAGAATAAACTCTACAATACAGAAGAGAGTGGCACGATATATTTAAGTGATGAAAGGGAAGAAGCTACAACCAAGATTACTCTACCTAGCAAGGATCTCATTCAGATTCAATGGAGAAATCAAAAGCTTCACAGACAAGCAAAAGCTAAGAGAATTCAGCACCACCAAACCAGCTCTACAACAAATGCTAAAGGAACTTCTGTAAGTGGGAAACACAAGGGAAGAAAAGGACCTACAAAAATAAACCCAAAACAATTAAGAAAATGGTCATAGGAATGTGCATATTGATAATTACCTTAAACATGAATGGATTAAATGCTCCAACCAAAAGACACAGGCTTGCTGAATGGATACAAAAACAAGACCCTTATATATGCTGTCTACAAGAGACCCACTTCAGACCTAGGGACACATTCAGACTGAAAGTGAGGGGATGGAAAAAGGTATTCCATGCAAATGGAAATCAAAAGAAAGCTGGAGTAGCAATACTCATATCAGATAAAATAGACTTTAAAATAAAGAATGTTACAAGAGACAAGGAAGCACACTATATAATGATCAAAGGATCAATCCAAGAAGAAGATATAACAATTATAAATATATATGCATGCAACATAGGAGCACCTCAATACATAAGGCAAATGTTAACAGCTATAAAAGAGGAAATCGACAGTAGCAAAATAATTGTGGGGAACTTTAACATCTCACTTAACACCAATGGACAGATCATCCAGACAGAAAATAAATAAGGAAACACAAGCGTTAAATGACACAATAGACCAGATAGATTTAATTGATATTTATAGGACATTCCATCCAAAAACAGATTACACTTTCTTCTCAAGTGCACATGGAACATTCTCCAGGGTAGATCACACCTTGGGTCACAAATCACACCTTGGGTCACAAATCAAGCCTCAATAAATTTAAGAAAATTGAAATCATATCAAGAATCTTTTCTGACCACAACGCCATGAGATTAGAAATGAATTACAGGGAAAAAACTGTAAAAACCAGAAACACATGGAGGCTAAACAATACATTACTAAATAACCAAGAGATCACTGAAGAAATCAAAGAGGAAATCATAAAATACCTAGAGACAAATGACAATGAAAACATGACGATCCAAAACCTATGGGATGCAGCAAAATCAGTTCTAAGAGGGAAGTTTATAGCAATACAAGCCTACCTCAAGAAACAAGAAACATCTCAAATAAACAATCTAACGTTACACCTAAAGGAACTAGAGAAAGAAGAATAAACAAAACCCAAAGTTAGCAAAAGGAAAGAAATCATAAAGGTCAGAGCAGAAATAAATGAAATAGAAACAAAGAAAACAATAGCAACGTTCAATAAAACTAAAAGCTGGTTGTTTGAGAAGATAAACAAAATTGATAAACCATTAGCCGAACTCATCAAGGAAAAGAGGGAGAGGACTCAAATCAATAAAACTAGAAATGAAAAAGGAGAAGTTACAACAGACAGAGCAGAAATACAAAGCATCCTAAGAGATTACTACAAGCAACTCTGTGCCAGTAAAATGGACAACCTGGAAGAAATAGACAAATTCTTAGAAAGGTATAACCTTCCAAGACTGAACCAGGAGAAATAGAAAATATGGACAGACCAATCACAAGTAATGAAACTGAAACTGTGATTAAAAATCTTCCAACAAACAGAAGTCCAGGAACAGATGGCTTCACAGGTGAATTCTATCAAACATTTAGAGAAGAGCTAACACCCATCCTTCTCAAACTCTTCCAAAAAATTGCAGAGGAAGGAACACTCCCAAACTCATTCTATGAGGCCACAATCACCCTGATACCAAAACCAGACAAAGATACGACAAAAAAAGAAAATTACAGACCAGTATCACTGATGAATATAGATGCAAAATCCTCAACAAAATACTAGCAAACAGAGTCCAACAACACATTAAAAGGATCATACACCATGATCAAGTGAGATTTATTCCAGGGATGTAAGTATTCTTCACTATACGCAAATCAATCAATGTGATACACCATATTAACAAATTGAAGAATAAAAACCATATGATCATTGCAATAGATGCAGAAAAAGCTTTTGACAAAATTCAACAGCCATTTATGATAAAAACTCTCCAGAAAGTGGGCATAGAGGGAAACTACTTCAACATAATAAAGACCATATATGACAAACCCACAGCAAATATCATTCTCAATGGTGAAAAACTGAAAACATTTCCTCTAAGATAAGGAAAAGACAAGGATGTCCACTCTCACCACTGTTATTCAACATAGTTTTGTATGTCCTAGCCACGGCAAGCAGAGAAGAAAAAGAAATAAAAGGAATACAAATTGGAAAAGAAGAAGTAAAACTGTCACTGTTTGCAGATGACATGATACTATACAGGGAGAATCCTAAAGATGCCACCAGAAAACTACTAGAGCTAATCAATGAATTTGGTAAAGATGCAGGATACAAAATTAATGCACAGAAATCTCTTGCATTCCTATACACTAATGATGAAAAATCTGAAAGAGGAATTAAGGAAACACTCCCATTTACCATTGCAACAAAAAGAATAAAATACCTAGGAATAAACCTACTTAGGGAGACAAAAGACCTGTACACAGAAAACTATAAGACACTGTTGAAAGAAATCAAAGATGACACAAACAGATGGAGAGATATACCATGTTCTTGGATTGGAAGAATCAATATTGTGAAAATGACTATACTACCCAAAGCAATCTACAGATTCACTGCAATCCCTATCAAATTACCAATGGCATTTTTTACAGAACTAGAACAAAAAATCTTAAAATTTTTATGGAGACAGAAAAGACCCTGAATAGCCAAAGCAATCTTGAGGGAAAAAAAATGGAGCTGGAGGAATCAGACTCTCTGACTTTGGACTATACTACAAAGCTACAGTAATCAAGACAACATGGTACCGGCACAAAAACAGAAATACAGATCAATGGAACAGGATAGAAAGCCCAGAGATAAACCCACACACCTATCGTCAACTAATCTATGACAAAAGAGGCAAAGATATACAATTGAGAAAAGACAGACTCTTCAATAAGTGATGCTAGGAAAACTGGACAGCTACATGTAAAAGAATGAAATTAGAATACTCCCTAACACCATATAAAAAAATAAACTCAAAATGGATTCGAGACCTAAATGTAAGACAGAACAGTATAAAACTCTTAGAGGAAAACATAGGAAGAACACACTTTGACATAAATCATGGCAAGATCTTTTTTGACCCACCTCCTGGAGTAATGGAAATAAAAACAAAAATAAACAAATGGGATCTAATGAAGCTTAAAAGCTGTTGCACCGCAAAAGAGAGTATAAACAAGATGAAAAGACAACCCTCAGAATGAGAGAAAATATTTGCAAATGAATCCACAGACAAAAGATTAATATCCAAAATATATAAACGACTCATGCAGCTCAATATTAAAAAGCAAACAACCCAATCCAAAAATGGACAGAAGACCTAAATAGACATTTCTCCAAAGAAGACATACAGATGGCTAAGAAGCACATGAAAAGCTGCTCAACATCACTAATTATTAGAGAAATGCAAATCAAAACTACAATGAGTATCACCTCACACCAGTTAGAATGGGAGTCATCAGAAAATCTACAAACAACAAATGCTGGAGAGGGTGTGGAGAAAAGGGAACCCTCTTGCACTGTTGGTGGGAATGTAAATTGATACAGCCACTATGGAGAACAGTATGCAGGTTCCTTAAAAAACTAAAAATAAAATTACCATATGATCCAGTAATCCCACTACTGGGCATATACCCAGAGAAAACCATAATTCAAAAAGACACATGCACCCCAATGTTCATTGCAGCACTATTTACAATAGCCAGGTCACGGAAGCAACCTAAATGCCCATCGGCAGACGAATGGATAAAGATGTGGTACATATATACAGTGGAATATTACTCAGCCATAATAAGGAACGAAATTGGGTCATTTGTAGAGATGTAGATGAACCTAGAGACTGTCATACAGAGTGAAGTAAGTTAGAAAGAGGAAAACAAATATTGTATATTAATGCATATATGTGGAATCTAGAAAAATGGTACAGATGAAGTGTTTTGCAAGGAAGAAATAGAGACACAGATGTAGAGAACAAACGTATGGACACCAAGGGGGGAAAGCTGGGGGTGCTGGTGGTGGTGGTGGTGGGATGAATTGGGAGATTGGAATTGACATATGTACACTAATATATATAAAAGAGATAACTAATAAGAGCCTGCTGTATTAAAAAAAACAAAAAGCCTACCCTCTCTCTAATGTCACATTTCCTTCTTAATCTGAATTCAGTCAGTCCTCATGTATGTCATACAATGTATACTTGATAATTAAAAAATAAAAGCTTTTAAATTTAATTAGGTCCCATTTTTAAATTAAAAAATTTTTAATTTATATATATATATATTAATATATATATTTTAACATCTTTATTGGAATATAATTGCTTTACAATGTTGTGTTAGTTTCTGCTGTATAACAAAGTAAATCAGCTATACGTATATATATATCCCCATATCCCCTCCCTCTTGTGTCTCCCTCCCACCCTCCCTATCCCACCCCTCTAGGTGGTCACAAAGCACCGAGCTGATCTCCCTGTGCTATGCAGCTACTTCCCACTAGCTATATATTTTATATTTGGTAGTGTGTATATGTCAATGCTATGCTTTTATTTCCATTACTTTACTCTAGGAGGTGGATCCAGAAAAACTACTGCTGCGATTTATGTAAAATGATATTCTGCTTATGTTTTCCTCTAAGAATTTTATAGTATCCAGTCCTACATTCAGGTCTTTAATCCATTTTCAGTTTATTTTTGTATATGGTGTTAGAGAATGTTCTAATTTCATTCCTTTACATGTGTCTGTCCAGTTTTCCCAGCTTCACTTATTGAAGAGACTGTCCTTTCTCCACTGTACATTCCTGCCTCCTCTGTTGTATGTTAATTGACTGTAAGTGCATGGGTTTACTTATGGGCTTTCTTTCCTGATGCATTGATCTATGTGTCTGTTTTTGTGCCAGTATTATACCATTTTTATTACTGTTGCTTTGTAGTATAGTCTGAAGTCAGGGATCTTTTTTGCTATATACATTGTTTTTTTTTATTTTTTAGATTCCTACAAATAACAAATGTTGAAATTTTGCCATATTCAGGAATGTGGATGGACCTAGAGAATGTTATGCTTAGTGAAATAAATGAGACAAAGACAAATACTATATGATATCACTTACATATGGAATGTAAAAGATTTGTCATTCATTTTAATCAAAATATGTTTTGGGGGAGGGTTAAATTAGGAGTTTGGGATTAACAGATACACACTACTATATATAAAATAGATAAACAACAAGGATGTACTGTATAGCACACGGAGCTATATTCAATATCTTGTAATAACCTATAATGGAAAAGAATCTGAAAAAGAATATATATATAAATGAATATATATGTATTTATATGTATATATATAAATGAATCACTTTGCTGTACACCTGAAACTAACATAACATTGTAAATCAAGTATACTTAAATTTTAAAAATTTTAAAAATGTTAATACAATATGATACTTAAAAAATGCATTTAACTGTATCATCGTAGGACATGACTGAACTTATAGAAAAAATTTATATATTCATTTAGAAGCTACAGTGCTGAAACGGGACTACTATGTCCTCTGTTGTTCTAGGAAAGAAGATATTTTATGCTTAGGAGCCTGACAGCCAAAATTTGTGGCAGAAAGTTAATTGTTTCTAGTTTTGAGTAGGGAGGGAGGATGTGATGCTTGATGAGATTGAAAAAGGAAAAATATCTAGAGTTGACTTTGATCAGAGGTTGTGAGGCTGGAATTGGGGACGTGTATTCCTTAGAGGAGAGTAGTGACTGGTAGGCTAGGAATCTTGGTCAGCCTGCCTGAGAAGGAGACTTGTGGGCATTTATTTATAGGAGTCATGGGTGGGAAGCTGGTACATATTTTGTTCTCAGAGGAATAAGGTGTTAAATAACATGCAAATTGGCTGCCACTATTTTGCTGCCATTAGCCCATGTGGTTTTCAGAATGTCACAGAGCTAGGGGTGTAATAATCTAAATATCAATAACATTACCCAGAAGCAAAGGAGGATCTAATGGGATACAGAACCTTTTCCCAAGTAGCCATGAGTAGGGGAGGCCCTCTTTTGGGGGGCAAAGGCTGGGATGCTTTGCTACCCAGAGAAACTGGTCCTAGGATGAATAGCAAGGTAGAGAGAGGGACAGAGATGTTATGGGAATTTAATTAATTTAAATTAACATTTAAATATTAATTATTTTACTATTAATTTTTGAATAGGTAGGACATGCAAAGATGCGATATTTTTATTTTTTTTACAACTTTATTGGAGTATAATTGCTTCACAATGGTGTGTTAGTTTCTGCTTTATAACAAAGTGAATCAGTTATACATATACATCTGTTCTCATATCCCTTCCCTCTTGCGTCTCCCTCCCTCCCACCCTCCCTATCCCACCCCTCCAGGTGGTCACAAAGCACCGAGCTGATCTCCCTGTGCTATGTGGCTGCTTCCCACTAGCTATCTACCTTACGTTTGGTAATGTATATATGTCCATGCCTCTCTCTCGCTTTGTCACAGCTTACCCTTCCCCCACTCCATATCCTCAAGTCCATTCTCAAGTAGGTCTGTGTCTTTTTTTTTTTTTTTTGTGGTATGCGGGCCTCTCACTGTTGTGGCCTCTCCCGTTGCGGAGCACAGGCTCCGGATGCGCAGGCTCAGCAGCCATGGCTCACGGGCCCAGCCGCTCCGCGGCATATGGGATCCTCCCAGACCGGGGCACGAACCCGTATCCCCTGCATCGGCAGGCAGACTCTCAACCACTGCGCCACCAGGGAGGCCCAGGTCTGTGTCTTTATTCCAGTTTTACCCCTAGGTTCTTCATGACTTTTTTTTTCTTAAATTCCATATATATGTGTTAGCGTACGGTATTTGTCTTTCTCTTTCTGACTTACTTCACTCTGTATGACAGACTCTAGGTCTATCCACCTCATTACAAATAGCTCAATTTCGTTGCTTTTTATGGCTGAGTAATATTCCATTGTATATATGTGCCACATCTTCTTTATCCATTCATCCGATGATGGACACTTAGGTTGTTTCCATCTCCGGGCTATTGTAAATAGAGCTAAGATGTGATATTTTTATTGTCCTCATGCAGGAGCCTTTAACTTTTGGGTATTTGAATTTCTCAGTCTATTCTTTTATGATATCTAGGTTTTGTGTCATATTTTTAAAAACCTTTGACTTTAAGACTTTAAAAATTATAAAATAAAAATTATAAAAATATACATTACTGTATACTTTATCAATCATTTTTATGGTTTTATTTTTAAAGATGTCATGAAAATGTTCAAATAAGTCTCTCTTTTTCCTGCCTCCCAGCTATATACTTCTTCTACCCAGAGGCAAGTATTGTTATCAATTTTTTGTTAATCTTTCTAGAGAGAGTCTATGTATATAAAAGTATAAACCTACTATATTCTCTCCCTCTTTATACACCAGTAGTAGCCTGCTATACACACTATAATATATCTTACTTTTTTTCAGTTAACAAAATTTCTTGGAGGTATTTTCATATCAGTACACATCAGGTTGCCTCATTCTTTAGAGATTTCAAAGATTTTTTAGGATATGTGATTCTTTTTTTTAAAAATTTATTTATTTATTTATTTAATGTTGGCTTCATTGGGTCTTTGTTGATGCGTGCAGGCTTTCTCTAGCTGGAGCGAGTGGGGGCTACTCTTCGTTGCGGTGTGTGGGCTTTTCATTATGGTGTCTTCTCTTGTTGCAGAGTATAGGCTCTAGGCATGTGGGCTTCAGTAGTTGTTGCAGACAGGCTCAGTAGTTGTGGCGCACGGGTCTAGCTGCTCTGTGGCATGTGGGATCTTCCCAGACCAGGGATCAAACCCGTATCCCTTGCATTGGCAGGAAGATTCTTAACCACTGTGCCACGAGGGAAGTCCAGAATATGTGATTCTACTTAAGCTTTGTATCAGCTCTGTGAGGTAAGTGGGCAGACATTCCTGTAATACAGATGAGGAAGCTGAGTTTCCTAGAGATTTTGCAACTTGTCCAATTTTTATTTTCCCTAATAGTAACAGGTCTAGGATTCAAATTCAGTTCTTGAGGCTCCAGTGCTAAAGCTCTTCTTCCATTACACACAAAAGTTATACCAAATATTCCCCAGAAACTTCCCTGTCATCTTATTCTATTAGAGTTGAATTCTCTCAGTGATCATTTGTCTTTATTTTATCTATATTGGTAGTAATTTTCTTTCAGTACATTGTACATGTAATTTCTCCATCTTCAGGCTTTTATTGTTGCTATTGATAAGTCAGCTGTCAAACTAATTCTTTCCTCTTTATCATTTTCCTCTGAGTGCTTTTATGTTTGTTTTTTCTTCCCCTTTATTTTTGGCGTTCTGTGGTTTCATTATACCACATCAAGTGATTAAAAAAAAGACTTATCCTTCTTGAATTTGTTTGGCTTCTTGAATCTGTGGATTGTTATCTCTTACATATTTTCTTTTCTCCTACTTTTGGAACTCTGATTAAACATGTTATATATATATATTTTCTACCCCTCTTGTGTCTTTGTTTTTGAAATAGCTTTATTGAGATATAGTTCACATACCATTCAATTCACTAAAGTATAGAATTCAATGGTTTCTTAATATATCCACAAAATTGTGAAGCCATCACTGAATCAATTTTAGAACTTTTAATCACCCCAGAAGGAAAGTACATGCCCTTTAGCTGTCATCTCTCAACCCACCATTCCAACAGTTATGGTCTGAATTTTTGTTTTCCTCTAAAATTCGTATGTTCAAATCTAATTCTCAATGTGATGGTATTTAGAGGTGGGGCCTTTAGTAGGTGAGTAGGTCATGAGAATGGAGAGCCTCATGAATGGGATTAGTGCCATTATGATACGAGACAAGAGAGCTAACTCTCTTTTTCAGCCGAATGAGGATAAAACAAGAAATCAGCAGTCTGTAACCCAGAAGAGGGTCCTTAGACCCCAGAAGTGCTAGCACCCTGATCTCAGACTTCCATCCTCTAGAACTATGAGAAATAAATGTCAATTTATAAGCCATCTAGTCTATGGTACTTTGTTATAGTAGCCTGAAACTAAGAAACTGTCCAGTCTTAAGCAACCACTCATCTACTTTCTGTCTCTATGTATTTGTCTGTTCTGACATTTCTTATAAATAAAATTATATAGTATGTGGTCTTTTGTGAGTAACTTCTTTAACTTAGCATAGTGTCTTCAAGGTTAATCCATGTTGTAGCTTGTATCCATATTTCATTCTTTCTTATGGCTGAATAAGATTCCATTGTATAGATATACCACCTTTTGCTTATCTCTTTATCAATTGGTGGACTTTTGGGTTGTTTTCACCTTTTGGCTAGTATAAATAATGCTGCTATAAACATTCATGTACAAGTTTTTGTATGGACACGTGTTTTCAGTTCTCTTAGGTATATAGCTAGTACTAGAATTTCTGAGTAACTCCATGTATAACTTTTTGAGGAACTTTTAGTTTGTTTTCCAAAGTGGCCGTGCCATTTTACATTCCTACCAGCAGTGTGTGAGAGTTCCAATTTCTCCACATCCTCAGCAGCACTTGTTTTTTCTGACTTTTTGATTATATCCGTCCTACTGGGTTTGAAGTAATATCCCATTCTGGTTTCACTTTCCATTTCCCTGATACTAGTGATGTTGAGCATCTTTTAAATGTGCTTACTGGCCATTTGTATATCTTCCTTGGGGAAATGTCTATTCAGATTTTTTTACCATTTGAAAGTTGTTATCTTCTGTTTTTATTAATGAATGTGTTTTTTAGATTTTAGATATGACTCCATTGTCAGACATGGTTTGGAAATATTTCGCACTATTCTATGGTCTGTCTTTCACTTTCTTTTTTTTTTTTTTTTTTTTTTTTTTTGCGGTACGCGGGCCTCTCACTGCTGTGGCCTCTCCTGTTGCGGAGCACAGGCTCTGGACGCGCAGGCTCAGCGGCCATGGCTCATGGGCGCAGCCACTCCGTGGCATGTGGGATCCTCCCGGACTGGGGCATGAACCCGTGTGCCCTGCGTCTGCAGGCGGACTCTCAACCACTGCGCCACCAGGGAAGCCCTCATTTTCTTGATCGTGTCCTTTGAAGCAAAAAAGGTTTTAATTTTAATGAAGTCCAATTTATCTATTTTTTCTTTTATTCCTTGTACTTTTGGTGTCATATCTAAGAATCCATTGCCTAATCCAAGGTAATGAAGATTTCCTGCTATGTTTTCCTCTAGAAGTTTTATAGTGTTGGCTCTTACATTTAGGCCTTTGATCCATTTTGAGTTAATTTTTTTTTATATGTTGCTAGGTAAAACTACAACTTCATTCTTATGCATTGGCTTATCCAGTTGTCCCAGCACAATTTGTTGACAATACTATTCTTTGCCCCATTGAATGATCTTAGATCCTTGTTGAAAAATCAACTGACCATGAATTATGGACCTATTTTCGAATTCTCAGTTCTAATCCATTGATGCATATGTCTATCTTTATGCCAGTACTACAGGGTCTTGATTACTGTAGATGTGTAGTAAGTTTTGTTAAACTTATTCAAACTGTTTTACTCTTTATGACGCTGTTGTAAATTGAACTGTGTTCTTAATTTCATTTTCAGATTGCTAGTGTATAGAAATACAATAAATTTTTAAATTAGTCTTGTATTCTGAAAACTTGCTGCACTCATTTATTCATTCCAATAATTTTTTAGTGGACTTCTTAGGATTTTGTACATACAAGATTATGTCATCTGTGAATAGAGATAACTTTACTTCATCCTTTCCAATATGGATGTCATTTATTTATTTCATTTTCTTGCCCCGGCCAGAACATCTGGTAAAATATTAAATAAAAGTGGCAGAGTGTACATACTTCTGTTGTTCTTTATCTTAGGAGGAAAGTATGCACTTTTGGTACTATTAATATGATGTTAACTGTATGTTTTTCCTAAATACACTTTATCATGCTGAGGAGATTCCCTTCTGTTCCTGGTTTGTTGAGGTTTTTTTTTTTTTTTTTTTTTTTTTTTTTATCATGAAAGGGTATTGGATTTTGCCAAGTGCTTTTTCTTCAACTATTGAGATAATCATTTTTTTTGAATTCTGTTGATATGGTATATTACAGTAATTGATTTTCATACGTTAAATATCCTCTTTATTTCTCTTCCATATTTCCACCTTATTATAGCACTTATATTTTATTATAGTCTGTGTCTCCCCAATAGAATATGAGCCTGATGAAGGTAGATACTGCATCTACAATAGATTCTTGACTTTCAGGAGGGAGATCTTTGTGGATCCTGGAATATCTGAATCCCTCTGCCAAATGCCACTGAGAAAAAAGAGAAAAACAAATTGGATAGAGCTTGTATTCTGGGTAGTCGTGGGGCCCAATCACTAGACAAGTGTCTTTTTCTTGTGTACCAATCTTCAGGCAAGTAATTTGAATTTGTGCTTCAGCAAAACAACAAACCAGGGACCTTCAGGATCACTCTTGATAGCGTAAACATTCATTGCTACATTCTCTAAGGCCATAGACCACTTGTGTTCATCCCTACAGTACCTGGCATGAAAGTTTGTTCCTTTTATTAGGACTGTGTATTCTGTGCTAGGCACTGGGTTAGTTGCTGAGATTACAGAAATGCATGAAATAGGGTTCTTACCTCTAGGAGCTCAGAGTCAGTGGAGGGAAAGAGACAATTAAAATACAGGGTGAAAGTGGTATGATGGTGCAAGCACCACAGAAGGGGAGAGAATGAGGCTTCCTATAGTAAGTGGGGTGTGAGCTCTGCTCTCACCACCTTCAGTGGCATTTCTGGCCCACTCTTTCCTAGAATAATGTAGGAACCTCCTAACTGACCTCTCTGCTTCTACCTTGCTACCCATGCAGTCCGTTCTCAGTACACCACCCAGAGTGATACTTTAAAAGCTTAAGTGGGCTTATGTCTCTCTTCTACTCACAATTCAGACTGACTGCCTATCTTTCCAGAGTTAAAGACCAAGTTGTCACCTTGGTTCACAAGTTCTGCCTGATCTGACCTTTCACTCTCTCTCTGACCTCTTCTCCTTCTTTTGCTCTTGATAACTCCACTGCATGAACTCTGATCTCCTGCTGGTCTTCCAACATATCAGACTCACTCTGCTCTAACTTGGGGCCCTTGTATTTGTGGGTTCCTCTTCCAGAATGCTCTTCCCAGATATCATTCCCTCACTCTCTGCAGGCCTCTGATCAAAGCCTTTAGGAGAAAGTCCTACAACTACTCTACAGAAACTGATGGACTCCTTCCCTGCTCCCTTCCCACCTGAACGTGCTTCATTTTTCTCTATACCACTCACCCATTTATTGTCTGTATTCCCTAAGTAGAATATAAGTTCCATGAAGTCAGAGATATTTTTGCCCATTTTGTTCATTATTGTTACTCCCATTCCCTAGCATGCTTCCTGACACATAGTAGGTACTCATTAAATATTTGCTGACCCAGCTAATATACTGCCATTCCAGAGGATGAGTGGGAGTGACTTAGTAAGAAGAAATGAGCTGGGATAGGAGGTAGACTGGGTGTTTATTGAATTGAATGATTTAATTTCCCCTTGTGTGGGTTTGGGTTTTGGACTAGATGGTTGCTGATGCCCACTTTCATCCAATCAACCCTGAAATAACACAACAAAATGACAATTTAGCAGCTCAGAGAGGATCAAGAGTCTGTGTGAAGGCCACTGACAGCTTGAAGCAATCTGAGGGTGTAGGGGTGCCTGAAGTTTGGTGGCACCAAAACCTATTACCAGGCAGTGAAGATGGTTCCTGAGATCACAGCTGAATTATGGATGCTACCCAGCACTATTTAGGAAGGCACCTGGTTCTCTCATCCCAAGAACAGCCCCTGCACCAATCACAAAGCTCAAAGTTTATAAAAGACATCCCCAACATAATGTATAATTAATAACTGTTGTTTATTGAGTGCTTCCCTTATGCCTTGCTCAGTGCTGGGAGCTTTATAATGTTCTCTCTTATAACCCTGTGAGATAGGTACTATTGTCATCTTCATTTTATGGATTAGAAAAACAGGTGCTGAAAAAATTCATAACTTGCCTAGGGCCATGGGGCTGGTAAGTGGCTAAGCTAGTAAATTTTAATTCCAGTCTGATGGAGTCTAAAACCCATGTTCTTGGCCATATTGTGTATTCTCCAGATCAGCCACCTGCAACAAATATTTTACCTTTGAGGGCAAGAACACATCCCTCCAGTTTCTGTACTTTTCTGCTTTCAGAAATGAGGTTTGGGATTTTCCAGAAGCTGCAGGTGTGTATTTACCAAACAGCTTTGATAGGACAAGGGCAGAGGACAGTAGAGGCCAGGACACAGCCCTAACTGTATTAGTTATGATTTAATATATAATATTGTCAAAACTCAATTAGGGAAGTCATTAGGAGTGCAAAGGGCGAGGCAGATTAAGAAGGTAATGCTTCTTAGAATAAATATATTCTTGTCTAGGAAATGTGTTTTCTATAATTATTTTGGGAGTCCAGGCTCCATAAACTTTATTGAAAGGAGCCTGATATAGACTGGGGAGAGAGTTTGGAATAGCCCAAGTTCCCTTAGGGAAAGAGCAGGAGGTGTGTATTGAAGTGTGATGGTGAGTTTCTGTAATTCTCCTGCAGAGAATTAGGGGGCTAGACGGGAGGGTGTGAGCTTGAGAAAAAGAAATGCAGACCACAAGTGATTGTAGGTTTTTCAGAGGGTTTATAAACGTTGTTTGCAGTTCAGATGATAAAAAGATTCTTCCTTTTGGGGTTGGTGGTTCTTTTCATAGGCAGCTGGCAGGGGGGCTCACCTCACGGAGACTGTTCTTGGGATTAAGGAACCCAGTATTTTCAGAAGAAGTAGTGCTGCAGTTTCTGGTTATATCATGGGCAATGTTGTGACATCTCTGGATTATGTTAAGGGACAGTGTTGTGACACCCCTGGATTACATCATGGGCAGTGCTGTGAGGCCCCTTGGTTTTCAGCACACTGTGAAGCATTGTGGAAAGAGTTGTGGCATTTGAAGTTAGAGAAGAACCACTCATAGGGGACCTAACATATCTGAGCCCTGGTGCACATCCCTCTACGTGTATTATCCTTTGATAACATCTGCCTCCTGGGGTGATCCTTAGAGTCCTGACCAAGGCTGGAGGGGAACCCTGGGAATATTGAGAAAGCTATGACTTTGTCCAGCTTTCAGGGACTTGCCTCTAAGCCTCTTTTTAAAAAATTAATTAATTTATTTATTTTTGGCTGCGTTCGGTCTTCGTTGTGGTGCGCGGGCTTCTCATTGCGGTGGCTTCTCTTGTTGCGGAGCACAGGCTCTAGGCACGCAGGCTTCAGTAGTTGTGGCATGTGGGCTCAGTAGTTGTGGCACGTGGGCTCTAGAGCGCAGGCTCAGTAGTTGTGGCGCATGGGCTTAGTTGCTCCGTGGCATGTGGGATCTTCCCGGCCCAGGGCTCGAACCCGTGTCCCCTGCATTGGCAGGCGGATTCTTAACCACTGCACCACCAGGGAAGCCCTAAGCCTCTTTAAGATGAGAAAAATACTCAGGATTCTCATGAGGCTAAAATGAGTTTTTGTAGGCTTTTAAGTCAATTAACAACAAGTTCAACAAAGTGGGAGGTTGTGAAGAAAGCATGATATTTTGGCCTCTTAGCTTTATCAGCAGCCTGTTTTGTGGTGGAACGTGTGTGTGTTTAGAAGGCAGTGGGGAGGAGTCGAGGCCCTTGAGACTCTGTGAGGCTGTTGCACTGCCTCCACGTGGCATAGGCACCCCACACCAGGGGGAACTCTCTTCTCACCTGCTCAACCTAACATCCCCTACACCACCCTTCACCCCAGACCCGGCTGCCCACTCTCCAGGTGCATCTTTACATTTTTCTTTATTTGGACTTGAGTTTGGTTCCTCCATTCAATGTCTTAATTGAGTTCCCCCTTGACTGAGTTTCCTTACTCCATCAGAATTTAACTTGCAAAGAAAGCTGTCTGACATATCATTAATACTGCTTAATTCTTACAGTGCATTCTAACAGGGGCTTTATGGAGACAATGTCTCACTCCATGAAAGAACTCCAAAGATGACTACTGCAGTCACTGGGCAGGTCAGTGGTCCAGGTCCATGTTCACCTGACCATAGAGAGGAAGATCTGGCTGGGAGAGCCATCACCCTGAGAACAGGTGGGAGGAAATAGGGAAGTGGGAAGGAAGAAAGCCCCATTGTGTAGGAGATGCTATTGTGCAGGGTATGTTGGGCTCTGTGTATGTATCACAAGCTAATTAGGAGAATAGATTAAGCTGCTTTGGTGTCAAAATAGCTGTGGGGAAAACAACCTTAATAGCAGGTTGCAGATGAAAGAAAATGAAATGGGAAAGAAATGAGGAGCATTTAAAAGAAAACAATCAGGCTGGAGGGAATGGAGAGAGGAGGACAAAGCAGAGCGTTTAAAATATTAAAGAAGTTGGTATGGGGTGGCATATGCATTTCTGATGAGCACCAGGGGAAGAGAGCCTAGTCCCACATTTCCTCAGCCTCAGTGTTTGTCATGTTCAAAGCCTCAAAGTTCCTAGGGGACAGGAGACAGGAGAAGGGAGGTGGTAAGAAACTTTTGGGGCTCAGCCAGGAGGAGTAGCTTTAGGTGGCCAGGCTGTACTCTGTTCCTGCTGCGTCTCAGCTCTGCTACTCCCTGTGATTCTGTGCCCATTTTTCCTCTTTTCATTCCTCACAGTGAGATCCCTGGTCCTTCCACCCCCTCAGGGCTTTCATCACCATCCCTTGGTGCATGACTCTCAAATCTGGGTTTCCAGTCCAGGTGGATCTCCTGAGTTCTCCAGCTGCTACCCACCCCATCCTGCATTATCTTACCTCACACATCTAAGATGGACTCACTTCTCTCCCCATGATGCCCATACATGCTTCTCCTCCAAACTTCCCCATCGCAGCAATAGTACTGCCATCCACGCAGTCACCCAAGCCAGAATACTTGTAATCTTTCTTGACTCTCCTCTCTCCCATCAATCACTGCATTCTGTTGACTCTACCTTCTATATGTACCTCAAGCCAGCTCAGCATTTCTCTTCACCTCACTGCCAGTCTCTTGGTCATCACTTACCTGTACAGCTGCAGTAGCCCAAAGAATTGTTCTGCTCCATTATCCCTACTCCCCAAACCATTCCCCACATAGCTCCTTCTGTAACAAATCTAATCGTGTTACTCTCCTTTCTAAAAACCTTCATTACTCCTTTGCTGTTCTGGATACTTATCGCTGCATAAAAATACTACTCCAAAACTTAGTAGCTTAAGACAACAGTTATTTTATTATATCTCATAAATTGTGGGTCAAGAATTCAGGCAGCGTTCAGCTGGGCAATTCTTCTGTTCCATGGGGCATCAACAGAGGTCATTTGGTCATATTCAGCTGGTAATGGGCTGGTCTAAATCCAAGAGGGCTCCACTTACATATATGGCACTTTAGTGGGGAGGACCAAAAGGCTGGGCTTAGATGGGACTGTCAGCTGGAGCACCCACATGTGGCCCCTCCAGCATGGTGGTCTTAGGGTAGTTGGTCTTCTTACACAGCGGTTCATGGTCCAAGAGTGAGAGTTCTAGTGAAGAAGGTTGAAGCTATGTGGTGTTTCATGATTCAGTCTCATAAGTCATATGCCATCATTTCCATAGTACTGTATTGGTTGAAGGACTTACAAACCTGCCAAGATTCAAGGAGGACAGACAAAGACCCTACCTCTCAGAGGGAGGAGTGCAGCCATGTCTTTAGAGGACGGCCTTGGTATCATGGCGTGTGTGGCCCTTCATGGGCTGGCCGCTGCTGGCCTCCTCTCTGCTCACCATTCCCTAACTTATTGGATTTTATGCTCCAAGGGTCCAGCCATCCTTAGCAACTTCTAACTCCTTGAGTATTCTGAGCTCTCTTGCACTGTTGGATTCCTCCCTCTTTTTTTTTTTTTTTTTTTTTTTGCGGTACGCGGGCCTCTCACTGCTGTGGCCTCTCCCATTGCGGAGCACAGGCTCCGGACGCGCAGGCTCAGCAGCCATGGCTCACGGGCCCAGTCGCTCCGCAGCATGTGGGATCTTCCCGGACTGGGGCACGAACCTGTGTCCCCTGCATCGGCAGGCGGGCTCACAACCACTGCGCCACCAGGGAAGCCCCCTCCCTCTTTTTAGAGTGGCTTTCTTACCCCTTCTTCATCTGACAAACTCCTGTTTCCCTTCAAGTCTCAGCTTAAGTGCTATTTCCTGTAGGAGACCTTCCATGAATCTGTTAGGCTAGGTTAGGTGGTTTCCCATGTGGCCAAATAAGACTCATCAGTATTGTAATTACAGTCTACATCTCTCACTAAACTGAAAGTCATTAGAGCACAAGACTATGTCACATTCACCTTTTTATCTTCAGGATCTAACACAAGACCTGGCATGTATTAATTGCCCAATCTATGTTTATTGAATTCCATAGTCTCTCTGGGTCTCAGTTTCCTCATTTGTAAATTTGGAAAGCAAATAGATTTATCCAATATGCCATTGTCTCACTCACTTGCTTCCTCAGCGTAGAATTGGAAAGGATCCTGAAGCTACAACTGGGCTCAGCAAGAAGGAGGATTGTGATCCATTAGTGATATCTGCCATGGGCACAGCAGAGGCAAGAGGTAGCTTGTATGCTGTGCATTTGACATACCTAGATTAGATCATCTCCAACTTTAAATGTCTGTCCATAGCACTATCTATATCACATCCACCTAGAATCCTAGACTAAGAGCTGGAAGTTTCCCATGGGATCACTCAGTCCAATATTCTCATTGCATAGATGAGAACACTAACACTCAGAGAGAAAGTGATTCACCTGAAGTCTGAACCTGACTCCAGGGTGAGATCTATTATAATTTGCAGTCATGTAAACAGGGCAGGAATTGAGGTTTAGTATCTAACAGTAGATGTTAACCCCAGCTCAGTATTAATTTCCTCTCGTCAATTCTGAAGTTTCAGACAACTTGGCAATAGAACAGACTAGGTTTGAATTCAGAGCACAGTCACTTCCTAGCTGCATGTTCTTGAAAAAATTACTTGACTTTACTAAACTTCAGCTTTCTCTGCTGCAAAATGTGGGTAATAATAATACCTACCATATAAGTGAGATAATACAGGGAGAGCTCTTTTTAATTGTTTCTGGAACATAGTTAGGACTCAACTGTTAACTATTATTAGTAACAGTTTAGTATCATGACCACCTGTACTATCATCACAAGGCTTTGACCTGGCTTACTGCCTCGAGTAAGCCTCCCTCGAGGCCTGGGCGGCATGGGTCACAAGGCACAGGGCACATGTCATCTGAATTCTCAGGGCTGACTTGAGACCTGTTAAGGAAAATTTAAAGAGTCCCATTTCCCCCAACCAGAAAGCTTTGCAGCTGAACCCAGTGACAAATTGTGGCTTGCACCTGGGAACTCTCTATCCCACTATCAGAGTAGAGACATTTTCAATCAGGATTTCTATAAGGGAGAAAGGAAAGCTCATCTAACAGGCCAGCTGCTTTATCAGATCTAAATACTTTTGTCTTTGGGGAAGAGAAGGAAGAAATGGTAACAGTCAACAGAAAACAATTGACTTCAGACAAGTTTTACATACATACATACACACACAAGCAAATATATACACATACACACATACACATACACACATATATATATATAGATATTTTCCCCACCTATTAGGGGACAGGATCAGAGTTCCCTGGGGTTTGGGAGTTTGTTCCTAAATGTTGAATAGTAATCAATTAAGGTAAGCTGATTATGAAGTTTAAAAAATAAATAATTTGGGAAAAAGATCAATAGAGGGTTATAACTGCAGAGGCTGGCACTGCGGTGAGGACTTGGGGAGCGGCAGGAATGGTTAGGTGTTGATCTAATTTCTGGACAGCTAATGAGTGAAGCTCTCCAGGCAACAATGGCAAATGCACTTCTAATCATCTCCATATTAAATTTAGCATCAAGGAGAGGGGCACTTCTCTCTCCTCAATTTCATAAGAATGTGATTACCATGGATATAAAAAAAAAGTTGAAGGAAACAGAATTTGATTTGAACTTCATAGTCTATTTCAGAGTGAAAATTATGTTGTATTTGTAGGGTTTTTGTGGATAAGTTTCCAGGGACTCTAAATTGTGATTGAACCAAGTTCATCTTGTACTTTACCTCCCTCCCTTTCCCCTTTCCAGGAGGTTTAAGTCTGCTGATAATGAAGCAAGAGGGAGAAAAAAATAAAGCAGTGGAGTGTGAGGAGGATGCCATGCTGAGAGTGAGGAGGAAAGGTGCTTTGGCAACACTGCAGTGTAAAGGATTTCAGGCTGGTGTAACAGGGGAAGTGAGCCCCTTGGTTGGCGATGCACCCTCTGTCAGCCTGCGAATGGGGCTCTATGATTTTGGAACAAGCAAGTTGGACACAACCAAAAAGGAGTATCTCTAAATTGTAAATCTAGTGGTTGGAAGTTGGCTTTAGTGCTGACATGTAATAGGCTGCAATTCCATTGATAGTCATCCAGGTTGGGACAACTCCAAATCCTCTTCTTTCTCTGGTCCCTCTCCTTCACCTTTTGACTAAAATGTTTTGTATTCAGACACAAAGAATTTGAAAAGTTCTATGGGCATCTGGACCTGGAAAGGTCTCTTCTCTCCTAAGATTCTTAATAATTTGGAGGAATAGTGAAGGAAAATAAAGGGGGGAGAAATAGGGCACCTCTGGCTTTGACAGTGAAAGTGCCTGTAGTTTTCCTGTCTTACATTGTGTAAACAGGCTGTGCTTTGTAGCTCTCACCCTGTGGTATTTGAGATTTATTTTTTATAACAAAGATGCTTTTTTGGAATATGCTTACAAATTTATCTCCTTCTTTAGGGAGGGGCCTTCTTTGAACATGCTCTTACCTTTAGTAAGTAATTTAAGAAATATACTCCCTTGGTCTGGCTAAACATTAGATAGCAGTGTAATTCAAGGGATGTATTTAATTGTGAAATTGACCCAGAGCCCCATTTAGCATCATCATCTAGGCCAGACAGGGCCAGGCTGACGTCAGCAGGAGTCTGGCTGCCTGAGGAGTTGGGACAGAGCTTGCTTGATTAAGGTGTTTCCTGGGAAATGGAATTAAGCCTAATGATTTCCAGTGGAAGGGACTGCTAATTGGGAAGGCAATGCTGCTTAATTGGGACACTTGCAGGTAATTAAAGGCTCCCTCCTGATGGCCTTCTCTGTACTTACGACTCTGGGAGGTTAAGACGATGTGGAGAATATGGGTGTTCTCAGCCCCTGTGCTGCATCTTGGCCTTAATCCTCTGTCCAAGGCCTCTCAACTAGGCCACTTTTCTACTCTTTGGCAAACAGTGCTTTACGTGAGGCCTTCTATGGACTTTTAGGAGCTTGAGTGAGTTTAGGTCTCTGACGCTAATCTACTTCTGGGAGTCTAGTGAGCTCCCTGGAAATGGGTGAAAAAGGCTGTGAGGTAACATGGCAGTGCCCAGGAGGGGCCCTGTGTTTTGATCTTGACACCAGACCCCGGAGACTTCTGTATCAAGTGACTCTGGCTGAATGGGACTTAAGGTTGAAGATGTCACCTTCTGCAGAGATGGGCAGGCCCAGCCCCATGTGGGAAGGGAGCCCTGGTGGAAAATACTCTGGATTAAGAGTTGGATAAATTGATTTCTAGATCCAAGTCTATTGCCAATAGGCATTGTGACTCACCTCTTTAGGCCTCACTTTTTTCAACTGTAAAATGGGAATGATTCTATCTACTTTTTTCAACTGTAAAATGGGAATGATTCTATCTAATTATGGACAATAAAAAGATCCTTTCATTCTAGGTGCTGGGTAAGGGACTGGAGAAGGGTGAACTTTTAATCTATGTTCTAAGGAACTCAGTCTGGTGAGGTAGACAAACCTGTAAATCAACACTTGCCATTTGGTATTACAGGTCGTACTAGACAATAGAGGAGCAGACCAGTTATCAGAGAAGAACAAAGAAGGCTTCAGAGGGAGGTAACATTTAACTGAGTGTTTATGAACAGATAAGGCAGAGAGAGAAAGCATCCCAGGCAGAGAGAAGAGCATACGCAAAGGCACAGGCATGCAAACCCTATGGCACACCCAGGAGTTGTCTCTGGTGGTGCATTTCTGTTGAGGAGGAAGGATGTGCATTTTGGGGAAAGAGAAGAGTGGGGGGAATACGAGACAGTGAAGGTCACAGGAGATGGATCACGAAAGGCCATATACATTACTCTAGGGAGATTGGTTGGACTTTTTCTAATAGGCAGTGGATGGTTGTTGAAATGTTCAGTGTGGGAGGGACAGAGTCACAACCGAGTCTGGGGAAAGGCACTCTGATAGAAGTGACTATGGGGGAGCTGGATTGGAGAGGCCAGGCTGGAGGCAGGGAGACTGCTACGATAGTCCAGAAGATGGGTGGCAAGTCCCTAACTTCAGGCAAAGCCAGTGGGAAGTGAGAGGAGAGAATGATTTGAGTTTGTATCATGGGTTGCTTTGTGTGCTGGTATTTATATTTTTAAGCTTTTGAGAACTCTGCGATCACAGCCCCATTATAGCTCTTGCTTCCCTTTCAGCCAAAGGCGCCTTGCTCATACTCCTTTACCTGCTCTAACACTTTGCTTTGCAGAGAGAGGCTCCTGGACCCGACTTTCCAAAGGAGCCTTTGGCAAGGCTTGGGACTCCCCACTCAATGTCCTCAGACAAGAGGAGTAAGATAGGACAAGAATTTGAGGCCTCTGGCTTTCCCGGGAGGCTTAGGAAAGAGAGCTCTGGCAACCCACAGGAACGCAGCCCAGTGCTTGAGTTTCAGTAGGTTTGGAAAAAACACCTGATTGAAAAGCAGCAGAGATGGGGAAGCTCAAAGGTGAACTGGAGCTGTCAGTAATTGCAGCTTTCACTGTGACAGTCATCTCATGTTCTCTCCTTTCATAGCTGGCGGTTTGGGTAATAGGCACAGTATTCATGCCTCAATGGATAAGGTAGGGGCCCATTTCCAATTTTTTTTTTTTTTGAAAAGCTGTTCCCAAGGATTGGGTCACCTTAAAAGCTCTGTATAGGCTGTTGATGCCAGTGCAAACTCTTGGGAATAAAGCTATTACCTTCTAGGCCCCATCAAAAAGCATCTTCAGTGTTGAAGCTTTTTGACGTGTTCAGCTATGATTCTCTATAAAGTGCTTCTTTGAATAGCCCATGTGCAGAGTGTGAGTTAATGGGGATGAGGTAAGGTAGACGGGGGATTTTCTTGCTTTTCCATCTGAAGAAGCAGAGACCTATCCCTCCCCCTCTTAACTCTTATAGCACTGACTATCGGGACCACCCTTTAGCTGAGAATGCCTTAGACTGAGATTGTAACGTGTATGTCCATGTGACAGTGTTGCTTGGTACATTTTCAGAATTCTCATTCCTAAGTGAAGTTTAGTTCCTTTCAACTTATTTTATTTCCTTCTGAAGTCCTAAGTTAAAAGAACCCCATTAGGACTTCCCTGGTGGCGTAATGGTTGAGAGTCCACCTGCGGATGCAGGGGACACGGGTTCGTGCCTCGGTCCGGGAAGATCCCACATGCTGCAGAGCGGCTGGGCCCGTGAGCCATGGCTGCTGAGCCTGCACGTCTGGAGCCTGTGCTCTGCAATGAGAGAGGCCACAGCAGTGAGAGGCCCGCGTGCAGCAAAAAAAAAAAAAAAAAAAAAAAAAGAACCCCAATTAGAGCAGGCGTCTAAAAGGGCCTTTCTTGTTTGGGGAACCACAGGCTGACCTGCCTTTTCTCCCCAGCCCCTTGAGGTCAGGAGCCTGTGTTTCCTGCTGTGGCCTCCATGTGCCCAGGCAGTGAAGCAGCTAGAATTTCTTTAGGACAGGCTCTTCACTGACCATATGACATTGATTTCACCCATGGTGTGGGAGAGTCAGTCTTATTACCTTGGTATATACTTGCTGGATGAATGAACAAATGAATTTACTTTATTCTGGTAAAGTGTTTTCCAAATGGGAAAAATAGGGACAGTGCTATAAAGTTTATGCCCAGACATCTTGCCAAAACCACAGAAAGGGCTGTCCTGCCGAAGTAAGTAACTTCCCATTGTGCCTACCCAGTGTGCCATAATCCAGCCTCTGTGGACTTCTGTGGCCTCTTCTTGCTTTGCTGTCCCCTTTGCTGGCTCTGTGTCAGCTGTACTAACCACCTGTCATAGTCCTGCCCCAGGGACACAGCACAGACTGTTCCTCTGACTGGGGTGCTCTTTTTCTCCATATCCAGCTAATTCTCACTCATCCTTCAGTTGGCCCTATGGAGGTCTTGTGACCCCTAATCTAAACTAGGTTCCCTCTCTTCACTCCACCATCCACCCCCCACTCTCACTTCACAGCCCTTATTAAAATTTGTTGGTCCATGTCTACATGTTGAGATTATTGACTTAGACTGTCTGCCTAGACTCTAAACTCCCAAGGGCAAGCACCTTGTCTATCTTATTTTCCAGTAAATTCTAGTTTGCAACTCAGTGCCTGGAACACAGTAGTTGCTTAACAAATATCTTTTGAGGATATGAATGACTTTTAGTCTAGCGTGGCAGCCAACGTGGGCAGAGCTGGAAAGCATTAGCCACAGTGCAGATGGTCTAGGTCTGGCCCATCTCAGAAACAATGATGACCACACTGCTTCTAGAACCTTCCTGTGTCTACCCTATAGGGGCCATTAGAGTGGGGCAAAGAGGCTCGCTCATTTCTGATATTTCTGACTCAGTAGTAGTTCTGCTTTGGCTTCTCCCATCTTCTTTGAGTCCTGACAGTGCCCTTGGTGTTTTCCTCTGTTCCTGCAGGGTTGGGTGGTCTGATGGGCTGGGAGTCAGGGTGGGGAAGGAGGAGGGCAGAAATTGGCCAGATTGGAGGCTGGCAGAGCTGTTTCCTTAGCAGGATGTCTGTTGATGAAATACTTAAGAGTCAGTTGTGAGAGGTTATTAATCTCACTTAAGCCTGATTAGGATGTGATTGGATTTGGGCTGAGACTGTCCAAGTCAAGCCTGGCCCACTTGATAGTCTACTCAGCAGCAGGCTTGTATCACACAGACTGGCTTTCACATTGGGACAGAAGGAGAGCTTCTGGAACCTCTAGGAAGAAGGGTCCAGATGCAGTGACTATTCAGGACCCCAGCCCCAGGGAGCTTCACAGATTGTAGGGAACTAACTTCTGCTGACTTCTTGGGAAGATGTGACATTCACAATAGGGAGATTATTAGTCGTCACAGTTATGGGATTATTACCTTGCAAAAAGATACTTTCATCATCTTCCTACTGAGGAGGTATTGGGAGAGGACTTGGTACTCAGTGTTGAGCCAAGGGAGCAAGTTGGCATGAGCAGCTTCCTGGCTCTTACTGAGGGGCAGGTAGATTCCTTAACAGACAGGAGTATTGGCCAGTCCTGGCAGGCTGCTCAGGGCTCCAGCTGTTGAAAATCATGGCTCAGCTGTTGTTATCATAGGGAACAATGAATGAAGTCATTAGCATGTGGGCCAGACAGGCTGGGCCAACCATGAAACTATGAGTCCAAGCCTGGACTCAGAGCTGCAGAGGCCTGGGGAGCCTTTAGCTACTGAGTGGTAGGAAAATGTTAGCAGTCATACCCCTGCTTTTGTCCATAACATGTGCCTGAATGTACAGGTGAAAGTCAGACGTGATTAGGTGGATGTTGAATGATGGATGTTGAACGATAGACATGTGTTATAAGAGTGTGTCTGTTCTCAGAGAACTGAAAATGTAACAAAATCCTTAAAGCCTCTTACCATTTAAACATACTCTTAAATGGTATGGTCATGTTTCATGTGTGTTATTTTAAAAAATAGAATTTACTTTTATGAAGGTAATATATGCACAATCATTAAATACTTACAGTGGAAAGTAGCAGTCAAATGTCCCCCCTCTCCTTACCTTGTCCCTTTTCAGTTCTGTCCCCCAGAGTCGACTGCTTTCCACATCTTTAATATTTCTTTGGGAACTTAACTCTGTTTTTATAGATAATATGCTAATACTGCCATTTCTTTCTGTTTATTTATTTATTGAGATAGAGCTGATGTACAATGTTATATGTTACAGATGTACAACATAGTGATTCACAATTTTTATTTTTTTAATTTTATTTTTTAATTTTTTTTTAGATTATATATATATATATATTTTATTATTAGTTTCTGCTTTATAACAAAGTGAATCAGTCATACATATACATCTGTTCCCACACCCTTCCCTCTTGTGTCTCCCTCCGTCCCACCCTCCCTATCCCACCCCTCCAGGCGGTCACAAAGCACCGAGCTGATCTCCCTGTGCTATGCGGCTGCTTCCCACTATCTATCTACCTTACGTTTGATAGTGTATATATGTCCATACCTCTCTCGCTTTGTCACAGCTTACCCTTCCCCCTCCCCATATCCTCAAGTCCATTCTCAAGTAGGTCTGTGTCTTTATTCCTGTCTTACCCCTAGGTTCTTCGTGACATTTTTTTTTCTTAAATTCCATATATATGTGTTAGCATATGGTATTTCTCTTTCTCTTTCTGACTTACTTCACTCTGTATGACAGACTCTAGGTCTATCCACCTCATTACAAATAGCTCAGTTTCGTTTCTTTTTATGGCTGAGTAATATTCCATTGTATATATGTGCCACATCTTTATCCATTCATCTGGTGATGGACACTTAGGTTGTTTCCATCTCCGGGCTATTGTGAATAGAGCTGCAATGAACATTTTGGTACATGCCTCTTTTTGAATTATGGTTTTCTCAGGGTATATGCCTAGGAGTGGGATTGCTGGGTCATATGGTAGTTCTATTTGTAGTTTTTTAAGGAACCTCCATACTGTTCTCCATAGTGGCTGTACCAATTCACATTCCCACCAGCAGTGCAAGAGTGTTCCCTTTTCTCCACACCCTCTCCAGCATTTATTGTTTCTAGATTTCTTGATGATGGCCATTCTGACTGGTGTGAGATGATATCTCATTGTAGTTTTGATTTGCATTTCTCTAATGATTAATGATGTTGAGCATTCTTTCATGTGTTTGTTGGCAGTCTGTATATCTTCTTTGGAGAAATGCCTATTTAAGTCTTCTGCCCATTTTTGGATTGGGTTGTTTGTTTTTTTGCTATTGAGCTGCATGAGCTGCTTATAAATTTTGGAGATTAATCCTTTGTCAGTTGCTTCATTTGCAAATATTTTCTCCCATTCTGAGGGTTGTCTTTTGGTCTTGTTTATGGTTTCCTTTGCTGTGCAAAAGCTTTGAAGTTTCATTAGGTCCCATTTGTTAATCTTTGTTTTTATTTCCATTTCTCTAGGAGGTGGGTCCAAAAGGATCTTGCTGTGATTTATGTCATAGAGTGTTCTGCCTATGTTTTCCTCTAAGAGTTTGATAGTTTCTGGCCTTACATTTAGGTCTTTAATCCATTTTGAGCTTATTTTTGTGTATGGTGTTAGGGAATGATCTAATCTCATACTTTTACATGTCCCTGTCCAGTTTTCCCAGCACCACTTATTGAAGAGGCTGTCCTTTCTCCACTGTACATTCCTGCCTCCTTTATCAAAGATAAGTTGACATATGTGCGTGGGTTTATCTCTGGGCTTTCTATCCTGTTCCATTGATCTATCTTTCTGTTTTTGTGCCAGTACCACACTGTCTTGATTACTGTAGCTTTGTAGTATAGCCTGAAGTCAGGGAGCCTGATTCCTCCAGCTCCGTTTTTCGTTCTCAAGATTGCTTTGGCTATTCGGGGTCTTGTTTTTCCAAACAAATTTTGAAATTTTTTGTTCTAGTTCTGTGAAAAATGCCAGTGGTAGTTTGATACGGATTGCATTGAATCTGTAGATTGCTTTCGGTAGTAGAGTCATTTTCACAATATTGATTCTTCCAATCCAGGAGCATGGTATATCTCTCCATCTATTTGTATCATCTTTAATTTCTTTCATCAGTGTCTTATAATTTTCTGCATACAGGTCTTTTGTCTCCTTAGGTAGGTTTATTCCTAGATATTTTATTCTTTTTGTTGCAATGGTAAATGGGAGTGTTTTCTTGATTTCACTTTCAGATTTTTCATCATTAGTGTACAGGAATGCCAGAGATTTCTGTGCATTAATTTTGTATCCTGCTACTTTACCAAATTCATTGATTAGCTCTAGTAGTTTTCTGGTAGCATCTTTAGGATTCTCTATGTATAGTATCATGTCATCTGCAAACAGTGACAGCTTTACTTCTTCTTTTCCAATTTGGATTCCTTTTATTTCCTTTTCTTCTCTGATTGCTGTGGCTAAAACTTCCAAAACTAAGTTGAATAAGAGTGGTGAGAGTGGGCAGCCTTGTCTTGTTCCTGATCTTAGTGGAAATGGTTTCAGTTTTTCACCATTGAGGACGATGTTGGCTGTGGGTTTGTCATATATGGCCTTTATTATGTTGAGGAAAGTTCCCTCTATGCCTACTTTCTGCAGGGTTTTTATCATAAATGGGTGTTGAATTTTGTCAAAAGCTTTCTCTGCATCTATTGAGATGATCATATGGTTTTTCTTCTTCAGTTTGTTAATATGGTGTATCACATTGATTGATTTGCATATATTGAAGAATCCTTGCATTCCTGGAATAAACCCCACTTGATCATGGTGTATGATCCTTTTAATGTGCTGTTGGATTCTGTTTGCTAGTATTTTGTTGAGGATTTTTGCATCTATGTTCATCAGTGATATTGGCCTGTAGTTTTCTTTCTTTGTGACATCCTTGCCTGGTTTTGGTGTCAAGGTGATGGTGGCCTCATAGAATGAGTTTGGGAGTGCTCCTCCCTCTGCTATATTTTGGAAGAGTTTGAGAAGGATAGGTGTTAGCTCTTCTCTAAATGTTTGATAGAATTCCCCTGTGAAGCCATCTGGTCCTGGGCTTTTGTTTGTTGGAAGATTTTTAATCACAGTTTCAATTTCAGTGCTTGTGATTGGTCTATTCATATTTTCTATTTCTTCCTGATTCAGTCTTGGCAGGTTGTGCATTTCTAAGAATTTGTCCATTTCTTCCAGGTTGTCCATTTTATTGGCATAGAGTTGCTTGTAGTAATCTCTCATGATCTTTTGTATTTCTTCAGTGTCAGTTGTTACTTCTCCTTTTTCGTTTCTAATTCTATTGATTTGAATCTTCTCCCTTTTTTTCTTTTTCTTTTTCTTTTCTTTTCTTTTATTTTATTTTTTATTAGTTTCTGCTTTATATCCCTTTTTTTCTTGATGAGTCTGGCTAATGGTTTATCAATTTTGTTTATCTTCTCAAAGAACCAGCTTTTAGTTTTATTGATCTTTGCTATCATTTCTTTCATTGCTTTTTCATTTATTTCGGATCTGATCTTTATGATTTCTTTCCTTCTGCTAACTTTGGGGGTTTTTTGTTCTTCTTTCTCTAATTGCTTTAGGTGCAGGGTCAGGTTGTTTACTCGAGATGTTTCCTGTTTCTTAAGGTGGGATTGTATTGCTATAAACTTCCCCCTTAGAACTGCTTTTGCTGCGTCCCATAGGTTTTGGGTCGTCGTGTCTCTATTGTCATTTGTTTCTAGGTATTTTTTGATTTCCTCTTTGATTTCTTCAGTGATCACTTCGTTATTGAGTAGTGTATTGTTTAGCCTCCATGTGTTTGTATTTTTTACAGATCTTTTCCTGTAATTGATGTCTAGTCTCATAGCATTGTGGTCGGAAAAGATACTTGATACAATTTCAATTTTCTTAAATTTACCAAGGCTTGATTTGTGACCCAAGGTATGATCTATCCTGGAGAATGTTCCATGAGCACTTGAGAAAAATGTGTATTCTGTTCTTTTTGGATGGATTGTCCTATAAATACCAATTAAGTCCATCTTGTTTAATGTATCATTTAAAGCTTGTGTTTCCTTATTTATTTTCATTTTGAATGATCTGTCCATTGGTGAAAGTGGGGTGTTAAAGTCCCCTACTATGAGTGTGTTACTGTCGATTTCCCCTTTTATGGCTGTTAGTATTTGCCTTATGTATTGAGGTGCTCCTATGTTGGGTGCATAAATATTTACAATTGTTATATCTTCTTCTTGGATCGATCCCTTTATCATTATGTAGTGTCCTTCTTTGTCTCTTCTAATAGTCTTTATTTTAAAGTCTATTTTGTCTGATATGAGAATTGCTACTCCAGCTTTCTTTTGATTTCCATTTGCATGGAATATCTTTTTCCATCCCCTTACTTTCAATCTGTATGTGTCTCTAGGTCTGAAGTGGGTCTCTTGTAGACAGCATATATATGGGTCTTGTTTTTGTATCCATTCAGCCAATCTGTGTCTTTTGGTGGGAGCATTTAGTCCATTTACATTTAAGGTAATTATCGATATGTATGTTCCTATTCCCATTTTCTTAATTGTTTTGGGTTCGTTATTGTAGGTCTTTTCCTTCTGTTGTGTTTCTTGCCTAGAGAAGTTCCTTTAGCATTTGTTGTAAAGCTGGTTTGGTGGTGCTGAACTCTCTCAGCTTTTGCTTGTCTGTAAAGGTTTTAATTTCTCCATCAAATCTGAATGAGATCCTTGCTGGGTAGAGTAATCTTGGTTGCAGGTTTTTCTCCTTCATCACTTTAATTATGTCCTGCCACTCCCTTCTGGCTTGTAGAGTTTCTGCTGAGAGATCAGCTGTTATCCTGATGGGGATTCCCTTGTGTGTTATTTGTTGTTTTTGCCTTGCTGCTTTTAATATGATTTCTTTGTGTTTAATTTTTGACAGTTTGATTAATATGTGTCTTGGCGTATTTCTCCTTGGATTTATTCTGTATGGGACTCTCTGTGCCTCCTGGACTTGATTAACTATTTCCTTTCCTATATTAGGGAAGTTTTCAACTATAATCTCTTCAAATATTTTCTCAGTCCCTTTCTTTTTCTCTTCTTCTTCTGGAACCCCTATAATTCGAATGTTGGTGTGTTTAATGTTGTCCCAGAGGTCTCTGAGACTGTCCTCTGTTCTTTTCATTCTTTTTTCTTTATTTTGCTCTGCATCAGTTATTTCCACTATTTTATCTTCCACCTCACTTATCCGTTCTTCTGCCTCAGTTATTCTGCTATTGATCCCATCTAGAGTATTTTTCATTTCATTTATTGTGTTTTTAATCGATGCTTGATTCATCTTTAGTTCTTCTAGGTCCTTGTTAACTGTTTCTTACATTTTGTCTATTCTATTTCCAAGATTTTGGATCATGGAAATAGAATCTTGGATCATCTTTACTATCATTATTCTGAATTCTTTTTCAGGTAGACTGCCTATTACCTCTTCATTTGTTAGGTCTGGTAGGTTTTTATCTTGCTCCCTCACCTGCTGTGTGTTTTTCTGTCTTCTCATTTTGCTTATCTTACTGTATTTGGGGTCTCCTTTTTGCAGGCTGCAGATTTGTAGTTGCCGTTGTTTTTGGTGTCTGTTCCCAGTGGCTAAGGTTGTTTCAGTAGGTTGTGTAGACTTCCTGGTGGGGGGGACTCGTCCCTGTGTTCTGGTGGTTGAGGCTCGATCTTGTCTTTCTGGTGGACAGGTCCACATCTGGTGGTGTGTTTTGGGGTGCCTGTCGCCTTATTGTGTTTTTAGGCAGCCTCTCTCCTAATGGGTGGGGTTGTGTTCCTGTCTTGCTAGTTGCTTGGCATAGGGTGACCAGCACTGTAGCTTGCTGGTCGTTGACTGAAGCTGGGTGCTGGTGCTGAGATGGAGATCTCTGGGAGATTTTTGCCACTTGATATTATGTGGAGCTGGGAGGTCTCTTGTGGACCCGTGTCCTGAAGTTGGCTCTCCCACTTCAGAGGCACAGCACTGACTCCTGGCTGCAGCACCAAGAACTTTTCATCTACCCGGCTCAGAATAAAAGGGAGAAAAAGTAGAAAGAAAGAATTAGTAGAAGAAAGAAAGAGAGAGAGAGAAAGAAAGGAAGAAGGAAAGAAAGGAAGGAAGGAAGAAAGAAAGAAAGAAAGGAGGGAGGGAGGGAGGAAGGACGGAAAGAAAGAAAGAAAGGAGGGAGGGAGGGAGGAAGGAAAGAAAAAGAAAGAGTGAAAGGAAGAAGGGAGGGAGGGAGGAAGGAAAGAAAGAAAGAAAGACAGACAGACAGGAGGGAGGAAGGAAAGAAAGAAAGAAAGAAAGGGGCGGAGGGAGGGAGGGAGGAAGGGACGGTAGGAAAAAAAGAAAGAGAGAAGATAAAGTAAAATAGAATAAAGTATAAAATATAGTAGCGTTATTAAAAATAAAAAAGTAATTATTGAAAAAAAACAAAAACAAAACAAAACAAACAAAAAAAAAACAGATGGATAGAACCCTGGGACCTATGGTGGAAGCAAAACTATACAGAGAAAATCTCACACAGATGCATACACATACACATTCACAAAAAGAGAACAGGGGGAAAAATTCGAAAATCTTGCTCTCAAAGTCCACCTCCTCAGTTTGGGATAATTCGTTGTAAAAAGAGGAAAAGGGGAAAAAGTCTGAAATCTTGCTCTCAAAGTTCACCTCCTTAATTTGGGATGATTCGCTGTCCATTCATGCACTCCACAGACGCAGGGCACATCAAGTGGACCGTGGAGCTTTAATCCGCTGCCTCCGAGGCTGCACAGAGAGATTTCCCTGTCTCTTCTCTGCTCTCACAGCTCCCGGGTCTCAAGCCTTGGACCTGGCCCCGCCTCTGTGCGTAGGTCACCGGAGGGCGTCCGTTCTTCGCTCAGACAGGACGGGTTTAAAGGAGCCGCTGATTCGGGGGCTGTGGCTCACTCAGGCCGAGGGGAGGGAGGGGCACGCAGTGCGGGGGGGGCCTGCGGCGGCAGAGGCCGGCGTGACGTTGCACCAGTCCGAGGCGCTCCGTGCGCTTTCCCGGGGAAGCCGTCCCTGGGTCCCGGGACCCCGGCAGTGGCGGGCTGCACAGGCTCCCCGGAAGGAGGGGCTGGACAGTGACCTGCGCTCGCACACAGGCCTTGTGGCGGCGGCAGCAGGAGCCCCAGCGTCCCACGCCCGTCTCCGGGGTCCGCGCCTTTAGCCGCGGCTCGCGCCCGTCTCTGGAGCTCCTTTAAGCGGCGCTCTGAATCCCCTCTCCTCACGCACCAGGAAACAAAAGGGAAGAAAAAGTCTCTTGCCTCTTCGGCAGCTCCAGACTTTTCCCCCGGACTCCCTCCGGGCTAGCCGCGGCACACCAACCCCTTCAGGCTCTCTTCCTGCCGCCAGCCCCAGTCCTCTCTCTGCGCTCCGACCGAAACCCGATCCCCGAGCCTCAGCTCCCAGCCCCGCCCGCCTCGGCGGCTGAGCAGACAAGCCTCTCGGGTTGGTGTGTGCCTGAGGGCACCGATCCTCTGTGCGGGAATCTCTCCGCTTTGCCCTCCGCACCCCTGTTGCTGTGCTCTCCTCCGCTACTCTGAAGCTTTCCCCCTCCGCCACCCGCAGTCCCCGCCCGCGAAGGGGCTTCTAGTGTGTGGAAACCTTTCCTCCTTAACGGCTCCCTCCCACTGGTGCAGGTCCCGTCCCTATCCTTTTGTCTCTGTTTATTCTTTTTTCTTTTGCCCTACCCAGGTATGTGGGGAGTTTCTTGCCTTTTGTGGGGTCTGAGGTCTTCTGTCAGCGTTCAGTAGGTGTTCTGTAGGAGTTGTTCCACGTGTAGATGAATTTCTGATGTATCTGTGGGGAGGAAGGTGATCTCCGCATCTTACTCTTCTGCCATCTTCCTCCGGATCCTCCTCCATTCACAATTTTTAAAGGTTGTATTCCATTTATAGTCATTATAAAATGTTGGCTATATTCCCTGTGTTGTACAATATGTCCTGTAGCTTATTTATTTTATCATTTCTTAATTTATCCACTTTGGACATTATTGAATTCTAATTTGAGTGGGTTTAGAATGCTTACACACAACCCTCTACTCACCTTCCACTCCTTACCACATTGCAGCTTCCCCATTCCAGTATGATTATGTAGTGTATTTTGCTTGAATTTGAAGTCAGTGGTTACATGATTATGCTTAATTTATGGACAAGCCAAGTTCAGTACTATAGTTGTTTTCTGTTATTTTTGAGGACTTTTTATTTTAATTAATTAATTTATTTATTTTTTCCTAGACTTAACGTCTCTGCCCACGCCCACTTTTTACTTGAAGAGTTTTCTTTTTACGTAACCTTTATTTCTTTTTTGTCAGCAACCTCCACACTCCTCTCAAATTTTTTTTCTCAGCACACACATAGATATTCTGTCAATTCTGTGATGTTGTTTTCCTCCTAGAGTCCTCCTTCCTGGGAGCTTCCATCGTCCTGCTTCTAAATTGGACTGATTATTCTTTTTTTTTTTTTTTTGCGGTATGCAGGCCTCTCACTGTTGTGGCCTCTCCCGTTGCGGAGCACAGGCTCCGGACGTGCAGGCTCAGCGACCATGGCTCACGGGCCCAGCCGCTCTGCGGCATGTGGGATCTTCCCAGACTGGGACACAAACCCATGTCCCCTGCATCGGCAGGCAGACTCTCAACCACTGTGCCACCAGGGAAACCCTGGACTGATTATTCTTTAGGTCTGTGGCAGTGTCACCCAGAGGTACTACAGCTTTCCTGCTTCAGAACCCCTGCTTAAGTTTCGAGTTATTTCAAGTCTGAAAATGAATTTATTTACTCTCACATGAATGATAGTTTAGCTAGTTATGAAATCTCAGGTTAAAAACTCATTTGAAAGTGTTGCTCCATTATGTTCTGCATCCCAGGTTCAGTTCTGTCCCTTTGTTTGGTCTCTCTTTCTAGAAAAAAGGAAACTAGGTGAAAACTCTACTTTTGAGGTAAATTCTTTACCTTTGTTTACCAGGCCTTCCATTGAATTTTTTATTTCTGCTATTTTATTTTTAATTTTAGATTTCTTTTTTTCAACTTGGTACACTTAACAAAGAGAATCCTATTTTTTTCTTGGATGCAGTATCCATTTTTAATTAAGATTTTGACAATTATTTCTCTTGATTAGCTTAGTTGACCTGTTTTTACTTTTTTGTTTGTTTTGATCTATCTTTCGTATCAGAAGAATTCCTCAGATGTTAGATGATCTTTGGTTGGCTGTTAATGTTTCACAATAGGGTCCTAAAAAGCTGTTTGCTCTGTGTGTGTGTGTGTGTGTGTGTGTGTGTGTGTGTGTGTGTGTGTGTGTGATTGGTCAAGTAGTATACTTCACTGTAGTGATATGTAGGAATCTGGCTATCTTTTCTCTGAATATGAATCCTCTAGTCTCCAGCCTGGGAGGAGAATGGCCTGTTTCCAGCTTTCTGGGAATAGAGAGGAGGAATTAAGACTGAAGACTTTAAGTTAACCTATGTTATATCTCTAATATGCCTGATGTTCTTGAGTCCAGAGCCTGTCTGGATGGAATGGACTTCTGCAGAGAATAAACCTTTGGGAATAGGGTCGGTGGGGCTAGTCACCTCGTTGTTTGGGGCTGTGGAAGCAAAATAATTCTGTGTTCACCTTCCACGAGTCCTCCTTTCAGCTTTGTGTCTCACGCTCCTCACCCACTGCCTTTGATGGCACCTAGAGCCTTAAGTCCTCAGTCTTTCTGAGGTCTGTGTTGGGGTGGATGAGGGAAGAAGGGATTAGTTTGTATATCACAGATATCTCTATTTTGTGGGCACATTGGTGGTTGTTTTTTTGCCTAGCTGTGTGGTTTACCAACCCTGCATCCACTTTCTGTCTTCCCAAAATCTGTGGAAAATGTTTATTCCCTGGTACCTTCTTTCTCATTCTCCTTTCCCTTGGTAGTTATACTTAAAAAATTACTTTGCTATGATTTTAATGAGTTTTTCAGAGGGAGAAGACATAAGTGCTTGTCGTCAATGGGTCATATTTAACTGCCAGTCTTACATGTTTATGTTTTTGTTCCTTTTCAAAATTGAATACATAGTGGATTGGCTTAAGCCCATTGAGTACTATTAGGACTAAAGATGTACTACTCTGGGCTCACTAAATAGTTCTCCTCTTTTTCTAAATTGTACAAAGTTTATGTGCTTTTTTTCCCTCTAGTTATAGGCCTTTGTTTTTTTCACCCATGAGCTAATATCAAAGTATTTGTAAAAATAAGGAACTACACACAAATGTAGTAAAGCTAACAAAACTGGACTGTTGTTAGGGAGCAAGGCCACCCAGTAATAGTTTGAATTGTTTGTCCATTAGTTAGGAAAATCCAGCTTTGGTGTGTAAGGACAGTCTAGCGCTAACAGTATCTAAGGTACAAGTCACAGACACGGACAATAAGGGCTGTTGGTAAATACAAGAGTTTTGAAAAAATGAGGTTGGCACTGTGCTTCTCACCAACTGCCTTCCCTTCCAGTGTGTCTATAAGATTCTATCAACCACACTGACGAGAGCTCTTTTCATCCTTCAGCACTCAGCCTGGGTAGCTCCTCCACTGGGAAACCTTCCTTTTTCTGTCCTGAGCAGGGCTAATTGCTCCTTATACAATCGGCCCTTGAACAGCAAGGGTCTGAACTGTGCAGGTTCCCTTACACAGATTTTTTTCGATAGTAAATACTAGGGTACTATGTGATCCATGGTCGGGTGAATCTGCGGATGCAGAACCGCAGATGTGGAGGCACCCTGTATATGGGGCACTGTGTGTACAGAGGGTGGACTATACATTTTACCTGGATTTTACACTGTGCGGAGGGTTGGTGCTCCTGACCCTGCATTGTTCAAGGGTCAATTGTATACTTTGATCATGTTTTATTTTTCAAACCCTTATGTGGTAGTTTCTAAATTCTCTTCTGTGACCTGTAGGTCTCTTCTGGACTCTAGGGTCCTTAGAGAATACTCAGTACATTGATGAACTGGTCACATTCTCTGGCCACTGGGTCAGGCTCAAGGGCTTGCCTGCAGGGCATCAACATTCCTAGCATGGGATTCAGGTTTTGGCATTAATGCCATGTTGCATGTCTGTGCTGAGGCATTTCCCTGCCCTCCCACCCCAGCTGCAGCTTTGTTATGGCAGCAAGGCCAAGCGTGGCAGCATCACAGGGACCAGCATTCTTCCAGTGCTTCCTCCCCCTTCCTTCTCACTATAACATGTGTCCTCCCCTTGCCTCTCCCACTGAGCTGTGAGTTCCTTAAGGGACCCTATCTGATTCATCACCACAGCCTAGCGCTCTTCTGGCAAGGAGCTCAGTGCCTGAAACATAGTAGGTGCTTGGTCATTGTTTGTAGAATGAATTGTAAATAATTATGCCTAAAAATTTCATAGTGCCTGTATGAAAAACCCGAATGAAATTTTTGGCCAACCCAATAATTTACAAGTACCTCTATGCTTTAGCCATTTACTAGAAACAAACAAATGAACATTGAGAAGCTTGCAAATCATAAATCTTAAGGAATTCATGGATGGCCTTATTGAACTTGTGAGCCTCTTAAGATTGTATGCAAAATCTTAGGTATATTTGGTATATGTGCCTTTTTCTGGAGACAAGTTTTCATAGCTTTATCTTTAAAAGGTTAAGAACCACCAGAGAAAATGAGGCTTGGAGCTATGCACAAATAATCTGAAAAAAATATATATATATAAGGTGTTCTATCAGTGTAAGGAATTATTTTTGTCTGTAGGTGACTCCTGCTTTCAAATAGCCATTCTTTCTTGGAAAAACTGTAGCGTTTGGGTCTATGGACCCAAAATATCTTTGGGTCTATGGTTACTGGAAACTAACTCTAGGATCTTAGATTCAGGGTCTCTGAGCCTAGTGCATGTGAAGCTCCAGGTGACTCAAGGAGATTTTTAGGTTAATAACTAACTGGATTGGATAGAGCATTTTGTTTCACAAACATGAACATAATTTGTTATTGTTTACTTTTAAATTATAAATGATTATTCAGTAGTTTTTTTCCTCCTTTAAAACAGGCTCTTGAAAACATTGCTTTAATGAAAAATAAAACTTAAAAGCAGCTGTGGTGTTGGTATGTAATGATTGAAGTATAACTGAGTTGTAATTATTCCCAGCTAGGCATTTGGAATGCCGAAGTAGGGAGCCCAATCAACTTAACCCAGGCAAGGGAGCATCAGGCCTGAGCCAGGGACAGGGTGCAGGGTAGGAAGGGGTTGACTTGGGGACCCTCTGGGATGGGACACCTCGGGATTGATTCCCCTTGTATGGTGGGATGGAAGAGGCATGATCCCAACCTTCCCAGGCTCTGGAAGGAAAGAAAGCTCTGCCAAGGGGAAGACGTTTCTGAATAATATTTCCCTGAAGACTTCTGAGTCTTATCTACTTGAGGACAGACAGATACCCTGGCAGAACCTCCTCCCCTTATGAAAATGTAACTCACTTGAGGGCATACCAGGGGCCAATATCCCCTTCCCCTATTGCCCACAGAGGCCCCGTGACCTGGTGCAATTTCCAGGCTGCCAGCCCTCCTACTCCCATAATTTTGTGCTACCTTACTCACAGCCACCTTCCCCATGGCCCCACTAGAAACCATTATGATCACCACCTTCTTTTTTTCAGTTAACATGACCAAGATTCCATGACCCCATGGCCCTAATTTTAGCTTATGAATGAACTCAAGCTATGACCCGATGTCATGGTCCTAACGTGGAGAGCAGGGGGTTAACGTCTGAATCATCTGGTTTATTGGCCTGGTCCTCCTGAGGTATTATTTCCCCTTGAGCCCTTCTCCTGCAATTGGGTGATACTGGTGCCTAGATGGGGTGGGAGTAGAAGGCATATCTGAGAAATGACATACCTGGCAGACCTGTTAGCTAGTGGCACAGACACCTGTGGCAGAGCCATGGTGAGATGTGGCTGGAAAGGTCCCATACTACCAGGTCACAGCAGTGGACTTTGACACTGGGGTTTTATCTACCAGTATAGGCTAGTATGGGCTCACTGGAGGATTTTGAATGAAGAAGAGATCTGGCCAGAATTGGGCTTTGGAAGATTTATCAGGTATCCTATTTGTGGGGGGTTAATAGGTGGGGAGAACCTGGAAGCAGAAAGATGTATGGAGACCACTTCTGCAGTCCAAGGGAAGGTGGGGATGAACTGGGAGCGGGTTGGCCGTGGGCCACTGGAATGGTGGGGTTAAGAAGTGCAGTGTGGGAAGTGGCAAGAGAGGAGACCGGGTGCCTAGCAGGATGGTATGGTGTGGGGGGCCGGGAGGAGGGGGCGGTCAGCCATGTTGGGGTTAGGATATTTTGAACTTAGTTAATTGGAAGCATTAAGAGAGAGAGAAGAGGAAGTGAGACTGGGTGAGAGGAGGGAGAACATGAGTCATTATCTGAGAATGTCCATTTGCAAGTGTCCGACTGGCATTACCAGTATGGGGTCTGGGTTGGGGCATCCTTGGTGAGAGGGCAGAGTGGAAATATAAGAGGACTGGGGACCAAGTCCCTGGGGGATGCTGTGTGAACCCAGGGCCGGAAAAGGGCCAGTGGGAAACAGCCCTGCTATGTGACCTAAGGCTTTCTTTGGATCTTCATCCTTATGGACCAGCAACAGCTGTGAGTTGGGCCTGTGGACTTAGTGTGACTCTTATCTATCAGACCACGACAGGGAGCTCTGTGCTGGTTAGCAGGCTCTGACCTTGGAACTGGGCAGATCTGAGTTCTCATCCCATCTCTACCACTTCTAGTTGTACAACACTGGCTAATTTATTTAACGTTCTAAACATCAGTTTTTTTATCTGTAAAATGGGATCATAATAGGACCTTCCTCACAGGTTCATGTAGCAAATATTTCCTGAGCACTTTTTGTGTGCTGAGCACCATGGGTTTACGGGGATGACATGTGACACAGTCCCTGCCCTCAAACCGCTCACCACCTAAAGGGAGACAGACAGAATACCAAGTACAGTAGCACGTGGTGGGTGCTACAGAGACTGGGTCAGGGAGTTTTAGAAGCTCATGAGAGGGTCACCTAGACATGTGTGTGCGTCTGACTGTCTGTCTGTCTGGAGGGTCTGTTTCAGATGAACTTGAAGACTGAGCAGGAGTGAGTCCAGGGCTTTTCAACCCCTGGCTGAGAGTGAGAATCACCTGGGAGTCAGGGCCCCACTGTGACCAATTACATCAGAATCTGGGGGACTGGGGGCCAAGCATTGGCATATTTTTAAGGCATCCTATGTGAATCTAATGGGCAGCCCGAGACTGGAAACAACTGAATTAGCAAAAGAAAGGGCAAATAGGGAAGAGAAAGGGAATTCCACCAGAAAGAGCTGCGTGTATGAAATCTCAGAGGGACAAGAGGGAGAGATGACTCAAATGGACTACAAAATCGGTTTTGTATATTGTTTTACAAACTGTGGTTCATGACTTGTTAGTGGCTCATGAAGTCAATTTAGTGTGTCATGACCAGCTTTAAAAGCAAATAGAATGATCTGGAATCAAAACCATCAGGGCTTGTATATGGTAAGGATCAGTGTTTCTTGAAACCTGTGTCTCACAAGCCTGTGTGGGTATGTGTGCTGGGTCTCCTGCAAAACCTACTTCTTGCTGTGAGCACAGTCCCAGGTTTGTGAGAAATGCTGGCTGAGCTGGGCTGAGTGTAGGAGTGGGTGGTGGGATGGAGGCTGGATGGACTGTGAAAGGTGCTTGGGCTCTATCCCTAGGGCAGTGGCAACCTCTGAAAGGTTGTAGACAGAGAGCAGCAAGGCCACGGCTGGGCCTTCAGTCTGGGCAGTGTGACGTGGGAGGTGAGGCTGCTGCTGTGGTGATGCTCCACGTGAGAGGTGGTCAGCCACTGGGGAAGGAGCGGAGGGGCTGGGAGATGGGGGAGGACCCCAGGGCCACACTGATGGCCTCTGCCCTGGCCTTTTCTCTTATTTGCTCCTTCTGGGGCAGGTCCGTGGTCTCTAGCATAGGTGCAAACTGCCCCTGCTTGGCCCAGTCATAAGGGCTGATCAAGGACCATCTGTCCACCCTTGATGTTTCCATCTGGGGAGCTCAGTGTGCCTTCAGTGATCCAAACAGGGGAGAGAGAAGCCTCTGGAATCTTCTTTAAACTGAGGCACTGTTTCCCCAGATGTAGAAATAGCAGAACAGAGATAACTGACGCTTTGAGACAAAATTTCCTTTGAGCTGGTGTCAAACATAAATGTTGGGCCCAAAGGGGATGTTCAGACAGTTCTGGGTTGGAAAGTGCTCCATTTTATCTCGTTGAAGGATGGGTGCTCTGTAGGTCTTCTCTCTGAACAGGATTTGTGGGGTCTTAGTGGTGCTGGAGGCTCAGGGCGGGAGTAGGAGCCTTGCCCTCACATTTCCCTCCGGGGCTGGCACTGCAGATAGAAAGATGAGTAGCAGGTGGTTCTGTTCCCAGAGCAGGTATGCATGATAAACGGGGCCGCGGTGCGGCCCCTCCTCCCACGCTCCTCCTTCCGCGACTGGCCTTCCCGCTATTCCTGCTGGACTCACTCCTGCCTTAGGCCTTCTGTGTCTGCTCTTGCCCCTGCTTGGAACACTCATGCCGGATCTTCACAAAGTCTCTGCTCAAATGTCACCCTTCTTGCAGGTGACCATCTAGGTGCTTGCTCTTCCAACTTTTTTTTTTTTTTTTTTTTGCAGTACGCGGGCCTCTCACTGCTGTGGCCTCTCCCGCCACGGAGCACAAGCTCCGGACATGCAGGCTCAGCAGCCATGGCTCACGGGCCCAGCCACTCCGTGGCATGTTGGATCTTCCCGGACCGGGGCAAGAACCCGTGTCCCCTGCATCGGCAGGAGGACTCTCAACCACTGCACCACCAGGGAAGCCCATCGTCCAACATTTTAAAATTCTTTCTTGCTTTACTTCTCTTTATTTGCCCGGATCCCTACCTGAAATGGTTCATTTGTCAGTTTTGCGTGGTCTTCTCCCCCATCTAGAGGGCAAACCTCATGAAGGCGGTGGGGGGTGGGCTGTGTCTGTCCATGTCTCCCTGGTTCCTGCTGTATGTCTTGTGCCAGAGCAGTTGCAGGGTGTGTGGCAAGTGGCAACAGGTGCAGAATGAATACTTCTTTAGTGGATGAGAGGAACAGGTAGGCCTCACTGATGGATTGACTCATTCATTCATTGTTTTTTATTGTTGTTCTTTGTGAATTTTCCTATTTATTTGCATGTTATGGAGAAATTATATACATATGTTTATTGAGGTGTAGTTGATTTACAGTATTATATGTTTCATATGTACAATAGTGTGATTCATAATTTTTCAAGGTTATATTTCATCTATAGTTATTATAAAATATTGGCAATATTCCCTGTGCTGTACAATATATACTTGTAGCTTATTTATTGTATACATAGTAATTTGTACCTTTTAATCCTCTACCCCTATCTTGCCCCTCTCCGCTTCCCTCTCCCCACTGGTAACCACTAGTTTGTCTTCTATGGCTGAGTCTGTTTCTGTTTTATGTTCATTTGTTTGTTTTATTTTTTAGATTCCACATACATGATATCATACAGTATTTGTCTGACTTATTTTACTTAGCATAATACCCTCCAAGTTCATCCATACTGCTGCAAATGACAAAACTTCACTCTTTTTTATGGCTGAGTAGTATTCCATTGTGTATTTATATACACCACATCTTTTTTTTTGATAATTAAACCAAAATGATTTATTAAGTAATACATAAATTAGGTGAAATACTTAGCATGGTGTTGGGAATACAGGTAGTGTTTAATAAATTGTGGAAATTATTATTTTTATAATTCTTTTTTTTTTTTTTTTTTTTTTTTTTGCGGTACAGGGGCCTCTCACCACTGCGGCCTCTCCCGTTGCGGAGCACAGGCTCCAGACGCACAAGCTCAGCGGCCATGGCTCACGGGCCCAGCCGCTCCGCGGCATGCGGGATCCTCCCAGACCAGGGCACGAACCCCCGTCCCCTGCATCGGCAGGCGGACCCCCAACCACTGCGCCACCAGGGAAGCCCTATAATTCTTCTTATTATAATCATCTAGCATTTTGATCATACAGAAAAGAATACTTAGGCAAGTTTTTATTCTCTCCAAGTGGTAAGAGTATATGTGCTAGATTTTTGAACATATTTTCTTAATGGAATAAACACAAAACATATATCTGAGACTACTTATAGCGTATAGATATAAACAAATTTTCAGTTCAGTTAACAGGTCAAAATACATCCAAATTGGGAAGCACACAGAATTGCTGATTACATGAAAAATCTAAAAATTACCCCTTGAATACATAGGCTAACTTATCAGTCTCTTTATGGCATTCTTAATCTCTTATTTTTTTAACATCTTTATTGGAGTATAATTGCTTTACAATGGTGTGTTAGTTTCTGCTGTATAACAAAGTGAATCAGCTATACATATACATATGTCCCCATATCTCCTCCCTCTGCGTCTCCCTCCCACCCTCCCTATCCTCCCCACCAGGTGGTCACAAAGCACTGAGCTGATCTCCCTGTGCTATGCGGCTGCTTCCTTTCTTCTTTATCCATTCAACTGTTGATGGACACCTAGGTTGCTTCCGCGTCTTGGCTATTGTAAATAGTGCTGCTGTGAACATTGGGGTACATGTATGTTTTCCAACTAGTGTTTTTGGTTTTTCCGAATATAAGCCCAGGAGTGGAATTGCTGGATCATACAATAGCTTTATTTTTAGTTTTTAAAGGAACCTCCATATTGTTTTCCATAGTGGCTGCACCAATTTACATTCCCACTGAAAGTGTATGAGGGTTTCCTTTTCTCCACACTGTCTCCAGCATTTGTTATCTGTGGACATTCATTCATTCTTCATTCAACCATGTGCCAAGCATGCTTCTTGCTGGTGAAGGGGGTTTGGGGAAACTTGGTTCACATCCTGCAGCTTTTGTGGTGGGACAGCCACTTGCAGTGTGACATGGCACGGTTTAGCACCCCGGTGTCTTCCCTGAGATCAGAACTCTCTGCTCAGAAGGTGTCCTATTTCCTTGGGGGCTTCCAGGTGGCCTTTAATGGTTTGTCCTGGGGGACAGAAAATAGGGTTCTGGGTACCTATTGAGACCAGTAGAGGAATTATATACAAATAGGCACTGTGTTTCCATAAGCAAACCTATTCCGCTGGTCCCAGACTTGGGACACACTCATGCCCTATTCTCTGCTCCTAGAGCCTGTGCTGCAACTTCCTCCCACACGTTCTCAATCCCTTCTTCCACTGCATTAAGGATGACAACCTACACTTCATTTCTCATGTCTTTGTCATTCGCTCAATTAGATTTGAGGCCAGTGGGACTCTCTGGTCACAAACTCAGATGTGTAACATGTTTCATTTCTGTAAATCTGAGTCCTCATCCTACCAGGCTGGTAGAAACTCAGCCTCGGTCATTCCTGGGTCCTGCTTCTCCTCTGGGGAGTGCCAGGGTGCCAGATCTTGGGCAGCCAAAGGGTTGGGAAAGCCCTGGCCATTGGCCACTGAGATGCCCATCCTCCCAGCCACATGGTCCTCCAGGCCTGTGCTTCTGCTGTTTATTTGCCACCCTTGGAGCCCCTGAATCTCATGTGCAGAATGCCTTCTGCATATGGGTGGCCATTCTGACATCTATCCAGGTTTTTACAAAGAGAAGTAGGAGGCCCTATTCTGCCTTGAGGGACCAGCCTGTTTAGCTGCCAGTCACAAAGATCCACACGTAGAAAAGATAATTAATAATTCAAAGAAGCAGACCAAGTGTTAAAAAGACCAAAGACTCCAGCAGTTGGGAGGAAAGTGAGAGTGGAGAAGGTTGGAGAGATGGTGGAGGGCTCCCTGGAGGAGACAACAGTGAACCTGAACCTGGAAGGCAGGCTGACTTGAGAGTTTGCTTTGGGGAGAAATTAATTCCCATACCTGTGCAATGCCCAGCCGACCAACTCCACAGCCGGAGTGAGGTGAATTTACTGGAAGAAAGAGCCAACTTGAACTATTGAACTCTGAAGGACTTGCAAAAGTGTGCTTGACGATTTCTGCATCAGTATTCTCCTCCCGGTGCCAGCCAGACCTGATAAAGTTGGAACTGAGATGCTGCTGCCCGGGATGGAATTGCCTCTGTTTAATACAGTGTGTGGCTTTGAAATGTAATGTGATAAGTTCACCTGGCACAGTTCCTCAGCTGTCGCTCCCAGCTCTGCTCCTGCTGCAAAAGGGCCACGTTAGAATCCAACCCCAGAGCAAACGAATCTGGAGTTCACTGAGACAGCAGGTGCTTTTTGTAGCTTTCGATGGGTTTTGAGTGGTACACGGAGCTGACAAAACACCTCTCAAGGCAATGGCTTCACTGGACACAGTGTTTTGAAAAGGATTCAATTACATTTAAATGATGGCACTTGGAGTATTTTTCACATTCCGTACCCTCTGTCTTCCTTTTTATTTTCTATAGGGAAAGCTCACATGTGAATTAAAATCGCCCGGGAAAGTCTAGGCATAAATATTAAAACGTTTGGCTGCTGGTTGAAGGGAATTTATGTCCGCTTTTTCTTTGTTGCAGAAACTTGCTTTTAGCTTTGGCAGAGGTTGTTCTTCCAGACTTCAGAAGATGTCCTTCTCGGTGCTTTCTCCCTCTTTCTTTCACTGTCCCCGTGTCCCTCCATTCTGCCCCCACCTCTGAGTCTTGTGGTCTTGGGAACAGGACCATCATCTACAAAGCAGGAGGTCAAACTTCAGTGCCCACAGTGCCCAGAGGGTAAATAAATGAGTGATGTAGGCTGGGGGCCCTGGGATGAGCTGGAGGGGTTGTGCCTGTCCAGAAGGAGAGAGTACTGTGCCACTGATGCTGGCCACAGGAATGCAGTCCCCGGGTGTCCAGGCCTCTGGAGTTGATTTTAGAATGCAGGCAGCTAAGAAACAACACCACTATTTAGACTGAACAAAACCCACTAGATTCAGCTCAGAGGTTACCTGTTTGCAGCCTCTGCCGTTGATGTGTTGGGCTTTCCCGGCCCATGGTGAGCTGGGGTTGTCTCCTTGTGTAAGGGAGTTCTCTCTGCTTGCAAACCTGTTTAGGCCAGAAGCTGTCTCTTCTGGAAGAGTCTTAGTTTGAAAGAGTGACCTCGTCTTGTAGAGGGAAGAGCCTCGGCCAGAGAGGCATAGGATCTGTCCTTTAGTTCATGCTCTGTAACTTCTGGGGCTGAGTGACTTTGAGCAAGTCACTCACACCCCATGGGTCTCAGTGCCTCTATTCTTTCAAATAAGGAAAATTGTATCTGAATTACCTACTGGGTTTCTTGTGAGACAAAAAGGACAACATCAGTAATGTGATTTGAAAAGTGTAAATGCCAATTGCTGTTCTTATTTTGTGTGGCCAGCATGTGATATGAAGGAATCGTGAACTTGAAAAGGACAGTGTTCCAGGTCTGTGCAGGTTCCAGCCTGGTTCTTAGTCCTGATTTAAACCCAAGGGAAGTGAGCCTGGGGCATTCTGTCTACATCTATCAGCATGTTTTTTTTCGAACCCGTCACAGACCATGGATGGAAGGACAGGGATGGGGCAGGTAGGAGTCAGAGCCTGGGAATAGAAGATCCTTTACACCCCACTGTTATGGCTCAGAGCATTCTTGAAAAATTGCAGGTTCACCAATTTGTTTAAATAGGATATTTAAAAACAGAAACATTACCCAGGTTAGTGTTTCCCAAACTGGTGTTCTATGGCACACTATTCTCTCTAGGATATTGAAAAGAATGAGAAAAGGATTTCACACTCAGGTAAATTGGGAAACATTGGATTAAAGTTGAATGAGTTTCTTTCTTGCAGGACCCCTCAGAGTTTTAAAAATAACATGCTGATGTGTATTGTGAGGTGAGAGTACTCTGTTGCTCAAACCGTTGTTTATTGAGCACATGGTATCATTTCCTTACGACTCAGTTTGGATAAGGCACACCTAGGTCAGCTGATCATTTCCTCACTCTGCAGGCTTCCGTTGTGCGTCACCCGAGTGCCAGGCACAGGGGACAAAATGGTGAGTGGAAGCAGACCTAGGCTTGCCCCTGCCCTCAGGATGTTGACGGTCTAGTGAGGGAAAACGGCATTAATCAAGTAAGCACACCCTGGATGTAAAATGACAACAGGAGAAAGTGAGCGCAGGAGAGGATTGTGGTGCCCTCCGGGGCTTTGCCCATCTTTGTGGCTGAGGGAGCTGTGAAGGATGCAGAGGCATCAGCCAAGCCAAGAGGCCCTGAGCCAGGTGTGGACACTTCCTAGAGGTGGGGAGAAGCCAGTGTGGCCAGAGCTCTGGGGGTGAGGGCTTGTGAGGGTCTGATGGAGTGGGGTGGGGTTGGGGGGGAGGTACTAAAGCTTCCCTCCCCCCATGATTTGGTGCAGCTATTGCCTGGCTGGGCCGGGAAGGGAGTGTCAGCACAAGGCGGGCTCCGGATCCCGCCCCAGGTGCAGGGGGCCTCTGTGGACTGGGCACACAGAATAACAAATACACGATCGCTGCCTGGGGCCATTCTGAGTTTCTCGCTGCTGTGTCTGGTGCCTTGACCTGTGGGTGCAGTCAGCTTTCCATGCAGTCGGAATGTTTCCCCGGGAAGGATGCAGCTGCCTGCTGGGAAACTTGTGCTGGGGCCTCCTATTGGTGACTCACTTCACAGTTAAGGTCTTCTTGCTCCCGTTTGCTCTGGAATCAAGAATTTTGTTGATTGTGTCTCCCTGGAGACTAATATTCTCCTGAATTTCATGTTACTTGGAGTGCAAAGCAGCAGAGCATCAGCTAGCAAATAGCAATGCCCTCTGTGTGTTCAAAGCTTACTGAGTAAAGATTTATTGAGTGTTGTTCAGGACATGGGAGGTAGAGGGGATGAGCAAGGCCGTTGGGATCCCTGCTCCACTGGGCTCTCCTTTGGTGGGGAAGGGGGTAGGTTGGGGTGAAACAAGGCTTGTGAGACTGAGGGCTGTGGGAGGACCTGACCTCTTCCAGCAGCTTCAGGGAAGGCTTGGTGGGCAACGCTGGCTAAAGGGAGACCTGGAGATGGATGTGCCAGCAGGGGTGAGGTCAGGGAGAAGAGAACAAGAGAATGGATGTAGTTCTAGAGCAACGAGACTATGGCTCAGTTGTGTGGCTGGAGCTCGTGTGCAGGGTTGGCCAGGGCACTGAGATTTCTACTTTTCCTTGGTCTCCTGAAGACTCTTCCCTGAACTTTGTTGGGGGTCCTGAGAGTCTTGGTCACAATCATCTAATGCAATTGTATTTTTTCTTCTGAGCATATCGGGTCCCAGACACACCAAACCAGGCTACGTGTCTCAGCTACTGCCTGTATGAGGGGTTTGCCACACTTGTGATGTCAGAGGTCACAGGAAGTAATCATTGCAAACTCCTGGAGCATGCTTCCCTCTGAGAAGCCTTTGTATGGATGCTCTGAGCCCGGCACCAAAAAACTGACAGAACTGCAGTGACAAGGGACAGCTTTTTTCATTGAACGAGAGGGATGGGGGTGGTGGGAATATATCTGCTGCAGTGACCTTTCCCGGTAGGCAAGATATATGCCAGTGTTGAAACAATTATCTCAAGTGCCCGTGGGTACCAGCTTCCTGTTGATAACATGTGGTGCTAATTACCTTGAAGTATTCAGGGCAGATGTTGGTGCTTGAAATTAACTGGCCAGCAGAAGGGCTGAGCCTGGCTCAGGACCAGGAGCCAAGGTGGGGAAGCTCCACCTTCTTACATCCCCCTTTCACGACTGCAGATGTGGTTCCTCTCCTCCTCCAGACACTGTGCTTTATTGCAGTCTCTTAACCTTTTCAGCGAACTAAAAATGTGATTGACTGGCCAGTCACCCGCTCTCTGCTGATAACCTTTTAGACCTGCAGGGGAGGAACAGGATGGCCAGTTAATCAAAATATTCTGTGTGGAAAAGGTCGGCATGGTGGGGCTCCTACTATATATTTTCCCAGAATGAGAAATATTAACATTCTGCCTCTGCCTTCCTTTCAATATTGCCCAAGTTGAACCATGTGGTCTGGAAATTGCAGCAACGCTGTGCATCCTCAATGGACACGATTTTAATGAAAGAGAGTGATGGTGCCACATCTGATGACATTTTCCCTTTTTCCTATTGAACCACTTTTATCTGGAAAGGTGGGCAGCGACCCTGCTGCTAGCTCCTCAGCTCTGTTCTCTGCGTTCTTTTCATTTATACAGCTCACTACACGTGCAAGCGCTTGTGACCATGCTAATTAACCTTCACCTGGGGCTGCTTCATGTCAGGCTCTGTGCCAAGCATTTCACCTCATTTAATCCCCTCACAACTCAATGAGGTTTATTACACCCCTTTAACAGACAGGGAAGCTGAAGCCCAGAAAGGTTAAGCCACATCCCCACGTGACCCAGCTGGTCAGTGGGATCCCAGGACTTAAACACAGGGAGTTTGACTCCAGAACCACCTTTGTTTCAGACCCCTCTCCCACCAGGTCCTGACCACGAGGATGGAGACAATACCTGTCTTGTTCATCTCTACACCTCAGTTCCTGACGGAAGCCAAGCACACAGGGGAGGCTCAGTATGTGTTTGTTAAGTGAATCAATGACCCTAAACCCCCAACCTTGCTAGGGTGTGAGAGCAGGAAAGGCAGATCCGAGGCAGAGGATCTGGGCTGAGTGGATTTGCTGGGTGCTTTGTAGACATACTCCAGAGGGCTGGAGTGCATGAGGGGCTGGCCAGAATGGTGGAGGCGGGGTTTGTTACTCTTGAAGAATCAAATGAAAGCTGCTCAGTTAGTCAAGGGAAGCTCACTTTTGCAGAATGGGGAAATTGTTGCCATTGTTGGTAATGAACGCTGCAGGCCATTTGGTATCATTTCTTATTTTCTAAAATCTTTAGCTTTTTTAAAAAAAATTTAATTTAATTTTTTTATACAGCAGGTTCTTATTAGTTATCTGTTTTGTACATATTAGTGTATATATGTCAATCCCAATCTCCCAGTTCAAAATCTTTAGCTTTGAAGACTCTGGTCCATATAACTAGCTAGCTAACGAAAAATGGAAGAAAACTCTAGACACAGTCATTCACCTTTCACATATCCTTAGAGAATCTTGCACTCCAAGTGAGTTGGGTGTGTATGGGTGCATGTGTGTCTGTGTGTGGGAGTATCTCCATTACTGAATTTAGCACGTTGAATTTTCTGCTGTGAGTGCCTCTCATTTTTACCATAGAAAGATGTTTCCTTTTGAAAAAAATACATTGTATAAATATAACGGAAAAGCATGAAGGATAAAGTAAAAATCACTTGAAAACATACCACCCAGAGCTAACTGCTAGTTTGGTGAACATCCTTTCAACATTGGTGTGTGTGTAAAATATAATTTTACAGAGAGCAAAATACTGTAAATACTGTTTTGCAATCTGCTTTTTCTCCTCCATTTAATATACTGAGATCTTTCCCTATCAATAAATATGGTGCTGCATCATTCTTTTTATTTTTTTATTTTTTAATAAATTTATTTATTTATTTATTTTTGGCTGTGTTGGGTCTTCGTTGCTGCGTGTGGGCTTTCTCTAGTTGAGAGTGCAGGCTCAGTAGTTGTGGCACATGGGCTTAGTTGCTCTGTGGCATGTGGGGTCTTCCTGGACCAGGGTTCGAGCCCGTGTCTCCTGCATTGGCAGGCAGATTCTTAACCACTGCATGACCAGGGAAGCCCCTGCATGATTCTTTTTAATGGCTATATAAGACTCTAGTGTATGGCTATTTCATGATTAATTTAACCTGTCCCTTGTGATGTACGTTTATTCACACTCAGACGACACTATAATTATCCATTTAATCATCTGTCTCTCGCTGTATACTGTGAGCTTTTTGAAAGCAGGGACATTTCTGAATCACAAGCATCCAATAGGTGACTAATAAATTTTGGCTGGATGAAGAGGAGAGTGAGAAGGAGAGGAAGAGGTTTTGTTTTGTCATCGCTGTGGTTTGTTTCTGGCTAAACCTGTGTTCTGAATGACAGCCTATTAACCCAGGACTGACGAGGGCATTTTAGCGATTATAAAGCTGGACATTCACTGTTCTTTTGGTGTCATGAGTTTAAATCTCGGTGCCACAAGGAAGTATTTCTGACACCAATCAGATTAGATTCTGATCTTCTTGAAGGAACGTGCTTGGTTTCTTAACCCTGTGGGTTACCTTCCATGCAGTTACACCTCTGCTGTGCTCATCTCTTCCAAAGCCACACTGGCTGCCCAGGGGAAATACCTCTCACACATTTAGGGAAACACATTTAGGAATTGGCTTTTCGAGGGGAATTGGGGTGTAATGGCTTACCCTCTTGTCTTTCCTTAGAGTTATGAGCTGGGTGCTTTAGCCCCATTCCAGGGGAGTAGAATGTGTTAAAAAATAAAGATGAAGAAAAAAAAAACCTAACCATTCAAGACCATTAGCTTAAAATTCTACATACCTGCTTCTGGGGAGGGTGAAAGACATTGTTAAGTTGGGATTCTTCACCTGGGATACACCAATAGGGGGTATATGGATTCTTTCACGGTATCTGCTAATCCCTTGAAACGGTATGCAGGACTTTGCATTGCATGCATATGTGCATTATATATAATATATAGTATATTATACATATGCATATGTAATATGGTTCTAGTATAATTCTTAAGCACATGTATTTTTCTGGGCGAGGGGGTCCATAGCTTTTGTTAGATTCTTACAAGTTTTTGAGACCTCAAATCGGTTTAGAACCTCTATTTTGGAGGAAAAGTAATTTAAGTGTATGAACCTCATTTTTCTTATCTGTAAAATGGAGCAATACCTCCTGTCTCGCAGAGTTGTGTGAAGATTGGTAAAATAAAGTATTCAGAGTGCCTGGCTCAGGTGTACAGTAAATGGACACTACTGCTGATGCTCATGGGGTAATAGAGCATGACTCTTCTCTGTTCATGGGTGACTGTCTACCCTAGCATTGCAGTGGGCATGTGGAATGGGCTGTGACCAGAGAGGTGCTTTAGCAGCTTTGCTCTCACTGAGCTATTGTCCAGCTATGGACCAGAGGGAGAGAGAGAGAGGAAGGCTGGAAACCAGTGAGGGGCTGTCTCATTGTCTGGGCATGAGGTTGGCAGAGCTGGGGCTGGAGGAAGAGAGAAGCAAGCAGGAAAGACACATTAGGACTTGGTGACTGGGGGTGGAGTTGAGAGACAGGAGTCAAGAGAACTCTGAGGGTATGGTTCCCTCTGGGGAGAATGAAAATTTTGCTAACAGACACAGAAAGGGGATAGTGGTAGGGAAGAGGTTATGCTTGCAGGAAGGGTTCAGTTTACCCATACTGAATCTGAGGAGAGATGGGCCATATGACTGAAAATATCTAGCAGGAAATATAGGTTTTGGACCCCTTTAGTTCTTTATTTGCAGGAGTTACAATTTATGCATCTTTTTGGATTTTGCCTAAAGGATGAGAGCTGACTTCTAGCGGCCAGAGCACCTGGAGCAGAGTGAGGAGAGGACAAGTGTGGTGGAGAGAATGCTCTGGGGTCTGGTCTCAGCCCAGCCCCTAAATTTGATGGCAAGAGGGATTAGGGATGGAAGCTGAAGTTGCTTTTTTCACAAAGGACCCCATAAGCCATGGCAGTGCTGGAGGATGCTCTGGTGCCCACAGGATACAGAGACGCATGGTCAGGGAGAGGGTGTTCTCCCACATGGTTATGGAAGGTGGGTGGCTCTGTAGGCTCTGGGGGTGTCAGGAGAGAGCACATCTGGTGTGGATGTTGACATGGATCGGTGATGTTTTTTTAAATAATTTTTTTAACTTATTTTTGGCTGTGTTGGGTCTTCATTTGCTGCATGCCGGCTTTCTCTAGTTGCATTGAGAGGGGGCTACTCTTCATCGCGGTGCATGGGCTTCTCATTGTGGTGGCTTCTCTTGTTGCAGAGCACGGGCTCTAGGTGCTCAGGCTTCAGTAGTTGTGGCACGTGGGCTCAGTAGTTGTGGCTTGCGGGCTCTAGAGCGCAGGCTCAGTAGTTGTGGTGCATGGGCTTAGTTGCTCCGTGGCATGTGGGATCTTCCTGGACCAGGGGTCGAACCCGTGTCCCCTGCATTGGCAGGTGGATTCTTAACCACTGCACCACCAGGGAAGCCTTGATTGGTGAGTTCTGATGGGCGCTGTTGGAAGCAACAAGGGTAAGGCTGTCTTTTGTTGCAGCTCATGGGGAGGACATTGATAGGCAGAGGAGGGATGTGATGGGTCCTGCACAGTGGCTGCAGGTGATAGATGGGCCTATGAGCCTATAAGGGACACTTCTCGGGGACTGTTTGGTGATGGAGGATCTCCAAGAACTGAAGGGCTTTTGTAAGTGGGTGGGGTAAGAGTAGGGAATCTGAGTTTTTGAGGTTAGTGTGCCTTCATCTCCATCTGCAGGCTGGAGAGGTTAGGGGATTTTTTTTTTTTATAGTGAAAGTAGCACTCTGAATGTTGAATTCAAGGAAACTCAATTCAAGAGTTTGGGGACTCAACTGATAACTTTATTCCTTTTTCTTAGTATCAGTGAGTCCTTTGTGAAATGCTTTCTCTCTAAGCAAAAATCTGCACTTCAGAGCTGTGTCCTGGCAGCAAAAGCTCATTGCTGGGGAGCCTCCCAGTCTTTCTGGCCTACTGATGCAGACCTATCTCTTAGGGCTTTATCACCTCACAGTCTTCCTCAGGTGTGTGTGTGTGTGTGTGTGTGTGTGTGTGTGTGTGTGTTTGTTCCCCTGGAATGTGACCCTGTGGGTAGAAATGTCTGGAAGCCCTCTGTTGAGAAGGTGTATTCATATCCCAACCAACTACGTGAGACTTGAGCTCCAAAAGACCTACTAGACAGCGGTGTCCCGTCAGCTCTGAAATCCACTGATTCTATTTACACTGTGGGCAACTCCCAACAAATCGGGGGCTGGACATACAGCCTGCGGGTCTTGTGAGATTACTAGATCAGATTGTAGAGTTGTTATTTTAAAGCTCTTGATACATATGGCCACATGTCTTTCATGGACAATACCAGTTGTTGGTGATGGAGGAACTGGAACTCTATGTTGCTTGTGAGAATGTAAAATTGTACAACCTCTTTAAAGATGTGGTGCATATATACAATGGAATATTACTCAGCCATAAAAAGGAATGAAATTGGGTCATTTGTAGAGATATGGATGGACCTAGAGACTGTCATACAGAGTGAAGTAAGTCAGAAAGAGAAAAACAAAATATCATATATTAACACATATATGTGGAATCTAGAAAAATGGTACAGATGAACTGGTTTGCAAGGCAGAAATAGAGACAAAGATGTAGAGAACAAACATATGGACACCAAGGGAGGAAGGAAGGGTTGGGGGGGTGGTGGTGGTGGGATGAACTGGGAGATTGGGATTGACATGTATACACTAATATGTATAAAATAGATAACTAATAAGAACCTGCTGTATAAAAAATAAAATAAAATAAAATTCAAAAAAATAAAATAAAATTGTACAGCCTGTTTAGAAAATAGGTTGTCAGTTTCTTAAAAATTTAAGTACGCACCCACCATATGACCCAGCCATTCCACTCTTAGGTTTTTACTCAAGATAAAAGGAAATATATGTCCATACAGAGACTTGTATATGAATGTCAATAGCAGCTTTATTTACAGTAGCCCAAATTTGGCAATATCCCAAATCCCTTCAACTGGAAAATAGATAAACAAATTGTGAAATAGCCATACAATAGAATACTACGTAGCAATAAAAAGAAATAAACTATTTCTACCCGCAACAACATGGATGAATCTGTTTTTTAATTGAAGTATAGTTGATTTACAATGTTTCAGGTGTACAGCAAAGTGATTCTGTTATACATGTATGTGTATATATATATATTCTTTTTCAGATTCTTTTCCATTATAGGCTATTACAAGATATTGAATATAGCTCCCTGTGCTATACAGTAGGTCCTTGTTGTTTATCTATTTTATATATACTACTATGTACTTGTTAATCCCAAATTCCCAATTTATCTCTCCCCCGATATCTCCTTTTGTAACCATAAATTTGTTTTCTTATGTCTCTGAGTCTCTTTCTGTTTTGTAAATAAGTTCATGTGTATTATTTTTTTAGATGCTACATATAAGTGATATCATATATTTGTCTTTCTCTGCCTGACTTACTTCACTTAGTATGGTAATCTCTAGGTCCATCCATGTTGCTGCAAATAGCATTATTTCATTCTTTTTTGTGGCTGAGTAATATTCCATTGTGTGTATGTATATATATATATATATATATATATATATATATATACACACCACACCTTCATTATCCATTCATCTGTCAGTGGGCATTTAGGTTGCTTCCATGTCTTGGCTATTGTAAATAGTGGTGTTATGAACATTGGGGTACATGTATCTTTTTTTTTTTTTTTTTTTGCAGTACGTGGGCCTCTCACTGTTGTGGCCTCTCCCATTGCGGAGCACAGGCTCCGGATGCGCAGGCTCAGCGGCCATGGCTCACGGGCCCAGCCGCTCCACAGCATGTGGGATCTTCCTGGACTGGGGCACGAACCCGTGTCCCCTGCATCGGCAGGCAGACTCTCAACCACTGCGCCACCAGGGAAGCCCCATGTATCTTTTTTGAGTCAGCATTTTCATCTTTTCCGAATATATGCCCAGGTCTGGGACTGCTGGATCATATGGTAAGTCTATTTTTAGTTTATTAAGGAATCTCCATGCTGTTCTCCACGGTGGCTGCTCCAATTTACATTCCCACCAGCAGAGTAGGAGGGTTCCCTTTTCTCATGGATGAATCTTAAAATTACTATGCTGAGTAAAAGAAGCCAACCAAAAAAGAGCACATTCTATATGATTCCATTTACATAAAATTCTAAAAAGTAAAAACGAATCTAGCATAGACAGAAAGCATTTCAATGGTTGACTGGGAATGGGGGGGCAGGAAGAAGTGGTAAGGAGGGTTTACAAAAGGACACAATGAACCTTCTGGTGGGTGATGCATATGTTTGCTATCTTGATTGTGGTGATGATTTCACAGGCATACATGTATGCCAGATTTTATCAATAGTACACTTCAAATATGTGTAGTTTATTGTATGTTGATTATATCTTGATGAAGCTATTTTTAAAAGAAGGTCTTGTTACACATGGCCAAATTTCTTTCTAGGACACAGTACCAGTTTATATTGCAACTAAAAGTATGTAAATGTCTTTCTCATTAGGTTCTTGACATTATTAGGTCTTATTTTTAAGTATCTCTGACCAGTTGGATAGGTAAGAAGCGAGATCTAATAGTTTAATTTTGTACACGTTTGATTTCTGGTGAGTTTGAATTTTAAGAAATGTTTATTGGTCATTTGTACTTCTATGCATTTTATTCATGTCCTTTATTACTTTGGGGCTCTCTGCTGTCTTATACATTAAGACGTATATATGTGTGTGTGTGTGTGTGTGTGTGTGTGTGTGTGTGTGTGTGTGTATAAATATATATAAAATGTTAAGGTTATTAAACCTTTTGCTTATATTTATTTTCCTAGTTGGTGATTTAAATTTTTATAGAGAATTTTTGACTCACAGGAATTTTTAAAAGTTCTATAGTCAGATCAATTGAGTGTTTTGAGTGCCTTTATGTTTTCCCACATTACTAATCTGTAAATTTTATCTCTGGAAAAATAGGTAATCAAGCTTCTTAAGATTTCTTTCTAAACAAGAGTCACTGAGGCTGTAGGACAGGCCTGTGATTTTCTTCCTACATAATAATGCATGTGAGTTTGGTGACAGCTGTTCCAGCCATTTTGAGGTCACCAGTTTCCAAGTTTATTGCATTTAGGAAGTCTTTTTAAGGTAAAAAACACTGTGGACCCCCACAGGATAGTGATTATACTTTTAGAGTCTGTTGATAGAGAATATATTGGACTGGCCCAAAAGTTTGTTCAGGTTTTTCCGTAAGATGTTATGGAAAAACCTGAATGAACTTTTTGACCAACCCAATATAATGACCAAAACCTACACATTCAGATACTTTGAAATATGAATCTGCATTGTATTAATCACCACAGCAGTGACACACATTTGAGAAACAGCGCACCTAAGTGTGAAGCATGCATTCTGTCTACAGACAAATTTGGCTTGCATGTGGATGCTGGATCCCTCTGTAATAATTTTAGGACCCCAGGTTTGGGAACCTCTGTTGGGAATCACATCTTAGTAGGTGAAGAGACTCAGAACGTTTGCTGGTGCTAAAGCCTGCCTCTTCCTCTAAACTGTTTAGCTGGGAATTGTGAGGACGTGGGCTCGGGGCTTCTGGGAAGCCTGAATTTGGGATGAGTGGCAGTATTAGTAGGCTTTTAAAAAATTTTGTCTTCAACCCACCTTTTTCATCTTTGAAGCACTATCTTATGCAGGTGTCCATGGAGCAGATGAGAAAGACATGAATTCTTCTCAGCCATTTTCTTTCCAAAAGGAAGTGTCTTTACCTAGAATGATTGGCTTGTGGCTTTTCCTGGGCCCTTTGTCATTTTCTCTGAGGGAATTCAGAGCACGCTTGTTGCAAGGGGATAACACATGCGAAGCGCCTAGCACAGGGCCTGGACCACTTTCCAAGTGGCCCAGTTCACACTGGAGGAATCTTAGTTCTCCTTCTCCTCCTCCTGTGTTAGAGAGCAGGTTTCAAGCTCATGTGCAAATGTAGCATTGATCCCACTGCAAATATGTTTTGGCTTAGCGATGAGTCCACTCAAAAGAAGGGAGAGAATTGTTTAGATTATTGAAACACCTTAATCCATAAGCTCACATAAATATTATTTTGAACTAATAGATTCATGCACTTCGCCTTCTGTTCCATCTTACGGGTGGTTAACGTCTCTTGCTGTCACCTACTTAAAAAATTCAGGCTTTTGAAATTTTCTTTTGTGTTAAACTTGCTGTGGAGTACTGGATTCCTTGATTTTTTGGAAAAAAAAAAGGCCTTTATCAAAATGTTAAGCTTGGTTAATTTGCATAAAATATTTCCTCCGCAATGTACTCTCTCTTACTTTTGAAACGCACATTGCCTCGGCTGCAGTGCAGAGTGGTTGCACTGGCATGCAGGCCATTAGAGCTCTCAGTTCCAGGGAATGAACAAGTCTCAGGTTTGGGGCGCAAAGAAATACATTGGAATCTGGCCTCACCTCACTCCCTTGGGGTATCTGAGCTCATCCGGAGAAGAAAAGGAAGAAGAACCCAGGGTTGCCAAGGAAGGGTTCAAAGCATGTAGAAGTGTGTGGTGGGGAGCTGGGTGTGGCTGTGTGCTCAGGGAGTGCAGGTGGGAGGAGGGGAGGCCTTGGGCTGTTTCCAGGAAGAGGCTCTGCAAGGCAAATCTAATGGATACACACAGCCAGGTTCTTCTGCCTAAGACACAGCTCCTGCCCCACCATTCCTCAGGCTTTACTGCCTCCCCACCAACCCAGAATCAACTCTACATTCACACAGGGAATCAGAGTAGCTGGTGGATGTCAATGCTGCAGAGAGTAAGCTTCAGCGCACCAAGCAGGTTTTGGGAAGCCAGTGGCTGAGAGATTTTCCTGGGGACAGGGACCAGGGTGGTCCTTTGCCCAGAGACACCGACTTCCAGCCTGGGTCTCAACACTTCCCATGCAGGGCTGTGGAATGGAACCTTTTTGCACTTAGTAACAACCTCCAACTAAGGCAAAGCTTCTCAGCCTGAAAAAAACGCTGATATTCACAAATAACAGATGGGCAGGTCAGGCTGCAATTGGGCAGCTGCTGGCTCCTCTCACCCTTCCTTCTCCTAGAAAGGGGAAGACTCACAGAAGAGAGGGAGGGATTCCTTGTTGAGGAGGGGGTCTTCCCTTTGCACATAAGAAACTCCTTCCCTGAGTCACCCTAGGCTTTTCTCTGAAAGCTCAGAAAGAGCTAATGTTAGTAGGAGCGAATGAATGTATCCGGTGAAAGGTGGGGCTGTGTGCAAGGAGATGGGGTTATATTTAGACCCTGTAATTAAAGATCCATTTATGTCTGAGCATCCTTAAACAGACAAATATAAAACTCAGGAATACCAAATTCTATTTGGGTAACTGGCTGGAAGCACACATACTCACAAATACATACTCCAAGCCTGTCTCTATTCAAATAGAAAAAGCCACCATCAGTCTCAACTCAGGTCTGATGAATTTTCAGTCTCACTCCTTAGGGCTACAATAAAGAATTTTGTATTTCTGGCCCTTTCTGCTCTCTCTGATTTTGCAAGTCTGATTCCCTGTTGCAGCATGAAACACTAGATGATTCTAGGTTGATACTGACAAGGGAGAGACCAACATTTCTTCTGAGTTGCTTTTCCCTTGGGACCCAAGTAGATGTGATGTTTAAGATTTTAAAAATAGATGTCAATGATGTGTACTTGTGATATAATAAACAATATAACTGGTCTTTGTGCCTGGTTCCATCACAGAGCTCTTAAAACCCTTGGATTTTCCTGAGTGATAGGAGTATCTTTTGTTATTTATAACGAGCCCCTGTCAACCATACTTAAGTTTATGCTAGTGAGGTGACTAGCTAGTTGGTGGGCTTCAGGATGGGGCTGGTAGCCAGAAGAACCAGCGATTCAAGGGCTGGAACTTTCCGGTCACCCCCTGAGCAGGAAGAGTGGCTGGAGGTTGACTTCAATAACGAATGGCCAATGACTTAATTCTGCTTACTTAATAGACCTTCATAAAAACTCCTGAACAACAATGTTCAGAGAGCTTCTGGGTTGGTGAATACACTGCAGTGCTGGAGAGTGGTACGCCTGGAGAGGGCGTGGAAGCTCTGTGCCCTTTCCCCATCCCTTGCCCTATGTATCTCTTCCATTTGGCTGTTCCTGAATTGTATCCTTTTTAACAAACTGCTAATAGTAAGTTAAGCATTTTCCTGAGTCCTGTGAGTTGTTCTAGTGAATTCTTGAACGTGAGGAAAGGGTCATGGGAATCCCCAGTTTACGGACAATTGGTCAGCAGTGCAGATGGTCTGGAACTTGAACCTGGCATCTGAAGTGGGGGCAGTCTTGTGGGACTGAGCCCTTCAGGATGTGATGCTAATTCCAGGTGGTTAGTGTCAACTGAACTGAATTGCAGGGCACCCAGCTGGTGTCTGGAGAGTTGGAGAATTGGTTGGTGTGAGGGAAAGAACCCCAAATTTGGTGTCAGAAGTGCGGTGAGTAAAAATAACTTAGCACCTAATGAAAAACAATTATTTTTTTTCTCTTAAAAATAACTCAAAAAGAAGAAAAAACCACATTTACCTGATCTTTAAAAAGCCCAGCCAGCCTAGAAACTGGACAAAAGTTTCCATTTTCAATGCCTTAGTGGTAGTGAGAGAAAAAACACTGATAGCTGATTTTCTCCATCCAATACCACATCAGAGAGAATCATGTGAAATTACTGCAGTCGTGTTGATTCCCTAAAAAGTAGGCACAGGCACATCTTTGGATTTTAAATGTGCTGGAGTATGATGGCTGTATCTCAGCAGGGGCTCTTCTCCCTCCTTTCCTCCACCCTCCGAGGGCCACTGACATGGGGACACGTTCCATACAATTCTATCCTATCCTGCCTGGTGTTTACACCCCCTGTGATGCAGGATCTGAAGGAGAGAAAAAGCAGCCAGGGGAAGGAGAGAAAAAGCAGCCAGGGGAATCATGACTCTGGGTGTCATTCTGAACCACAGAAGGGGCTGCATGGGAGAGTAGAAGTGCCAGAGAATGTAGGGGCAAGTGGCCTAGAGATTTCTTATCAAGCACTTGGGTGAAGATAGAGAGGGTCTGCTCATCAATTTGTAGATGGCATAGATGGCAGGGTGATGAATATACTCAGTGACAGATGTAGGAGTCAGAGAGATCTTGACTGCGTGGAGCCCAAGCCTGAAATCTGATGAGGTAAAAGCTAAGGGGGCAAAGGTCAGGCCTAAAATACCAAGGGCACAAACATGGCCAGGGGAGGGACTTGGCCTGAGTGGATATAATTCGGGGTTTAAGCTGATGGTGAGTGCGTTCTGAATTAACAGTGGGATGTGGGATGCGGGGAAGCACGTGACCTGTGGCAATGTTATTAGAGGCATGATGGCTGGAATGAAGGAGCTGATGGGCCCTCTCTAGTGCAGCCTGGTCCTGCTGGGGCATCCTATTCAGTGTAGGACCCACACTGAGAACTACACAGACAGATGGGGGGTGTTAGAGGAGGGTTCCAATGGAGCAGCTGGAGACCATACCAGCGAGAAAGGAAGAAATTGGACTTTTTTGATCCAGAGAATAGAGGGGTTATTGAATTTATCTTACAGTATCTGTAGGACTGACCTGTGAAAGACAGACTTGACTTATTCTGGGTGGTCTAATGCAGTGATTGACAAAATTAGGGTCTGCTGGCTGCCTTTGTAGATAAAGCTTTATTTGAAATAGCTATACCCATTCCTTTATGTATTGTCTGTGGCTGCTTTTGTGCTCCAATAGCAGAGTTGAATAGTTCCCAAAGAGAACATATGGTCCACAAAGTCTATTTACTATCTGGTCCTTTCCAAAAAAACCATGTGCTGGCTTCTGGTCTATGAAAGAAGGTCTAATTTGGAGGATTTGATGGTGGACACTTATTTTTATACAATAAAAGGAAGAAATGTTAAATTTAAGGCATTAATTGAAGAGTTGAGTTACCTTCTTGGTGGGATTGATGTAGAGGCAATTTAAACATTGGTGGGTGTTTGGACTCAGGTGGCCCTTGATCCCTTTCCCGTTTTAGAAGTGTCTGACTTATTGCCTTGTGGCATTACTTATATTACTTCTGGGTCTATTTTCTGACATATTTCAAACATGTCTCACCTCTGCTCTTCCCTGCACTGCCCCCTCTCCTTGCGCAGAGGGTCCACATCTCACTCTGCTCCTTAGTTCCTGCTGTGGCTAAGCTAAATCTGCCCTGGATTCTCTCCACGTGTGTTTATAATGGGAGTTCCAAGAGAGCTTCTTCTTAGGAGGTTTAACCTACAAGGATGTCCAAAGGCAGGTACTTCAAGGGTAGTATTGTAACAAGAATCTAGGGTGGTGGCGTGGATTAAAAATAAAGACCTAAGAGCCAGGCAGCCTTGGGTTTGAATATCAGCTCTACTATATTAGGAAAGTTTTTCTTTCTTCCCTTCCTCCATCCCTCTTTCTTTCCTTCTTTCTCTTCCTTTTCTTTTCTTTTCCTTTCTTCTCCTTCTTTCTTTTTCTTTCTTTCCTTTACTTTCTTCTCCTTTCTTTTTCTCCCCTCCCTCCTTCCTTCCTCCCTCCCTCCCTTCCTTCCTTCCTTCCTCTCTTTCTTTCTCTTTTCAGAAGCTACTATGGCCAAGCACTATTTTAGGCACTTATGATATATCAGTGAACAAAGGCATAAAAATTGCTGCCACCCTGGAGCTTATAGTTTTTTGGAGGAGACAGATAATAAATAGTAAACATGATAAATGTAGAGATTATATGTTAGGAGGTGACAAGTGCTATAGAAAAAGAAAAAGCAGAGCAGGGTAAGGGTATTTGGGAGCTGGGGCTTGCAATCTTAAAAACAATGGTCAGGTAGACCTCATTGAGAAAGTGAAATTGAATCAAAGTGTAGAAGGAAGGGAAGGAATCGCCATCCAGATCTCTGCAGAGGGCCCTGTTGTGGGAGTGTCCCTGGTGCAGCGAGGAGGTCCTTGCGGCTGGAGTGGAGGGGCAGGAGGGAGAGCAGAGGGGAGGGTGTCAGAGGAGTGATGAGGTGGGAGAGGCGGGGAGCAGAGCCTCTGGGGATCCAGAAGATCATGAGGAACATGGGAAGCCACTGTAGAACTCCCCTCATGAGCACAGGAGTGATCAGATCTGATTTGTGATTTAAGTGGATCCTCTGGCTGCTCGTTGAGATTAGACTATAGGGGGATGTATTAGTTTCCTGTGTCTGCTACAACAAATTACTACACATTTGGTGCCTTAAAACAACAGGAACGTATTTTCTCACAGTTCTGGAGGCCGGAGGTCTGACATCAAGGTGTTGGCCGGCTGCACTTCCCTAGGGTTCCAGGGCAGTATCTGTTCTTTGCCTCTTCTGGCTTCTGGTGGGTCCGGGTCTTCCTTGGCTTCTGGTTGCATGATTTCAGTCTCTGCCTCTGTCTTCACATGGCCTTCTCTTCTCTCTCTCTCAAATCTTCCTCTGTATTACTCTTACCAAGGACATTTGTCTTTGGATTTAGGGCATACCTAGATAATCCAGCATGATCTCATCTAGAGACCTTAACTCAATTATATCTTCAAAGACCCCTTTGTCACATAGGGTCACATTCCCAGGTTCTGGGGATTGGGACACAGACATATCTTTTGGGGGGTGGGAGGGACATTCAACCCACTACAGGGGGCATGGGCAGAAGCAGGGAGACTGGTTAGATGGCTACTGCAGCAACCCCGGCAGGAGATGATCATAGCGGTACCAGGAGAAATGGTGAACAGCCAGAAAGATTTGTTGACAGATGGGATGTGGGTGTGAGAGAATGAGGAGTCAGGATGACTTCAAGTTCTTCATGTGAAGAGTTGAAAGGACAGGATCATTTTCCTCTGGGCTAAGGAAGGCTGGTGGTGAAGAAGCTTTTTGTTTGTTTGGTTAGCTGTTTTATTATTTTTTGGTGGGGGTAGATCCAGACTTCAGTTTTGACACGTAAGTCTGAAGTGTCTATTGGACATTTATATGGAGGTGTTAGGCAGTGGTATTTACAAATTTGGAACTGAGGGGAGACATCTAGACTGGAGGTATGATTTTGGGAACTGTCAGTGTATGGAAGGTATCTAAACCATGAGTTGAAGTTTCTAAATCTCAAGGAATAAGGCTCCAACTATGGAAAATTGTGTGGGATCCAGTTTGTCTGTGAAGGATGAATTTCGAGTCCATGGGATGAGACCGTTAAGTCCTTGTTACTCCTCAGACCAGCAGCATTGCCATCACCTGGGAACTTGTTAGGAATGCAGACTCTCAGACCCCATCCTGACCCACTGAATCAGAACCTGCATTTTATAAGCTCCCAGGTAATTTGAATGCACCTTGAAGTTTGAGAAGCTGCTCTTATCTGTGGAATTACCTCATTTTAGGGTTTCTGGGAACACTCGGCATGCCTCCTGGAATGAAACAAAGAATCAGGGAATGTTCTTTAGGAAAGGGTCAACCTCTCATTTTAGTGACATTTGGGCCCCTTCATCATTGCAGTCTAAAAAGCCCCCAACCCTGTGGCCCAGCAAGGTGCATTAGCTTCAAAGGAAAGCAGGTGTGTGGAACAAACCTGGGAGAGGAGAAGTGACCCTCACTCCTTATACCAGTCTTTTCCTGGCAAGGAGTCCTTGTGTCCGTATTTCTCTTCCTCCAGTCCCCTTTCTCCACCTCCCCACAGGACAATTACACCCTGCACAGCCCTTAAGGTCTGCGGGCCCTCAGGGGGGTGGAGTAAGTTTCTTAATAGATAAAATGTGATTTCCCTAAAAGTCTTAAAATATGTATTTTAGAAGGCAAGCTTACCCCCCCCCCCAATAGTTCAGTGATGTGTATGCCAGAATAATCCATAAATCCTTGTGTGTGGAGGTGAAAGGACTTATTTTAGTTGCTCTCTTCTGAGGGGCTGGCTTACAGCCTAAGGACAGAAGTACCGAAGTACCTGTGATTTAAGAAATCCACTTTCAAATATTTGATTTATGGGCATTGTTAATAGGTATGTCTTGCTTTATGTAGGAGACCCATTTCAGAAGATTTCTCCTCAACTATAACTTTTAGACATATTTCCCCATTAACCTCTGTGATCATTACAGAGACACTTCACCCCCATTTCTGAGTAAGGCACAAGCAGAACTCATCCTAGCTGCTATCTGTTAGATCAATAAAGAATAAGAAAAATAAAAGTTTTGAATTTTACAATTTTGTATTCTTTCTCCAATACTCTTCCTTTCTTCATGTAGATAAGAATTTTTGGCCTGTATCATTTTCCTTCTCTTTCAAGAATTTCTTTTTAACATTTACTGCAAGGCAGGTCTAATAGTAATAAATTCTCTCTATATTTTGTTTATTTGAGAAAGTCTTTTACCTTTACTTTTGAAGGATAATTTTGTAGGATACAGAATTCTAGGTTGGTGGTTTTTTTCCCCTCTCAACACTAAATATTTCACTCCATTCTCTTCTTGTTTGAACAGTTTTTGAGGAGAAGTCAGATTTAATTCTTATCCTTGTTCCTCTATAGGTAAGGTGATTTTTCCTCTGGGTTCTTTTAAGATTTTTTTTCTTTATCTTTGATTTTTTTTTCAGTTTGAATATGGTATACTTAGGTATAGTTTTTTTGGCATTTATTCTGCTTGGTTGTCTCTGAGTTTCCTGGATTTGTGGTTTGGCATCTGACATTAATTTGAGGCAACTTACCAATCTATATTGCTTGATATATGGCTTCTCTTCATTTCTCTGTTTCTTTACCTTTTGGTATTACCCATTACATGTATGCTATACCTTTTGTAGTTGTCCTACAGCTCTTGGATATTCTGTTCCATTTTTTTGTCTTTTTTTCTTTTGACTTTTTCAGTTTTAGAAGTTTCTATCAACATATCCTCAAGCTCAAAGATTCTTTCCTAAGCCTTATCCAGTCTACTAGTAACCCATGAAAGGCTCTATTTTTGTTACAGTGTTTTTTTTTTTTTTGCGGTATGCGGGCCTCTCACTGCCGTGGCCTCTCCCACTGCGAAGCACAGGCTCTGGACGCGCAGGCTCAGCAGCCATGGCTCACGGGCCCAGCCACTCCACGGCACGTGGGATCCTCCCGGACCGGGGCACGAACCCGTGTCCCCTGCATCGGCAGGCGGACTCTCAACCACTGTGCCACCAGGGAAGCCCTGTTACAGTGTTTTTGATCTCTAACATTTCTTTTGGATTCTTGGAATTACCACCTTTCTGTTTGTATTATCCATCTGTTCCTGTATGTTGTTTACTTTTTCCAGTAGAGTCCTTAGCATATACATCATAGTTTAAAAAAATTCTTGGCCTGATAATTTCAGCATTCCTGCTATATCTGACTTTGGTTCTAGTGCTTGTTCAACCTCTTAAAACTATGTTTTATTTACATTTTAGTATGCCTTGCAATTTTTTCTTGATAGCCAGACGTGATGTACTGGGTAAAAGGAACTGTGATAAATAGGCCTTCAGTGGTATGGTGGTGAGGTATAGGGGAAGAGCAGTATTCTATGGTCATAGGATTAGGTCCCAATCTTTTAGTGAACGTGTGTCCCTGAACTTTGAATGTCACAGTGTTTCTTGGAATTTTTTCCCGCTTGTGTGAGACAGGATGATTATTTCCCCTCTTCCATGTGGAAGTCTAGAGCAGGTTGGAATTGGGTGTTTCCCTCCCCCAGGTCAGTTGGGCTCTGATAAAACCCCAGTAAAATAGCTTCTCTTGTGGGTAGGCCTTGTCAGAAAGAGCACAATGCTCTGGTGTATTTCAAAATGGCGACTTCCCCCTCCTCCTGCTTGAAGCATGAGGGAATTTCTCTTCTATCCTCACTGTCACGTACCTGGAGGGAAATCTCACAAATGTCAAGACCTCCCTGTGACTGGGCCCTGCCAGTGTTTTTAACTCTCAGACTTGTCCACGATGAACCTTCAGTAATTTATCAGTTATAGTTCAGGTTTTCCTATCCTAGTACTGGTTTCTGCTTGTGGGTTTCTCTTCTAGTAAGTTTTAATTTTCTGTATCTGCTTGTGTGTTTCCCCAATTTTGTGGGCAGTGGTTTGCCCTGTGACCTCTCTTCTCTGATGGATCTAAGAAAAGTTGTTGATTTTTCAGTTTGTTCAGCTTTTTACTTGTTGTTAGGATAGGAGTGAAGACTCCAAACTCCTTACATGCCAGACCAGAAACTGGAAGTCAGATGAGGGACTTGCAATATTAAAATGAGCACAGTTCTAGGCAAACCATGATGGTTGGTTACCCTACTTTGGAGTAAAGAGAACTGAGATCTTGTCTGGGCTCTGGAAAGTCCCCTTGGGCATGGTGTTCAATGTCTTGAAGCCTCTGTTTCCTTTTGTGTGAAATGAGAGAGGGTTGACTTCGGGCTTATTTTCAATCCATAGGACCTGATTTTCTTTATGTTGGGTATTTTTAAGGCAAGGCATTTTTGGACCTAAACTAATGGAGTCTCCTTGCTAGGAGATGAATCGTAAATTCTCTTGTTAAACATCTTTTTCTTTTTTGACTTGGAATAATCTTGGTTTGGAAGGCACAGTGACCCTTTGCTCTCAGAGAAAGGGCTTCCCTGCTGCTTTTACCCATTATGAGTTTTGTCACACAGCAGGGTTTTTTTCCCCTTTGACACTGTCTATTTGAAAACAGAACAATCCCTGTTAAGAATGGACTTAGGATCTTTTGTCCCTTTTGGTTGAATTTGACTTAAAGGAGCCAAAGTAGAAGTAGGAGTGAGGTGGGGGGATGGTGTGAAGGTCTGGCCCAAGCTGTGAGCTGAAGACACAAGTCTTAGAGGATGGCCTCTGGTTTATTTCTTTCCAAATACCTTTCAGTCTCTGCTTCTCCAATTATTCCATGGTCCCTGGTTTGCCCAGCAACATAATCAGGAACATTAAGCACATCATTATTGTCCCAAGTCCACATCAGAGGAAGAGCTAAGACAACTTTTATGAAATTGTAAAGTGCCCACTTGAACACAAACCCTAATTTCCTGAAGTCTAGCTCTAGTTTGAAGAATTGCCTGATTTATTTTAAAATTGAATTTTGCTGTCAGGGAAGCTGCCAATACTTACCGCCAGCGTTGTTATTTTTCTTTACGTATTTTAGTCTTAGCTCCTGAGTATAAAAAGCTCTCTTCCTCCTTCTCTTCCAAGAGTTGAGTTTCAACTGCGTGACCAGATTGTACAATTTTGCATGGGTTCCACATGCATCTTCTACTTCACAGGGAAGTAGAAGATGCTGCTGGCTCGTTGTCTCTTCTCACAAGTGACAGGCTTTCCAGGGGCAAAGAGACATAGGGGGAGGCAAAACAATTCTAAAAAGTAGAAAGGGCCTGAAGAGGTGTCCTGCTCCAACTCTCTGTCCACTGGAAGGACAGTCTTCAAGCCATTCCAGGTAGGAAAGGGGATGTCACAATGTCCTTTGGGAATCATTTCATTCTCAAGAGGGTCTTGTCCAAGGTCTTTAATTTCAAGCCAATTCAGTCAACAACTGTAGAGGACAGCACTGTGTAACAAATATGGTTTCAAGTACTTGGGATATAGCAGTGAGCAGGACAGGGGAATAAATAAGAAAACCAGGGATTTGTGCTATCAAGAAAATGAAACAGGGACATGTGGTAGAGAGACCTAGGGGTTGACACAACTTGCAAGGGAATGGGCAAGGAAGGGTTACATAAGTGCTGATATTTAGGATGCAATCTGGATGACAGTCATTTAGCTTCTATTCTATAGACAACTGGGAACCTGCTAAGCTTTCTCAATTGGGTGACAACAGTGCAGTGTAGTCAGTAATCTATAACCACACCTAGATGAGTGTACGTGTCTCATCTTCTTAAAAGAAACTCTGTGAGATAACCATTATTCCCATTTTACACATAAGAACACTGAGATTTGGGGGCCCCCAGTGACCTGAGGGGTCCTAAGTCCCTTATTTCTTTTGATTTCAAACATTGAGATTCCTTTTCCTTTGCCCATTCCTTTCCTTTGTCCAAAGTTGTACAGGTTGTCAAAGGAATCGGCCCTTTCACACATGTTGTGATTTGACCTTAGGTCAGTCACCTTTGGGACCAATTTGCCCATTTATAGATGGATGAGATGCCCTTAAAAGACCTCACAGGGGCTTCCCTGGTGGCACAGTGGTTGAGAGTCTGCCTGCCGATGCAGGCGACACGGGTTCATGCCCCGGTCCGGGAAGATCCCACGTGCCGTGGAGTGGCTGGGCCCGCGAGCCATGGCCGCTTTTAGGCCCACCTAATCAGATCATGTCACTCCTTGCTCATAACCCTCCTGAAGTGGTTCCTGTTTCATAAAATTCAAAGGCCTTACAATGGCCCGAGAAGTCCTTCAGGATCTTGGCCTCCTTCTGAGCTCACCTCCCATCACCCCCTCTTCCTGTAGCCACACTGACATTCTTGCTGTTCTTTGGGTGCATGCGTAAATCCTTCCTCAGCGCCTTCACACTTAATGTTTCTTTCCCATGGAGCACCCTCCCCTTCCCCACTGACCCTGACTCCAGCTGCATGGCTTGGTCCCTCCTTTCCTTTCTCTGCTCCGATGTCACCTTCTCAAAAAGGCCTTTCTGGATGACCCTATTCAAACCTTTAATCTAGCACCCTGCCCATCACTCCCCATCCTCCTACTCGCTCTACAATTTCTTCAGAGTCCATGACTCCATCCTCACATTTGTCTGTCTTCTGCCTCCCCCAGAATGTCAGCTCCATGAGATCTGCAACCTTCTCTGCTCTGTTAATTCTGTACCTCAGAACACTAAAAGTGCCGGGCATACGTGGGCATTCCTATCCATTGTTCTTGAATACATGTTCATATCTGTGTTTTCATATAGCTGTGATAGACACTTAAAAGAGAAGGCTCTGGAGTAAAGTTTCCCTAGCTTCTAAAATGAGATCCAGTTTAATTACTTTGGGCAGTGTACTTAACCTGAGCCTCAGTTTCCTCATCTGAAAAGTGGGGAGGAATAATAATACCTACTTCATAGCGTTACAGTTGAGGATTCGGTGAGATAATCCAAGTAATGTGCCAGTCACTATATCCGCACATACTATATGATCAAAAAAAGTTATTTTATTTAACTGATGTTTTTATTCTTTTGGTTCCTGCTTTTCTTTTTCTTTTCCCTTGATCTTGTTTCATGTACGCAATAGCAAATATCATTTTTTAGGGCTACAGGGTCTCTGTCCTCGTGATCTATGGCACTTGGCTTAGCCATTTCCCAGCTGATGGTTCTAGATTTTTTTTCTTCATTATAGGGTTGTGATTTGCCCCTTGGTACGCATTGGAAAGTTGCACCTTTTCTTCATCGTTGCTAATCTAAAGCGCTGGGTGAAAGTGTGGAGGTGGTTGTCGGGTCCTCTCTCCGTTTGGTAGACCCAGCTCTCCCAGCCCACCTCCAAAGACACCAGCTTAACACACACCATCCCGCCTGTGGCTCTTCTGCTCAGACTGGAAGCTGATATAGAGCGAGATGTAGAGGAAAGGGAGAGGCTCTGTGGCGAGACAGACCCGGATTTGACCAATGGTGCTGACATTTCCTCGCTGTGGGATCTCAGTCAAGTTATTTAACCTCTTTGAACTTGAGTTTTCTTTTTAAAAAAGGAGACAAAAATGACCTATCTCAAAGGGATGCTGCGAGGATTGGAGATACAGAAGCGTGTCTAGTGTAGTGCCTGGCACATAGTAGGTATGCAGAAAGTGTTTGCTACCAATGTTGCTATTCTTTGCTTTGGAGCAGATGGTCTCTGCCCTTTTGGAGGCTGGCTAATGGGGGAAGGTGGGTAAAATGCTAAGGCTGAATAAGAACATCGGGACTCAGGAAGTAAAAGTTTGTCTAGTTTCTTGGTACACTAGAAGATTATTTTCCTCCCTGCAACTTCCCGTCTGGAGGATGATCTGACTGATGAAAAGCATATTGGTGGAAATAGCGCCCTCTCCCATCTGGTGTAACCCTTCCTTTCATGGCCTAAGACCTGGAGCCTATGCCTTTAGGTGTCTTGTCCAAGACTTCTGAACTGGTTAGTGGCTGCCATGAAAACACAGGCCATGGCAACTTCCAGTCTGGCTGCCTCTCCTGTTAGAATATACTTCCACGTTTAACCCCAGGATGACCATGCAAGTCTTACTCTTTTCCCCATCTCCTTTCCTTCCTTCCTTCCTTCCTTCTTTCCTTCCTTCCTTCCTTCCTTCCTCCCTCCCTCCCTTCACTCCCTTCCTTCCTCTCTCTCTGTCGCTCTCCTTTTTACTATTTATTTTAGAGCTTAGAGAAAATTCAAAGTCTGAGTTACAGAGATTTCAAATGTGTGACCCGTGGGGAAATGGGCAGGCGGGATGCTTGATTGCTCTGGGGAGAAGTGAGATTCATAAGTGTTGTTGAGGTGTGAGGTGAGAGGGAAGACCAGGAAAGTGAGGGAGAGGATAATTAAAAGAATTAGAAAGATAGGATTGCTTATAATGGTATAATATAACAGAGTGAGTGAATTCAGAGATAGATCTGGGTGCTGAGGTTTCAAATAAATAATTTTTTTTTGGCCTGGAAATCTTTCTTTTTAATTATTTACTCTGTAAGTATTAGAAACCAAACTAAAGCTGGCTTACAGAAAGAAAAAAAACAAGGAAAGAAAGAAAGAAAGAGAAAGGGAGAAAGAAAGAAAAGAAACATGACAAATGTACCTGGTTGGTCACCATCTCTCTTAGCTCTGCTTTCCCCCCGTTGGCCTCATTCAGCATCTCTTCCAAGATACCAGCAAGATGGGCACCCCTGACTCTGGGTTTACCCCCTATCATCTTAGTACCACCTGGAAAGGAGGAGTCCTTCTCTTTCCTAACAGTTCCAAAAAAAACTCTAGGAGGGAACCTTGTTGGCCAGGCTGGGGTCCTGGGCCCATATCTGGAACTAGGGTGTGACACCTGCCCTCCTGAATTATATGGGCTACAAGAAGGGAGGAGGTGGTTCCTCAAAGGAAAATCAGGGTATATTTAGCAGAAGAAAGAGAAAAAAATACTGGGCTGGCAAAAGCCGCAGGCCTTTGCTCCATTGATTGTGGGCTGATGTTTACTCAACTGAACATTTTCCTCTGTGCAAATGAAAGGGTGCCCCATGAATGGCTTGTGTCAATGACAACACCCAACTGTCATAGGCATATAATGATAATGTATCACCTTTTATAATTTTCCTACAACCTTTGTACATAGCACAAATAGGGGATTTGTACATGACTATTGAATTTGAGTTCAATAAAGGATTTGTACCACCTGAATTACACCTCTACACACAAGGTAGGATACATTAACTTAATTACTGCTGGATTCAATAACATAGGCCACTGCCCTGGGAATTTATCTTGTGTTGTACCTAGAGAGAAACTGGGCATCATTTCTAAAGGTAATCAGTTTCCAATGATCCATGCTAATGGAAGAACACAACATGTGGAGACTCTAAGTAGAGTTTCTGTTTGGTTAGGGAGTAAACATAATTTTTATTTTTATTTTTATTTATTTATTTATTTATTTATTTTTGCAGTACGCGGGCCTCTCACTGTTGTGGCCTCTCCCACTGCGCAGCACAGGCTCCGGACGTGCAGGCCCAGCGGCCATGGCCCACGGGCCCAGCCACTCCACGGCATGTGGGATCCTCCCGGACCGGGGCACGAACCCGTGTCCCCTGCATCAGCAGGCAGACTCTCAACCACTGCGCCACCAGGGAAGCCCCATAATTTTTATTTTTTCTACCTGAGTTGTTTGTTTTACTTGGGCTTCAGTAACACTAAAAAGCATTTGCATTACCTGGGCCTACAATTTCTTTTCCTTTTTCCTTGGTTTATAAAATGTGAAGTGTATTTTATTTTATTTTTGGATGTTTATTTTTTTAACTTTTTCATTTTGAATTAATTTGAGACATAAAGGATTGCTGTGAAATTAGTATAGAAAATGCCCTTATGTCCTTTACCCAGTTCACCCTAATGTTAACAGCACACATAACCATAGCACAAAACCAGGAAAGGAACATTGGTACAACACTCAACCAAACTATACACTTTATTTGAATTTTACCAGTTTTCCACCAATGTCCTTTTTGTGTTCCAGAATCTCACATTTATTTATTGTTTATCTTTAGTCTTGACAATTCTTCAGTTAAAAAAATTTTTTTTCATGATCTTGACATTTCTGAAAAGTACCGGTCATTATCGTATGGAATATCCCTCAATTTGGTTTGTTTTTTCCTGTTTGGAATGAGGGTATGTATGCCTTTTGGAGGCAAGAATACCAAAGAAATTAGTTATGTCCTTCTCGTGCACCAAATCAAGAGGTTCATAATGTCAAAATGTCTTATTACTGGTGATGATGACTTTCATCACTTGGTTAAAGTGGTTTCCCCTAGGTTTCTCCACTGTAAAGTTACTATCTTCCTTTTTTACTTAATATCTAGAGGAAGATACTTTGAAACTACTCATATCCTATTTCTTTTCAAACTTTCACCCACTAATTTTACCACAAATTGGTAGATATTGTCTACAAAAATTATTACTGTAGTGTTTGAGTAATGATGATTTTCTACTTCCCTCTTTTTTTCTGCCTTTATTAATTGGAATCTACTACAAGAAAGCTATCCTTTCTCCCTCCCTCCCTCCCTCTTCCCCTCCCTCCCTCTCCATTTTTTTCCTTTCTTCATTCACTCATATCAGTATGGACTCATGGATATTTATTTTATTCTATGGGTTAAATTGAGTACTGTCGTTATTTTTTCCCCCAGATTTCCCAGCTTTGGCCATTAAGAGCCCCTTCAGGTTGTGCTCTGTTCTTTGGACAAGCCCACATCTTTTCGAGCACTTTCTTACTTTCTCACACTACAACACGTTCCAAGCTCACCTTTTATTTTCCCTGCAGTAGCCCTACTGTCGACCACTTCATAAGGAGCCCTAGTTTCTTTTATTAGAGAATAGCGTTTATTTTATTTTTGGCCACACTGCATGGGGCATGTGGCGATATTAGTTCCCCCAACCAGGGATCAAACCCTTGCCCCCTGCAGTGGAAGCGAGGAGTCTTAACCACTGGACCGCCAGGGAGGTCTCGAGAATAGTGTTTAGAAACCAAGACCTGGCACTAGGTCTGCTCATTGCTACTGAGGTGTGATTGTTCTAACCCTCTCAGTAGACAGGACTAGGAAATATATATATGAGTACTAACCCACACATGTTCATATATTTATGTTACTTGCACAATGGGCTGATGTATGGAGTGGCCTTAGTGGCGAAGATGAAGGCTATTCATAGTCTCAACAACATGGGTTTTCTTTCCCTAAGGTTGATTTAGCTACTGCCATAGCTGAATGTTTGACCTGCAAAAACCAGAAATCATTGCTGAATCCTTTACATATCAGACCTCTTCCAACTTGGGGTGGGCAACATTTCATTCTGACTGGGACTGACACATTCTGAGTTCAGGTTTACCTTTTCTGCCTGCAGTGTCTCAGCCAGCACCACCAACAAATATAAGAATCAAATCATTGTTAATGTACTGACACGGGATGCCATACAACATTGCCTTGGACCAGGGACCCATTTTATGGCAAAGGAGGTATAGCAGTGAGCACATAACCATGGGATCCACTGATCCTTTGGTATATTGCACCATCTGGAAGCTGCTGGCCTGACTGAGGATTGGAATGGCCTCTTAAAGATGTTGCTGAGGTATCAATTTAGAGATGACACCCTGCAAGGTTGGGGCAACATCCTTTAGGCTGAGTATACATCTTAAACCAATGGCCATTATATGGTGCTATGTCCCCAGTAGACAGATGACATAGGTCTGAGAATCAAGGGGTGTAAAAAGGAGCATCCCTGCTCTTCATCTCTCTCTCTGACCCACCCAGAGAATTTGTGCTTCCTGTTTGCAACTTCAGTCTGTCCATCTAGAGATCCTGGGTCTCAGGAGGGAGATGCTTCCACCAAGGTACATAGTAGGTGTTCCACTAAACTTAAGCTATGGCTGTTGCCTCGTCACTTTGGATTTCTCGTCTCACACCAGAAGACCAGCAAACACAGAAAGGAGTGATTGGTCCTCATCATCATGAGGAGGTAGGATTGCTGCTCTGTGACAGTGGTGAGAAGAAATGTTTTACATCACATGATCCTCTGTTGCCCCTTGGTACTTTCATGGTCCATTGTAACTGTAAATGGGCACGTACAGCAGCCATAGCCTGGTAAGAGCATGGTCATCAGGGGCTCAGACTCCTCAGGGATAAGGACCTGGGTTGCTCCACCAGGCAGGTCACCTAGGCTAGCAGAAGTGCTCGCCAAGGGGAAGGAAAGGACAAGGGTCAGCTATGACCTCAATATCATGTGCAGCAGCAACTAAATACTGCTCCCCACTTGATTTCCCAGAGAGTGTAACCTGTCAGAATCCTGAAGAAACTCTGGGTGGATGGGGTGATCTTCACATGAAGAGCAAGTGGACAGGAGTGATGCCCCTTCTCAGGAGATGTACCCTTGGCAGAGGTATCTGGGGAGGTTATACACCCTCATCACCACCCTGCTGCCTGTGGTTAGCAGCCAATGCTGTGGGTACGCAAAAGACCAGCTTCACAAGGGGCACCAACGAGGGGGTACAAGTCTGTTCCAGAGCTCCTGAGGGACCACACCCATGCCTGGCTCTCTTCCCCTGCAATCTCTCATTCCCTTTGCTCCCTTCTCCCCACAGCATGCTCTCAACAAATCACTTTCTCAAGAATCCTTGTCTCAGGCTCTGATTCTAGAGAACCACCCTCAGGTAATACTGATTGGTTATTTTTATTCAATAACGTCATACGTTCCAGGCTGTTAGATATTCCCCCAAAACATGACTTTTAATGGTCACATAATGTTCTATTATATAAATGTAGTTTATTTAACTAGTCCTATTTCTAGACATTAAGATTGTTTCCAAGTTTTCACTATTATAAATAATGCTGAGAAGAATAATATTGTTGATAAATCTTTGTAAACATTCTTAATTATCTTATTAGGTTAAATGGTTTTGGGCAAAGTTGTGAAGTCCAAGGTCACAAATATTTTATGGCTTTTAATTTAAGTATCATGAACTTGGCCTCCAGGAGAGTGACTTATCCCCATATCTGCCAACTAAAGAATAATGAGTTTTAAAAATGTACAAATTTGATAGGTGACATTATTTTAATGTACTTTTTTCGTTATGAGGCAGTTGACTGGTATATAGTTTGACATTGTATTTCTTGGTGAATTGCCTGCTCAAGGCCTTTGCCTGTTTTCCCATTGATGTGTATTCTTTCCCTCACTGATTTGTTTGATTCTTTTAATTGATTCAAAGTATATGGAGCTTTCAATTGTTAATGTCAAGGGCACCTCACACTTCCTCAGAGAGGAACGCTGGGGTAGAGGCGCTGTAGCCCTCTCCCCTCAGTTTAGAGTGGAGAAATGGAGTCCTAGGGACAGCCAGGAAAATATGGCATGAATTGGGCCTCAAAACTCCCAACCTAATTCTCTCTACCACCTTCATCAGAAGTGAGGACTGAGAAGAACTGACAGAATAGCAGCCACTATTGGCCAATCCCCACTGACAAGGAGGAAAGAGGCTCCACTTCTTATGCCTACTCATTTAATAGTAATTGAGAACTTAATACATGTCAGGTGTGGTGCAAACTGTATATATAGTATGTGTATATATATGGTATCATCTCAAAATCATGATGGGTATGTGCTATCATTACCCCCATCTTTTTTTTTAAATATATAATTTTATTTATTTATTTATTTATGGCTGCATTGGGTCTTCATTGCTGTGCACAGGCTTCTCACTGTGATGGCTTCTCTTGTTGCAGAGCATGGGCTCTAGGCACACAGGCTTCAGTAGTTGTGGCTCGTGGGCTCTAGAGCACAGGCTCAGTAGTTGTGGCACATGGGCTTAGTTGCTCTGCGGCAGGTGGGATCTCCCCGGACCAGGGATTGAACCCATGTCCCCTGCACTGGCAGGCAGATTCTCAACCACTGTGCCACCAGGGAAGCCCCATTACCCCCATCTTATAGATAAGGAAACTGAAGCTCCCAGAGAGTGAAAAAGTTATGGAAATCACACAGGCATTAGGTGATGGAGCTGAGATCCAAATCCCAGTCTCTCAGCCTCCAGAGTATATGTTCTTCAGGAAGGTTATACTGTTTATGTTACACTTCCATGTTGAGATATCTTTGGAAGAAGGAAAAGAACATTATGCACAGTTCACCCCTAACATAGTCACTGCCAGTCCCGGTGTGTTTTCTTTCACTCTTCCCTCCTTCCTGCTGAAATCATTCTGTACATCCAATTTTGTAACTTGACTTTTTCCACTCTATGTTTCTCCATATCACTTCACAGATTTTATAGCCATCATTTTAATGATGTGCATAGTATTCCTTTGTTGGGCAGATGCTAACTTCCTGAGTTTAGTGTTCTCCCACTGCAGATCTGGGGAGAACTGGGGACCCCCCTGTCTTGTCTATAGTCCTCCCTGACTTGATAGCTCCCTTTTCACTTCATGCCTTGAATGAAATGATACAGATTTAACTTGCAAATTGCCTAAGTATGTCTTTCATAGTTGTAGGCATCTGTAAATTATATACGAATATGTGTGTAGTCAGGCAAATTCTTGCTAACACTTTGACTTTAAGAAACAGCTAGTGGAGAGGAGTGTGTAAGTGATTAAAATTTCTTCCCTGAGTTTAAGTTTCTTTTTATTATTTTTTTTGTGGTATGCGGGCCTCTCACTGTTGTGGTCTCTCCCATCGCGGAGCACAGGCTCCGGACGCGCAGACTCCGGACGTGCAGGCTCCGGACGTGCAGGCTCAGTGGCCATGGCTCATGGGCCCAGCTGCTGTGCTTCCCGGACGGGGGCACGAACCCGTGTGCCCTGCACCGGTAGGCGGACTCTCAACCACTGCGCCACCAGGGAAGCCCTAAGTTTCTCAGTTTTTAAAGGGGTGACTGACCTGCTTATGTGAGCCTCATATGTGAAACTTTAATTAGACATTGCTGGGTAAGTTGTTAAGCGTCTTATAGGAATGGCAGTGACACTACTGCATCATATTGATAGTGCCTCTCGTGTGCAGACACTAGGCACTGGGAGTTTTCCGTACCTCTTAATCCTCCCCATAGCCCTGTAAAGAAGGCACAACATTATTATCCCCGTTTTACAAGCAAGCAAATTGGTCTAGAGGGGTTAATTGACTAGTCTGAGAGTCCATAGCTAGTAAGAGGCTGAGCTGATGTTTGAACCAAGGTCCCCAGAGCCTCTACTCCAGGCAGGTAGCACAGTGATGAAGATTTGGGTCTTCTTATTGAGCTGTCCAGGCCTCCGAGACTGTGTTGCCTTTAGATGATGCCTTCTTAGAGTTGTTCATTCTTGGGGGCTTAAGCTGGTTCAGTTTAGTGTATAGGACTTGGCGACCCATCTGTATTCCATTTTGGAAGTTGTGGTAGGAAATATTTACAGAAGGTTTCTTTTTGGTTCAAGCTAATTTGCTGGGTGGTTTTAGAAACCTTTTGAGTTAGTTCATGTTCCATTCAATAAGACTGTTATGCTTGGGCCTTTCTGGGGGCTGGGCAAACCAGTCTGGTTCATTGTGTTGTGTTTCCAAGGCTCACCTGGCTCTGTGTGGCTTCTCCAGCTCCAAGTTTGCTCTCGTTTCCATCCCAGTTGGAGAGCTGCTTTCACGAGGAATCCCATTTTGCTCTCAGTCTTGGGATCATTGCTGAGTCAGGGCCTCTTTCGGGGGCCTTGCTCTCTGGAGGCACAAACTCTCTATGGGCCCAGCATTCCCCAGCCTCCATCTCCCAAAGGTGTGAACCTACATCATCCCAAAACGGCAGCCCTTCTAAAGGCAGAGACCTGGCGTTGACCCTGAGAGGGAAGGAGGCCCGTGCTGGCCTAGTTTGAATCTTTGTAGTATAGTGTGGAGGCTGATGCCAACCCCAAGGGTGCAATTCTCTTCTTGAAATGAACATAAAAATGAGAGTGGGAAAAGGAAAAGGAGCTTGGATAGCTTTTCTGGGAGAGGAAAAGAAAATTGTCTTCAAGTCTCCGAGGGTGTGTTCTTCAGTCAACAGAGAGCAGGTATCTTCATAGTTTCCATCACAGAACATAGTGTACGGGGAAGAGGGTGAGGCAGCCCCACATCGGGGTGTAGACAAGGACTCAGGAGCCACAATGCCTGGGTTCAGATCCCTCATAATCTTGAGCAAGTCATTTAACCTCTCCTGACCTCAGAGTCCTTAACCACAAAGTGGGAGAACTGCGGCATCTGTTTCACAGGGTTGGGTGAGGAACTTTTAATTTAACAAACAAGCACTTACATGACATTTATTATGTGTAAGGAACTGTTCTAAGCACATCAAAAATATGAAATACTTTAATCTTCTTGGTACCCCTCTGAAGTAAGGCATTACACTATTCTGTTGATTCTAAGAGGTGTGCTGTGTTCTCTGAAATGGGATGCAGCTGACTCCAAGGATCGTTTTAACTGTTGGAGAATTGGGAGACCGTTCCAGGCAGAAGGATGTCCTAGCTTTTTGGGAACCTGCAGGAGCACAGAGGAATCAAACAAAGAAGAGCTCTTTCCAGCGGGGCCAGGCACATTTGCCTCCAGTGCTGCAAACAGCTGCTGAGGCTCTCCCTGCTAGAGGGAGCTCCATGAGGGCAGGGGCTGTATCTGTCCCATCCCCCTGTTGTGTCCCCAGCATCATCTAGCCTGGCATAAAGGGCCTGCTCCACAGCTGATTGTTGAATGAGTAAATGAAGAATCTGAGGTTGCCTTCCCCAGAGTAACCCAGGCCCTCCCTTCCCACCCCCAGAGACGTTTCACAAATGCATCAGTCCCTGGAAGTCTCTCTCTACCATGATCCCTGGCCACCTCATTAGACTCTGCCTGGAGGACCACAGAGGTGGGTCAAGACATCACCTCACCTTGTTTCACCAGGCATCTTGTAAGCAGCCATCACTGTTAGAGGTAGACAGTGCCTCCGTATTCCTGGGTGAGGACCAAACATGTGGCCCCTGCTAGCCAAATACTATTTTACACTTAATATGACCCTGTGTCATATTAAGTGTTTTGGTACCATATTCAATGAGTCACAGTTGCCGTGCCTTTTGAAGCATATATGATCACAATCGTAAATAATTAGTATGATTTTCCATTTAAATCTTGCTGACTAGACCCTACATTCCATGGGAGCAGACACTAAACTTCATGACGACAACATATACTGTGTATATGGGATGAACTAGTAACAGCACATGTACATCAAAAGGTACCTTTCCAGTGGTATGAAATTTATCGTGGGAGGTGAGGGAAACAGGACGCAGTGAAGGAGATGGCAGCTGTGAGGTGAGGGCTGTGGTGGGTCATAGTGGGACTTCTGACATCAGGTAGCAGCCAGTTTAAATCCTGGCTCTTCCATTTCTTCACCAAGGGATACTGAATGGGCAATAATATAACTCTGGGACTCAGTGTTTCCATCTGTGAAATGGGGCTTATCTTGGTGCCTGTTTCCTAGGGGGTTGTCATGAGGATTACATTAGATAACACACAGGACTGCGGTATCTGATACATCATAAGTGCTCTGTGCACATCAGCAAATGTTACTGGTATTGTCACCCTCATGATTTTCTCTCTGTGGTCAGGACTCTGCTCTGTCCCTGGGTAGTTACTTGGCCATTAGGCTTTTCTGCCAGTTATTTCCATTTATTTGTGAGGTATTCATTTGCTTAAAGTCAATTCCTCCCAAGCTAGGTCGCCCACCTGCCATGGCTCTGCATGGGGGGAAGAAAGCAAGAAGGTATGTGTGTGTGGGGGGATGGCGATGGTGATGGGGGATGCGGGGAGATGGAGTGAGCCTGGCTCTGCTGAATACATATGATCAATAGGTGAAGTCGACATATTCATAAAAGTTACAGGCCCTGCTGGGTGAGCTGTTTTCAGTGGTGTCAAGAAATGCATCTATTTCATTGTTCTCTTCTTGGGGCCAGGAGAGTTTCCAGCATCACCCTCAAATCAGCAGAACAGCCTGTGAGTGGAGAGCTCAAGTCATCCCCCATTGTCACCACCTTCCATCCATGGAGCGTTTGGGGGTTAAGATATCAACATAAACCTGGGAGCTTCTTTGCTTCCAAGAAGAAAAGGAACTAAATTCACTAAGCCGTGAGCGTTCATTGATTCACACAATATTTATTGTGTACCTGTCATGTACCAGATGCTTTTTTAAGCACTATGGGTTCAGCAGCAAATAAGACAGACGCACAGCTGGACCCTGCCCTTGTGCCCTGAGTGTCTGGTGGGAGATGGACATTATACAGCTGTGATGAGTGCCATGAGGTTGTTGGGGTCAGGGGAGCCTTTCCTGACGGCCTGGAGTGAAGCTGTGACCTGAAGGGTGAGTGGATCCTGGCTAGGAAAAGGCAGGGAGGGAGGAGAGCATCCAGGCTGTAGAAAGCCCCCCACGAAAAGGCCCTCAGGTGGAGGGGGCAGGGTGCAGGTTATCAGAAGGGGAGGGCGAGGGACATGTGGGATGGAGGGGGCTGGCAGCATCCAGGCTTAGCAGGTGCATGGGTAGTTACAGTGGGGTGCCTGATCTTCACCCTGAGAGCACAGGGAAGTCAGTGAAGAGAGAGAAGGGATCACATTTATACTGAGATAGGACCACTCTGGCGCCGGTATGGAGAATGAATTACACCTGGCCAACTGAGAGGCAGAGACCCTTGTAAGTGGCCCTGTGGAGGGGCGGTGAGACGTGGTGGGTAAGTGGACTCTAGAAGTACAGCAATGGAGAGGAGTGGGTAGAAGTGGAAATACCGCAAAGCTAGACTTGACAGATGGGTGATTCATTAAAGGTGGTAGCTGAGAAGGGGGTCAGAATGACGCTAGCATTCGGGCTAGTGGTGGTCGCTTTCCCGAGGTGGGGTTGTGGGAAGGGGAGCAGGTTTGGCTGGAGGATGCAGCTTAAGCATCCAGTTTTGGACACAATGAGTTCAAAATGCCAGTGAGACAGCTGCCAGATGGAGATGCCATGTAGCAGGTAGGTATATGAGTTTGCAGTTAAAAATAAATCTGGGTTGATGACAATGTACGTATTATAGGCACCTCTTTTATCAGATGGAGTCCAACGGGTGCTTCTCATTCTAGCCAGCATAGTGTCATGAAGTGGGGGCTACACCTAGAAGTTTCCACTGCGAGATCCATCTTTCTCTCTTTCTGCGACCTTTAGCAATTCATCTAACCTTTCTGGGCGCCCCTGTTCCCAGCATAAAATGGTGATAGTTATGTCTGCTTCAGAATACCAACAGCACATGTTTGAGGATCCATTAAACTGAAAATAAAACATGTGGGGCTCTTTGGAAATAAGAACTATGTTAAAACAAGGAGTATAGTTGTGTGTAAGCCAATGACAAGCAGAAATACAGCCCCAAGGCTCAGTATTGATTTTGGTCCCGGTCCTTCCCGAAGCCAAATAAATCTGACATTCCTCCCCTCAAGTGCTGGCTGATCTGATGGCAGGTCTCCAGCTCCTAGCTCCTTGCCGCTGCTCCAAGGTTACGTCCTCTCTCGGCTCAGGCCATATCCAGGACCCCTACACCTGCCTGGGCTGCTCTGGCTGCCCTTCCCACCCCGGTAGGTGGTTACAGGGAAGATTCCAGTTGTGAAGTTGGAGCTTGGCCAAGAGCAGATGCCCTCTGATTAAACTGGGGACGGCCTGCCAGAAAAGCAGAACTTGGATCTGCAGAGCAAGGGGTTTAAGGGCAACCAAAAGAAACACCTCCAGACAGTTTTCAAACATTAGGGTAAATTGAGGTTTATGCAATTTGCTTCAGTCATTCATGCAGGGACTCCCCTGGTGGCGCAGTGGTTAAGAATCTGCCTGCCAATGCAGGGGACATGGGTTCGATCCCTGGTCTGGGAAGATCCCACATGCTGCGGAGCAACTAAGCCCGTGCGCCACAACTATTGAGCCTTCGATCTACAGCGTGTGAGCCAAAACTACTGAGTTTGTGTGCTGCAACTACTGAGCTTGTGTGCTGCAACTACTGAAGCCTGCATGCCTACAGCACGTGCTCCACAACAAGAGAAGCCACCGCAATGAGAAGCCTGTGCGCAGCAACAAAGACCCAACGCATGCAAAAAAAAAAAAAAAATCATTAACTCAATTATTGGATATTTATTGAATGGCCACTGGATGTCAGGCTGTGAGTTAAGCCTGAGGATACAGGAGTGAAAAAGATATTATTTTTGTCTTCCTGGAATTAATATTTGAATTGGAAGAGAGAGAATCAAAGGGACAAAATACTCTTAAGGGAACAACCAAATGCAAGGATGGAGAGTAGTGATGTGGTTGGGATGGGGAGGGCCTATTTTAGATGGGTGGTCAGGGAAGGCTTCAATGAGGTGGTGTCATTTGAGCTGAGATCTGATGCCCAAGGAGCTGACCTTTGAAGAGCAGTGAGAGGACCGTTCAGGCAGAGGGCGCAGTCAGTGCAGGGGACCCAAGGTGAGAACATGCTTGGTGTGTGTGCAAAGCCATGAGGAGGAGTGTGGCTAGAATCCAGGGAATCATAGCACGAGGGAAGGGGCCAGATGGTGCAGGGCTTTATTGATCACGGGAAGGAGTTTGGAGATTTGTTTCAGTGTCATGGTGAGCCACTGAGCAGTTTTATACAAAGGAGTAATTTCTGTGTTAAAGATTGCTCTGACCCCTGAGTGGATATGGGTTGGAAGGGAAAGAAAAGAGTCAATGAAATTAGCCAAGAAGACACTCTTCCAGGTGGGAAGTGACAGCCAAGTGGACCTGGTGGTGCCCGTGGAGGTGGAGGATGAGCATGGACTGGAGGGGAGTCTGGAAGTGGAGGGGATCGGCTTGCTGATAGACAGGCAGTGAGGGGACTGGGAAATGGAAGGGCTGAAGATGACTTGTAGGTTTCTGACTTTAGCAGCCACTTGGGTGGGGAGACTGTTATAGGGAGGACTCAGAACACAGGTTCATGGAGGGAAATCTAGACTTCTGATTTGACCTGGTAAAGTTTGACATACCCATGGGGCACCCAGAGGAGATGTTGAGTATGAAGTTGGACATACAGCTGGAAGTTATCAGATACTTCTGGGCTAGAAATGCAACTGGACCATCTCAGCACAGGACAGGATGGGAACACCCAGGGAAAAAGGGTTTAGACAGAAAGGGCAGAGAGCTTTGGCTTGAGCCCTGGGAACTTCTGGTATATACGTGGGAGCGCCCAGCAGGAAGTAGGAAAGCCGGGAGGGATGGTGCCACGAGAGCCTGAAGGAACCCCTCAGAGGTTAAGGCAGGGTATGGGGGACCGAGGGCTGCCCACGTGGAGGAGGTTGCTGATGGTGACAAATCATGTCTATTAGTTAGTGAGGATGAAAGACAGAGTGGGTGGAAAAGTGACTTGGAGCTGAGAAGGCAGAAACGACACCTGGGGATGACTCTCTGGAGGAGTTTTGCCATCAAACTGGGCAGAGAAATGGGCAGTAGCTGCTTACTTGGGTTTCTATGCGAAAGTAAGAAATGTACTCTCCATCATTTCTAAACTTCTCTCCTGCTCTGATATCCCCAGGACATGATATTGAAGTCCCTAAAATATTCCCATGATAAAATAAACTGTGGATGACGTGTAGTCCCCAATATAATAGTTGTGACTCCACTCCTTTTCTCCCTTTCAAGAAAGCTTCTAGGAATGTAAATCAGTCAGAGTAATGTTGGGATAAGCATCTGCTACTTTTTAGGAAAAAAATCATAATCCATCTTTTATGCATTAAACTACATGCAACCAAATTATTTGCAGTACAACTGACAGCTGACCGTATCGCACATGCTGGGGCATGTGGGCTGAGAAGCATGTGGTTCCAGACTATGGTTGGGTACCATTCATTCTTTCATCAAGTATTTTCTGAGCAGTTGCTTCATGTCACGAGCTTGGCTCTGGGCACGGGGGACAGTGGTGAACAAGCCAAACTTGTCCCCTGCCCTCACAGATTTCCAGGAAGCCAGGGACACAGACATGGAGTGAATGATTTCAAGTGCAGTAAGCTTACCGCTGAGAAGCATTGTGTTCTCAAGGAGAAAGTCACCAGCATCCTGGCCTCATCCACAGGTTCAACAAGTCTGCCTGGAGAAGCCAGGGTGACTAAGCCAAGGGGTGAAACCAGTGAGGCCAGTGTTGGGGGCGGGCGTGGTCAACGGCCCAGGCAGAGGTCAACACCCAGTGCTGGATGGAACCCATCTCCACGGAGGCCCATACCAAGGTCAGCCTGTCCAGGAAGTCAAGGAAGGAGGAGGGGGTGGCATGAGAGGCAGCTGGAGAGGTGGGCAGGGCCAGCTGTGCAGGGCCTGGAGCCCTAGTCTTGAGTTTAGTCTTTATCAGAAAGCAACATGAAGAGATTTAAGAGTGTGCTGGGGGGAGATGGGTGACTCTGTCAGACCTGTGCTAAAAGAGCACCCAGCTGTCTGCAGAATGGGTTGAGATTGTACAGGAGAAAGGCAGCAGGTAAGTGTCCCCTGCACCCAGGCAGGGGCTGCACGAATCCCTTCCAGCCCTTTTGATCGGACTTGCCTGAGGATCTGGAAAGCCGATGGGGGTTGGGTCTCCTGCCTCTATGTCCTGTCCCTGAAGCCTGGCCTGGTTCTCCTCCTTCCCCTCCCTCCCCTCTAGGAAAACCCAACAGGCTGGTGCTGGGGCTAGTTCCCAAGGGGGTGGGGACAGAAGTAGATATGGGCTTCTCTGTGTAAGAACACCAAGGGAAGCCCACAGGGTCAATGTGGTGACACAAAGCTGTGGAAATGATAGCAATGGAGGCCAGAAAGACTGTCTTTAAGAGACTGACAGCAGGTGGCATGGTATAGGGTATGGACGTGCAGAAATGCGGGTGGGTGCATGAGCTGGGATGGGCAGTGCAGAAATTCACTCACCTCGGGGAGGCTCTCCTAAGGAATGCTGATTCAGCAAGTCTGGGGCGTGAGCCAGGAATTCCCATTTTTAAGAAGCCCTCCCCTCCCCCCAACAAGGTGATTCTGACTTAAGTGGCCCCACGACCTTGCTTTTGAGAATGCCTCAAACGTTGGCCCGCTTCTTGGCCTTGATCCTCAGTCTCCTCAGCTGTCTCTCACCAGCTTGGGCCTGAAAGCTAATTTCATCCCTGCATTGAGATGTGGCTAACCAGATCCCTGGCAGCTGGACCAGGGGCGGCGGGGCTTTCAGGCCCGCCCCACAGCAGCGCGCAGCCGCCAGGGGTCGCCAGAGGCCTCGGCTCGTGCGCTCGGGCTCCTCCGCCCGCGGACGCCGCGCCCGAGCAAGCCTGCGAGCGAGCGAGCGAGCGAGCGGAGCCAGAGCGCTGCGGGCTCACAAAGCGTCAGGAGTCTGGGCGGCGGGTGGCAGGAGCGCAGGGGAGCGAGCCTTCTTGGCGACCGCGCCACAGGAGCTTGAGCAACTCGGACGCGGGGACCCGGGCCGGGCCCCAAGGTACGTGTCCCACGGAACCCCGCGCCCCAACTTGGCGTAGTTGGGACCTCCCTGCGGCCACCGGGGGGCTGGCGGGTCAGGGCCTGGGGCTATCTCCGCGTGCCCCTCTTTCCCCGAAGCGGCAGGGCGGGCGAGGGGAGAGCCCCCCATTCAACCGGAGCCCTCTTCCCCGTCTCCCTACCCCGGGGCTCTGGGCACCGTCTCTGGGAGTGCTGCTTGCGGATCTAGGGCTCTCCGTTTTTTGGGGAGAGGTACTGAAACCCCTATCCGAGAGTGGCGGCCAGTGGAGCACCCGGAGACTAGATGACAAGGTCCTCTGTAGTTTGATAGCGGCCCCTAATTTGTGACGCAGCCTCTTCATTTGTAACTGAGCCCCCCATTCACGAGCGGGGTCCCTAGGTCTGTAGATCCGCCCCCGGTGTGCGAGGGCTGACCCTGTCCCTGCTGGGAGATCCCCCCACCCCGACAGCGGGGGCTGGTGGCGGAGGCGCTCAGCCCTGGGCGCCCGGCGCGGAGCTCGCCACCGCCCTGGCCTCCCGCTCACCGCCCCCGCGTGCCCCTGCCCCGCAGATGCCAGCGTTCGTGGTGCTCGCGGCGGCCGCCGCGGCGTGGTGCTTCCTCCAGGTCGAGAGCCGGCACCTGGACGCGCTCGCAGGAGGCGCGGGCCCCAACAATGGCAATTTCCTGGACAATGACCAGTGGCTGAGCACAGTCTCCCAGTATGACCGGGACAAGTACTGGAACCGCTTTCGAGACGTGAGTACAGCCGCCGCCGGGCCCTGCGGGCAGGCGGGGGAGCCTCTTGGAGGGGCCTCTGAAGCAGGTGGGGAGGGCACTGGGGCAGACTTCGCAGGTAGCTTGTCGGTTCGGGGTTCCTGGGCTTCATCTTGCCTGAGAGGAACTTTAAAGAGAACTTCGAAGGCTTGATGCTCTCCGCCTGTTACCTGTGGACCAGGTGTGTGTATTGATTGGACTGGGGGAGGTGACTGTACTAAACATGGTGTAAATAGGGAGCAGCTGCGGAGGGAGAGGCTCCTTAAGCCTCTGAGATCTCCTAACGCTGATGGTTGACTTTGCCAAGCCCCCTGGAAGACCTCCCTAGGCAGCGGCGATTTAGACCATCTCTAGGGTGTTCCAGAAGAATGCCTGCTGCAGAGGTTAGGTTTGGGGTGAGCCCAGCTCATTGAGTAGGGAGGCAGGTGTCCCAGGAGGTTCGGAGAGTCATGGCCACAAGCCTGATAAAATGCTGGGTGGGAGCATGGTGGTTTTGACCCTTGGCGTCTTTAGGGGAAGGGAAAGGGAGGAGGCACCTCGTGGAGTTGGTCCACCGCCGTGAAGGGGAGGCTGGGTGGCAGAGGATTGCTCCTCTAGGGGAGCTGTAGGAGGGGAGAAAGTTATTCCTGGGCACCCAGAGGCAATCTGCTGCCTGTTTCTGCCTCAGGCTGGCTGCTGCTCCCCAGGTACGCCCCAGAGGATGCCGGACTAGAGGCACCTGACGCAGTCTTTCCAGCAGATGGCATCCCCTCTGTGCTGTGGGAGCTGCTGCCGGCTCTTTCAAAGGCCGCCCCAGGTGGCTGGGGCCTTGCGCTTCTAGGGGACTAGGAAAAACTTTGATGGTACTTAACATCCGGAACTCCTGCCTTTGGGAGAGAACCGTACCGCCGATCCCCTGTTCTTGGCACAGGGCTCCCTGAGGTGGGAGATGTGTGCGAGTCACCTCCTACACTGGATTCCTCTTAGCCCCATGCCCGGCATGCCCAGTCCTTGCAGAGGGAGGGCCTGAGGAATCCAATGAATCCAGGTGTCTTCTAGGACTTTCTAAAGAGCACCTCTCCAGGTCCCATTCCACAGGAGCCTAGGCCTTGAGTGGGGGCTTACTTATCTCTCTTCTCTCTGTTCCTCTTCCCTCTCCCTCTAGTTGATGGTGGTCTTTTCCTTGAAAGAGACTATTAAACACTTTCATTGAACAAGTTATTTGAGGCCTTATTGCTCCCCCCACCACCCTGCACCATGAGATCCCTGCCACACATCCCCCTGTCCCTGATCTAGTCTGTTAACCATCTTCGATCCCCTTTTGGTTCCGCTCCAAGGAGCCCTGCACTGACTGCCTTTGCCTGCAGCTGAAAAAGATGGCCAAGATGCCCAAAAGATGCCCCAAGGAAGCTTCCATTCCCAGACTCATATAGGGTAGGAATTATCTTGCTTTTTTCTTTCTTTTGCCATTACGTTTAAGATAGAGTTGAGGAACAGGGCAGATGCTTAACTCGGCTGGAGCTGGAGAATTGGGCCAGGTGTGGAGGACAAGGGCCCCTTTGCACACGCCTTGGTTCGCGTGGCAGCTGGGTCAGATGGAAAGCGGCTGTGCTTTTTGGTCTTTTGGGTATGGAAAGGTTTACTCTGCTTTTGTGTCTGTTCAAGGTTTTCTAGTCTTGGTGTATCATAAATATGGAATTATTCTTGTTTCCCATTCAGATTTAAATTTTGAAAGATTGGGCTTTTCTTCACTTCTCATTTTCCTTGCAAATGGTGACATTTTAAATTCTTAGATCAGTATTTTTATTGATACAAACCTGGCTGATCATGAAGCTCTCACCTGGGGTGCTTGTTAAATTGTAGCACCCACACTCACCCCTTCCTCCTCAGAGATTCTGATTCTATAGTTCTGGGATGAGTGCTGGGAATCCATATTTTAAATGAACATTCTAAATAATTCTTAGAATGATTAGGAAGTTCTGCCTTGAAAAAATGTCCAAAGCTTAACAGAAAGAGAAAAGCTTCTATGTTCAAATGCACTGCTTTTTTGTTTCTGGAGCAATTTTAGGTGTTAAACTAATATTTTTAGCAGCATATATTCTTTTAAAATGATAATTTAATCCAGCATACTATTTTAAAAACATCCAAAATGCTTCAAAATCACAAATATCTTCAATCATCAACCATTTTATATGCTTCCTGGAGTCTTCTGTTGCTAGCTGTGGGTCAGACATAATTTAATGCCATTAACCTTTTTAAAGTGTTGTGAAATGCAAACTAGATGCTCTTTTAGGCCAAGTCCAAGTGTCTTCAGTTGGGCCTTTTACTTGGAATGACCACAGAGCCTCGGTCCCCTGGGACCAGGGACTAAAAGTTGCTTCCTACAGGAGCCAGTAGTTCAGTGGACAGTTGGTAAAGCCCCAGCTAATGGTGTCATTGCTCAGCCAGCCTGGTCGTTTTTCACTGAGCCAGGCCTTGCTTAGGGTTAGCAAAGCTCAGCTTTTCTGCTGTTGTTTTTGAGTTTTGTGGAAATCACTGATAACTTTGAAAGACCAGGCCCTGAGATTGTTATGATGCTTGTGAGTTTTTGAAAATCACCGTGAAAGAAAACTTCTTGCCTTTCCCCTGACTTGTCACTTTTTTTGCATTTGGGGGAGAGATATTTAGAAGGGATTTTTGAACTTGTGAAACCGAAAACTAAGGGCTCTTTTTAGAGAGTTGATGATACCCATTGGTGGTGGTTATTGGCTAAATTTGAAATGGAAATGGTGGCGGGCCGTGTGCTCCGTGTTCCCCTGCTTGTTAAGTGTGCTGTGATGTTGCCAGAGATGACCTGATAGCCCCTACTTAATGCTTTGAAGAGGTCCTGTTATTCTAGATACACAAATAATCTGTCGCCTTCTTTCCAGAAGTAAAACTTTCACAACTACTCTGTGGCTTGTTGCCTGGAGCAGTGGAGCCAGGAAGAATATAACAACATACAGATGTTTGCTACTAAATGTACTGGTGGCCTGTTAGTTTGGTCATTATTCTTTTATAAAGACTAGCAGTTGGGATGTTTTGGCCAGATGGAGACCCAGACTTTTGCACAGATATAGTATTAAGAAGGAGAAGATAAAGAAGGCAGATGTTTGTTTTAAGTTGTACAGTAATTTTCCACCTCCAGCTGCTCCAACTGGCGTGCAGAGTTAAAATCCTCTGTGGTTTGAGGTTGAGGGGTCAGGATGCCACAACCATTTTCCTGATTTTTTCTGAATCTCATTTGGCTTTGCATAACCATTACTATAAGGAAATTTCCTCTGTTAATTCCTACATTCATTTGTACGTCCATTCATTCCAGCAAATATTTGACTGTCTGCCGTGTGCTAGTCAGTGGCCAAAAGGGTGAGCAAGTTAAATAAATGTGATCTCTTCTGTCAGGTAACCACTTGTCTACTGGATGAAATCCTTTAACTTACACTGTCAATATTTCTCTCTTATTCTGTTATCTTTTTTAAAAAGTTTTTTTCTTATAAAGGTAATATATGCTGGTTGAAATTAAAAAAAAGAAAACATTGCAGAAATAGATGATACCTAACATTTATCCAGCACTTAGTGTGCCAGGCATTGTTTAAGGTACTTTACACATAGTATCTCATTTAATATTCATAATGATTCTAGGAGAGAAGTACTGTTGTTCTTATTTACTGGGAGGTGAAGTCTCTTGCCCACAGAGCTGGGCTGTGGAGCAGCTGGAGTGGACCCAGGCAGTCTGACTCTAGACTCTTGCGAGACTCTTGCACTGCAGCCCATCAAGAGCGGAGTGGATTTTGGCTGTGAGCCTCCACTGGTATCACACTACAAGTCTTTGCTGCTTTATGTCTGAGGGAAATCAGTGAGGAGCCTTAGGTTGAGACAAAGTGGATTGGGAAGCCAGGCGCTGGACACAAGTTATTGTCAGGGTCACATCAGGCCTTATCTTCTGCTAATAATGAGCTTCTGATTCGATTAAAATAATATTGTTGCTTACACCAAACATGACATTTTCTTTCTTTTGCACTCATGAAACCAGCCCTGACATTTAACTCTGGGATAATTACCTTTAGCAGGCCCGAAGACTCAAGTGTTGCCTTGGCTGCCATTTATCTTACTCCGGAGTGACCTGAGTTTGTAAGTCTAATGAGACCACAGGACCAGCCCACGTGCTTTTTCCTTCTTGTGCACACACTGTGGGATTTGGTGGTCTCTGTAGCAGAACTGGGGTGGCAGTGAGCATCTGATCTGCTCATTTGATCTTAACGTCTCAGCTATAATGAGTTTCAAGGGCAAGTGAGGCTTGTTGACAGAATGGTGGCTGGCTTAGTCGGTGGGGTTGGTGACAAGAGAGGTGATGTGGCTTAGTGGATCAGTCATTAATCTGTCACCACAGAAACTTGGCTTGTAGTAGAGAGTAGCAGAAAATCATTTTGATTAAACAGGTTCAAGGAGAATTAAATGAGTTTGTCACCCTGACTTTCTTTAATGAACCCACTATCTTAAATCCCCTGTACTAGACGACCACTGAAAAAATTATTTCACAGGAATCATTATAAAGGGACAGTTTAAAAGTTGATAGCCCTAAGACCATTCTTGTATTTTCTGTCCTAACCTTCAGTTTGCCCTTGTAGAGAGAACCTAGTTTTTGCCTGGCAAGGATGGCAGAGCTTTTGCCCCAGTTGACCCTCCCAGGCTGAGTTCCCCTGTATCTCCTGGGCCTCCCACCCCTGCCTCCACAGTGCTTCAGCAGAACTGGATTGCTAGGAGGATAAGTACTCTCCTGTATACTGATGAGTACTCTCCTGTATACTGATGAGTACAGGAGTACTCTCCTGTATACTGGTCCCAAATGGATCATCAGACCTGTACCCCTCCCCTGGAAGAGTGGGACATAAACATTAGCTCAACTATTTGATCTCGCTTGGGGAGACACAGTAATGTTAGTAGTTAAGTATTTTATAATAAATCATTTCTTACTCATTTACTCATTGTAGTATATTTCAAACCAAACACACTCAATATCTGAACTTGAACACCTTCAGGATGGCTCATTTTACCTTTCCTCTGGGGAGGTGACTTTTTTGGTGTGTGTGTGGTACGCGGGCCTCTCACTGTTGTGGCCTCTCCCGTTGCGGAGCACAGGCTCCGGACGTGTGGGCTCAGTGGCCATGGCTTATGGGCCCAGCCGCTCCGTGGCATGTGGGATCTTCCCGGACCGGGACACGAACCCGTGTCCCCTGCATCAGCAGGCAGACTCTCAGCCACTGCGCCACCAGGGAAGCCCTGGGGAGGTAACTTTATATTCCTTAGGAAATTCGTCAGACCCAAGCTCATACTTGGTCTCATCTCCCCAGGTGAGATAATTACAAATGGAAGAAATTTCCTGTAAGACATTGAATAATTTGCCCAAGGTTACATGTATTTGTTTTTGGTCATATTTCCTCCAATGTAAGATGCCGTCAATTGTAGGGTGTACCATATTTGTGCACTACTAAGAAAGAAGACAGTGTCCAGAAGGAAGAGTTTATAGACCCCTGGATGAAGCCGGGACCCTAGAGGACTACTCCCTCTGGGTAGAGGTAAACAAGAAATAAACTCACAACGCAGAAAAGGGACCATAGCCGGGCGACTCATGTGTCTCCACCTTGGAACTGGTGGATGAAGGGGAAAAATAGGCTCTGAGCAATTGACAGGGTGACTCTTTTGCAGGTTTCTGGTCTCAGTGCACACAATCATCGTGCCCCCCCAAACCCTGAAAAAAAAACCTTATACAGCTAATTTAGGTTCAGGCTGTTTGTCCTTTCTGAATCCCTGACTTCTCATTTAGTAAGTGGGGGATGGTCGCTTTATATTGGTGAGGACTCCAAACTGCAGGTGACTGAAATCTAGTCCAAGCTGGCTTAAATGGAAAAGAAAACTTACTCACTTGTGTAACTGAAAATTCCACTGATAAACTATGCATCTAGATAAGGCTGGATCCGTGGGCTCGGGTTGCACCACTGGATTTGTGTGTGTATGTTTATCATTTTCTTGCCGCTTCCCCATCTCCCCACCCCCATCTTTGGGCTTTATTTCCCCCATGTTGGTTGTGTTCTCAGGCCGATTAGTTCCATGTGTTGACTCATGGCAACTACACGTTTATAACATACTGTAGTTTTTATGTCTCCATATTGCCACAAAAGTCCCAGAATTGAGACTTGTCAGATTTACCTGTATTATGCACCCATTCTCCAGTAAATCACTGTGGCCAAGTTGGTAGAATATGTGCTAATTGGCTGGGCCTGGGTACATGCCTAGTCCTGGGGCGGGGCCTGGGACCTGGGCATAGAATGGTGGTGGGGACTCCATTGGATTACACGGTTAAAGGAAGGTTAAAGGGTAGTTTCTTAAGGGGAAATGGATGCCTTGTGGGCAAACATCACAGGAGTCCACTATGTTGATCAGCCTCCCTGGGTTGGCATGGAGAGTAAATTGGCTGATATAAGTGAAGCTGTTAACAGTGTGTGGCTTAATACTCAATTAAGTGTTAATACTTAAGTGGAGGCTATTATTTTTATTAATATTAACAACTCCTATTACACTTTCATGCATTATTCCTCAATTTATGGTTGTATGTATTTATATTTTAGCTTCTTTAATAGTTGTATTCTTCCTGAAGTAAGAGCCTGAGTCTTATCATGCCTTGTACACAGTAGGTGGGTGGTCTGTTAACATTTTACTGATTTGAATTATTAAGCACACCTCTTGATGAATCCCTGGGAAAGGAAAGCCTGTTAGAATTACTGGCACATGTGCGTTTATAGTGTTTGGTAGGTGGAAATTCTAGGTTACACACACATTGAAAAACATCTTTTTTTTTTTTTTGGTCTAACCCCTATCTCTAAGCAGGACCTTACAACTTTATAAGTCCTTTCAGTTATAGCTCTGATGTACAGAGCTCATTGTCCCCAGACCTTTACCACTGAGCCCAGCACAGAAATCTGCTCAGTGAATGTTTGATTGAATCTGAGTGAATGAATGAATGCCGGAGTGAACTATTCCATACCAGGATTTTGCACACCTCCAGGATGAGGAGGACGTGTTCCTTGTAGAGGGCTGGCCCCAGTAAGTCATGCTGGCTTTTGACACGTGCCTTTCATTCTGTTAGTAATTGACTGATTATGGATACCAACAGATAGACCGTGCTTTTGAGAGGCAGGGTGAGCCTGACAGAGAAGCTCACCCCCTTTACAATTCAGATACAGTCCCTGAACCTGTGAAAAGCTCTTCCTGGTGAAGAGGCCCCTCTTAACCTGTGCTCACCATCCAGTCTTGTCATGAATAAGCTTGGGTCTTGGATACAGCACCACTTTCCTCATCTGTAAAACTGGAGTGATCATACCTGTTTTGTGGGGTTTTCGTGATCTTCCAGTGACTGGAGTACCTGTGATTCTGATACAATTTCTGAGGGCCGCTTCTCTTACCTTGGGCCCTGGGAGCATGAGTGAGTTGCTGACACACAGCTATAGATGTTGCTTTCTGTCTCATGTCTTGGAGAAATGTTGGGGAAATTGGTTCCATTTTCCTTGAGCCTGTCTTTATTCCTTGCTGGCTGGAAGGCTGTCTGCGGTTCTCTGTGGTTCGTTTTTTTAATTTTCTGGTTGTAGGTCCTGGCACAGACATCTCTGTCATGTAAATAGCCCTTGCCCTGCCTCCCCCTTTAAAAAATACTTCCTGTTCCTCTGGTGTCTGGGGCCCATGAGTTTCTCCTTCCCTCTGTGGTCAAGTGTCCTGGGCTTTAGAGCTCCTACAGTTCCCACTGCTCTTTAGAAATCAGGGTACCATAGAATTTCTTGGACAGAGTGATTTGTGAAGTTTCTGTTTCAAAAACGAGACTGGTATATATGGACTGCTCCTTGCCCTCGTCCCCACCCCCCTCCGCCCGCTACCATTTCTGAGAACCAGCTGGGCGCCAGGCTTGGAAGCTAAAGATGGAAACCAAGATTTCCACACACAAGGCTCAGAGTTTAGACATGCATGCAGTTGGAGGGCTGGACAGTATGTGGCATCATAGCCCCTGGGTCTGGGTCCTTCCAGTGTCCCTGTGACAGACGTCAGGATGTTGATTTATTTTGAGGGAGGAGGTAAGGTGCTTTCACAGACTAGTGATGTGAATTACTGGAGGCTCTCCTGGAAGGATAACACTGATGTCCAAATTAACTTCACTGTGTTGCCCTCCTTAGGATTCTATGCAAATACGTCCCTCAAGAGACCCTCTCCCTTGATCCTTTAGGACGAAGTTTTCTTTGGTGCAGTGGGGAAGGAAGGAAGGAAGGACATATTATACAATTATTTGTAATAATTTGCAAACTCTTCCTGTGTGATCTGTGACACGTCACACTACAGAAGACACCATCAATATTCCCCAGCATAATTATGTGGTGGGTGAGCAGGAATTTATGCCAAGTCCATTGGTGCCTATGATTGGAGCAGGGAAGTAGAACTTATTGCAGGTGTTCCAGGCAATCTTTGCAGAGATAAAGCATGGAGAAAACAAACAAGCAGAGAGCAAATGACTCCACTTTGTATTTTAGCTCTACCCTTCCTTTCCCACCATGTAAATGGAATCACTTTAACTCACTTCTAAGAAAGGCCAGGCCAAGTTGCTGATGACCCTTCATGGCCAAAACAAAAGGGAAGATGCCCAGAGAAAGGTGCTAGAGCAGCAGTTCTCAGGCTTACATCTTTATAATATTGAAAAAAAAAATCACTGGTGGGGCTTGTTTAAAATGCAGATCTCAGCCCCCTAGTCCAGAGCAGTCTTGAATAGGTCAAGGGTGGCACCCAGGAACCTGCATTTTAAATAAGCAATCCAGGTGATTCTGATGCAGGTGGTTCTCAGACTATTTTCAGAAAAACCCTGGAGAATTATTATTCATCCCTAATAGCGAACACCATTAGCGCCAATGAATAATACAAGTTTAGACAAAATGAGCATTTGAAGATGTGGAGTAAATTATTATGAGTGCTGTATTTCCCCCTTATGTCAACAGGGCTACCACTGACATCAATGGAAATAAAGGGCTTGCTTTCCAATGTGTGTATGTGCACAGGTCTCAGCAGCAGCCATTGTCATGAAGTGTTCCTGGAGTAGAATGACATTAGACTTGTCACTGCTTCTAGGGCATCAGGGCTGCTTATGCACATGAGCTTGGTGGAATTGATGTGGGACCTTCTCCATGACAAACTCCCAGGTGGTCATCTCAGCAAATTTCCTGTATCCAAAGGGGCCTGATCACAGCTGACTGTGGTCTGACTTTGCATCTTCTCTAGCAGGATTGATAATGTTTTGTGCACAGATGAACTGAAGGACATTGACTCCATTGACTCTGACATTGGCTTTTGGTTTATGGAGAAGTGGGTATTGAAGATGGTGGATGTAGTAAACAGTGTTTACTCTCACAGGTGGGCACAGAGATGCAGATCACAGTTGTCCCTTGGTATCGGCGTGGGATTGGTTCCAGGACCCCCTGTGGATACCTAACCCCACAGATGCTCAAGTTCCTTATATAAAATGGCATAGTACGGGTGGCCCTCCATATCCACGGGCTCTGTATCCATGGATGTAGAGGGAAGACTGTACTATCAGTTGGAAACACAGAGAAGGTCTTAGGGATGTGGGCTGGACAGTGGTACTACCTGCAGCTCTCTTCTTGGTATAGTAAATCTTCATACTTGGTTGGCCAGATCATTTTGGAAAGATCAGGGAACAATAAAAGCAAAGACTTGTCAAAGTTTAGAAAATTTATGAGGATCAACAAGACATGGCAGTATTCCTTGTTGCCCACTGAACAAACTCTCAAACTTTGCTTTACTCTATGTTGCTGAATTTCCTCTAATTAATGGCACCTATAATTGGCAAAACTATTGCCAAGAGGAAGAAAGTAGTTAAATGTATTGAACAGACTTGTGTGGTTATTTGGAGTGTTTCAATAGCCCCATTGTTAAGGGATAATTGGGAAGTTTCCAGGTCTTTCTGTGCTCATGGGACATGCTGATTCCTCTGTGACTTTGGTGGGGTTGGTGTGTCCAGTACTTCCGTGAGGCCAAGGCATTGCTTCCCATCGGAGCCGGCCAGCCTTGCTGTGACTCTGCACCTGGTCTGTAACCTTTGACCAGCTATCTTGAATGAGATGAAATGAGTGAAAGAGTGAAAATGCTATCCGTGGTAAAGATAAAATAATGCTGTCTTTCCTGGTGTTAGATAAATTGTGTGATTTTTTTATAAGATTAAATTGGTGGTTTAAAAGTTCCTCCTACCTCAAAAAGACCTTTGCATGTGTTTTAAAGAATATTTCTTTCTTTCCATGGCCATCCTGAACCTAGATCCTCACCTTTCTAGTAACCAGAGCCTGGTGCACAGATTCAGTAGTTTTGTTTGTTTGTTCATGTATTCATATGTTCATATCACAGATACTCATTGGCCAGACTACTATGTACCAGGCACTGTGTTGGGCAAGTAAGATGTAGCAGGGAGCAAAACATCCTCCCTGTCCTCTGGAGTCTACAGCCCTCTTGTCTAAGACCAAGAGAAGAGACAGAGGTGCTTGGTGTCTATTGAGGGTTCCTCTGCAAAGGGAAAGGCCTGGTCTACAAAGGGATGAGAGCAGTCCTGGCAAGCTGGATGTCCAGAGGCCAGAGGCCTTGGGACCTGGGCCATGTTTCTGGGAGAAAATCACGTAAGCCTTCATCTCTGAATCTGTCTGGTGGTCAAGCCACATGAGCTTAATTCAACTCTTACTGACATACATGAGTGGCCCCTGCTATTTTGCCTGAGTTTAGGACCCAGACACTGGCAACAAAAGGGTGTCGGTCAATACAGTCGAGGTGGAACATTTAGGTGAGACAGTACTTGATGTGTATAAATGCTGAAACATGATGTGTTGAGCCTTGTCCTGGCTCCAGGTCAAGGCCTGTAGCGAGTGGAGAGGGAATCGCAGAAGAGTCCTGGTCCTCAGCAGCCCTGCATAGGTAGGGAGTATGTTTCGCTGGAGGGGAAGATGTGCAGGGTGAGGGTACCAGTCATGCATGTGCTGCCTGATGTGCTCTCACGCAGCGAACACTCCATACATCCAGCAGCCCAGTCAGGGGACAGAATGTTACCAGCATCTGAGAAGTCCGTCTTGTGAGCCCCACACTCACTGCCTGTTCCCCTCCCAGGGAAGAGCTCTCCTGAGTTACAACACTATAGATTAGTTTTGCCTGTTTTTATACTTTTATAGGTGGCATCATAAGGATGTATTTTTGTGTGTGTCTGGATTCTTTTGCTCAGCATTAAGTTTGTGATACATTGTTATGTGTGGCTGTAGTTTGTTCATTCTCAGTGCTGTGTAAATACTCCACAACTTAATTTACCTATTCTTTTGCGGAGGGACACTTTGGTAGTTTCTGGGTTTTGGCTGTTATGGAATAGCAGTTTCTTGGGCATGTCTTCTGGTGCATCTATGTGTACATTTTTTCGGGTGCATACCTAGCTGTGGAATCCATTGCTCATAAGGTAGGTGACTGTTCAGTGTTCAGAGATGTGGTTAAACAGTTTTCCAAAAATGGTTCTGCCAGTTACTCTCCCTCCATTAGTGTATGTAAGTTCACTGGGAGCAACACTTTGTTTTACTGATTGTAGACTTTAAAAAAATTTCACAATCGAATTCATAGTCCATTTCAACCAAAATGTACTGAGCATCTATTACGTATCAGGTACTTGCCTACCCATGTGGAGCCTATGTTCTAGTCGAGAGACAAAAACAATACACAGATTAAGATACAACAGTTGGTTGCAAGTGCTAATGACAAAAATGAACTAGGGTAGCTCAGTTGGGAAAAAATAGTCTCTTCAATGAATGGTGTTGGGAAAACTGTGTATTTGCATGCAAAAAAATGAAATTGGACCCCTATCTTATACCACTCACAAAAATTAACTAGAAATGGATCGAGGACTTAAACATAAGACCTGAAACTGTAAAACTCCTGGAAGAAAACATAGGGGGAAAAACTCCTTGACATTGGTCTTGGCAGTGATTTTTGGAATATGACACCAAAAGCATAAGCAACAAAAGTGAAAGTCAACAAATGGGGCTACATCAAACTAAAACGATTCTGTAGCAAAAGAAACGATCAACAAAATGAAAAAGCAGCCTACAGAATGGGAAAAAATATTTGTAGACAATCTATCTGATAAGGGGTTAATATCCAAAATATATAAGGAACTCATATAACTTAATAGCCCCCCTCCCCAAAAATTCAATTGAAAAATGGGAAAGGGACCTGAACAGACACTTTTCCAAAGAAGATATACAAATGGCCAACAGGTACATGAAAAGATGCTCAGTCTCACTAATTATCAGGGAAATGTAAATCAAAACCACAATGTGCTTTCACCTCACACCTGTTAGAATGTCTATCATCAAAACAACGAGCAATAACAAGTGTTGGTGAGGATGTGGAGAAAAGGGAGCCCTTGTGCAGTGTTGGTGGAATTGTAAATTGGTGTAGCCACTATGGAGAACATGAAGGTTCCTCAAAAAAAATTAAAAGTTGAACTACCACATGATCCAGCAGTCCCACTTTTGATAATATATCTGAAGGAAATGAAATTACTGTCTTTTTTTCCTGTTTATGTGCACTTTTTTAAAATTGAGATACAGTTAACATGTAACATTATGTAAGTTTAAGATGTACAAAGTGTTGATTTGATACATGTATATATTGCAATATGATGACCACTGTAGCTTTAGCTGACACCTCTATCATGTCACATACTTATCATCATCATTATTTTTTTTGTGGTGAGAACATTTAAGATCTAGGCTCTTAGCAACTTCAAACTATATAATACAGTTGGTTATATCACTATGCTGTGCATTAGATCTCTAGAATTTATTCATCTTTTAGTTGCAAGTTTGTACCCTTTGATGACATCTCCCAAATTCCCCCACCCCCCAGCTCCTAGTAACCACCATTCTACTCTCTGTTTCTGTGAGTTTAGTTTTCTTAGATTCTACATGTAAGTGACATTTTATGTATTTGTCTTTCTCTTTCTGACATCTCAGTATAATGCCCTCAAGTTTCACCTATGTTGTCACGAATTGAAGGATTCCCTTATTTTTCATGGTTGAATATATTCCATTGCATATATACACCGCATCTTCTTTATCCATTCATCTGTTGATGGACACTTAGGTTGTTTCCATATCTTGGCTATTGTGAATAATGCTGTAAGAAACATAGGAATGCAGATATCTTTTTTAACTCCTGTTTTCATTTTCTTTGGCTGTATACGCAGAAGTGAGAGTGCTAGATCATATGGTAGTTTTATTTTTAAGTTTTTGAGGAACCATTCACACTGTTTTCCATAGTGGCAGAATCAGTGTACATTCCCACTAACAATGAGCAAGGGTTCCCTTTATTCCACATCCTCGCCAACACTTGCTATTTCTTTTTTTCTTTTTTTTGATAATAGCCACTCTTAACAGGTGTACAGTAATAGCTCACTATAGTTTTGATTTGCATTTCCCTGATGATTACTGTTGTTGAGCATCTTTTCATGAACCTGTTGGGTATTTAGATGTTTTCTTTGGAAAAATGTCTATTCAGTTCCTCAGCCTTTTTTTAAATCAGGTTTTGTTTTGTCATTGAGTTGTATGAGTTTCTTATATATTTTGAATATTAACCCCTTACCCAGTACAAGGTTTGCAAGTATTTTCTCCCATTTCATAGGTTGCCTTTCCATTTTGTTGATGGTTTCTTTTGCTGTGCAGAAGCTTTTTAGTTTGATGTAGTCCCACTTGTTTTGTTGCTTGTGCTTTTGGTGTCATATCCAAAAAATTCCTGCCAAGATCAATGTCAAGGAGCTTCTTCCCTGTAGAGAGGTGGATGGACCTAGAGTCTGTCATACAGAATGAAGTAAGTCAGAAAGAGAAAAACAAATATTGTATATTAATGCATGTTTGTGGAATCTAGAAAAATGGTACAGATGCAGGGCAGGAATAGAGATGAGATGTAGAGAATGCACATGTGGACATGGCGGGGCGGGGAGAGGGGGTTAGATGAATTGGGAGATTGGGATTGACAAATATACACTACCATGTGTAAAACAGATAGCTAGTGGGAGCCTGATGTATAGTGCAGGGAGCTCAGCTCGGTGCTCTGTGGTGACCTAGATGGTTGGGATGGGGGTAGGTGGGAGGGAGGGAGGGAGGTCCAAGAGGGAGGGGATATATGTATATATATAGCTGATTCACTTTGTTGTACAGCAGAAACTAACCCAACATTGTAAAGCAACTATAACCCCCCCCGAAAAAAAAGACCCGATACCATAAAACTCCTACATGAAAACACAGGAAATTACTGTCTTGAAGATATATCTGCACTTCTACGTTCATTGTAGCATTATTTGCAATAGCCAAAACACAGAAACAACTTTAGTGCCCCTAGATACATGAATGAATAAAGAAAATATGGGATATATGCACGATGGAATATTATTCAACCATGAAAAAGAAGGAAATTCTGCAATTTGTGAGAATATGGATGAACCTTGAGGGTGTTATGCTAAGTGACGTAAAAGTCAGAGAAAGAAAATTGCTGTATGGTATCATTTATGTGGAGTCTAGAAAAACCAAACTCATAGAAACAGAGAGTAGAGTGATATTTGCCAGGGGATGGAGGAAATAAGGAGATGTTGGTCAGAGGGTACAAATTTCCAGTTATAAGGCAAGTAAGTTCTGGGAATCTAATGTGTAGCATTAGACTATAGGTAAAAATACTATATTGTATACTTGAAACTTGTTAGGAGAGTAGATCTTAAATGTTCTCACCATAACAACAACATCAAAGTGGTAATTATATGAGGTGATAGATGTGTTAACTAATTTTATTATGATTGGTAATCATTTCACAGTACATACGTGAATCAAATAATCACTTGTGTACCTTAAACTTACACAATGTTCTTTTGTAACATTGGGGGGAAAACTAGGTTAAAGGGAATATGGAGGGGATATATTTATGCTCTATTGTGAGTTTTGTTCTTTTGACTTTAAATTGTTCTTTTCCTAGTTGAAAGACAGAGCTAATTTGGAAAGAGGATTTAGACGATACAGAAAAAGAGAAATAATTTACTTCCTTCCCATATGCAGTCACTGTTAACATTTTGTGTGTGTGTGTGGCGGGGAGGTCTATTTGCTTCCCAAAGTCTTAATGTCAGAGTTTTTATTTTCATGGTTGATATCATGCTGCTAATATGATTTAGTTTTCTCTCTCTCTCTGTCTCTTTTTCATTTAATGACACAGCATAAACATTTTAGTATAGCATGATGCTGTTGTTTGTAAATGACATTTTAATGGTATATATTAGTCCATTGACTACATACTGCAATATACCAGACTAAAATATCTGACAGTAAACAATTGGTTGCTTCCATTTTTCCTTAATGTAAATAATTATATGATGAACATTTGGGCATGTGAGCCTTTCAACAGTTAGATTTCCTTACCGTATATTCCCAGAAGTAGAGATACATGGTGTACTGACATTGCATTTTAAAGGCCATTGGTGTATGTTACCATGTTGTATTGATTCTTCCCCCAGAATTATGGAAGGTACGTTTTATTGCACCCTTGCCAGCATTGGCTATTAGTGAATTTTTTGGTAAAGAAGGAGAATGTGATAGAAGCTTGACATGCCAAGATATGTGCAGGTACTGAGTTAATACAGGTAAGATGATGCCTGCAAGAGTCCCAAGTGGGAGGAATGTTTCTCTGGTCCCTCCTGAGTTTGTTGTGGAGACATTAAACTTGTTGTGGAGATATTAACAAATCCCAACCTCGTTCATAATTAGGGGCAGGAGCAGATTCTCCAAGTCCGATTCTAAGTGAAATTGCTACCGGCAGATCCCCTGCTACTGCTACAACGTGTAGAGGTTTTCATACCCTTGTGGTGGACGAGGGTGAGAGGAGATCATTAGAAACCCACTTCATTCCCAGCCTGGTGGTAAAATGGTTTCTCCTGTTGAATACAGACAAGGCTGGGGCTCCCATCTCAGTCTTCATTTGTGTTCAAGACATCTGCCTGACTTTCTTTTTTTTTTGCGGTACACTGGCCTCTCACTGTTGTGGCCTCTCCTGTTGCGGAGCACAGGCTCCGGACGCTCAGGCTCAGTGGCCATGGCTCACGGGCCCAGCTGCTCCGCAGGATGTGGGATCTTCCTGGACCAGGACACGAACCCGTGTCCACTGCATCGGCAGGCGGACTCTCAACCACTGCGCCACCAGGGAAGCCCTGCCTGACTTTAATTAGCCAGTATTTCCTCCTACCTCAGGCCTTCCGCTGCGCTCACCTCAGAAGAGGCAGGGAGAAGGGTTTCCCCTGGCTGCTGTCTCAGCATCATGCAGGAGATGGGAAACATGAGTTCTCTGCATCTGTCAGCTCTTTGGGAGCTGTCTGCAGGCCTAGAGCAGTGATTCCCAGCTAGGGAAGAGTTTGCCCCCAGGGGATGTTTGGCAATGTCTGGGGACATTTTTGATTGCCACAACTGGGGGTGGGGTGCAGGGGGCGGGGACGGTGCTACTGGCATCTAGTGAGTAGAGGCCAGGGGTGTTGCTAAATATCCTACCATGCACATGACTCCCTGCACGCCCCCCTACCCCACAGTGTCAACTGTACCAAGGTTGAGAAATGCTGGCCTTAGAGATTATGGTTGTTCCTTTTATGAGGATGATTTTTTAATGTGAGGTGTAGTCTAGGTGGATGAGGCAGATGGTGAGGGGCATATGCGGGGGTCATTCTTTTCATCATTCATTTAAGGAATCAGTGTGACAGGGACTGTCTGAGGCCCTGGGACAGAGATAAAATTCTCTGCCCCAGTGGAGCTTACATTCTAGGACATGAGCGCCTCAGGTTCTAGATACTTGCCTTTGCCAGTGCCAAGAGAAGGAAGAATGAATCAAACACATTATTTTTTATATCTTGAGGAAATCTGATGCATCATCACAGCCAATCAGGTATATTAAAAAACCATACGATTTTTATTATTTTTTGCCAAGATAGATGGCCACAGGGAGTTTTTGTGTGAGATGTTGTGTATTTACCTGTGAATTAGGGTAAATTGCCTGCACTGTGAATCAGAGACACTGTTTGATTTTGTTTCCCTGAGGAGCAGGAAAATGCAGCATAAAAATATTTCTGTTCCCCCAAAGAACTGACAGTCTCCAGATGGCTGGGCTGGTGACTCTCCCTTGAATCTCGTTTTGCTGCACATCTTGGGTAGTAGCCGTTACTTCCAACAAGATGATCCTTGTTCACAACTCACTTCTTTCTCATATGCTGCACAGCAGATTTTAACGACCTGCTCCTCTGAATTCTGTAGCAGTGACAGCCCACACCACACAGCTTCATAGTAGAGAGCGTATTCCTCACCCTGGGTTCTTGTTTCGCCTGCTGGAGGCACACCTGGCTTGTGAGCTTCTGTATTCCAGGACCTTGGCTCTTTTTAAAAAATTTTTTTTTTCAATTTTTTTTTTAGCATCTTTATTGGAGTATAATTGCTTTACAATGGTGTGTTAGTTTCTGCTGTATAACAAAGTGAATCAGCTATACGTATACCCCAATATCTCCTCCCTCTTGCGTCTCCCTCCCACCCTCCCTATCCCACCCCTCTAGGTGGTCACAAAGCACCGAGCTGATCTCCCTGTGCTATGCGGCTGCTTCCCACTAGCTATCTATTTTACGTTTGGTAGTGTATATATGTCCATGCCACTCTCTCACTTTGCAGGGCCTTGGCCCTTGAATTCTGGTCTCTCTGAGGCTGCCAGATGTTCAGTACATGTTTGAGGATGTACTGGGAGGCCTTTTCTCTTTCCCTGTGTAATTGTAGCACTTTGGGATGGGAAAGGGGGCAGAACCCATAAGAAAGTGATCAGGCCCACTCAACCTCCCAGAGGCTAGCTGATCAAGCCTTTACTTCTGGTTTGCATAGTCTGCCAGTCTGCACTGAGTCCATATGGTAGCGGAGAAGAGGAGGGTAGTTTGTCTCGCCTATTTGCATGTTTCCCTGGCTTCTTTCCATGGATATGAAGCCTTAGGTCAGGATGACGGTGTACCATGCATGTGCCCTGTCCCACTGGGCATTTCCATCGTGTCCCCTTTCCCCATTAAAAAGTGCTCTTCTTTTTCTCCTTTATTCTGCATCCTCCTCAAGGCCCATCAGTTTCTGTCCTTTACATCCCCCATGAGTTTCTATCTCTGCCCTGCCTGGTCTCACTCCTGGGGAAGGTTGGATGTCTTAAGGCATCGGTAGGAGTGTGGAGAAAGATCTTCTTTTTGGTCTGGTCTGAAAGACCCTTTCCACTTTGAAGATTAACTTGCCGCCAACATAAGTCGTGTTTGATGCTAAGCTAACAGTGGATCATTCTCCTTTCTAGCCTTGAGTTAACGTCAAAAGGCTCATTGAGTTCTTGGGCGTACTTTTGGGGACACGGAGCAAAGAGAAGAAAACCCATGTTGCCCACCTCTGCTCCCCTTTCCACATCTCTGGAGGACCCCTTCTGTTGTGGCTTTTATGTAGACCTGTGGCAGGCTTGGCCACTCTGTTACTAGTTTTCTAAAGTGGGACCTTGACACACAAACCAATCTGCATAACTTTTTAGATGCTTGTTGTCGGTCATAATTTTTAAACCGCACACACTCTCCACTCTCCTCCCCGCTCCACAGAGTGAGTATTCATGTGAGATGTTTTCATAGCGTAGAAGACTGACACGCAGAGTAGCTGAGGCTCTTCAGAGGTAGCAGATATTCTGGTGCACAGGCAAGAAACTCAGCTTGCGTTATATGGATACGGGAGCAGGTAAGAATCACTTTCCTCTCATTATTTTGGTGAAGTAAATTTTTGAGCTTGAGGGAGACTAGATCATCTTAATTATTGAATACGTGTGTGCTAGACATGGTGCCAGGCTCACAAATGTGGAAATTCCATACTAAATCATGGCCCTAAGGAGCTGATGCTCTACTTGGATAAACAGAAAAATAAACAGTCATACCATAGGCAATGTGAGTGAATGCAGGGAAGCACAGGATGCTCTGGGAACCCCGGCAAGGATCATCCAATCCCATAAGAGAGGTCAGGGAGGCTTGTGGGGAGAAGGATGTTCTGAATTGTGCCGTGCCTTTTGGGGAGGATTGGATAAAGAGGGCAAATGGAAGGATGTTGTGAGCAGAGAAGCCTCTGCAGCAGGATCTGTCACCCAAATAAATCCCAGGGCCCCACACAGTCAAGGCTTTGTTTAAAATTCTGCTCACAGATGCACAGTCCAGCAGCCAAAGGATTTTGGAAAGAATTCCAGTTTTTCTCTCTGTCTTTCAAAGTATGTTAGGGAAGATCCAATTCATAACCCACAACTACATTCTCAAAACCTCTGTTCCCTGTGTTCTTTTGGTCCCTATGTTACTCAGGAGTCTTTTACATGACAGCCCCATAAACCTTTCCTCTTCTCTCCCTTCTTATTCTTCCAATAGCTTGTTATGTAGTTTGACTTTGTCTCTCTTGGCATGAAGACATAGAGTAGAAAGTCAGAGAACCTTTACATGTTAATGGGTCTCCTCCCTGTAACACCTGATGTCCATACTCTGGCTGTTCAGTGCACACCCTTCTCAGTAGCATGGTTGGGCTCTAAGCCCGCTTCTCTTCAACACATTATTTCATGATATCCTAATCCTTTCTATCTCCCTGTAGGGTGTAACTTCTTTGTGCAAAGAAAAACAACTCTATCTCTAAAAGAAGCAGGAAGGCCACATAATAGGATTAGTACACTATGGCTGGTAGGGCCAATTAGAGCTGATTGTCTTGGGGCAGTATTGATTGTCTTTTTTGGATTATTTCAGTAATGTGTGTGTGTGTGTGTGTGTGTGTTTTAAGGAAATGGTGAACAGCTGCAGTTTTCTGAGATCAGTCATAAACACATGTCCCTGTTTGCCAAACATGTATGGGCAACCAGCTTATTTTTAGGAAATAAACATGAGACAATTTTGTTTATTTTTAATCGCAGCTTTCCCTTAATAACATCTTGGGCACATTCCATAGTTTTCCATCATTTTTAGCTTTAAAACTAAGGCCAGTTGAGTTTAAAACTTGCATCTCGTGAACAGATTTGGAGTTTTCTCTTTCACTTCGCCTGCGTGGTCTAGACTTGTGGCTCGAGGAGCTGGTGTGGTGGTGAATATATAATTTATTGTTTAATCCTTTTCCTCCCGGAATTGGCATCAAGGTGGGTTCTCTGGAGGGCCAGGCAGGGGACCTGCCTACTACCTAATTCCTTGGTGGGGTTGTTTGACTCCAGATGAACCTCTTCCTTCCTTTTGCTTTTTTTATCAGTCAGGATAGGCTAGGTTATGCCGTGGTAACAAATAACTCCAAAAATGATATTTATGGCTTAAAACAAGGGCTTATTTCTCCCTGGTGCACCTATCTCTCATGGGTTGGTAGGACTCTGATCTGTCTTGTCCACAGGACAGCAGGCTGATGAAGACTCCATCTCTGTGGGTTCACAATCACCATGGCAGGAGGAAGTGTGTGCTGCAGGGCCTTGCACTAGAAGCTCAGTGCTTTGTCTTAAATGAGGCATTCTTTTGAATAAAGCAAGTCACGTGGCCAGATTCCACATCAGTGGGGAAGTTAAGGGTGATCCTGCCATGTACCTGGAAGGAGGGGAAGTCACCTGTTTGGCCAGTGGCATTAATAACATCCCTAGAGCATCCTCTCCCAGATGTCTGTCCCATAGCCTTATGCTAATAAGGTCCTCTCACCTGGTCCCCATGCAGGGATGCACATAAAATGGCTCCAGTTGAGCTGCCTTCTATGTTCTTTTGTTCTCTAAGCTCTCATCTCCTTGTTCTACTAAATAATCTGGACAGATGCTCCCCCAATGCTGCCTGTTCTCTGTTTGGCCAGCCCTCTTGAATTCTCTTTCCTGTTCAATTAGTCATGGGACAGATGAGCAAGTCCATTGTTTGAGAAGATTTCCAACTGGGGAAACAAATTTTCTCCCCTTGCAGGTGCCCCCAGTTTTTAAGCTGTTCTGTAATACTCTCTTAAATTGCACTGGAAAGGGGAAATACACCTCACTGGGGGAACCTGGTCAACACTGCATGTTCCAATGACCAGCTTCTCCACACCCTGGTCCTCTTCTCATACAGACTGGGGAGAAGGTGAGGGCCAGAGTGGGGTAATGGTGGGATCAGTTCTGACCTGTTTTAGGAAGCCCTCTAGGTAAGAAGCATTCCTCAACATCTGGACGCCTGTTGCTTGACACTTTTTTTTTTTTAAAGGAATATGTAGGAATTTAGCGCTCAGCTTTGGTATTAATCTTATTTTTGGAGGGCATCAGAAATCCCACTCATGCAACACACTCCCTTTTTAAGGGGCCTAACTCTCTGCTTGGCAAAATAGTAGTTCATTGATGAATAGGAAGTCCTACTAATATATTTACGTACTAATTTAAACAACCTCTAGACTTGCAACCTAGCTTATGCTGGTCAACATGGGAAGCTTTGCTGAATGCAATTGTTTTTTTTTTGTTTGTTTGTTTGTTTGTTTTGTGGTACGCGGGCCTCTCACTGTTGTGGCCTCTCCCATTGCGGAGCACAGGCTCTGGACGTGCAGGCTCAGCGGCCATGGCTCACGGGCCCAGCCGCTCCGCGGCATGTGGGATCTTCCTGGACTGGGACACGAACTCGTGTCCCCTGCATCAGCAGGCGGACTCTCAACCACTGCGCCACCAGGGAAGCCCTGCAATTGTTTTTTTTCTGTTCAAATTAATTAGGGACATGAGAGAGAGTTTAATTTCTTTTTTGTTTTTTAATAACATCTTTATTGGAGTATAATTGCTTTACAATGGTGTGTTAGTTTCTGCTTTGTAACAAAGTGAATCAGCTATACATATACATATATCCCCATATCTCCTCCCTCTTGAGCCTCCCTCCCACCCTCCCTTATCCCACCCCTCTAGGTGGTCACAAAACACCGAGCTGATCTCCCTGTGCTATGTGGCTGCTTCCCACTAGCTATCTGTTTTACATTTGGTAGTGTATATACGTCCATGTCACTTTTTATTGGGTCATTTAGTTTATGTTCCGTTTAAAGTAAAACCAGTAGTTATTTCAGATCTTATGTTCCTGATATATGTGGGACTTGGGTGTGATTTTTTTTTTTTTAATCCAGTAACTTCTTCCCTTTTTGAGATACCAGTGCCAGTCTTATGTCCTGGAGACTTTGACTATAGCCACAGGGGATTGTGTCTCAAGCCCTCATGTTTGGTTTCTGGTCTGTTGGTGGATGACTGTAGCTCACTAATCTTTGTTCTAGCGATAGTAATAATTTATATTTACTGAGATTTAGTATCTGCCAGGTGCTTTTCTAATTTAGCTCTGTCACCATTTTGCTTTCTGTTTATCCATCCTCTTTCTGTGCGTGTGCATACCCACGCATAAACTAAACTTCTCTACCACGTGCTTTGCACATAGTTTGTTTCATCTTCATAGCTCTCCTGAAGATCCCCGAGGAGCCCGAAGCTCAGAACGGGTAAGACACTTGCCAAGCAGAAGAGCTAAAGAACAGAAGGGGAGGTTCAAATCTGGGTTGGACTTCAAACTTCCATTCTCGAGCACGCTGTGCTGCTGGTGGAAATAAGGCTCGTTCTATTAACTGGTTCGGCAGCCAGCAAGTTGATGGAAACTGGGGCTTTTTCAGCTTCATTACATGAAGCCAAGCGTCCCTCTTTCCAGAGCCACGAGGCTATGCTGATGTGTTGGAGCTGCTTCTGTCAGCTTATTACAGGAGTCCTTAGCTTCAGGTGCTGTCTGAGCTGACATGCCGAGCTTAGCAAGGGACCCATGGTTGAAATGAGGCTATGTTTCCCCGGTCCAGTGTGATCGTCCCCTGGGGAGTTAGCGGGGAAGCATTGTCATGGTCCCGTGGACGTTGACCTACTCTTGTGGCAGAGCTGCTCTTAGAGGTTGTTGGCAGGCTGACAGGTTTGCTTTGATATCCTAGCCAGTGTTTTGGTTCCCCTCCCTTTTCCCCGTCCGCAAGCTATACTGAGAAACATTACAGGCGCTAGAGACATGAGTTGGCAGTCCCCAAACTCTGAGTGATCTGCAGGTCTCTTCCTGACCTTGAAGTTGGTGGGAAAGGTGTCTGGATATACCTCTGCAGAAGCTTTCTGCACAAGGCTTTTCCAGTCCTATTTACAAAAATAAATTCACTTCTTAAAAACTATAGTTATTAAAATCTCACTTTTTTGAGGAAATTAAAAAACAGAAGGAAGAAGAAGTATCTGTAATCCCATCACCCTAAGATAGCTATATTGGTTTATGCATTTATTATACCTACCTACATGTATATAATTTTAAATGAAATGATGTAATGCATATGCTCTTTTCACTTTAAAATGCTACATAAACATCTTTCTGTGTCATGGCATATACTTTGATCATGTCTTCCTAGTATTTCTTTGGGTAGATATTCCATAATTTATTTAAATAAGGCTTTTTTTTTTTAACATTTGGGCTTTTTCAGGTTGTCCCTATTATGATAATGTTGTGATGAATATTTTTTGGTGATTAAATCTTTGTTCATCTTTATAATTATTTTCTTATAAGTTTTTAGGAAAAGAATTGCTGAATTGCCAGGGAACAAGAATATGCAAACCTCTAAGACTGGATGTATTTTGTTGCCCTGCACACCTGCTCTCCCCTACTCAGACTGGGAAGACCATGTTTTCCAAAACCAAGGACATAGTGACACCTCTCCTTAAAGGTCCCTAAGTTCTTTCACTGACCTAGTCCTTCCACTTTCTAGGTCTTTTTGTTTCTTTTCTAAAAGACAATGTTCACTGGGTTTTTTTGAGTAGATAATACCTACTCATGGTTCCAAATATTTTAAAAAGTACATCGTGGGTATACTTGCTCGAACCTCTATCTCTCGTCTCCCTTGTTCTGTTCCCTGCTCCTCTTTGCTACCTGCCACAGGTAACCACTGTTATTCATTTCTTGTATATTCATCTAGCAATTTCATGTGCACATACAAGCAAATAAAACTGTGTATTGTACCCCCTACCCCACTTTTAAAACCAATGTAGATTCTTTATACACTGTTATGTGTCTTGCCTTTTTAATGTAGAATAGTCTGGAGAGACTTTTAAAAATATTAGAACATAGAGAACTTCTTCATTCTTTATTTTTAAGACACATTACCTGATACATTTTCTAAGAACCCCACATTTTAAATAATAAAATTATCAGAGCCAAGAAATTTACCTTTAATACAATAATGTTATCTGGTCTACATTAAAATTTCTCCTTCTTTCTAAAAATACTATTAGAGCGCTTTTTTCCCCCCATTCTAGGAACTAGTCAAAATTGACTGTTGAATTTGGTTGTCGTGTCACATTTTGTCTAGAAAAGAGGAATACGTCCACATTTTTTGGGGCAGGGAGTCTTTCAGGACATTGAAATATTTAAAGAGTTAAGGCCAGTTGTTCTCATGAATGTTTCACAATCTGTATTTAACTGATTGCTTCTTCTCAGTTAGATTCAGATTAGACATTTTGGCAAGAAGACCACATGGGTGATGTTATGTACTTAGCACTATATTGCATAGGATACCTAATACCAATCTGTTTTGCTATTGGGGATGCTCAGTTTGATCATTTGGTCAAGGTGGTGTCTGCCAGGTCCCTCATTGTAAAGGTATTCTATGCCCTTTGTATTTAATAAACAATCTGTGGGGTGGAATTTTGAGACCGTGTGAATATTCTGTTCTTAAAAATCTTTTACCCAGTGGTTTTAGCATGCATTGATGGTCCTTGCCTGTATCAGTTACTACATTGGGGATTGCAAAGTAATGATTTTCCAATTATATTCTTTCTATATTTTGTAGCTTGTATTTTTTAAAAATTTTTAGCAAAGAAGTATTACTCTTTAGTAACACTGGACACATGGATTTTTTTTTTTTTTTTTTTTTATGGTACGCGGGCCTCTCACTGTCGTGGCCTCTCCCAGCTCCAGACACACAGGCTCAGCGGCCATGGCTCACAGGCCCAGCCACTCTGTGGCATGTGGGATCTTCCCAGACCGGGGCACGAACCCGTGTCCCATGCATCGGCAGATGGACTCTCAACCACTGCACCACCAGGGAAGCCCGGACACATGGATTTTTTAAAAAATTGAATGTGTTACCATTCAGTGTGTTGTCATTATTCCTCTTGATGCTCACATTGTCCCAGGTTTGACTGTGGGAACCCATTCAAGCTTCCTTTTGTGTCCTTTTGGGCACTCTCTTGCTTTCTGGCATAGTAAGATGTTCTAGGATTATCTCATGTTTTTCCCTTTGCAGTCCTGGAATCAGACATTTATTCAAAGAGTCTGGTTCCTTCTAATGAGAACTGATATTTAGAAACCAAGATCTGGGTACTGGGTGTGCTTGTCAGTACTGGAACTTGTCATTACTTTTAGGCTCTGTAAGTGCGTGAAGGTAGGGATTGTGTAAATGGTGTGCTCATACCAATACTTTCAGTGTAAATTGACCACCACACTGCTAGATGCCATAAATTTGTTTTTTCTGCAATGAGAGCCCTGATTCCTAATATCAATACAGTTACTCATGTTTTTTATTCTCCTTTGTACACAAAAGAGTCTAGGAACTACAGCATCAATGCTACTACTCACAACAAACCTGCTACGTAAATTTCATTATTTGTTTGCAGTGCTTTTTGCCCTTAAAATACGTCCCACTAAGGGTTTGTAGTCAGAGTAGTGTGTGTCCAAAATTGCTTGAATAAATTCTTATTCCTAAGTGATTTTGTGACCACTTTAACAGTTGTTTGGGTTCGTTTATTACTGCTTGTATTCAACTTCAGAGTTTGCTTTCTTGTCAATAAAAAGTTTTTTATTGAAAATGTGAAATATCTACATGTTCAAAATCAAAACTATATAAAAAGGATTATTTAGAAATCTTACTCCCTGTAGCTGTGCATTGCTGTCTGTTACACCTACCTACTATAGGTAACTGTTTTTATTAGCTTATAGTTTTTATTTCTGTGTTTCTTTCTATAAGTACACATATGTGTATGTTTTTATTTCCTCTTTTTTTAGTGTGTGTGGGTATACGGATATATATCATATGTACTTTTGCACCTTGCTTTTTTCACTTAACAATATATCCTGGAAAGAGTCCCATAGCAGTTGATCGAGATCTTTCTCATTTTTGAGTATGGCTGCAGAGTTTTTTCCACCATGTGGATTTATAGTAGTTTATTCAGCTAGTCTTCTATGGAAGGGCATTTCGGTTGTTTCATTGTTTTCTGGCAAATTCATGAAGGCAAGTGATAACTATGTGCATCTGTTGTTTTGTGTTTGTGAAGTTCCATCTTGGGGGTAAATTCCTAGAAGTGGGATTGCTAGGTCAGAGTAGAAGCATATGCAGTTTTGTTAGGTGTTGCTAAATCCCCCTCCATAGGGTTGAATCATTTTGCACTCCTACCAGAGATGTATGACAGAGCTGGTTTCCCCACAACCTCACAGACAATATGTGATAAAGCTTTTGAATTTTTGCAAATGTGATAGCTAAGAAATGGTATCACAATGTAGTTTTCATTTCCATTCCTCTTGTAACAAATGAAGTAGAGCATCTTTTAATATATTTTGCGTGGATTGTTTATAAATTTTGCCCATTTTTCTCTTGGGTTCTAATTATTTTTTTAAAGTTACATAGTATTCCATTGTCTGGATATATGTACTTTAGTTACTTAGTTTCCTGTTGGTGGAAATTGGATTCATTCCTGTATTTTGCTGTTAAAAACAATGCTGCAATGAATGATTTATGGAAACTCCGTTTCACTCATGTGCAGCTGTATCTGTAGGTTAAATTTCAGAAGTAGATTTGCTTGGTCAAAGGGTGTATGCATTAATAATGTTAATATGTCTTGCCAAATTATTCTCTTCTCCCATGGGTTGCCCCAGTTAACACCCTCACCAGCAATGTACGTGAGTGCCTGTTTCCTCCCAGACTGGGTTATAGCATTTACATTTTTGTCCTGATAGGTGAAACTTGAAATCTCAGTGACGTGTTCATTTGCGTTGAGCATTTTTCATGTACTTCAGCTATTTGTATTTCTTTTCCTGCATTATATCACCTACGTTCCAAGGTTTGCTCACCTTTTTTTCCTGGCAGATCACCCTTCTACCTGGACAAGGGGGCTAGGGGTGTCAAAGGGAAGATAGTGACAGGGATAGCTCCTGTCTGACCAGGAACTCTGCCTCTGGAGAATTGCAGCCCCAGACCAAACCATTCCTGAAGTGTCTCCATGCCTAAGGTCCAGTGTGAGTGTGCACATGGTCTGCTGGCAGTGCTTGACCCAGGTCTGCCTGATGGTGTGTCCTTGCATGAATTCATGGCAGCGAGTCCCCCATGAGCTGCTCTGCAGATGAATTCCCTTTTTGGAGAGAGTGCCTGCCCCCAGGACCACAGCTTGCAACTTGAGCATTTTCATCACCCCTCTCTCTGCTCACCTTGTCAACTGCTTGCTTCTCCTCTCCTGCCCAATCTACCTGGGCTAAATCACTCTGCCCCATTATTTTCCATGCCCTCAGGGCCCGTGGACATGTAATTACCTCGGTGCTGATTGCCAGGCTGCAGAGTTCCCTGATCACCTTGTTCTCAGCCTCTCATTTCCCCGCTGAGAGGTGGAGAGAGGGCCAAGGCCCCTCCCGCTCTGAGGAGGTGCTCCTTTTCTTACTGCTGTGACTCTCCCCTCCTGCTTGGCTGCATTTGTGCTGGGTCTGATCTACTGACGGCTGGTCCCCAGGAGCCATCATTATGCTTGGTGGTAATAATGGGACTGCTTCTGGGTTTTCACATGAACTCAGAACAGCCACCAAGGCCCTGCAGTTTCCAACCATCTTTGTTAACCATGCTATGGCAGCAAAAGCCATGGTGGTGGATCTTTCTCTTGATTCTGGAAAATGTAGCCACACATATAGTAATTGCAACTCCTATTGATTGCGAATTTCCTATGTGATGATCACTTGATGTGTATTTCCATTTAACCTTTGCAGCAGCAGAACGAAGTAGGTGCTATTATCATCTGCATTTTTACAGATGAGGAAGCTGCCCAAGCCCTCACAGCTATGAAATGTCAAAGCAAGAAAGTACACAAGTACTTTGCCTTTGGGGAGTATTATCATCTGGTGGGGAGGGCAGCAAAATTTGCCAATCTAATTATGCAAAATATAATTTTCATTTCTTAAGCATATGTCATCTGAATAGATCAGGCCTGGATCACGCCCTGTGGCCGTGGGGACCTCAGCTTGGGGTGGAGAGTTGATCAGAGCTAAGTCTTGCATCAAGCAGACCATGGTTAGGGGAAGTGGTGATTAGTAAGAAGGGCCAGTGTTCAATGAGCATTTACTGTGTGCCCAGTGTGGGCTAAGTGCTCTGTGCAATTGTCATATATTCTCACAACTTTATAAAAAAGGAACCGTTTTCACCCCAGTTTACATATGAGGAGACTGAAGCTCAGAACATTAACTGAATTGCCCAAGGACACTGGTAAATCACAAGAGAGCCATGATTCAGACCTAGGTGGCCTGTCTCCAGACACCCATGCTCCTATCATGTGGCACCACCTCCCACTGGGGCTCGGGAAGTTCCCCCAGACCTCTGGGCGGTGCCTCCAGTTGGACCCTCCCTTTGGGTAGTGGAGGGAGGGAAGCCAGGATCTGTTGCTGTTCTTTGTTGGTGAATTCCTCTCTGCCTCTGGAGAGCCTGTACCAAGGTGCTCTCCAGGCACTGCAGAGGGCATGGCTCTAGGGCAGCCTGAGCCACCAGACTGGATTTGGAGACGGCTGACCCCCGTCAGGCCCTGCTGGGGTCTTGGAGGCACCATGCTCAGCAGCCACCACTTCAGAAGCCTTTTTCAGATGTGCCTGTGGCCTCCTCCACCTCTCTTTGGATTTGGCCTTCTTACTGATAAGTGCATCACAGCAGGGGGGCTGGCCTCCCACACTGTCCCCAAGGATAAGACAAATAGCACAGCTCTTATCTCAGGAGGGCCAGTGCTGGGCTGTCTGACTTCTTTTCATAACAATACCTTGCATTTTTCTTTCAACTTTTCTTGGTCAGTCACGAAAAAATTGAAAGCCTATGTTCGCAGTGCTGCAGGGAGAAACAAAGTCTCTGTCCTTGTGGAATGCATTGTTTAGCTGAGGATGTGCCTACAAATCCTTCCACAAAGAAACGGTCCAAGAGGACAGCAGTCATAAAAGGAAACATAGGAAGTGTCATAAGGCAGCGTCCGGGTAAGTGCCAAGAACATCTTGCAGGCCATCTGTGCTCTGAGTGGAGCAGGAAAAGGGCAATGTGGTCTGGAATCTTCCTAAAGGAGCTGGGACTTTGAGGGCAGGCGATACCTTGCACTGGAGTTTCATATGGGGGGTGGGGTATTCTAGGTCCTGAAAGGTTTTCATAGCCCGCCTCTAGGTTCCAGATCAGAGTATGAAGGTTGTGCTGCCCAGAAAGCCCACCCCCACAGCACAGTCAGTCGTGCAGCATGACTGGAGGGTGTCCAGTGCTGCCACCAGGACCCAGCTCCTTGTTCAGGGTGGCCAGTGGCAGGAAGGCACTTTCTGTACAGCAGTTCCTCCTCCTCAGCAGCCCGTCGTCGCAATGACTCAGGCCCGTGATAAGACAATTCTGAGCTATCAGGAGTGTTTATTTAAGGTGAAAGGGAAGTGTACAGCACAGTTTTTCCAAAGTACACGGTACAAAACCTTAATCCCATGAGAAAAATGATTCTCTGGAGAAATACGTCATGTCTCCTTTTAGATGCTCACAATACACATTTATTTTTTAAAAGGCTCTGAGAAGTCCTATAGTAAAGAATCCTATTCAATTTTCAACCCATTGTTTCTAGAACTTATTGACTGTGAGACCACCCAACTTTTTTAGGCAATAATTAATATACAGAACCTGTGTGTGTGTGTGTTTAAACACTTTGGAAATGCTGAGATAGTGTATTTCTTATACATAAAGCTTGAACTCTCAACTCATGGAAGACTGAGTAACAAAGAGTCAATCCTGGCAGGTTCCGGAAGGTTGCGGTTCTATTGCATATATGTTTTTCATCCTGAGTTAAAAAGTGAAGTTCCTTGAGGGCAGTGATGGAGCCTTAACTCCCCTGGTGTTAACCGCGAAGCCTGCTCAGTACCGACCACATAGCAGCTACTCAATAATTACTTGCTAATTGCTTGGTTGAAGATGTTTGCTAATGGCCAAAAAGTTAGTTAGTTGAGGTTGGAATCCAGTTCTTTCAACTTCTAGCCAGAGGCTTGTTTTGCCAGCCAGCAAACTCTAAATTTAGGGGCCTCCGGTCTTCCGCTGTTTCCCAAAGCTGCTCTAAAAGCTTACTGAACTCTCTCATTAAGTAGTTTTCTCCTGGTCCATCATTCTTTTTTTTTTTTTTTTGCAGTATACGGGCCTCTCGCTGTTGTGACCTCTCCCGTTGCGGAGCACAGGCTCCGGACGCACAGGCTCAGTGGCCATGGCTCACGGGCCCAGCCGCTCCGCAGCATGTGGCATCTTCCCGGACCGGAGCACAAACCCGTGTCCCCTGCATCGGCAGGAGGACTCTCAACCACTGCGCCACCAGGGAAGCCCCTCAAATATTTGTTGAAAGATGGAAAGAAGGAGTTGGACGCTCATTGCGAGGAGTTTGGCTTTTCACATTATAACTGACAGAGCTCTAAGGTGTCCCTCAACGATCCCCACCTCCCGGTGTTCATACCCTTGTGTGAGCTTTTCCCCTTGAATGAACCTAGTGACTCATTTCTGACAAACAGAATATGGCAAGAGTACAGGGTGTCACTGGTGAAATTAGGTTACAGACAGAATGTAGCTTCCATCTTGAGTGCCCTTTTGTGCTCTGTTTGCTTGCTCTGATGGAAGCCAGCTTCCGTGTTTTGAGCTGCACAATGAGAGGCCTAGGCCATGTGGCAAGGAACTGAGGGAGGCTTCTGGTCGCCAGCCAACTAAGACCCTCAGCCCAGTAGCCTGGGAGGAGCTGGATCCTGCCAACAACCACATGTGTGAACTTTGAAGCAGTTCTCCCTCAGCTGAGCCTTCAGATGAGACCCTGGCCCATAACTTGATTGCAGCCTGTGAGGATCCTTGAGGCAGAGGCACTGAGCTAAACTGTGCTGAGATTCCTGATACACAGAAACTGAGATAATAAATGCTTGTGGATTGAATCCACTGAGTTTTGGGGTAATTTGTTATAGAGTCAGATCATGAATACACAGATTTTTCTCTGTGAGGTTACTAGATAATATTAATGATGATAATGGGAACTTAATCTAGGCCAGGTCTTGTGCTAAACACTTAACATGCACACTCTTGGGGCTTCCCTGGTGGCGCAGTGGTTGAGAGTCAGCCTGCCGATGCAGGGGACACGGGTTCGTGCCCCGGTCCGGGAAGATACCACATGCCGTGGAGCGGCTGGGCCCGTGAGCCATGGCCGCTGAGCCTGCACGTCCGGAGCCTGTGCTCCACAATGGGAGAGGCCACAACAGTGAGAGGCCTGCGTACCGCAAAAAAAAAAAAGAAAAAAAAAAAAAAGCATATCGAACACTCTTATCTATTCCTCACATGAGCTCTCTGATGTACATTCTATTATTATCTCCAATTTACAGATGAGAAAAATGAGGCAAAGAGAGGTGGAGTAACTTGTCCAAGGGTCTTGGCAGGGCACGGGGAGCGTGATCCTGGAGCCTGTGCTAAAGGCAGGATAGAACCTGAAGTGCTTTGGGGCTCCTTCCTCACCTAAAGACCAGGGCTCCTGACTCTTTGGACTTCCAGGACTTAGTGCAGTGGGGTGTGCCACCCTTCGGGATGAGGATTTGGGCACTGGCTCGGCTTGGACCCTGTCTCTTTAAGGAGCTGCAACAAGCCCATCCAGGAGCGATCCAGCTGTCGCCTGATTTAGGCCCGGCCTCCTAATGCCCTGTGAGTTAGCATGCTTAGCGTGGAAGCCCACTCGTCCTGTGTCCAAGAATAAAATCCAATCAGGAAAATAAAAGATAGTGTGGCTTTTGGAATAAAATGAACATCATCCACCATGATTACAGCTTGTTTTTCAACTTCTGCAAGATGAAATTAAATTGAGTAATTGTTTGCACATTTAACCACATGACTCGGATCTGTCTGCGGCAGATTGTGGCATTGTGAATATTTAAACCAGTAATAAAGCCCTTTAAGCTTATGTCCCATTTTATCTCATTTATCTGTAGACCTAAAATGCAATGGAACAGAAGATGTTTTGGGGGAAAGGCTAATGTGGTGTAAGATCACTATGGACTGAGGTTACGCAATTCCAAGGCTTTGTGTTGGAAGTGAATTTTGTATGCAGAATGATTCTGAGCCTGGGATTCTGGAATATACGTTCTTTCAGGGAAATTTTGGAAGATCAAGACTCCATTGTTGTCCGTTTTTCTGCCCTGTGGTGTGCTTGTATATCTCCCGCCTCAGAATTGATTTCTGCGCACTTTTTGAGTACTGCAGCGTTGCATCATAATTGCTCACTCAAATAGATTCACTTTGAGTGATGGACAAATAACCAGGCATGTATAGATTGCAAATAAGTGTTGGGTAAAAAAGTATGTTGAATGTGTAACTATTTGAAACGTTGCTTCAGAGAAGACCTTATATTCTGCAAGCATACCTGTATGTCTGATGGTAAAACCCTCTGACAGTTCAAACAGAACTTTTCTAGATAAACAATAATCAAGTTTGGGCTCTCATGAAAAGATCAGTTTACAATTTGTCAAGAGTATATGCTTGTACGTTGGTCTTAATGTTATGTGAGGGAGTTTGGATGGAACTTGGATTTTATATTCCAAGGCTCTGCAGGGCCTACAGTGTTCAGCTGTCATGATTTTGGCAGCCTTTTGACACTGGAGTTGTTTTCTAATCTGAGTGAGATCACAAGTGAGTTAAAGTAGTGTTTGATTTGGTATTCTGTTCAAGTATCTACATTTGGAGAAATGTGATTTTATATTGGTAACTTATATTTTCCTCATGGAAGGAAATATATTTTATGAATATAACCAGCATGAATGGCCTAGGTGCTTAACAGTTGCTTCTTCCCATTCAGCCATGACCCTGGATTCTAGCATCACCTGGTATCACCCTCTTTTCCTTTAGCTTCTGCAGCACTCATGGTTCTCTCATGGTTTTCTGATGTGGCCTCCCTGATATCTCTGGCTCTGGCTTTTTGTCTGGGTCCAGTTCTTCCTCTCAGCCTTTAAATATTAATGATTACCTGAGGTTTTATCCTCAGGCCTCTTCTCACTTTATTAATCTCTCCTGGATCATTTCATTCACTTGCGAAGTTTTTACAACCACATACCTGCTCACCCTCTAAATAGATATCTCCAGCCCAGGTTGGAGGTTCACGACACCGCTCATCCAGTTGCCTAGGGACATGGCCACATGCATGGCCTCTCTGCCACGGCAGTTCGAACTCGGCATGTGCAAAACTGAGCTCATCTTCCTCCTGCTTCTCGTCACTGTGAGTGGCATTGCCATCCATGCAGTCACCCAGGTCTGTGGGCTGGTGTTATCCCTGGGTCCTCCATCCCCAAGCCTGGCCATTGTATCTCCAGTGCTCTCAAATAAATTTTTCTTCCCTGGCTTCCTGCGAGTCTCTCAAATTAGTACCACCTGCCCCCCGCCCTTGCTGCACCATCTTTAAGCCAAGTGGCTTCCAGCTCCATATTTCTGAAACCCACATCTGATCTTGTCGTGTCCCTGCTTAAAACACCTCAGCAGCTCTCCACTCTCCTCTAGGTAAAGTCCAGATTCTTACTGTGGTCTGTGGCACCTCTCTATGATTTGGTTCCTGCTCACCCCTTTAACCTTATTCTTTGCCATTCCCTAGATTGCCCCAGCTCCCAGCCACATCATGCTACTTGTACATAGTTCCCCAGACCTGCCATGCCACTGCCTGCCAGGGTGCTGTGGGCATGCTCTTCCTTTATCCCAGTGGTTCTCAGCTGGAGTTGGTTTTCCCCTCCAGGGGACATTGGGGAATGTCTGATGACCTTTTTGTTTGTCATAACAGGAGTTGGCGGGGAGGAGGTTGCTACTGGCATCTGGAGGCCAGGGATACTGCTAAATTTCCTACAATTCACAGGCCAGCCGCACAAGAAAGAATAACTGGCCCCAAGTGCCAATAGTGCCGAAGTTGAGAAACACTATTATACTGCTTGGTGACTTCTTTTACTTTGTCCCAGGTCAAGCACAGTCCATTCCTGCAGTCTTTGACTAGCTCTGTGACCTTGAGCAAGTGAGCTAACTTCTCTGTGTCTCAGTTTCCTCATATATAAAATGCAAGTAATAATAATTCAACCTCATGTGTGTTGTGAAGATTAAATGAGTGAAGAGTGTTAGGACAGTGTATGGGAGGTAGTTAATTGCTCAATAAATGTTAGTTGCTGATATCATTATTATTGTTTGATCTATTCTTTAATTAAAAAACTTTTTTTAACCTACTCAAGCAGAAATGATCACTCCTTCCTTATATCACACACAGACTGGGAGCATCATGAGGAAATGATCTGTGACTTTTTTAGCTATATCTCAGTGCCTGGCACAGACAAGGCACCTAATAAATGTTTACTGAATGAATGATTTCATTTGCATATATTTTTATATTATAAATTCAGAGTTCTCTGATGCGAATCAACAAAACTTTTAAGCAGGGGCTTAATAAATGTTAAATATTGCCATGAATATTTGATTGTAAACATAATTTTAGTTATGTATTATTAGATAAAATACAGTTCTCTCCTAATATAATTCTTAATTTTCAAACACTTGAAATATTTTGATGTCAACACTTCATTACAAGTGAATTTTCCCCATGGAGGCTGTGGCTGGAGACGCAGTCTCTGAGTAGACCATGAGTCCCTTGAGATCTTGGCAGTTTGCTGGAGGAGGCCCCTGGCATGAGGTTGTCACACACACATACATGCTCCTTTCCTCAAGGAGGTGGATGAAGACCCAGGTTTTTCCTTCTCACATGGGTGCCAGTGTGCCCCTGCCCCCCTCTGTGATGGGGGGTATTGGGATGGGGGTTAGAGTTGCCTGGCCGAACTGTATGAATGCTAGGCTCTAGAAAGACTGAGTGGAGGTTCAGAGCTTAAAGAGAGTTTTATCACACTGTGGAGCCCATGTCATGGGAGATCATCTAATTTGATATTAGACAGTCCTCTGGGACTTCTACTACAGGCAGCACTTCAAGTCAGATATACATTTGTCCTCACGGTTCCCTACCGGGCACATCCTTTCTCAACCTGGGAAGTTCCCGCTCATTCTTCATGGCTCAGTTCAGTGTCCAGTTATTGGTTCAGCCAAATTTTTTTGTGCCTCTACTATGTGTTAGGTATTCTTATGGGCCCTGGTGAAGCAATAGTGAGCAAAACACTCGAAGTTCCTGGCTTCATACAGCTAATACTCTGGTGGAGGAATTGGGCACTAAGCAAGTGAACGTGTTAAGATCATTTCAGAGAGTGACAAATACTGTGAAGATAGTGCAACAGGGTGATGTGATGGAGGGTAGAGGGAGGTCCCTTCAGATGGGTGGTCGGGGAAGCCCCTCTGAGAAGGGGACATGGGAGCCAGTCTTGGGAGGATGGGGGCATAGACCTTGCCAAGCAAATGCAAAGACCTTGAAGCTGGAATGAGCTTGATGTTCTCAGGGAAGCTTTCTCTGTCTCATCCAGTGAGTTTTTGGTTTTGTATTCGGCTTCCAGTCTGCTTTGTTCATCTCTCTGCAGTATTACTAAGCACACTGCATCCTAACATGTGTACATGTTTCTTCCCAGCTCTCATGCTTTGTAGATTCTCTTAACCTTTCAAGAACATTGTATCTGAATGAGAGCAATTAATTGCAACAGCTAACATTTCTTAAGCCCCTGCTTGACAGTGCTAGACACCAAGTGCTTTGCAGGTGTTTTCTCCCTTAATACTCACAGTAGGCCCCTGACATCTGTACTGTTATAAGCCTCATTTTTCAGAGGAAACTGAGGCACCAGCTTAATAACTTGCCGTGGGTCATGTAGCTGGGAGGTGGCCGAGCTGGGGCTCCGAGCCAGGCAGTCTGACCGCAAATCTGCCCTCTGAGCAGTGCATCCTGCACTTGCCAGGGCTGTGGCCCACAGGAATCCGTCAGATCCAAGGAGGTTTTTGTCACCTAAGTGTGTGAGCTGGAGCCTTTTCTGCATCTAGTCACAGCGTCCCCAATGACCTGACAGCCTGGAGGTGCGGGCCTCTGGCTGCTGCCAGGGGAACAGCAGGCACGGTGGACATGGCTGTGCCTCTGGGCCTCTCCGTGTTGTGGTTGTTGAGGAGAAATGAGCATTCTAGAAAAAAACTGGAGGGAGTTAGGAAACAGCAAATCCCAGCAGTGGGAGACAGGAGAAAATGAATGTGTCTGCGAGGACTCAGGGGCGGCCCAGGTGCGAGGCTCCCGGTGCTGGCCCAGGGGACCGAGATCGGGGCCCTGTGGGACCGTACCAGGTGCTCTCACGCCCACCATCGGGGAGGAGTGCGGACCAGGTGGGGAGTTAATCCGTCAGCAGGCACAGGGTCTTGCCCCTTGTTTGGCCTCCTGTCTAGGACTCAGGTACGTCTCCTGTCTGGCTGAGCCTCAGTGTCTTCATCTGTAAAATGCCGATGATGCTAACAATGGCCTTGCGGGAAGTTTGAGAATCACAAGAGATGGTGGGATGTGAAAGTGCTTTGTGAGTGATCCCATGCTACAGAAATGACAGAAGTTTTTATTGTTCGATCATAGAGAGGTTTGCTGGAAGATATTTCTGAATTATCTGAAGGATTCATTTATTGTTTCTTCACCTCGTTAGTCCAGTAGTTGAGACTTGGCTGCATTTTGCCGTTTCCAGGTTAGGATGAAATTTTCTTAAAAGGCAGCTCTGCTTTTCATGAAGCCTCATTCGAGTCGAGACACAGGAGCAGAACAAGGTGTGGGCCCGGGACCCTGCCGGGACTCAGGGCCTAAGTCTTCCAGACTCTCTCCTTTCAATCATAGTGGAATGCCACCCTTCTTACCCCTCTCCCTGTCCTTAATTCCACAGTTAGGGGAGTTTTATTACTGACAATGACAGCATTTCAAGGGGCTGCCCCACAAGCCGCTTCGTTAATGAAGACATTTCTGGAAGTTTTTTTTTTTTCACTGACCGTGTGTTCAGCACGTTCCCATTGCTTTTCCCCCATTTGATGTGAACACATATATTACCCAGCTGCTGACATTTTGGATGCAGATGGTTTAAAAGAAACTCTAGAGCTCTAGTCTCTTTAACATCTGCCTGAGCATCACATTCTCTTAACCAGGTTTTCATCCATGACCCTTCAGGGAGGTGAAGGGTCATGGATCTCCCAAGACATGGATTGATTAATTAATTATTTCACTTATTTGACAAATATTTATTGAGCACTAATATGGGCCAGGGACTTTTATAGACACTGGGGAGGCAGAATTGGGCAAGAGTGAAAAAGTCCCTGCTCGTCTAGATTTCAAAGTCTAATAGGAACACAGACAACACACCAGACATTTAGGTAAGTTAGGATTTCTGATAGAGCTGAGTGCAATTCAGAAGCCATCACAGGGTGATGAGATAGGTGTGCTGGTGTGGAATACTTCTGTGGACTCAAAACTGAAATGAGAGTGGTCAGGAAGGTCTCACTAAAGAAATGAAAGTCGGGTGGAGGCGGCTGGGTTAAATCTGGGGAAACGCATTCTAGGTGGAGGGAACAGCAAGTGCGGAGGCCCAGAGGTGGGAATGAACTTGCCTGTTTGAGGAACAGAAAGTGGTACGTCTGGAGTAAGTTCAATGAGCAGCAGTGTGGCAGAATAGGTAGGCAGGCTTCTGTAGACCGTGCAGGGCCTTGTAGACAGTATAAGGATTTAGAGTTTGCTCTAAATTAGAGATCACCTTCTCTACCCTTCAAGTTCAAGAGTAACAGGTCGAATCCCACAGAGTGAACTTGCCTGGAGAGGCTTTGTGACCCTGCATTACCTGCCTGTCTAATGGGGACGGTCACCATGGTCCTCCCTCTGTGTGCAGGATGTGCCTGGAGCCTGGCCTAAGTCTGTTGGCTGACTGGGCAAACTGGCCTTGTCTCCTGTGGGGTTGGGGCACAAGGGGAGGGTCCTAGGCTTTTCTGTGTCCCCTAAATGGACTGGTCCTTGCCTTGTTCCTTGACCTAGAAGATTCTGCCTGAAGGCCTCACATCCTAGGGGCTCGCTCCCCTGCCAGGAAGATGGTTAAGCTGATGGGCCTGCTACCGAAACTCAGGTCTGGCTGCTTGACGCTCAAAAGACAGTACTCGAGAGGCAGGTGTTGGTAGAAGGGCAAGTTCGCTTTATTCCGGAGGCCAGCAATCGGGGGGGGAGGGAAGACTCGTGTCCACAGGCCAACTGCCCACCACTGATCAGTGGGCAAGAGCTTTTAAAGGGGAGTCTCGGGGGTGTATTGGTGGAGGGGAGGGGGCTACATGCAGAACACCACAGACAGTTCTGACAGTCATCTTGAAATTGGTCATGCAGTGGTCTGATCAGCATCATTGTGATTGTTTTAAGTACAGTTACTCTTCAGTTCCAGAGTTCGTTTGTTCCCATTTCTTTGAGGCCTGTTCTCGGAATTGTGGCAGCTTATGTCATGGCTACAGTCTGGTCATCATGTAGTTAATGTCTTCCACCTGGTGGGAGTTTCAGTATCTAAAAAATAGCTCAAAGGATATGGCTCAGACTATTATCTATAGCCCTTGAGGAGGAAGAAATGTCCTTGACTTTGTTTAATAGCTAAAGTATTATTATTTGGTCTTGACTGTTTTCCTTTGCTTCTGCATTTTATCACTTCTCTGATTAAATTTATTCTTTGGCTAAAGTTTTTCTAGTCAAAAGGAAGGTGGAGGACACTGGGGGTGGGGGTCCTTCCTGGGAAGGCCCCGTAGGGTCCTGCTCCGTTTCAGGGCAGGAAGGTTCAGAAGGATAATGGTCGGTAACCTCCTCAGCCCCGCAGATGCAGGAGCCAGGCATCGGACCTCTGGAGCCTTTCCCTATCCTCCAGCACAGGCTTTCCCCACCCAGACCATGTTGTGGGCTGCTCCATATTAATCTTCCATATGGTGTTTAAATGTACCTGCTTGGGTGCTTTCACAGCCAGCCCACTGTTGATGAATTAAACCCACACTCTTCGCCTGGCCTTTAAGGCCCTTTACAGTTTCGTCCTATTTACTGCCCCATCCTTCTCACTCTTCTCCTCCACAGATTTGCCCACACCTCAGCCTAATTTATTACTTGTGGCCTCTAAATACCACTTGTACTTTCTGGCCTCATGACTTTGTGCAGGCCAAGCCTCTTTCCTAACACACCTTTCTATTGTCCTAACACCCCAGGTGCACCTTAAATTTCTCGTTCAGACCTGCCCCTCCAGGAAGCTTCTCCTGATTGCTTTAGGTGATGAAGATCTTTCATGTACCTCTGAACAACTCAAGTGCTTACAGTTTTCAGTTGTAATACCTCATGAGGTAGTTACTTTTTCTTTGTGTCTCCCCCAATATACCATCAGCTCCTGAAGGAAGCAGGTGCCTTATTGATGACGATGATGATAAAAACCTCAGGGATGGTAAACATCTTGTGAACACCCTGGAAACCACATGCACCTCCTTCAGGTCACGCTGGGAGTCTCTTCCACATGAAACAGTTCAGAAAGAGGGAGCAGCATTGTTTAAATTTCTAGGCAGTCCCGGTCACCTTTATAGATAGTTTCCAAAAGGAGTCCCTTGCTGAAATCTCTCTCCAGAACTCCAGCTGTGAGGAAAGATGTTTTATCTCACCATAGCCTTGAATTAGCTTCCATCCCTTGTAGAGTGCAAGGACATCTTACTCTTGGAACCAGCTCTTCACTGATGGAAAAATCCCCTGAAGGCTTGGAGTTGAAGGTGCCCTTTTTAAGAAGTCTGGGGAGGAAGGTCAATTCTAGAGTTGGTTGAGCCTGGTCACAGGGACCGTCTTATTGCTTCTGGCAATGATTTGATAAATGTTCTTGTCTCAGACCTCAGGGAGCTTCCCCTGCCCTTGAATTCAGTAATGAGTCTTGTTCTTAGGGAACCACATGACACATACATCCACACCCACTCATCTTGTTCACCCTTCCTGTCCACCATGCCGTCGCCAACACGCTCACTTGATACAGGGTGTTTAACCTGGGCTGCCTGTTCATGGAGCTTCCCACCCACGCCTAGTTGTGTGTGTGGCTTCAGTGAGGAGTGGCATGGTGTGGCCAGAATTTGAGGAACACACACTCTTCCCTCCTTGTGTGTGTTCTGTTTCTCTGTTCGTAAACATCATTTTAAATAGCACAACCAAGTTGGTGGTCTGTGCACATGGGCTAAGAAGATAGTAAAACCATCCAAATCAGCTTTCCCTAATGTTCATTTTGGCATAAATGTTTCTAAGTGTTAGAACTAAGTATTTTATATTACTTGGGGGCTGATAGGTATGCTTTTGTTGGTGGTCAAGTATTTCTCTTTTACCCACAGATCGCATGTGTTTTCTCAAAGGTACAATAAGATATACTCAAGAATATTAGATGTTTTCCTGTCTTTATTGGTAAAAGCTAAGGAAAACAAGAAATGAAACTCTTACCCCAGGAGAAATTTAGGTGGAGGAAAATAAGATAATTGGGTAACAGAAATGTTTTGCAAATTTCATAGCACACAAGTTCTTACTATAAAAACTTGACTGAAGGCCAAGACTCACTGACTTGTTTGTGAAGAATGGCTTATTTTGCAAAGTTAAGGCAGCTAGGGGCCAAAGATGGTCCAGGCAATATTTGGTACTTTTTTGTTTTTTTTTACATTGTTTTTCTTATTATAAAAGTAATATATATTCACTGTATGAAATTTAGAAAACAGAGTTAACTCTTGGTTTCTTTCTGAGACTCTCCCAGTGTGGTCTGGATAACCTGATCTTGGAGCCATTTTTGGCAATGACGACCAATGCTTGTAGCTGCTTCAGGAACATTTTGCTGGCTCAGTGTCTGTGTCTTGAACCTTACAGAAAAATGTGTTTATTTATATAAGTCCTTTGCCAGGTTCAGCTCACCCGTGTTGTCTTCCCTTTGAAACGTGCTTCTCTGACTTATCAAGGAGAATTCAGTCTAATCCAGAATGAGGAGTCACTGGAATGATGGTGCTTAGTCCTCAAAGAAAGAGTCTTTTTTAAGAAGACACCTCAACATTTCTCTACGTACCTGCTTGTATTTCCTGACAGTGAACTGACTGCCACTGTTTTATTTTCAGTAACCACTGAACAGAAGTGAGTCACTTCTGTGAATTTCCTCATTTTGTGTCCTTTGGTTTATCCTCCACACGCAGCTCCCACTTTGTTTTGAATGGAAGGAGATTTATCTCGTTTGAGGAACAGATTTCTCCTTTTGTTTCTTCTTTGAGATAATTAGAAAAAACAGCACATTTTTGTTGAAATGTAAGGGACCTGGTAAGTGCATTGTAAGCTTTGCATCCCCCAGTGCCTTTCACACTTTTTAGCACATAGTAGATACTCAAACATGGCTAGTTGAATTACTGAATCAAACATCAACACATCCTTACTGGTTTATTTCCTTGATATAGGGCTGTCACGCTGCATAACCCCTGGGACATCTTTCACACGCATTGTCCTGCCTGTGTGGCTGAGTGTAGTAGACCTGTCTGGAAACTATAGTCAATCCAGGGTATGAGATTTGATTAGCTTCTTAATTCTTGGTATGGTTTTAACAATCTCTGTGAGTGGCATTAGGTTGGAATAGTTGGGAACCGCTCATACTCTCCCACTGTCCCACACTGATATGACCCATTTGTCTCCTTCAGCCTTGGAACATTGTATTCTGCTCAAGCTCACCCTGCATGGATAGACTTTATTTAAATTCCAGTCCATGCCAGCACTGCTTCCACTTCATACCATTCTGCTCCAACCCATTCATGTCTATTTTCTCTTTGATCTTCCTCTGAAAAATTCATGAGGACCTCTGCAGGTATCTGCTTATGTGTGGGTTTCTGCTCAGAACCAGCCATATGTGAAACTCCTCCTTGATAGTGAAGCCTCATCTTACCTAGTGATTTCCCCATAGGATGAGTTGCTTTCAAATTTCAATTTTCTCTCTCCTAGATATCAAGCTAAACTGAAAAGTCCTAGACCATTAAGTGGAATGAGTAGGAGAAGACACTAGTAACTCAACAGCTTGCAGACTTTATTTCAGATTTATTGAATAGTCTCTTGAAAGAAAGGTTAATATACCCACTACCAGATGTGTAGTAGTTGGTAGTGTGTTAACAATGAATTTCTTCTGTAGGTGTGAAGCTATCCTATGTGGAAGTAGAACATTTGGTATAATTGTTCTAGTCTCATAGATGAAATAAAATTTATACAGATTTTCCATTGGATTTAGGTGGCCAGTTATTGTTTGGGTCCACCATCACATCCATGACAGACTTCTGTTGTAGTTCCTATAGATCATCATTTTAGTGGCGATGGGTTCTTGCCCCATCATTAATTGTTTTCTCCTTGAGGACAAGAATAGTCTCTTTTTGTATACATTCCCAGTGGTGATAATTATGCCAGGACAATTCTGTTCAGTAAGTGTTGGTCGATTGAATAAATATATCAAAAGTCTTAAGCTGGTGGGTCAGAACACCTTTGGGTAGTTGGGTATGAAGATACCATCGGGGATCAGGGGTTACTGTGATTCTTTAGCATTTAATATAGTTGGAGAATCAGAGGGAAGGCATGAGGGGCACATGGCCTCTCGATGTATGGAAAGGGGAGAAGAAATCATTATATTAGTAAATAGTAAAAGATGTGTAAGCAGCTACATAAATTGTGATGCATGAGTTATTGGTGATGTTAGTTTCGAGGTACCATAAAATCAGTCTTCACTCCTGTTAAAATTAGAACTATGAACACTGGCTTGGGCAGGAATCACCAGTGTCTGAGGATTAGAAGAAGCAACTGAGTGAGTGCCAGGGAGCAGTGCAGGTAAGGATTTCGGACAGCTACAGAGGTTTCTCCGGCCCATCCTGTGGCCCCTCGTGTGACCAGTATGGCATATTAAATTAGACTGGGAACTAAACTGGTCTCTGAATTCTAAGCCATGAAGAAAGTTGGTGGCTGCAAGGAAGGAATGATCCCATTTTAAGAGCAGATCCTCCGAGTATCTCTGATTTCTGGGGCTGCAGGTACTAGAGCCAAGGAGCAACCTGTTGTTGTGGACCACGTCAGCCCACAAACTTGAGAGTGGTTTCTACTGTTCCAGGCCATCTCAGGGTTGTGACTTTGACCACTGTCTCTGTAGCATTGTCTTCATTTAGGAACCATGAAGCAGCTCTTCCTCTCATATACCCTTTTAGGCCAACATGGCCCTGTCTCCTAGGAGACATGCTCAGTATTCTGAGAGCAGCTACCTTTGTTTGATTCAGGCAGGCTGGTGTCTATAGGAAACAAAAACCCTGGAAACAAAACCATCTGTAAGGAAGGATCCTTCCTTCTTGATGAGTTACTGTGGGACTCCAGGCAAGTCCCTTAACCTATTCTGGCCTCACATCCCTCTCAGGTGGAGAAAATAACTTCTGTATTGTCCTTATAATAAGATCCGAATCCTTTGAGGAAATATGCTCTGGAAGATGACAGCGAAGCAGTGTGGTCATGATGAAAAATGGGTGTGTTCTCTGGCGTAAGACACAAAATCTGTTGTTAATGCCTCAAAACTTGGCTTCATTTCTCCACAGTTTCTAGCTGAGTGAACTCATCAAAGGTTTAAGAACTGAGTATGAATCCCTGGAGAAGCTCTTTTAGACAGCGGAGGTCTGGTTTGGTGATACATTTAATTTGGAAAGAAGAGATTGTTTTCTAGTATATTATTTTCTCTGGGTTAAAAAAAGAAATAGATTTATGCTTTATCTTCAAGTGCTCCAAATTATGTGTGACAGCTTTTCAATAAGCTGGTATCTGAAGGCAAAAAACCAACCTCTTTGCATATATATGATTTGACAGCATTCTTGGCCTGGGATTGTAGAAGAGCTGTCATTTATTGCTATAATTCAGCAATTGTGATGAATTGTTCAAGGGCCTTCATTGTACTTTGCCAAAACAAAATTAAGGGAAAACAACATTCTCATCATGCAAATCATGTAACTTTCATGTTTATTAATCCTTCCATGGAGGAATCAACATCCACTCTTTTTTCTTTGTTTTTTTTTTTTTGTGATACGCAGGCCTCTCACTGTTGTGTCCTCTCCCGTTGCGGAGCACAGGCTCCGGACGTGCAGGCTCAGTGGCCATGGCTCACGGGCCCAGCCGCTCCGCGGCATGTGCAATCTTCCAGGACCGGGGCACGAACCCGTGTCCCCTGCATCGGCAGGTGGACTCTCAACAACTGCGCCACTAGGGAAGCCCAACATCCACTCTTAAATGAGAGTACTAATCACTGTGAACCCTTCTCAAACATTGCTGGGAGAAATCATTTTGAATTTTTCTAGGGGACTCACCTCATTATCCCAACAAGTTAGATCTCTTTGTGTACCTCTCCCATATCACAGGATTGTGAGGTGTTCTGTGGATTTACAGGCATGTGACATTTGCTTCAGGGTCTACTGGCCATGTGAAAGAGATTTTCAATGCTCCTTCATGTGATTGTTATTAACCCACATCTAAGAAGCAGCTCAGTGAGGCTCTGAATGTGTTTTCCACTCTCCTAGGTATTTTGGAGGGTCCTTGTAGTTGAATTCACCTTGGTGATTCCAGTGATGGTGTTCCTGTCTCTTGTTGAATTCTCGTGAACACCCATCCAGGCCCAGGTTTTGCTTGTCATATAAGCCAGCCTCAAGTTGTATAGCCTGGACCACCCTAAAAGGGACAAATGTCCTATTTTATCCTTCACTTTTCTCACCTACTCTATCCTTGAATACAGTGGATGGACTCAGAGATTTTGTTTCTCCTACATTTTCTTTTCCTGATCCCAAATAATATCTGTCTTCTATTACAGCTTGTGACATCCTTAAGAACCATAATGTTTACCATTAGGGAACATGGTTTATGTTTGCATTAATCCGTGTGCAAAGAGCTAAATTTAGCTTGGAGAAGTGAAACCCAGGGGTCATGTTAGAATTTTAAGACCTTGATTTTTCAATTATTTTTTCACTCTCTTCCTCCATGTCCTCTTCCAACAAAACAGGGCAAAATAAAGCACACAGTGACATCATTGCCCCTTGTCAGTCTACTTCCTAATTGCGTCACGGTCATGATGTGGATATCTGTGGTGCAGTGGTTAATATTTATTTCTCAGTAACGCTACTCTGAACTGTCCATGGTGCTGATAGGCTTAAAAGGAAACTCTTCTTGAGTGAGAACAGCCTCAGATGGAATCAAACCTTTTGCTCCTTGCACTTAGAGCTTTAGAGTCCCACGGCTGGGTTTTGCCATACTGGAAGAAGTGGGGAATTGAGGATAATTATTTCACTGGTTTGAGCCAAACTAATGGTTTTTTCCTTTGAGTACATCGAGTTTTTGGTTTTAAGTTCTCTTTGTCCTAGATATTGGGAGAGTTTCTCACTTCTGGACTCTTTCTGGTAGATACAGCTCATGTTTTCATTTTTCCTTTCCTGTAGCTACCCCAGAGGATCACAGAGAGCACACAGGGAATTGACAATTATTTTTAATGAGAGGTGTATGTGAGGCGGCTTCTCATTTTGAATTCCCTGCACTGCTTTTTAGTGGAATCAGGGGGTTTGGGATGTGCTTCTAGTGCTGTTTGCATTGACAGTGAGTTCCATAGTCATAGTCATTTTCTGGAAGCACCAAATGGGCTTTGGTCTTGAGTTTTATTTCAGGAGCATGTCTTCCTTTCCTAAACAAACCAACTAGTTGTGACATTTGAGGAAAACACAAGCCATCTAATATTTGTCTTTGGTTTGAATGAAGGTGAAGAACACTGTATGGTGGAAAGGGATTTAAAAAAATTAAATAACCTCCAACTTCTCTTTTCCTAAAAGTCAGAGTCATAGGCTTGAAGGTGTCCTCGATTCATAGGCTACTAGTGCCCTAGAAGATTCTCAGGAAACAAGGGAAGGCTTTCTTTTTCACCTACATAGCTGTGCTACGTTGATACCAACACCAGGGTCAAAAGTGATATTCAATTATATGTATCTTTTGTAGCTGGCCCCTCACATAGCCAACAGTGCAGTAGAAAAAACAGACATAAGATAAATGTCCATGTACTGAGGATGCCATATAAGCAAAGAGTGAAGCGATATGTTTGCGACTGAAAAGCTAGTCATAACAATACAAATACCGCTGTCAGAACTATGTCCTGGGAATTTTTTCCCACTAAGAATTATTATATGAGTGTCAGTTGGAGCATTTAACATTACAATCTCAATTATTATGATGTCTCCTAGACACACCCAAAGTAAAAAGGGGGAGTTCTTCCAAAACTATTATGTTTAAACCTTGACTCAGATCCATTTTTATTATGTTCTTAAGTGGCAGTAGGCTGTAGCCAACTCAAATGGAAGAATAGATAACTAAATCACATGGGGTTCAATAAGCCCCACCCTTTCAAAATGACTGCTTCATAATAACTAGGCAAAGCACTCTATTTTTCTTTATTTTTTTTACTCTGTGTAACAGTAAAACAGAAATGATACAAAAATAAACTTCCTTGGCAAAAGGTTGTCTAATCAGGCTACCATTGTAGTGATATGAAAAACACAACATAGAGTGGTGAGATTACTGCACATATAGATCATTAGATCTTGGTTTATTTTACAAACCACATCTGCAAGCTTCTCTATTAGCTAGTGATCTAAAATAAGCAATTATTATCATGTCTGAAATTATCGTAATCTGTAGAATTAGAAAACATACATGCATATTTACTTAGCTAAAAAGTTATAGGACTCGCTGAAGGAAACTCATATAAATGGATGAAGCAAATCAATGGATTCTGCTGGCAGCATTTTATATAAACCAGAATTAATGTGCTGCAATAGGATTAAGATTTCAAATGGAGGCATAAAGTGTATATGCAGGGCCAAACACAGCCTGAATGGGCTAAAGTTATTTTTTATTTCTACGTAGATGAAAGGAAAGAGGTTTTCCAAGATGATGCTTGTTAAGTATTCAAATGAGAACTAGATTTCAGTGGGTGTTGGAAGGAAAGCACATTAGCTGGATTAGTAAAGATCTTTCATATTACTTTGAGGTACATTTCAAGAGTCTGTTTATGCTTAATGTAATTCCCCTGTGTTTAATGTCACAAGAAAAAGGAAGAAGAAAAGGAGATGACAGATGTCCTGCAAAATTGAATACGGTGTAAAAAGTACCGTGATAGCATTGAGTTCACCCCTGCTAAGGCTGAAACGTGAGCTTGGGGCAACACTGAAAATGTGTATTATGAGAAGTCACTTTAAAAAAATTCTGCGTTGTGCTGGAGTGCTTGGTGTAAGCAGAGATGGAGTGGTTCAAGCATGGGTTCTGACCGCAGGGTGCATACAGTATAGTAAGGACGGTATGTAGATCAGAAAGAGGGTGCTGTTCTCTTGTAGAATAAGGATCAAGGAGGAAGAGGGGATCTTGCCCCTAGCCTGTGGCTTTCCTAAAATGTTGCAGAGTCCTGGTTAGGGTGGGTCTGTTGCTAGTCTGGGCCAGGGATGGGGTTGCCAGTAGCTTCAGAGCCACAGAACTGCTGCACTGGGAGAGAGCGAGGCACTGGGCAGGAGATGCTGTGGCTACTCTTGCCTGGATGAGGTCCATCTGGCATGGGCGGGCAGGGTGGTTGAGTGAGAGAAGAGCCTGGAGGAGAGGAGAGGAGTTGGGAGGGTACTTTAATAATCCAGGTGAAAGAGAGAGCAGTAGAGCAACCATAATGGGGATGGAGAGGAAGATGTGGATGCAAGGCTGGACCAGAACTGACAGTACCTGGCAGCTTTCATTGTTGCAGGGGGATGGTGCTGGTGGGGGTGGCAGGGCTTGTGGCTGCAGAGTGTCTATGATTTTCAGCCCAGGTTGTGGGGAAGAGAGTGGTGCCATTATCAGGAACAGGAGAGTAGGTTTGGGAGAAAAGGTAAATGCTGTGAAGATGGAGCTCAAGACTGGGCTCAAAGCATGGGCTTTGTATGAATGCACAGGTGCTCACCCATGAAGTCGGCCATGATAGAACCAGAGGTACTGAAATGCATGTGCACCCCACGCTCTTCCTGGGCACCTGCCCACCTGCCTGGGAATGTCCAGTAAGGGGACAGAGCAGGATTGTGTGCACTGGTGCGGGATGCCGCAGGGCTGGAACTGTGGCTGAGAAGGACAAGAATCACAGGCATTGCTGAGTGGAACGGAACCCATTCTATCCCAGTCGTTGGTGATAAGCTCATTATCAGATGTGATTAATTCCTCAGAATAGGTGGGGACCCAGAAGTCCTCTGACATTTGTCTTAGTTGAAATTTGAATGAAAACTATGAAAGCTGAAGAGCTTTCAGAAGGTTCCCCATCTTTTTTGTCCTTTCTCCACACCAGCATCTCACACTCTCACGTGTATTGCCTGAAGATTCTCTGGGCATTCTTGTGTTGAGAAAAGAAGATACTAACCTTTTCTTCTGGATATCTACCATATTTGTGTCAGACAAACTCTTCTAGAAAATGTTTATGAATGCTACCTTATTTAATTTTTTTCCCCTTGATGGCTTTTTAAAAAAATTATTTTTATACAGCAGGTTCTTATTAGTTATCTGTTTTATACATATTACTGTGTATATGTCAATCCCAATCTCCCAGTTCATCCCACCACCACCACCACCACCACCCCTGCTTTCCCCCCTTGGTGTCCATACATTTGTTCTCTACATCTGTGTCTCTATTTCTGCCTTGCAAACCGGTTCATCTGTACCATTTTTCTAGATTGTGCATGTATGTGTTAATATACGATATTTGTTTTCCTCTTTCTGACTTACTTCACTCTGTATGACAGTCTCTAGGTCCATCCACATCTCTACAAATGACCCAATTTCGTTGCTTTTTATTGCTGAGTAATATTCCATTGTATATATGCGCCACATCTTTATCCATTCATCTGTCGATGGACACCTAGGTTGCTTCCATGTCCTGGCTACTGTAAATAGTGCTGCAATGAACATTGTGGTACATGTGTCTTTTTGAGTTATGGTTTTCTCAGGGTATAGGCCCAGTAGTGGTATTGCTGGGTCATATGGTAATTCTATTTTTAGTTTTTTAAGGAACCTGCATACTGTTCTCCATAGTGACTATATTAATTTACATTCCCACCAACAGGGCAAGAGTGTTCCCTTTTCTCCACACCCTCCCCAGCATTTGTTGTTTGTAGATTTTCTGATGATGCCCATTCTAACTGGTGTGAGGTGATACCTCATTGTAGTTTTGATTTGCATTTCTCTAATAATTGGTGATGTTGAGCAGCTTTTCATGTGCTTCTTGGCCAGCTGTATGTCTTCTTTGGAGAAATGTCTATTTAGGTCCTTTGCCCATTTTTGGATTGGGCTGTTTGTTTTTTTAATATTGAGCTGCATGAGCTGTTTATATATTTTGGAGATTAATCCTTTGTCTGTTGATTCATTTGCAAATATTTTCTCCCATTCTGAGGGATGTCTTTTCATCTTGTTTATAGTCTCCTTTGCCGTGCAAAAGCTTTTAAGTTTCATTAGGTCCCATCTGTTTATTTTTGTTTTTATTTCCATTACTCCAGGAGGTGGGTCAAAAAAGATCTTGCTGTGATTTATGTCAAAGAGTGTTATTCCTATGTTTTCCTCTAAGAGTTTTATGGTGTCTGACCTTACATTTAGGTCTTTAATCCATTCTGAGTTTATTTTTGTATATGGTGTTAGGGAGTGTTCTAATTTCATTCTTTTACATGTAGCTGTCCAGTTTTCCCAGCACTGCTTACTGAAGACACTGTCTTTTTTCCATTGTATATCCTTGCCTCCTTTGTCATAGATTAGTTGACCACAGGTGCATGGGTTTATCTCCAGACTTGCTATCCTGTTCCATTGATCTATATTTCTTTTTTTGTGCCAGTATCATATTGTCTTGACTACTGTACCTTTGTAGTATAGTCTGAAGTCAGGGAGTCTGATTCCTCCAGCTCTGTTTTTTTCCAAGAGTGTTTTGGCTATTTGGGGTCCCTTGTGTCTCCATACAAATTTTAAGTTTTTTTGTTCTAGTTCTGTAAAAACTGCCATTGGTAATTTGATAGGGATTGCATTGAATCTATAGATTGCTTTGGGTAGTAGTATAGTCATTTTCACAATATTGATTCTTCCAATCCAAGAACATGGTATATCTCTCCATCTGTTTGTGTCATCTTTGATTTCTTTCATCAGTGTCTTGTAGTTCTCTGAGTACAGGCCTTTTACCTCCTTAGGCAACTTTATTCCTGGGTATTTTATTCTTTTTGTTGCAATGGTGTATGGGATTGTTTCCCTAATTTCTCTTTCTGATCTTTTGTTGTTAGTGTATAGGAATGCAAGAGTTTTCTGTGCATTAATTTTGTATCCTGCAACTTTACCAAAGTTATTGATTAGTTCTGGTAGTTTTCTGATGGTATCTTTAGGATTATCAATGCATAGTATCATGTCATCTGCAAACAGTGACAGTTTTACTTCTTATTTTCCAATTTGGATTCCTCTTATTTCTTTTTCTTCTCTGATTGCTGTGGCTAAAACTTCCAAAACTATGTTGAATAATAGTGGTGAGATTGGGCAACCTTGTCTTGTTCCTGATCTTAGTGGAAATGGTTTCAGTTTTTCACCATTGAAGACAGTGTTGGCTGTGGGTTTGTCATATATGGCCTTTATTATGTTGAGGTAGTTTCCCTCTATGCCCACTTTCTGGAGAGTTTTTAACATAAATGGGTGTTGAATTTTGTCAAAAGCTTTTTCTGTGTCTATTGAGATGATCATACAGTTTTTTTCCCTTCAATTTGTTTTTTTTTTTTTTTTTATTAGTTTCTGCTTTATAACAAAGTGAATCAGTCATACATATACATCTGTTCCCACATCCCTTCCCTCATGCATCTCCCTCCCTCCCACCCTCCCCATCCCACCCCTCCAGGCGGTCACAAAGCACCGAGCTGATCTCCCTGTGCTCTGCGGCTGCTTCCCACTATCTATCTACCTTACGTTTGGTAGTGTATATATGTCCATGCCTCTCTTTCCCTTTGTCACAGCTTACCCTTCCCCTTCCCCATATCCTCAAGTCCATTCTCAAGTAGGTCTGTGTCTTTATTCCCGTTTTACCCCTAGGTTCTTCATGACATTTTTTTTTTTTTAAATTCCATATATATGTGTTAGCATACGGTATTTGTCTTTCTCTTTCTGACTTACTTCACTCTGTATGACAGACTCTAGGTCTATCCACCTCATTACAAATAGCTCAGTTTCGTTTCTTTTTATGGCTGAGTAATATTCCATTGTATATATGTGCCACATCTTCTTTATCCATTCATCCGATGATGGACACTTCGGTTGTTTCCAGCTCCGGGCTATTGTGAATAGAGCTGCAATGAACATTTTGGTACATGTCTCTTTCTGAATTATGGTTTTCTCAGGGTATATGCCTAGTAGTGGGATTGCTGGGTCATATGGTAGTTCTATTTTTAGTTTTTTAAGGAACCTCCATACTGTTCTCCATAGTGGCTGTACCAATTCACATTCCCACCAGCAGTGCAAGAGTGTTCCCTTTTCTCCACACCCTCTCCAGCATTTATTGTTTCTAGATTTCTTGATGATGGCCATTCTGACTGGTGTGAGATGATATCTCATTGTAGTTTTGATTTGCATTTCTCTAATGATTAATGATGTTGAGCATTCTTTCATGTGTTTGTTGGCAGTCTGTATATCTTCTTTGGAGAAATGCCTATTTAAGTCTTCTGCCCATTTTTGGATTGGGTTGTTTGTTTTTTTGCTATTGAGCTGCATGAGCTGTTTATAAATTTTGGAGATTAATCCTTTGTCAGTTGCTTCATTTGCAAATATTTTCTCCCACTCTGAGGGTTCTCTTTTGGTCTTGTTTATGGTTTCCTTTGCTGTGCAAAAGCTTTGAAGTTTCATTAGGTCCCATTTGTTTATCTTTGTTTTTATTTCCATTTCTCTAGGAGGTGGGTCCAAAAGGATCTTGCTGTGATTTATGTCATAGAGTGTTCTACCTATGTTTTCCTCTAAGAGTTTGATAGTTTCTGGCCTTACATTTAGGTCTTTAATCCATTTTGAGCTTATTTTTGTGTATGGTGTTAGGGAATGATCTAATCTCATACTTTTACATGTCCCTGTCCAGTTTTCCCAGCACCACTTATTGAAGAGGCTGTCCTTTCTCCACTGTACATTCCTGCCTCCTTTATCAAAGATAAGTTGGCCATATGTGCGTGGGTTTATCTCTGGGCTTTCTATCCTGATCCACTGATCTATCTTTCTGTTTTTATGCCAGTACCACACTGTCTTAATTACTGTAGCTTTGTAGTATAGTCTGAAGTCAGGGAGCCTGATTCCTCCAGCTCCGTTTTTCGTTCTCAAGATTGCTTTGGCTATTCGGGGTCTTTTGTTTTTCCAAACAAATTTTGAAATTTTTTGTTCTAGTTCTGTGAAAAATGCCAGTGGTAGTTTGATAGGGATTGCATTGAATCTGTAGATTGCTTTGGGTAGTAGAGTCATTTTCACAATATTGATTCTTCCAATCCAGGAGCATGGTATATCTCTCCATCTATTTATATCATCTTTAATTTCTTTCATCAGTGTCTTATAATTTTCTGCATACAGGTCTTTTGTCTCCTTAGGTAGGTTTATTCCTAGATATTTTATTCTTTTTGTTGCAATGGTAAATGGGAGTGTTTTCTTGATTTCATTTTCAGATTTTTCATCATTAGTGTACAGGAATGCCAGAGATTTCTGTGCATTAATTTTGTATCCTGCTACTTTACCAAATTCATTGATTAGCTCTAGTAGTTTTTCGGTAGCATCTTTAGGATTCTCTATGTATAGTATCATGTCATCTGCAAACAGTGACAGCTTTACTTCTTCTTTTCCAATTTGGATTCCTTTTATTTCCTTTTCTTCTCTGATTGCTGTGGCTAAAACTTCCAAAACTATGTTGAATAAGAGTGGTGAGAGTGGGCAGCCTTGTCTTGTTCCTGATCTTAGTGGAAATGGTTTCAGTTTTTCACCATTGAGGACAATGTTGGCTGTGGGTTTGTCATATATGGCCTTTATTATGTTGAGGAAAGTTCCCTCTATGCCTACTTTCTGCAGGGTTTTTATCATAAATGGGTGTTGAATTTTGTCGAAAGCTTTCTCTGCATCTATTGAGATGATCATATGGTTTTTCTCCTTCAACTTGTTAATATGGTGTATCACATTGATTGATTTGCGTATATTGAAGAATCCTTGCATTCCTGGAATAAACCCCACTTGATCATGGTGTATGATCCTTTTAATGTGCTGTTGGATTCTGTTTGCTAGTATTTTGTTGAGGATTTTTGCATCTATGTTCATCAGTGATATTGGCCTGTAGTTTTCTTTCTTTGTGACATCCTTGCCTGGTTTTGGTATCAGGGTGATGGTGGCCTCGTAGAATGAGTTTGGGAGTGTTCCTTCCTCTGATATTGTTTGGAAGAGTTTGAGAAGGATGGGTGTTAGCTCTTCTCTAAATGTTTGATAGAATTCGCCTGTGAAGCCATCTGGTCCTGGGCTTTTGTTTGATGGAAGATTTTTTTTTTTTTTTTTTTTTTATGCTAAAATGATAAAAATGGTAAATTTTATGTTATGTATATTTTAACAATATTCCAAAAAAAAAAACCCCACAGGTATGCAAGCCATAATACCCTCCTAACCCTCCTTAAAAGGAATGGGGCCCTTGTCCTAATCCTGATGCAATCTTTTTTTTTTTTTTTTTTTTTTTTTTTTTTTTTAATTTTTAATTTTTTTTTATTAGTTTCTGCTTTATAACAAAGTGAATCAGTCATACATATACATCTGTTCCCACATCCCTTCCCTCATGCATCTCCCTCCCTCCCACCCTCCCCATCCCACCCCTCCAGGCGGTCACAAAGCACCGAGCTGATCTCCCTGTGCTCTGCGGCTGCTTCCCACTATCTATCTACCTTACGTTTGGTAGTGTATATATGTCCCTGCCTCTCTTTCCCTTTGTCACAGCTTACCCTTCCCCTTCCCCATATCCTCAAGTCCATTCTCAAGTAGATCTGTGTCTTTATTCCCGTTTTACCCCTAGGTTCTTCATGACATTTTTTTTTTTTTAATTCCATATATATGTGTTAGCATACGGTATTTGTCTTTCTCTTTCTGACTTACTTCACTCTGTATGACAGACTCTAGGTCTATCCACCTCATTACAAATAGCTCAGTTTCGTTTCTTTTTATGGCTGAGTAATATTCCATTGTATATATGTGCCACATCTTCTTTATCCATTCATCCGATGATGGACACTTCGGTTGTTTCCAGCTCCGGGCTATTGTGAATAGAGCTGCAATGAACATTTTGGTACATGTCTCTTTCTGAATTATGGTTTTCTCAGGGTATATGCCTAGTAGTGGGATTGCTGGGTCATATGGTAGTTCTATTTTTAGTTTTTTAAGGAACCTCCATACTGTTCTCCATAGTGGCTGTACCAATTCACATTCCCACCAGCAGTGCAAGAGTGTTCCCTTTTCTCCACACCCTCTCCAGCATTTATTGTTTCTAGATTTCTTGATGATGGCCATTCTGACTGGTGTGAGATGATATCTCATTGTAGTTTTGATTTGCATTTCTCTAATGATTAATGATGTTGAGCATTCTTTCATGTGTTTGTTGGCAGTCTGTATATCTTCTTTGGAGAAATGCCTATTTAAGTCTTCTGCCCATTTTTGGATTGGGTTGTTTGTTTTTTTGCTATTGAGCTGCATGAGCTGTTTATAAATTTTGGAGATTAATCCTTTGTCAGTTGCTTCATTTGCAAATATTTTCTCCCACTCTGAGGGTTCTCTTTTGGTCTTGTTTATGGTTTCCTTTGCTGTGCAAAAGCTTTGAAGTTTCATTAGGTCCCATTTGTTTATCTTTGTTTTTATTTCCATTTCTCTAGGAGGTGGGTCCAAAAGGATCTTGCTGTGATTTATGTCATAGAGTGTTCTACCTATGTTTTCCTCTAAGAGTTTGATAGTTTCTGGCCTTACATTTAGGTCTTTAATCCATTTTGAGCTTATTTTTGTGTATGGTGTTAGGGAATGATCTAATCTCATACTTTTACATGTCCCTGTCCAGTTTTCCCAGCACCACTTATTGAAGAGGCTGTCCTTTCTCCACTGTACATTCCTGCCTCCTTTATCAAAGATAAGTTGGCCATATGTGCGTGGGTTTATCTCTGGGCTTTCTATCCTGATCCACTGATCTATCTTTCTGTTTTTATGCCAGTACCACACTGTCTTAATTACTGTAGCTTTGTAGTATAGTCTGAAGTCAGGGAGCCTGATTCCTCCAGCTCCGTTTTTCGTTCTCAAGATTGCTTTGGCTATTCGGGGTCTTTTGTTTTTCCAAACAAATTTTGAAATTTTTTGTTCTAGTTCTGTGAAAAATGCCAGTGGTAGTTTGATAGGGATTGCATTGAATCTGTAGATTGCTTTGGGTAGTAGAGTCATTTTCACAATATTGATTCTTCCAATCCAGGAGCATGGTATATCTCTCCATCTATTTATATCATCTTTAATTTCTTTCATCAGTGTCTTATAATTTTCTGCATACAGGTCTTTTGTCTCCTTAGGTAGGTTTATTCCTAGATATTTTATTCTTTTTGTTGCAATGGTAAATGGGAGTGTTTTCTTGATTTCATTTTCAGATTTTTCATCATTAGTGTACAGGAATGCCAGAGATTTCTGTGCATTAATTTTGTATCCTGCTACTTTACCAAATTCATTGATTAGCTCTAGTAGTTTTTCGGTAGCATCTTTAGGATTCTCTATGTATAGTATCATGTCATCTGCAAACAGTGACAGCTTTACTTCTTCTTTTCCAATTTGGATTCCTTTTATTTCCTTTTCTTCTCTGATTGCTGTGGCTAAAACTTCCAAAACTATGTTGAATAAGAGTGGTGAGAGTGGGCAGCCTTGTCTTGTTCCTGATCTTAGTGGAAATGGTTTCAGTTTTTCACCATTGAGGACAATGTTGGCTGTGGGTTTGTCATATATGGCCTTTATTATGTTGAGGAAAGTTCCCTCTATGCCTACTTTCTGCAGGGTTTTTATCATAAATGGGTGTTGAATTTTGTCGAAAGCTTTCTCTGCATCTATTGAGATGATCATATGGTTTTTCTCCTTCAACTTGTTAATATGGTGTATCACATTGATTGATTTGCGTATATTGAAGAATCCTTGCATTCCTGGAATAAACCCCACTTGATCATGGTGTATGATCCTTTTAATGTGCTGTTGGATTCTGTTTGCTAGTATTTTGTTGAGGATTTTTGCATCTATGTTCATCAGTGATATTGGCCTGTAGTTTTCTTTCTTTGTGACATCCTTGCCTGGTTTTGGTATCAGGGTGATGGTGGCCTCGTAGAATGAGTTTGGGAGTGTTCCTTCCTCTGATATTGTTTGGAAGAGTTTGAGAAGGATGGGTGTTAGCTCTTCTCTAAATGTTTGATAGAATTCGCCTGTGAAGCCATCTGGTCCTGGGCTTTTGTTTGATGGAAGATTTTTAATCACAGTTTCAATTTCAGTGCTTGTGATTGGTCTATTCATATTTTCTATTTCTTCCTGAGTCAGTCTTGGTAGGTTGTGCATTTCTAAGAATTTGTCCATTTCTTCCAGGTTGTCCATTTTATTGGCATAGAGTTGCTTATAATAATGTCTCATGATCTTTTGTATTTCTGCAGTGTCAGTTGTTACTTCTCCTTTTTCATTTCTAATTCTACTGATTTGAGTCTTCTCCCTTCTTTTCTTGATGAGTCTGGCTAATGGTTTGTCAATTTTGTTTATCTTCTCAAAGAACCAGCTTTTAGTTTGGTTGATCTTTGCTATCGTTTCCTTCATTTCTTTTTCATTTATTTCTGATCTGATCTTTATGATTTCTTTCCTTCTGCTAACTTTGGGGGTTTTTTGTTCTTCTTTCTCTAATTGCTTTAGGTGCAGGGTCAGGTTGTTTACTCGAAATGTTTCCTGTTTCTTAAGGTGGGATTGTATTGCTATAAACTTCCCCCTTAGAACTGCTTTTGCTGCGTCCCATAGGTTTTGGGTCGTCGTGTCTCCATTGTCATTTGTTTCTAGGTATTTCTTAATTTCCTCTTTGATTTCTTCAGTGATCACTTCGTTATTGAGTAGTGTATTGTTTAGCCTCCATGTGTTTGTATTTTTTACAGATCTTTTCCTGTAATTGATGTCTAGTCTCATAGCATTGTGGTCGGAAAAGATACTTGATACAATTTCAATTTTCTTAAATTTACCAAGGCTTGATTTGTGACCCAAGATATGATCTATCCTGGAGAATGTTCCATGAGCACTTGAGAAAAATGTGTATTCTGTTGTTTTTGGGTGGAATGTCCTATAAATATCAATTAAGTCCATCTTGTTTAATGTATCATTTAAAGCTTGTGTTTCCTTATTTATTTTCATTTTGGATGATCTGTCCATTGGTGAAAGTGGGGTGTTAAAGTCCCCTACTATGATTGTGTTACTGTCGATTTCCCCTTTTATGGCTGTTAGTATTTGCCTTATGTATTGAGGTGCTCCTATGTTGGGTGCATAAATATTTACAATTGTTATATCTTCTTCTTGGATCGATCCCTTTATCGTTATGTAGTGTCCTTCTTTGTCTCTTCTAATAGTCTTTATTTTAAAGTCTATTTTGTCTGATATAAGAATTGCTACTCCTGCTTTCTTTTGATTTCCATTTGCATGGAATATCTTTTTCCATCCCCTTACTTTCAATCTGTATGTGTCTCTAGGTCTGAAGTGGGTCTCTTGTAGACAGCATATATATGGGTCTTGTTTTTGTATCCATTCAGCCACTCTGTGTCTTTTGGTGGGAGCATTTAGTCCATTTACATTTAAGGTAATTATTGATATGTATGTTCCTATTCCCATTTCCTTAATGGCTTTGGGTTCGTTATTGTAGGTATAGTCCTTCTGTTGTGTTTCTTGCCTAGAGAAGTTCCTTTAGCATTTGTTGTAAAGCTGGTTTGGTGGTGCTGAACTCTCTCAACTTTTGCTTGTCTGTAAAGGTTTTAATTTCTCCATCAAATCTGAATGAGATCCTTGCTGGGTAGAGTAATCTTGGTTGCAGGTTTCTCTCCTTCATCACTTTAATTATGTCCTGCCACTCCCTTCTGGCTTGTAGAGTTTCTGCTGAGAGATCAGCTGTTAACCTGATGGGGATTCCCTTGTGTGTTATTTGTTGTTTTTCCCTTGCTGCTTTTAATATGATTTCTTTGTGTTTAATTTTTGACAGTTTGATTAATATGTGTCTTGGCGTATTTCTTCTTGGATTTATTCTGTATGGGACTCTCTGTGCCTCCTGAACTTGATTAACTATTTCCTTTCCCATATTAGGGAAGTTTTCAACTATAATCTCTTCAAATATTTTCTCAGTCCCTTTCTTTTTCTCTTCTTCTTCTGGAACCCCTATAATTCGAATGTTGGTGCGTTTAATGTTGTCCCAGAGGTCTCTGAGACTGTCCTCTGTTCTTTTCATTCTTTTTTCTTTATTTTTCTCTGCATCAGTTATTTCCACTATTTTATCTTCCACCTCACTTATCCGTTCTTCTGCCTCAGTTATTCTGCTATTGATCCCATCTAGAGTACTTTTCATTTCATTTATTGTGTTTTTAATCGATGCTTGATTCATCTTTAGTTCTTCTAGGTCCTTGTTAACTGTTTCTTGCATATTGTCTATTCTATTTCCAAGATTTTGGATCTGGGAAATAGAATCTTGGATCAGCTTTACTATCATTATTCTGAATTCTTTTTCAGGTAGACTGCCTATTACCTCTTCATTTGTTAGGTCTGGTAGGTTTTTATCTTGCTCCTTCACCTGCTGTGTGTTTTTCTGCTTTCTCATTTTGCTTATGTTACTGTGTTTGGGGTCTACTTTTTGCAGGCTGCAGATTCGTAGTTCCCGTTGTTTTTGGTGTCTGTCCCCCGTGGCTAAGGTTGTTTCAGTAAGTTGTGTAGGCTTCCTGGTGGGGGGGACTAATGCCTGTGTTCTGGTGGTTGAAGCTCGATCTTGTCTTTCTGGTGGACAGGTCCACGTCTGGTGGTGTGTTTTGGGGTGTCTGTGGCCTTATTATGTTTTTAGGTATCCTCTCTGCTAATGGGTGGGGTTGTGTTCCTGCCTTGCTAGTTGCTTGGCATAGGGTGACCAGCACTGTAGCTTGCTGGTCGTTGACTGAAGCTGGGTGCTGGTGTTGAGATGGAGATCCCTGGGAGATTTTCGCTGCTTGATATTATGTGGAGCTGGGAGGTCTCTTGTGGACCCGTGTCCTGAAGTTGGCTCTCCCACTTCAGAGGCACAGCACTAACTCCTGGCTGCAGCACCAAGAGCCTTTCATCCACCCGGCTCAGAATAACAGTGAGAAAAAGTAGAGAGAAATAATTAGTAGAAGAAAGAAAGAGAGATGGAAAGAAAGGAAGAAGGGAAGAAAGGAAGGAAGGAAGGAAGAAAGAAAGGAGGGAGGGAGGAAGGATGGAAAGAAAGAAGGAAAGAAAGGAGGGAGGGAGGGAGGAATGAAAGCAAAAGGAAGAGTGAATGGAAGAAGAGAGGGAGGGAGGAAGGAAAGAAAGAAAGAAAGACAGGAGGGAGGGAGGGAGGGAGGAAGGAAAGAAAAAGAAAGTGGAAAGAAGAAGGGTGGGAGGGAGGGAGGGATGGAGGAAAGAAAAAGAAAGAAGGAAAGGAGGAGCGGAGGGAGGGAGGGAGGAAGGGAAGGGAGGAAAAAAAGAAAGAGCAGGTAAAGTAAAATAGAATAAAGTATGAAATATAGTAGCGTTATTAAAATTAAGAAGTAATTATTGAAAAAAAACATGGACCGATAGAACCCTGGGACATATGGTGGAAGCAAAGCTATACAGAGAGAATCTTACACAGAAGATTACACATACACATTCACAAAAAGAGAGCAGGGGGAAAAATCAAAAATCTTGCTCTCCAAGTCCACCTCCTCGATTTGGGATAATTCGTTGTAAAAAGAGGAAAAGGGCGAAAAGTCTGAAATCTTGCTAAGTCCACCTCCTTAATTTGAGATAATTCGTTGTAAAAAGAGGAAAAGAAAAAAAAAAAAGGGGGGGGGGAAGTCTTAAATCTTGTCCTCAAGGTCCACTTCCTCAATTTGGGATGATTCGCTGTCCATTCATGCACTCCACAGACGCAGGGCACATCAAATGGACCATGGAGCTTTAATCCGCTGCCTCGGAGGCTGCACAGAGAGATTTCCCTGTCTCTGCTCTCACAGCTCCCGGGTCTCAGCCTTGGACCTGGCCCCGCCTCTGCGCGTAGGTCGCCGGAGGGCGTCCGTTCTTCGCTCAGACAGGACGGGTTTAAAGGAGCCGCTGATTCGGGGGCTCTGGCTCACTCAGGCAGAGGGGAGGGAGGGGAATGCCCTCTCCTCGCGCACCAGGCAACAAAAGGGAAAAAAGTCTCTTGCCTCTCCGGTAGCTCCAGACCCTTTCCCCGGACTCCCTCCGGGCTAGCACTAACCCCTTCAGGGTCTCTTCCTGCGGCCAGCCCCAGACCTCTCCCTGCGCTCCGACTGAAAGCCGATACCCGAGCCTCAGCTCCCAGCCCCGCCCGCCCTGGCGGCCGAGCAGACAAGTCTCTCGGGCTGGTGTGTGCCTGAGGGCACCGATCCTCTGTGCCAAAATCTCTCTGCTTTGCCCTCCGCACCCCTGTTGCTGTGCTCTCCTCCGCTACTCCGAAGCTTTCCCCCTCCGCCACCTGCAGTCTCCGCCCGCGAAGGGGCTTGTAGTGTGTAGAAACCTTCCCTCCTTCACGGCTCCCTCCCACTGGTGTAGGTCCCGTCCATATCCTATTGTCTCTGTTTATTCTTTTTTTCTTTTGACCTACCCAGGTATGTGGGGAGTTTCTTGCCTTTTTGGGGGTCTGAGGTCTTCTGCCAGCGTTCAGTAGGTGTTCTGTAGGAGTTGTTCCACGTGTAGCTGTATTTCTGGTGTATCTGTGGGGAGGAAGGTGATCTCCGCGTCTTACTCTTCCGCCATCTTCCTCCGGCCCCCTTCAATTTGTTAATATGGTGTATCACATTGATTGATTTGCATATATTGAAGAAACCTTGCATCTCTGGGATAAATCCCACTTGATCATGGTGTATGATCCTTTTTAATGTGTTGTTGGATTCTGTTTGCTAGTATTTTGTTGAGGATTTTGCATCTGTATTCATCAGTGATATCGGTCTGTAATTTTATTTTTTTATAGTATCTTTGTCAGGTTTTGGTATCAGGGTGATGGTGGCCTCGTAGAATGAGTTTGGGAGTGTTACTTCCTCTGCAATATTTTGGAAGTGTTTGAGAAGTATGGGTGTTAGTTTTTCTCTAAATGTTTGATAGAATTCACCTGTGAAGGCTTCTGGTCCTGGACTTTTGTTTGTTGGAAGATTTTTTTTTTTTTTTTGCCGTACACGGGCCTCTCACTGCTGTGGCCTCTCCCGTCGCGGAGCACAGGCTCCGGACGCGCAGACCCAGTGACCATGGCTCACGGGCCCAGCCGCTCTGTGGCATGTGGGATCTTCCCGGACCGGGGCACGAACCCGTGTCCCCTGCATTGGCAGACGGACCCCCAACCACTGCGCCACCAGAGAAGCCCTGTTGGAAGATTTTTAATCGCAGTTTCAATTTCATTACTTGTGATTGGTCTGTTAATGCTTTCTATTTCTTCGTGGTTCAGTCTTGGAAGGTTATACCTTTCTAAGAATTTGTCCATTTCTTCCAGGTTGTCCATTTTATTGGCATGGAGTTGCTTGTATTAGTCTCTTATGATGCTTTGTATTTCCGTGGTGTCCATTGTAACTGCTCCTTTTTCATTTCAAATTTTATTGATTTGAGTCCTCTCCCTCTTTTTCTTGAGGAGTCTGGCTAGAGGTTTATCAATTTGGTTTATCTTCTCAAAGAACCAGATTTTTGTTTTATTGATCTTTGCTATTGTTTTCTTTGTTTCTATTTCATTTATTTCTGCTCTGATCTTTATGATTTCTTTCCTTCAGCTAACTTTGGGTTTTGTTTATTCTTCTTTCGCTGGTTCCTTTAGGTGTAAGTTTAGATGATTTGAGTTTTTTCTTGTTTCTTGAGGTAGGCTTGTGTTGCTATAAACTTCCCTCTTAGAACTGCTTTTGCTGCCTCCCATAGGTTTTATATTGTTGTGTTTTCGTTGTCATTTGTCTCTAGGTATTTTTTAATTTCCTCTTTGATTTCTTCTGTGATCTCTTGGTTATTTAGTAACGTATTGTTTAGCCTCCATGTGTTTGTGTTTTTTACATTTTTCCCCTTATAATTTGTTTCTAATCTCATAGCGTTGTGGTCGGAAAAGATACTTGATATGATCTCAGTTTTCTTAAATTTACTGAGGCTTGATTTGTGACCCAAGATGTGATCTGTCCTGGAGAATGTTCCATGTGCACTTGAGAAAAAAGTGTATTCTGCTGTTTTTGGATGGAAAATCCTATAAATATCAATTAAATCTATCTGGTCTATTGTGTTATTTAAAACTTGTGTTTCCCTATTAACTTTCTGTCTGGATGATCTGTCCATTGGTATAAGCGAGGTGTTAAAAGTCCCCTACTAATATCGCGTTACTGTCATTTCTTCTTTTATAGTTGTTAGCATTTGCCTTGTGTATTGAGGTGCTCCTATGTTGGGTGCATATGTATTTATAATTGTTATATCTTCTTCTTAGATTGATCCCTGGATCATTATGTAGTGTCCTTTCTTGTCTCTTGTAACATTCTTTATTTTAAAGTCTATTTTATCTGATATGAGAATTGCTACTCCAGCTTTCTTTTGATTTCCATTTGCATGGCATATCTTTTTCCCTCCTCTCACTTTTAGTTTGTATGTGTCCCTAAATCTGAAGTGGGTCTCTTGTAGACAGCATATATATGGATCTTGTTTTTGTATCTATGCAGCGAGCCTGTTTCTTTTGGTTGGAGCACTTAATCCATTCATGTTTAAAGTAATTATCGATATGTATGTTCCTATTACCATTTTCTTAATTGTTTGGGTTTGTTTTTGTAGGTCCTTTTCTTCTCTTCTGTGTCCCACTTAGAGAAGTTCCTTTAGCACTTGTTGTACAGCTGGTTTTGTGGTGCTGAATTCTCTTAGCTTTTGCTTGTCTGTAAAGCTCTTGATTTCTCCATCGAATCTGATTGAGATTCTTCCTGTAGAGTAATTTGGATGTAGGTTCTTCCCTTTCATCACTTTAAGTATATTGTGCCACTCCCTTCTGGGTTGTAGAGTTTCTGCTGTGAAATCAGCTGTTAACCTTATGGGAGTTCCCTTGTATGTTATTTATCATTTTTTCCTTGCTGCTTTTAATAATTTTTGTTTGTCTTTAATTTTTGTCAATTTGATTACTGTGTGTCTGGGCGTGTTTCTCCTTGGATTTATCCTGCATGGGGCTCTCTGCGCTTCCTGGACTTGGGTGGGTATTTAGTTTCCCTTGTTAGGGAAGTTTTCGAGTATAATCTCTTCAGATATTTTCTAGGGTCCTTTCTGTCTTCTCCTTCTGGGACCCCGTTAATGCAAATATTGGTGCATTTAATGTTGTCCCAGAGGTCTCTTAGGCTGTCTTCATTTCTTTTCATTCTTTTTTTCTTTACTCTGTTCCATGGCAGTGAATTCCACCATTCTGTCTTCCAGTCACTTATCCGTTCTTCTGCCTCAGTTATTCTGCTCTTGATTCCTTCTAGTGTATTTTTGATTTCAGTTATTGTATTGTTCATCTCTGTTTGTTTGTTCTTTAAATCCTTTAGGTGTTTGTTCTTTAATTCTTCTAGGTCTTTGTTAAACATTTCTTGCATCTTCTTGATCTTTGCCTCCATACTTTTTCTGAGGTCCTGGATCATCTTCACTATCATTATTCTGAAATATCTTTCTGGAAGGTTGCCTGTCTCCATTCATGTAGTTATTTTTCTGGGGTTTTATCTTGTTCCTTCATCTGGTACATAGTCCTCTGCCTTTTTATTTTGTCTATCTTTCTTTCTAATTTTTTGATATGGCTATCCTTACCGTATTTTACAGATAAAACAGATTTAGAGAGGCAAGAGTGTCTAAAACCTCACAGCTCCCAGTTGGCAGAATCCGTCTCTCCTCTTGATGCTGTCCTCCTTTCCTGGTCATGAAAACACACATAGCCTACTCAAGATTTTTTAAAAAGTTGTGGCAGAACTAATGTTAAAACTATTTTCTGAGGAAATCAACTGGAAGATGGATGCAGGGCCTAGAGAGAGGACAGGCTGAGTATGTTCTGGGGTGAAAATTGTGGTCAGGTGGCATCACCTCTGACACAGTGGCCCAGGAGGCCAGTGGTCTGCCGGAGGACACGGCTCTTTTTTTGTCTCACTGGACAGAAGTGTTTGGCCCTTGGGTCAGTTGAAGAGAAATCATCTTCCAGTTTGTGGATTGTGACCAGCCAGCAGGCTGGAGGGAGCATCAGGACAACTGGTCCTCCAGACACCCTGGAGGCCCAGACGAGGATTTTTCCTGGTTTCTCGGCTGCTCCACTGCCTGGGAGCAGGGCCCGAGGCAGGGAGCTCGTTGGGAGCTTGTGGTGAAGAAACCAGCACTTGAGTAGAAATGGCTCTCTCACCTCCCTTGGTGCCCAACTGACAACTCAGGGGATATCAGCTCTCAGGCCAAATTGCTGCTGCACATCAAACCTTCCTCCTGAGGGCACGGCTTTCCCAGAGAGGGACCCTGCCTAGAGCTGAAGCAGGAACACTGGGAGGGGGTGGAAAGCAGAGCAGCTGCCAAATGCTGGGTGTGTTTGTACAAAGTGTCTGCTAAATCTATGAATGTCAGAACAACAGAGAACCTGATTGTTTTGGAATCTAAAATCCATCATTGAATTAATTCTAAATTAGCAGTTCACATTGACTGATAGGAAAAATAGGTCCTTCAGTGTACTGCTGTTTGAAAGCTTAAAGTTCAAGGATATCTCACTAGGAAAATTTTAAAACATGTCTGATTTTTTTCACTCGCACATTAACTGAGCTGTATTTGGGTTCTGTATGGTGGCTGTGCCTGGTGGAAAGGGATGTGCAGACTCCCAGCTCCACTGAGCCAGGTGTGCAGGGGCTCAGGTGGCCTCTGCAGGGGTTCAGGGATCACAGGCTGCACTTCACAGTGGAATTCATCTATCCAAGTTTCCTCATCCCAGGGGACCTGAAGAAACTGCCAGGTTTCAAATCAAATGATGTTTGGATGGTGCCTTGCTCTCAGAGTGAGTGCCTCTTCATAGCACAAACGTGAGGTCAAGTGTGGTTCTGATTGTGATGCCAGTGAGCTTGTACTTGTTTTTTCAGTACTAGTGCTTAAACCCTACTTGATGTGAGAGACTGAAGGTGAATATTAAGGAAAACCAGACATTATGCCCTTGGCTTTTGAAAAGAGCCAGATTATGTCATATACCTCAGAGTTATTAATGTTTCTGGCTGGCCTTACAGAGGTGGGTTAAGTTTATTTAGGAATTTTTTGCAGGCCTAGATGGAACGCTGGTCATTTCTTTTACAGGTATGGGTGAACGATGTCTGGCCTGGTGGATAAGGGTGGTGCAGGGAGGCATTTCCCACCCCTGGACCTCAGATCCATGGCTGGGGTGGTGGCTGTCATGATGGTGGTGTGTATCATCTGTGGGGTGTTTTCAAGTCTGTGACCCCTTATGCCTGCCAAGCTTTGCTTATATTATTTGTATATATTAGAGGATGCCATTGATGTAATACAACACCAATTAATTTTAAACATCTCTGAATTACTAGTAGCTTCTTGTCACTGTGTACTTTTTTAAAAGCTTTTTTTTTTAATGTTTAAATGCATCTCTGTTGACTGAAACAAATACACAACCTAAAACTTGAGAGTTACATTTTATTCAGCAGACAAAACAGAGGACTTAAGTCTGGGACACAGCATCTCAGCTAACTCTGAGAGATTGCCCTGAAGAGGTAAGGGAGGGAGCCAGGATATATAAGAGTTTCTGCAACAAAGACCAGGTAGTTGGAACATCAAAAGATTACTGTTAATTAAGGAAAACAAAATATCTCAAGTTAAGGAATTTACAGCTTTTCTTTTCTTTTTTTTTTGAATATTGGAATGCATTTATTTATTTTATTTTTTAACATCTTTATTGGAGTATAATTGCTTCACATTTTTGTGTTAGCTTCTGCTGTATAACAAAGTGAATCAGCTATACATAAACATATATCCCCATATATCCTCCCTCTTGCATCTCCCTCCCACTCTCCCTATCCCACCCCTCTAGGTGGTCACAGAGGACCAAGCTGATCTCCGTATGCAACGTAGCTGCTTCCCACTAGCTACGGATTTTACATTTGGCAGTGTATATATGTCAATGCTACTCTCTCACTTCGTCCAAGCGTACCCTTCCCTCTCCCCATGTCCTCATGTCCATTCTCTATGTCTGTGTCTTTATTCCTGTCCTGCCCCTAGGTTCTTCAGAACCATTTTTATTTTTTTTAAGATTCCATGTATATGTGTTAGCATACAGTATTTGTTTTTCTCTTTCTGACTTACTTCACTCTGTATGACAGACTGTAGGTCAGTCCACCTCACTACACATAACTCAATTTTGTTTCTTTTTATGGCTGAGTAATATTCCATTGTATATATGGGCAACATCTTCTTCATCCATTCATTTCTCAGTGGACATTTAGGTTGCTTCCATGTCCTGCCTGTTGTAAATAGAGCTGCAGTGAACATTGGGGTACATGACTCTGTTTGAATTATGGTTTTCTCAGGGTTATGCCCAGTAGTGGGATTGCTGGGTCATATGGTAGTTCTATTTTTTGTTCTTTAAGGAACCTCCATACTGTTCTCCATAGTGGCTGTATCAATTTACATTCCCACCAACAATGCCAGGGGGTTCCCTTTTCTCCACACCCTCTCCAGCATTTATTGTTCGTAGTTTTTTTTTTTTTTTTTTTTTTTGCTGTACACGGGCCTCTCACTGTTGTGGCCTCTTGCGTTGCGGAGCACAGGCTCTGGACGTGCAGGCTCAGCAGCCACGGTTCATGGGCCTAGCCGCTCTGCGGCATGTGGGATCCTCCTGAACCAGGGCACGAACCCGTGTCCCCTGCATTGGCAGGCGGACTCTCAATCACTGCGCCACCAGGGAAGCCCTGTTTGTAGATTTTTTGATGATGGCCATTCTGACCGGTGTGCAGTGATACCTCATTGTAGTTTTGATTTGCATTTCTCTAATGATTAGTGATGTTGAGCATCCTTTCAGGGCAGCCTTGATTTCACTGAGACGAGGCACTTGTACTTCTTCTTGGGCTTGTTTAGGTGTAGCTCCCGGGGGCTGCTTGGCTCTGTATTTCCCTTCCCTCCTTTATCTGTCCCCTGCATCCTTCCCTCTCTCAGGTACTCAAGGTTATTATTTTGGAGTATTCCTCTCCCTTAGTCCCACATCACATCCATCAGCAAGTCCTGTCATTCCTATCTTGAAGTATATTTCATTAATCCAAAATATATCTGAATTCACCTATACTGTCCATCTCCCCATCTCCACTGTAGGACAGACCACTATCATCTCCTGTCATGACCAGTGCAGGAGCCTCCCAACTCCTGGTCTCTGCCCTTGATCCCTATATCTCTCCTTGATTCTCCCTCCCTCCCTCTCTTCCCTTTAAAAAAGCTTATAATTTATTCAGCCTTAAAAAGGAAGGAAATCCTGACATGTGCAACAATATGGATAAACCTCAAAGACATTTTGCTAAGTGATGTAAGCCAGTCACAAAATGACAAATACTGTATGATTCCACTTACATGAGGTATCTAGAGTAGACAAACTCATAGCAACAGAAAATAGAATAGTGGTTGCCAGGGGCTAGGAGGGAGGGGGAAATAGGTAGTTGTTGAATGAATTTCAGTTTTGCTGGATGAAATGGTTCCAGAGATCGGTTGCAGAACAATGTGAAAGTATGTAACACTACTGAACTGGACAGTTAAAAATAGTTAACATGATAAATATTATGTGTGTATTTTACCACAATTTAAAAAATAGTTTAAAATGCCTACAGGGTTTCTTTTTGGGGTGATGGTTGTACAATTCTGTGTACTACAAACCATAAAATCATACACTTCAAATGGATGAGTTATATGGCATGTGGATGGTATCTCAATAAAATTATCCCTTTTATTTCAAACCACCTTTTTATAATATTCATCAGGACTGATACCACCCTCAGTTCCAAAGGCCAGTGTCCTTCCTTTCAAAACTGAAGTTTCCTAGAAAGACCTTGGCTTGCTTGTGCCCACCCCTTGGGATAGAGTTGAAGATCAGGAATCTTGGGGAGAGTGTAACATGATGGACAGAGCTACCAGAGGTAGTTCTGTGAATATTTTAAGATGATTTCCTTTTTTGTGAAAATACGAAGGGGGATATTGATAATGATAGAACCGTCATGAGTCTGCTGTGTGGTCTAGCCAACCCAGTTCTTCAGCACCAGGGCTTTGGACCCATTTGTCATCCATTCGCTATTCGTCCTTTCGTTCATTTCTGAAGCGGTGAGCCTCTCTGTCAGGGCCTGGAGAGACGAGCATATCCTTCATGATGTGGTGTTGAAATTTAGGCCTATTATTTCAGACCGTCCTTGCTTGGTGTAGTTTACTTATGAGTAAAAATAAGTAAGACACACAGGAATAACGTAACAAGAAATGTTGCAAAATCCATATGAAGAAAATCACAAAAACGTATTGACTGACAAAAAAGAAGACTTGAATAAATGGGGATGAGGGCTGCCAGTTTCTCCCAGTATGATAAAGATGTCACGTTTTTCCAAATAATGTATCGTTTCATCCCAGTCCAATCAACATCTCAGCTGAGGGTTTCTTTCTTTCTTTCTTTCTTTTTTTGGAATGTGTCAAATTATTCTCAAATTCTTGAAGAATCAGCCAGCTGGAATTGCCAAGAAAGTTTTGAAAATGGTGTATAATCAGAGGAGATTTGCATTTCCAGATATAAAATGTACTCAAACTATGCTAATTAAGACCATGTGGTTATTAGTGCAGGAACATACTGTTGAATGGAACAGAATAGTCTAGAAACGGAGCCTAATGTGAGAGAGGGTTTAGTGCTTGATGAAGGGAAAGGAGGAATTGTTTAATACATCCTAAATTAACTACTTGGAAAAATATGATTATAGCCTTTCCTCACACAATATACCAAAATAAATTTTGGTTGGATTAAAGAGTTAAGTGGGGAAAAAATTACCATCATAGAAAACAAAAACAAAGAAAAATTGTATTTGATGCTGATACTGGAGTTAACAGAATGAAAATTTCAAAGGAGGAAAATTATTACTTTACATAAAATTGACATTTCTAGAAGTCTAAAAACTTCCCCAAGAAAATAAAATTCCAGTAAAAAAAAAATCTTGGAAAAACATACCCGATAAAGGATTAATTTTGTTAATGTATAAATAAATAAGAATGACCCTAAAACCCTAGTAGGAAAATTGGCAAGGGCTGTAACCAGGCAGTTCACAGAAAAGGAGATACAAATAGCTAATAAACATGAAAAAAATTTTCAACCTTTTAAAAATGCCTCCCCTTACTTAAAGAAATACATTGTATATGATGGTCAAAAAGTACTCACTAAGGGCTTCCCTGGTGGCGCAGTGGTTGAGAGCCCGCATGCCGATGCAGGGGACGCGGGTTCGTGCCCCGGTCCGGGAAGATCCCACATGCCGCAGAGCGGCTGGGCCTGTGAGCCATGGCTGCTGAGCCTGCGCGTCCAGAGCCTGTGCTCCGCAACGGGAGATGCCACAATAGTGAGAGGCCCGTGTACCGCAAAAAAAAAAAAAAAAAAAGTACTCACTAAGAGAATCATGTTTTCAAAGAACTTTTAAGGTCCCAATGTTAATTGTAATATTAATTGAAAACAGGACAAAATAGTATATCAAGATTTGTAAAACAATGAGAAGTATACAGGAAAAAAATGTCAAGGCATTCACTGAAAACTTAATAATGCTTTTGGAAAGAAAAAAAAAAGTTCTCAATTTGGGCTATTCATTACACTGTTGGTAGAAATGTAGATTGGTATAACTTTTAGTTAAAGCAATTAGGCTCTTCTTATTAGGAACCTTAAAAAGTTAATGAACATTGTCCCAGGAGTTTGTTTCTGAGAATCCCTCCTAGGACTGAATCAGAGCTGCAGATACAGGTTTATGTAAGTGGATGTGAATCAGTTTACTGATGAAAGCTTAAAACTTGGGAACAAACTATAAATGCAGAAATAGGGGATTGTTTAAAAATTATGTTAAATGTGCTTGAAATAATGTTTAATGATACAATGGTATATAAGACTATAAATATATTGATAACATGTTTACATTGTGATAAAAAATATGTATGCTTAGAAAATAACATGGGAAGGAAAGCAAAATGTTAATTGTGGTTAAATATGGTGGTTGGTGGGATTGTTGGCGATTTTAATTTTCTTTTTTGTAGCTTTATGTGTTTTCTATGTTTTATTCTTTGAGCATTTACTAGTTTCCTAATCAGAATCTTGTCCTCATGGATTACTTAGTATCTAAACAAGCAATTCATTGAGATTTCAGGAATTACAGAACTTCTTGAGGCTCTTAATGTTTGACTGTTACCATTCTTAAGAAATTGAAGAGGAAATCTTTTTTTTCAACCACTTAATGATTTGCACCTTCTTCCTTGAGACCTGAGATAGTTTGGATGTAAGACCTGAAAAGTAAGTAGTGGGGGAGTTTCCACTTATCCTGGTCATCTATCGAAGATCATTAGAATGAGGGATGTGTTTTAGAAGTTGAAGTAAATTCTATTGTGAAGGACTGAAGATCAATAGAGAAATGTCTCTTTTTTTATTTTTTTTGAAATGACAGTCGAGCAAGAAAGATAGATCATTACTGACTGCCTATTTGGAGGCTGTTCACGAACTGCTTTTAAAAACCAGAGCACGGTTCAGCAAGTTTGCTATTTCTTCAGCTGGCCGGTTTCTGTGGATCTATTTAATTAGATTTCAACACGGCATCTGTAGCCCCAGTAAATTCAAAAAATTAAGCTTCATGATTTCTTGTGTGTTGTAAATGTCACTAAAATTGCCGTTGCAGAACAGATCATTTCTTTGGTAATTGCAATTTCTGTCATGAATTGTTTCATCACTTATAGCAATTAGAACTTTGAAATAATTTCTTAAAATTGGACTCACTTGAAATTTTTTTTTGACATTGAATCTCCTTATCCATTTTTCTTCTTTTTTCTCTCAGTTATTTGCAGTAGTTTACTTGCCTTCAATATAGAGAAGGACAAGGGCCAGTGCTCTCAAGGAGCCAGATGCCCAGATTTGGTGTTGAGCTGGGAGGAAGGTGGGCCAGTCTCCCTTTAGAAAGGAAGCCCTGCTCTGTCTGGTGGGGTTGACCCCAACTGGGAGCATGCATGTTAAAGGCTTGGACTGGCCCGTGGTGTCCATTAGTAACTGAGGTCTTTGGAGGTGATTGTAGTGGCTCCTCATTCTTTGTGGAAGTAGCCCAGGTACCACTGTAGGAGGTGTGTTGGCAGCTGAGTGGGGCCTGCCCACTCTTATAACCAATGCTAGTCATTTGGAGCATCTCTCCAGATGCTGCAGTCCACTTAAGGAGTTGACAGTTTTTGAGGACTCGAGTTGTGCTTAGAATAGTCTTAGGTGCTGTGGGTACAAACACACATCTTTATCTCAGGCGTCCTCTGTTGAAATAAAGATATGACTACCTTCCTGGTGCTTGGGGCTTTGTCTGGCTCTTATCTTTCCTGTTCATACTAATGCACGATTACCTCCAACCAGATGAATGCTCTCCTACCTCTGCTCACATTGCCATTATTGCTAGCAGGAAACATCTTTAAAACTACTTCTGTTTCAACAATAAACGTTCTTAATCCCCAAGTCTAGCTCCAGTGCCATCTCTTCTTTGGAACTTTCCTCAAACTCCAAAGCCATGAGCATTGGCTCCGACCTCTGAAAACTGCATCGTTTCTACCTCTCTGGGGGACAAGTGTATTCTCCCTTACGGGTGGCTATTTGTGGATATCTTTTTGACTTCCTCAGGGCAGGAAACCATTTGACTCATGTCTGGTGTCCTAGAGAAGCAAGTAGTTGTCTTTATTTGCTGCATGAATGAAATACCTTTTAGATCCTTTGGTCTGGGACAAATCCATAAGGAGGCAGGCATTGCTGGACTTCACCCAGGATGGCGGTCAGCCGGTGGTGTGGTCTGACAAACTATGAATTCATTAAGATGGTTTCTGCATTTTATTTATTTTCTAAAGTAATTTTTTATTATTTATTTTTATTAATTTAAAAATTACGGTAAAATCAATATGACATAAAATTACCATTGTAGCCATTTTTAGGGGTGCTGCTTAGTCACATTGAGTATAATCACACTAAGAGGACCCATCATCAGCACCCACCTGCAGAACTTTTTCCATCTGGCAAAATGGAGACACCATTCCTCTCCCCACGTCTAGTTCCTGACAACCACCATTCTACTTTGTGTCTCATGAGTTTGATTACTCTAAGTACCTCATATGAATAGAATCACATAGTATTTGTCCTTTTATGACTGGCTTATTTCACTTAGCATAAAGAACTTTGAGCTTCATCTATATTGTAGCATGTGTCAAAATTTCCTTCCTTTTTAAGGCTGAATAATACTCCCTTGTATGTATACTACATTTTGTTGATCCATTCATCTGTTGATGGATGCTTGGGTTGCACAAGGCTATTGTGCATAATGCTGCTGTGAGCATGGGTGTACAAATATCTTTTTGAGTTCCTGCTTTCAGTTTTTTTTTTTTAATATATACCCAGAAGTGGAACTGTGGGATCTCATGGTTATTTTATGTTTAATTTTTTGAGGAACCACCATACCGTTTTCCATAGTGGCTGCACCCTTTTACATTCTTGCCAGCAGTTGTAGTATTTTCATTTATAGAAGGTGGAAACTGAACTCTGAGGAATTAAATAACTGTCCAGACTCATGTAGCTTATAAGTGACTGAGGTGGTACATAAACCCAAGTGTGTCTAGTTTGAAGGCCTGTGCTCAGTCATGCCCTGAACTATGTATTCCAGGACTGTATGGCTGTGGGTTAACAGAAATCCTCTGCTACAGCGGTTTAAAATCAGGGCTTGGTTTTTCTTACTTCATAAATAGTGTGCAGGGATAGAGCTGCTGTCATTGTCTCAGCAGCTCAACAATAGCAACAAGAATGACTCTGATTCTCTGGGTCTTTCCCTTCTGACTTGCTTGTTGCCTCTTATTGGCAAGTTGGCTCTTACAGCTCCAAGCATCACATCCCTCTGTTGTGAACACAGTGATGAGGATTAGGGCCAACCTAGCTGGGACTGTTTGTTCTTAAAATCAGACCAAAAGCTTTCCTAGAAGCCTCAGAACAGATTCCTACAAATGTTGCAGTGGCTGGAACTAGGTGACCCCTCAGTGAAAAGGAGGCGGGCAAGTGTCTGACTATTCAACCTCTATTGTGAGAGGTAGCAAAGGAAAAGGGGGTTTGCGATGGCTTTTGGACAGCCACTCAACAGTCTGCCACACTGTACATTTCTAGAGGAATCTATCGATTTTTTTCTTCCCTACTTAGATTTCTTTAGCCAAAAATGAGGGTAATTAAGCTCTTCTGCCTGATTTTAATCGGAAACAAATTTGACGTCAAATTGTTCTCAGACCAGGGAAGCCATAACAATAATAATAAAAATACAAGGAAAGATGGATAAAGGTTTAAGTGCAATCACTTAGTAGATTGCGAAGTACTATGTAAATATAGTTCACAGGACTGTGAGCTTCCTGGAGCAGAGGCTATATCTCATCATGGCTGAATCCCCAAGGCCTAGCACAGGGCCTGAAACATCATGAGAAAAAAATAGGTGATTATAGAATTGGCTGAAACATCATTTTAATATGCCAGTGGTGAAAAAGCTTCCAGGACACTGATTTTCCTGCAGGAGGCCAAGGCTGTCTGGGTGTTGACTAAGTATGACCTGGGGTGATGGATGCTCTTGTTTGTCCATGTGGAAATCGAGCCTTTGGTATATTCAATAATAATGCTATGAGTACATTTGAATCAAAATTTAAATTCCTCATAAATACATGGCTGGCAGAAATCAGTTAGCTGGCAATGCCATCTTTTGAAGATGGATCACCTGCCACGTGGCTCTGTGTGCCCGCTGTTGAACACACATCTGTGTGGTAAGATTGGTATCCTGTGTTTGTTATCTTCATCCAACACTCTTTGCTGGCTGCCTGGCAGGGGAACAGTGACTGCTCATTTGGAGATGCTTTCCTGCCTTCCTAAGGACTTGGCTCTTCTGGCCTGATCAAGACAATGTGTGGGAATTGAAGAACACACTTCACAAGTTGTTCCAGGAACAGCTGGTCTCTAGAGAGGTTATATGTGCTTGATCCTATGCCGATCACATTATACACATCACCTCATTTAATTCCTGTCACAGCCTTGTAAGGTTTAAGTGGCAAATCTAGGATTTGAATACAGATTTTTGGTTTCTGTAGTTTAGGTTTTATTCTCTCCGTTGGTTTATGGGTGGATCGATCTCTTGGTGCTAGAGCGACTTAGGTGTCAGTATGGGCTAAGGATTGCAGAGTCCGGGGTTCAAACTATGGCTCTGACAAAGATAGCAAGATTTTGGAAAAGCCCCTTCCCTTCTCTGGGCCTCGTTTTTTTTTCATCTATGACATGGGGACGCTGAATCGACTAAGCCAAATTAGACTTACTGAGTGTCTACCCTGTGTGGAGGTGCTGGGCACCGGGGACATAGCACACAATAAGTTGAACACATTCCTGCCTTCATGGGGCTTAGATTCTAGTAGAGGAGACAGCTGTTTAAAGATTACCCAAATAAGTATTTAATTACGATTGCGATCAGTGCCACAGAGGATAAGTACAATATAATGGGTTTATATGTATTTTTCTTACATGTAATTATTTCCATTACATTATATATAATCTATTTACATGCATTATATTGTATTCAAAGCACAATATAATGTATATTATATGTAATAGGTAATGAGAGAACTGAGGTAGTGAGGGTGGGGTGTGGGCTGGGAAAGCTTCTCTGAGAAGCTGGCACTCTCTGCCACACACAGCTGTAGTGTAGTACCACCTCTGGGTTGGTGGTCGTGGAAGCCCTGGAGACTGTATCCTTCATGGAGATAATCAGTGCTCTTGAGGTGCTGCTTGGGTAGAACGTTGCAATAGAGGGGAGCCAGACAGGGAAGGATTGTGTGTGAGCTTGTGTGTTTTGCTCCCAGAGATTCCTAGAAATAACTGGACGAGACTTCTGGAAGCCAGAGGTCTTATGTCTTGTTGGGACAGGCACTGGGGAAAGGCTCCTATGTTGATGAGGTTTGAGGAAACTCATGTTTCATGTAATGAGAGTTCTCCAGTGTTTTGCTAGGGGAGATGCTCCACATTCTTTAAGTAGAAGCATCCTTGAAATGTAGGAGAATAACTCATCAGGCTGCCATTGTTAGAAATATCCTTTGAAAGTATGCCATTGCCTTGGCTCTCATTCTGTACTTATAAGGCAGACTTCTGCTGGGTGCTTTGGTCTCCTGGGAAGCCCCATTCAGCATGAAGGGGCCTCTTTGGTGAATGGCTGGCTCTTGATCATAGATATTCCTGTTGCATATGAATATGTAAGTGGGCATTCTAAGTTATAAATTGGTCTTATGTTTGTTCAGAAGGATTGAGTTAGCTCTTAAGCTCATCTCCACTGCAAAACTGAGCACCAAAGCTCGCTTCAGGTCACCTTTTGAAGCTCAGCCAGAAAGAGTCCTTATTTCCTTTGTGGATGTCAGCTGCTTTCCAGGGAGCATACTGTGTCTGAGTAAGAGTTCCTGAAAGGCTGTGCTTCCAGATTGGGTGTCCAGAATTCCCTCTGCATTTGAGAGTGAATAGTCAGTCATGTATTACTGAATGGATTGCAGTTGATATAAAAAAGTTATGCTGTGGTATATAGAAATTAAAAACCATAATAAAACAGCAGTGATGATAAGGCAGCTAACATTGATGGATCACTCACTGTAGGCCAGGCAGTTGAACTGCACAATGCTTTATAAACTAGGTACTATTGGCATCTCTATTTTATGGATGCAGGAACCTTGGTAGTTCTCCCAAGATGGTAATGTAGATTCGTGGCCAAGCCAGAGTTGGTGTCCTGGCTGTTGGGCCTGGCACCTGACCCTGCATAGGCACTGGGTTAGACTGAGTTGGTGGGAGACTAGGAATGTGCCAGGACCTGGGTTTTCAGATCTCTATCAGTTTAATGGCTTTGATCATACTCTGGTTCTTCTGGCAGCTTTTTTTTTTCTGGACAATATAGAAGAGGGAACGTATGCCCTAAAAGGATTTGAGGATTTTGGAATTGAACCTGAAGCAGCTATTGAATGTAGGAATTGTCTTGAAAGTGTCTTTTAAAAAATCTTAACCAATTATGTGAGCATTGCTTTTTATTCTGTAATATTGCATGACTGTTGTACCATAAAAACATCTTCTCGGGGCTTCCCTGGTGGCGCAGTGGTTGAGAGTCTGCCTGCCGATGCAGGGGACACGGGTTCATGCCCCGGTCCGGGAAGATCCCACATGCCGTGGAGCGGCTGGGCCCGTGAGCCATGGCCGCTGAGCCTGCGCGTCCGGAGCCTGTGCTCCGCAACGGGAGAGGCCACAACAGTGAGAGGCCTGTGTACCGCAAAAAACCAGAAAACAAACAAACAAAGAAACCATCTTCTCTGTTCTAAATTTCCATGTAAAATTGATGCTCCAGATAAGATGCACCATGTCATTTTGTGGGTCTCTCCTCCCTAGTAAAACGCAGGACACTGCTTGGGGTAAGCACTTCCCAGCTTGAGTACCTTCAATACATGTTTGGCTAAACTAGAGGTACAAGATGTATCATCAGGGGCTTCCCTGGTGGTGCAGTGGTTAAGAATCTGCCTGCCAAAGCATGTAACTTGGGTTGGAGCCCTGGTCTGGGAAGATCCCACATGCCACAGAGCAACTAAGCCTGTGCGCCACAACTACTGAAGCCCGTGTGCCTAGAGCCCGTGCTCCACAATAAGAGAAGCCACTGCAATGAGAAGCCCACGCACCACAACGAAGAGTAGCCCCCGCTTGCCGCAACTAGAGGAGGTCCGCCTGCAGCAACGAAGACCCAACGCAGTCAAAAATAAAATAAATAAATTTATAAAATGATGACTCTTAAAAAACATGTTCTTCAGGCTGTGCTACAAAGCTATGACACTCTGAACAAACAGCTGTGGGAAATAAATCAGGATCACCCAAGTCGATTTCCTAACTCATGCAGTCATGGGGTCATAACAAAGTCTTAAAAAAAAAAAAAAAAAAAAAAAAAAAGATGTGTCATCAGCCTTCAGGAACTGGGCTGTGAACATGGCAGCCTGGGCAAACCTCTGTACTCTGCAGAGCTGAGTTGTATTTGTGATTCATCAACATCATTATGGATGCTGTTTGCTTCAGAAAATGCAAACCATATTTCTTTTTTTGGGAAGTGAATTTGGTAGCAAAATTCCAGGTCATTCTCTTTTGCAGGGCAGGTTGGGAAGGATGTTTGCATGGTGGCACAGACAGGAAGATACACATGTGATCAGAAGATGTTATGCAGTGGGATGTATTTGTGTTGAATATTCCTGCTGTGTCTCTAGCATCATAGTCTTTTGCCATACCAATGGCTTTATGGAACTCTGGAAAATAAACAACCAGGGCAGATCAAGAAGTACATTAGTAACAAATGTTTCTCCACTAGGTAAGGCCATCCATTGTGCTAAGTCCAATCTTAAGTGTGAGTTCAAAATATTAGCCGTGTGAAAGCATTCTAGAAATAGTTGCTAGAAATGAGGGGTAGCCCAGAATCTTTATAAATGTGATCTTTGATACTTATGTATATAGACAGACTCTTGGGTAAACTTTTAGAATAGAAAGCCCATACTGATAACAGTGAAGACTGCTTTTTGAAAATCAATTTTATTGAGGAAAAATTTGCCTGCAATACAATGCACCCATTTTAAATGTTCAGTTTCAGTTTTAACAAATGTACACACCCATGTAAATACCACCACAATTTAGATTTAGAACACTTCCATTACTGTAAGTTTCCTCTGCCCCTTTGTAATCAGTCCCCTAGCCCCAGGAGACCTGATCTACTTTCTGTCACTGTAGATAAGTTTGCCCTATAAATGAAATCATACAGTGTTTAGTCTTTTGTGTCTGGCTTCTTTCTGTTAGCATAATATTTTTAAGATTTCTTTATGTTATTGTGTGTATCAGTGATACATTATATTTAATTGCTAACTGCTATTCCATTGCATGGATATATCATAATTTGTTTATCTATTCACCTGTCAGTGGGCTTTTGGGTTATTTCTAGCTTGGGACTATTATGAATAAGGTTGCCATGAACATTTACTTACAAAGCTGTTGTGGACATACCTTTTAATTTGGGGGGGTTAAATACCTAGTAGTGGAATTGCTGAGTCATACTTATAGATCAGTGGAACAGAGTAGAAAGTCCAGAACAGGCCTCTACATATATGGTCAGTTGGTTTTTTAAAAAACAAAAGTGCCAAGGTAATTCACTGGAAAAAGGGCAGACTTTTCAACAAACAGTGCTGGAACAACCAGATAGCTATATGGAAAAAAATGAACATACCTCATACCACATAAATAAACTTTAAATGGATTGCACACTTAAAGTAAAATGTAAAACTGTAAATCTAGAAGGAACATAGGAGAAAGTCTTCATTACCTTGAGGTAGGCAAAGATTTTTTAGGTAGGATACAAAAAACACTTATCATAAAAGAAAAAAATGGATGGGACCTTGTCACCATTAAAAACTCATGTCAGGAAATGGGCAAAAGGTTTGAATAAAAACTTCACCAAAGGACATGTACAGATGGCCAGTGAGCACATGGTATTCATTGCCATGTATTGAGCAAAGGTATTCATTGACGAAGATATTCAGTACTTTAAAGATGTTGCTCCTTTGCGTTGTTTCCATCAAGAATTTTTTTCTTTTCTTTTCCCCCTGTTCCTCTGTATGTCACCGTTAGTCATCAGGGAAATGCAAATTAAAGCCATAATAATATACTGTTTCACATCCACTAGACTTGGTAACATTCAAAAGGCTGACAATACCGGAGTGCTGGCGAGGGTGTGTAACATCTGGAACTCTCATAGATTGCTGCCAAGAGTGTGAAATGGTACAATCATTTTCAAAAAGTGTTTGGCAGTTTCTCATTCATGTTATCATTGATAGCCTTCTGATTTTTTTCAGTGTGTTAGTGGTTCCTTCTGTCACTGTATGTTTTATTTAATTTCCCCCAATTTTATAGCTCTTTAGGGAGAGTAGTACATTTTCTCAAGTCCTGACATTGTTATCTTTGAGCAGGATTATATCAAGTTACTACTTTTGCTCTTCTGCTTAACCCAAGGCAATGTCAAAGAAAGCCATACTATACAGGCAGGAGTTAAAAGGTTAAAACATATGTTCTATAACATAATTACTGTAAAGAAAGCAGTTAATATATATATGACAATGTTGATTCTGATAACCCATGTAGTTTCCTTTTCCAGGGCTCTTTATATCTTTGTGTAGATCCATATTTCCATCTGCCATAGTTTTCCTTCTGCCTGAAGTGTTTAACATTTATTGTAATAGTTCACGTCTGCTGGTGAGGAATTCTCTCGTCTTTTGTTTGTCTGAAAAAGTCTTGATTACAACTTCATTTTCGAAAGCCATTTTTGCTGGGTATAGGATTCTAGGTTGACAGTTTCTTCTTTCAGTATCTTTAAAGATACTGCTCCTTTGTCTTCTGTTTGCTTTGTCTTAATTGTTTCAATTAAGAAATTTGTTTCCTTTGCCCTTGTTTCTCTGTTTGTGACATATCTTTTTTCCCCCTGGCTATTCTAAATATTTTCTCATTACCACTTGTTTTGAGCAATTGATTAAGATGTGACTTCAGATAGTCTTCTTCATGTTTCTTGTGCTTGAGGTTCATGAGCTTCCTGGATCTGTGGGTTTATAGTTTTTATCTGCTAAGATTTCTGTGAGTTAATAAGATGACCTGAGATTTTAGAATATTTAGGAATATGTGATTTTTCAGAGTTGCCAAGGTAACAATCAAGTGTGCTAGCTAATGAACTTTCATTCAGTTGAATTAGCAGGGAAGCAAGTATGGTGGTTCAGTGTCTTTGTTTGTTTGTTGTTTTTGTTTTTATTTTGTTTGTTTTTTCCAGAAGCAAGGTTGGCTTGCTGCCAGACTTCGGGCTAAGAAAATGAATTTCCTTAATGAATGAAATGAAAAGAAATTAAAATTTTGATTCATTTGGGTAACTGACTAGTTAGAGATTTCCCATTTGTGGCTTTATGGCTTGATGATCCTTGGGGTAGAGCTTCTGGGATGTAATGAATGGCTTGTCTGGACCCAGGAAATGACTGCCTATTTACCCCATGAGGGGGATCCAGGTGGTTTCCACTATTCTTTATAGTGGAGGGAGAAGGCAAGATCTAGCTGTCACCTTGATCCCATCCTAGAGGACCTTTCCCCCTACTGTGGTGTAAGTCACTCCACCCTGGACCTGTAGAGATCACAACTTTTCCCTCTGTTAGGAGCCGTCAAACAGCTGCACAAACACACAGGTTGGATGATTTCTTCTTGTCTCACGAATTGTATTTCAAAAGTCGGGCCAGGGGCTTACCAGTAGCACTGATTCAACTCAGAAGTATCTGTGTGCTTGTAGTAGGAAAGGACTGCCTTTTATGGTAGGAATCTTAAAACATTTGGGGCCTTGTTTATCTGTCTTGCCTTTTTCTCTAATTCAGGAATTAGTCATAAATACCTATTTATCCTGAAATGCCTTTTTCCCTTATCTACTTGAAATTTGACCCCCCCAAATGGCTCATGTCCTCAGATTAGGACTTAAAAACGTCAGCCTATATTTTCTGGTTTACTTATAACTGTGCTAGTTCCTAAATCTGAATGCTTCTCTGCCCTGAATTGAATGCTAATTTGTGAATTCAGGCCAAATTCAGAATCAAGGTGGTCTGTGGTCGAGCAGTTGTTGACCAGCAAAGCTGTAGCACACGGGGCACGAGATGTAATGTCCTCCAGTTAGTAAGGCTTTGGTGGGGAGGATACTGGGGATCACCTGTGACTCCTTTTAGCACCAGAATATGCAGCATTTGAAGCTCTGCACCTTAGGGGTTAAAATATGAGGTCTTTGAAAATATTTTCTAACATCTCCCAGGAACACAGAGCACTTCTTGCAGGAATTACTGAAAATGTAAATTTCTGCTGTTTCCTTTTTCCAGTGATGTAATTGATCGCTAGACACATAGTCGCATCCCAATTTAATAAAATTTCTCTAGCAATAAATCATGACTAGAAGGGTATTTTTGACGTTTTGCCACCAGCAAGAGAATGTCTTCCATTTAATATAGGGAAATGTAAACAGAGCAAGCATTCCTATTTCTTCAGGTTTTAAAATCATTAACAAAGATGTCTTTACCCTCGAAGGGAAGGGTGGTGAGCAGTCACATTTTTATTATTCTACTGAATAAGTGAATTTACCCAGCACATAAATTAGCAAATGCATTTTCTCCCTGCAGCACATGTTGACATTTTCCTGCAGATGGCTCAGCAGACGGGGAATGAGAAAGGTGGTTAGGGACAAAGGACAGGCATGTTTGGTCACTGTCTTTTACTGCCCAGGGACACTGGCCTGCTCGCCCCTCTCACCTGGCCAGGGGGCTTGCTGGACGGGGAAGGGCCTGAGATTGCAGGTACCGTTGTGGAGGACAGAGTGGGGCTAGGAAGTCAGATCTGCCTTTCCCCTTAGAAGGAACTTTCGTATATTAAATTTGTTCATACTGTTATGAGTTGGACAAAGCATTTTCTGTGTTTTCTTTCCATTTGGAATCATTTCTCATACTTTATCTACAGATGATCTTTTCTTGAACCGTTAGTTGGAAACAGGCTATTTGACCTGCAGAGTGCTCAAATTTTGCTCTCAGGAGAATCGGAGGCAGGATTTAGGGATAACAGGTGGGTGGACAGGGCATGATCTCTGTAAAAACCAAATGGGTGCAGAGATGAGTAAATACACCCTGTTGACGTCACACACGTGTTGGTCCCTGGTGATTGACGAACTGGTTGTTTAGGGAAACAGGTAGGGGCTCTGTATGAGTCAATCGGTATTTCGGGATTGTGAGGGGTAAAGGTTTATTCAGGTATTTGGGACTGAAGTTTGTCTAGAGGCAGCAGATATCCATATAAGACTGTGAAATCTGGGTGTGGCACAGCTCCCTCCAAAGTCTGTGGTTTCAGAGAAGCCAAGAATATAGCTCGGATCTTGGTTGGAGGGCTATGATTTATACCCAGGGGGGTTCAAGCTCATTCCAGGAGCTAGGAGTGAGTAGGTGTGGCAAAGAAGAACCTTCAGGAAGGTGGGAAAAGATCAGCTGGGGCTACCCAGATGTGTGACTATAAATTCCAACCATCTAACCACTCACCCATTGAGTTATTTAAAATGTTTAATAGCAAAGTCACTTAAAAATTTTATTTATTTATTTATTTATTTTTGACTATGTTTCATCTTTGTTGCTGCACATGGGCATTTTCTAATTGTGGTGAGCGGTGGCTACTCTTCATTGTGGTGCACGGGCTTCTCCTTGCGGTGGCTTCTCTTGTTGCGGAGCATGGACTCTAGGCGTGTGGGCTCAGTAGTTGTGGCTCGCGGGCTGTAGAGTGCAGGCTCAGTAGTTGTGGCGCATGGGCTTACTTGCTCTGCGGCATGTGGGATCTTCCCAGACTAGGGCTCGAGCTCATGTCCCCTGCATTGGCAGGTGGATTCTCAACCACTGCACCACCAGGGAAGTCCCCAAAGTCGCTTTTGAAATAAGGGAAGTTAATAAAATCATGGATTATGGTATATATGTGTTTGTTTTTTGCTTGTGTGTGTGGGTGTTTTTTCTACAAGCAAAAGAGAATCAGTGTATGTACACTTTTAATGAAGTGTATACATAGAGTGTATATGTACTTTTTGAATGAAGAATAATCCTTGGGGAAGAAGATAGAATAAAATTACTTGCACTGATCCGTGGGAAGCAGTTCTGTATTGAGCAAACTAAGAGTTTTCAACTCATGTTCTCAATTATAAAATGAATTAGTAGTAGATACCTGTCCCATAAAGGATTAAATGAGATGATGCCTATAAGTTCTTGGCACAGCACCCCAAAAAGTGAACTCTTAAGATTTTATAAAAATAGGGTCTGACTAATACACATTGTGTTCAAAAGTACCTTTTTTTTTTTTTGCCCCCTACTTAACGTTAGATTTTGGCCATCTTTCTATGCTAGAACACAGAGGTCTAATCAGAGTGTGCTTGGACTCTTATTTTCCAAAGTTTTTGTTGAAATTTAGCTCCCCTGTGCTTGTCTCCCCTCAAAGGATGGCAGAGACCATTCTTGCACGTGTGTCTTGGTGTCCTTGTCACACTCTTCTCTGGGGTGACGTCTCTACCTCTCGTGCTTGAAGCTGTGAAAAGGCAACACACACTCCCTGCCTTGGATCACAGGCCCCAGTGGAGACTCCACAGATGTTCCCAGGCTTCCTCTGATGTGGGGAAGTCGGGAGGGGCAGGGTGGGGAGTCTATCCTCTTTCTGTGCCTGAGCGGGGGTCTTAGTGTCAGTGCTGTTTCTTCCTGTTGGTCTGGGAATGATGCTTTCCAGGAAGAGACCTTGTGCTTTCTCTGTGTTCCTCCCTAAAGTAAAATGAGCAGCCATACTGTTGCTCTCTAACTGCTTCATGTCAGGGTGGCGTATTTTGTCTGGGGAATATCTCCCCACACCTAGCTGTCTCCCGCGGGTCCCTTTCTTTAGGCTCGTCAGCTGTAGAGTGGAAGTCCAGCTAATGTCTCGCTCTGGCCCAGCTTCTTCAACAGGGCTGCCCTATGTTAGGCTTGGAGCAAGGCGCTGCAGCTGGCAACACTCGGAAGACAGCATCAGCTCCACACCAGCCACTTGTCAGTGAGGTCCCGAGGCAGAATGGGCCTTCAGGTTGCGCATCTGTGCTCTGATGAATGCACAGTTCCATCCGAGCTGAGGGATGCTCGGTGGTCCTGGAAAATGACTGTCTGGTGAGAGAAGGATTATAGGAGGGCACTGCTGCATTGGGCTCACATACTCCATCTTCGTGACATTTGGGTATTTCCCTCAACACTTGGCTGTTGGGGTGGATTGATCATCTTGGGGGCGACCTGGAGTCCAAGGACTCTGCCTCACAGAGTCCTCGAGTGCCTCTTGTCCCACATTCCTCTTTCTCCTTGGTGGCTGCATTAGCCACTCAAACCTCCTCTTCCTTGTGGACGTGAGGGCTGGAGAGAGCAATGGAAACTCCCATTCAACACTTATTTCTGTTTTTAGGTGTAAATAGATTTTTTTCCTGGAGATGGCTAGAGCCATGGGATGAAGTGAGACTTGGGCGTTCTGGGGACTGTCATCATCTGTTGCATTGGTTTGACCTGTTGCCGTTCATGCTGCTCTCATTTGGTGCCTGGAGCCTCACCTGCCCTGGTGAGGGCATCAGGGCCTGGTTGTGCTTAGCCCCATTTTACAGATGGTAAAGTGAGGCTCATGAGGGGAGGCAAGTCATCCAAAGCCACACAGCTGGCAAGCGGCAGAGGGGGCGGAAGTCTGGGCCTCCTTGCTGCCAGTCCAGGGTGCATTCCAGAACTTCATATTAGTTAACCAGAAGGACTGTCTTAAAATGCCAGTCTAATTGCCTTTATTGTTTTTGAAATCCTTCAGGGCTCTTTGCTGCGTTCAGAAGAGAGCCCAGATTCTTACCGAGCCAGGCAAGGCCCTGGGTGACTTGGCCTCACCTCTTTTTCCACCTCCATCACTGTCACTTTCCCCTTCTCACAGGCTTGCTCCAGCCATATCAGTGTGCTCTGTCTTGGCTTCTGCCCCGGGAACATGCCCATCTCTCTGCTCTGCCCTGTTTCTGTGGATGCTCACGACCCTTCCTTCAGGCCCCGGCTCAGAGGCCCCTTGGTCTGGGAAACCTTGGCTAAATCCTGATCTGGGTTAAATAGGTCTCCCAGCTTCTCGCACAGCACCCTACTGTGCTGTGCTGGTGTGTGTCCCCAGCAGGACCCTATAGGGCCTTCTCAGGACAGATCCCTCCCCCATATCCTCTACTGTAGCTCCTCTCTGAAGTACCTAGATAACCGTGTCCGATGTACATTTCCAGAGTTGTTTTACAGATGCTAAAACCCCCACCAAGTGGAAGAAATTAACTACTTGATGACCATGAGCACACATCCTGCAGACCTACTGGCACCTGAGGATTGATAATGTTAAATTAACCACCCTGTTATCTCACCATCAACCAATCAGAGAATGGTGCACGAGCTGATCACAGACCCTGGGACGCCCATCCCTCACCTGGCCTTTAAAAATGCTTTGCTGAAATCCTCTGGGGAGATCAGGGTTTTCAAGGCACGAGTCACCTGTTCTCCTTGCATGACCCTGCAGTCAACCTTTCTCTGCTCCAGACCCCGACGCTTTGGTCTGTTTGGGCTCACTGTGCATCAGGTACGCAAACTTGTGTTTGGTAACAGCTGGACTCTGGGGACAGGGACCTTGCTGTCCTGTTCTCCCCTGAATACTCAGTAGCCCCCAGCACTGTGCCCGGTCTATAAGAGGGGGCCGGGTAAGGACCTTCCTGCTGGAATCCGTGCTGTCACTGGTACCAGGAGCAAGGGAATTTGTGACTTGACTCTGGCTTTTATTCAAAGCATGATGGTAGGAAACTTCCTTTCCTGTGGTCCCTGAACTTGATGTGCTCATCTGGGAGTATGGTGTCCTTCTCAGGCGGCATTTCTGCCTCTGCTGCCGTGTGCACCCACCCCCCTTCTCCCTCCCTCCTCTAGTTGCTTCCTCTCCATCCTGGCCTCTGAGGGGCGAAGAGCACCCTCCATTGTGCCTGGGGTGTCTCTGGCTGTGCCCCTCAGAGCGTGGGCCTGGCACACACCCTCCTAACTCGAGCTCATGCTCAGGGCCATGGACCGCAGAGGCAGTGCCCATTCTGCTTGCCATCTCTTTGTGATGTGCTCTAGACTAAGTGGGACTCAGTCTCTAATACTTGTTGGCTCCATTAAAAAGCAGAGATGTTTTTGTGGCCCGTTATCCAGCGGGCACAAAACTGAACTTGTCTGGGGTAATGAAACTAATAACAGAGCCTGATGGCCATGACCCCACAGCCACCAAGGCAGTGATCAAAGCAGCCTTTTGTAAATAGGTTCATTTGTACCATTTTTTTAGATTCCAAATATAAGTGATATCATATGATATTTGTCTTTCTCTAACTTACTTCACTCAGCATGACAATCTCTAGTTACACCCATGTTATTGCAAATGGCATTATTTTGTTCTTTTTTATGGCTGAGTAATATTCCCTTGTATATATGTGCCACATCATCTTTATCCATTCCTCTGTCGATGGACATTTAGGTTGCTTCCATGTCCTGGCTATTGTAAATGGTGCTACAATGAACATTGGGGTGCATGGAACCTATTTACAAAATAGAAATAGAGTCACAGATGTAGAAACAAACTTATGGTTACCAAGGGGGAAAGGTAGAGGGGAGGGATAAATTGGGTGACTGGGATCGACATATACAAATTACTGTGTATAAAATAGATAACTAATAAGAACTGACTGTATAGCACAGGGGACTCTACTCAATACTCTGTAAGGACCTATATGGGAATAGGATCTAAAAAAGTGGATATATGTATATATATATAACTGATTCACTTTGCTGTACAGCAGAAACTAACACAACACTGTAAATCAACTATACTCCAATAAAAATTTATTTAAAAAAAAAGCAGACTTTTCCCCACCTCCTGCAGCTGGCCTGCTCATACCATCTTAAAAAGGCCCTGTTGTCACAATAAACCTCCATGGTCACCAATTTCCAAAGGCTGGTTCCCGCTAACATCTTGATCAGTTATTAAAGTTAATCATCATCAGGAACAAGTGAAATGATACCTCGGAAAGGTCTTTTTTTTTTTTTTTTTTTTTTTTTTTTTTTTTTTTTTTTTGCAGTACACGGGCCTCTCACTGTTGTGGCCTCTCCTGTCACGGAGCACAGGCTCCGGACGCACAGGCTCAGCGGCCATGGCTCACGAGCCCAGCCGCTCCACGGCATGTGGGATCTTCCCGGACCGGGGCGTGAACCCGTGTCCCCTGCATCGGCAGGTGGACTCTCAACCACTGCGCCACCAGGGAAGCCCAAAAGGTCTTTTTAAACGCTAACAGGCATGGAGGTGGAGTTCCCAGATAAGGGGAAATATGTCAGCTGGAAGATGTTGTAATAAACCAGTCCAGCCCCTTGTTTAAGTGCCTGTGAATGCCGTATCTCAGGAGCATGATAATAAGGGTATAACATGGGAAGACTTGAAAAGGTAGTAATGTGTTAGTGTGATGATTTGAGGTGTGATGGCACCCAGGGGGACAGTGAAGCTTACAGGGTGAGAGAAGGCAGCTCACGAGGGTCCATTGCAAGACCATCCGGATCTGATTCAGCTTGGCGTCTCTTCCCCAGCCCCCTTTCTTGGCCCTGGCCTGAAACATACAAGGTGCCTGGTAAATGTTGAACTGAGCTAAACTGCATTTCCGTTCACGCATAAGCTCCCCAAGGGCCAGACATCTCTTTTGCTCAGCACTTCCTAATGAGCCTAGAACTTCATAGATGTTGAATCATTGAGTGAATGTGGGACTTGCATGTGTATCCTTTCAAACTGACAGAGAGACAGAGGAACCTCAGAAAGCAAAGCAAAACTAGTGTCACCAACCCAATGACCGCTAACACGACAGCTAGTCTTCCATGAGCAGTTGCTATATGCCTCTTGTCCAAGTAGTTATTTACTGTGTGCTGAGTGTTGTACGTGCATCACCTCAACCCTTTCAATGACCCTATGGGGTGGGCGCTATTGTGCCATTTTACAGAAAGGAAAACAGAGGCACACAGCGAGGACATGGCAGATTTGGGATCTGAGGCTAGCGGTGCTCTGAATCACTTGGCCAGACTGCCTCCCCCCGATGTCCTCTGGCTTTTAGTTCAATCCCATGCAGGTTTAGGGGCCTCAAGCCAGTGTATTCAGTGCAGCCTCCCTCCATGTACATTGCTCGTGGATCTAGATTTCCCTGAACCCATGCTTTTGTTCAGCCCTTCTCCTCAGGCTCTGAAGCACATACCTCCTGTGGAGGGGATGACAAATAGGACTTGAACACACCCTCTCGGTGTTTCAACAGTACTGTCTCCTTCCAGGCTTTGAATGAAGAAAGGGAAATCCTCTTGAAGGATGGGGAGGTGGGGGACCATGTCTGGCATTTCCTGGATGGGGTTGGGGTGGGTTGTCATGACACTTTGGGGGTGTGGAGTTGGCCTGGGTCCCCTCAGACTTGGAAGTTCCTGCTCAGGAGTCTGATGGGCTGCATTCTAAGGTACATATTTGGAGAAGGGGTTGGAAAGGAGATGGGACTGACCTTTATGGACAATAAGTTCTGTGTCAGGCATAGTGCTGGGCCCTATCCACCCACCCCCTGCACCTACCCACCCCCACCCAGAGAGGAGGGTGGACTTATCCTCCCATTTTACAGTTGAGGACTCTGAGGCTCAGAGGGTCTAAGAAGCATGGCCAAGGCCACACAGCTAGTGGGTAGTAGAGATGGTATGTCCCACAGTCTGTTTCATGCCAGGATTCATGTTCTTTCCTTGACATCTTGTTCCACTTTCCAGGGGAATCAGTCCTTGGTGGATTTACCTGGTGTCCTTTACCACGACATAAAATCAGAGAATGTGTGAGCTGCAAGTGACCTTAAAAGTCATGCAGTCTCACATAGCACAGGGAGATCAGCTCAGTGCTTTGTGACCACCTAGAGGGGTGGGATAGGGAGGGTGGGATAGGGAGGGTGGGAGGGAGACGCAAGAGGGAGGAGATATGGGGATATATGTATATATATAGCTGATTCGCTTTGTTATACAGCAGAAACTAACACAACATTGCAAAGCAATTATACTCCAATAAAGATGTTAAAAAAAAAAAAAAAAGTCATGCAGTCTAAAAAATACAGTAAGTGGGGTCCGGAGAGTCTCTTCCTTATGTGTTGGCCACAGCTCGGAGCTCCAGGCTTTTCCCCTCTTCCTTTTCTTTCTTTTTTCTAAGGGTAGATTGGAGTCAAATATAAACTCTTTATCCTTGAGGAGGAGGGCAAGGAATGATGTGTCTCAAGGTCAGGAACACTTAGGAGGTATTGGTTTCCAGAGGTGGAGCTTACAAGGTGATGACGGTCCCAGCAAAGGGGGGTGGTCTCTCTTCCCTCTTCTTGGACATCAGTGGACTTAGGATACAGTTGAGCCATATGAGAAGCCCAGACATCTATCCATGTGTCCCTCTCTGTCTGTGTTCTCTCCTCACCCCACTCTCTTGCATCTGGTAGCCAGCCCCTGTCGTCATGGTGGAGTTGGGGGAGACTAGCCACTCTGCCTTCTGTAATATCTTCTGAGTGCTACGGCCACTGCAGTGAATGACACAGACAGGTTGTAGTCCTCGTGGGACTTACAGTCTAGTAGGGCAAATAGACAAGAAGCCAGAAAACAAACAAATCATATGTTTTCAGAAAGTGGTAAGTGCCAGGAAGGAAATAAATCAGGATGAAGTGAAATAACCTTCCAGGGAGATGAAACGGCATTTGTGAAGGCTCCAAGCTGGTGAGAGCTGGGCCTGGTCGGGGGGATAGCAAGGAGGCCTGTGTGGTTGGAATAAAGGAAGAGGAGGGAGACGTGGGGGAAGGGGCGAGCAGCACAGACTCTGCAGAGCATGTGTCTTGGTAGCGGGACTTTGGATGTCATTTGATGCATGGGGGACGCTGCTTATGGGTTTTAAGCTGGGGAGTGATCTGTGTTTCAGATGTTTTTGTAATCTCTGTCTCCCTTTTCTCTGATGCTGGTGGGTGTACAATGGGTTGTTTTCTTGCAGAGCAGAAGGACTTGAGATCCAGTTTCAGGTTAGGGAGAGAACGTGGCTCTTCGTAGCCCAGGTGATATAAATTCTCTATGTGGTCTAGCCTGGGTCACTGGTATTTTATGTTGAGGTTTGGACATAAGAAAGCAGTTTGTGCTTTTTTGGTCATATTTTTTCCCCAGGGACCTGGAAGAGGAGGGCAGGGTGGGCTTGGACAGGATTTAGGTATCCCTGGGTCACTACCTAATGGGATCACTGCATTATTCTCTAAAGTAATCACCACTTCCCCTTGTCAGCTGCACCACCTGAGAAATGCCTGGGAGAACCCCAGGGGCTTGGGGTCCCAGGCAGGTGTAATCTTTATTATAACATCCTACCCTCTGGGTTAAGCCTGTCACGTTTCTCTGGCTACTGTCTCTTGCTAAGTTTCTCCCCAGTTGTGAAATGTAGTTTAAAGTAGAAAAGCACAGTGTTGTCACTTTTCCCCAGAGAAAAAAAGATCAATTGCTCTGAAATGGTCCATTCTCCTTGGAAGAGAGCTGGTTTAAAGTGACAGCCGTGGAGTTGAAGTAAAGATCTTATATCTCTTTTTCCAGACCATGAAATTATGTCCTATACCGGTACATATTTCACTGCTATAATTAAGATGTTAGTTCTCCCTGAGTTTATTTCAACCATGTTTCAGCAGCATCCCGGGATGTCGTTAGTGTTTCACGGTGGTTAAGGGTGAGACCTCAGTTCAAGACCCAGCTCTGCCACTTACTAGCTTTTTGGCCTTAGGCAAATTACTTTTTTCCCATGAGCTTCTGTTTCCTCAATGTAAAATTGATGTAACAGCAGTAGCTAGTGTTAGCTAACATTCATACATAGGCTATTGAAGCACTTACTTGAATAATTGACTTAATCCTCTTAACAACCCGACATGGCAAGTGCTGTAATTATTTCCATTTTATAGGTGTGAACACTGAGGCATAGTTCAGTCATGGGCCCAAAGTCACTCAGATAGAAAGTAGAAGAGCTGGGATATGAAGTCAGAGCCTGTGTTCTTAGCAACTAACTAAACCTCTTCGCGGGTCCTCCCTTGGAGACGTCAGTGGAAAATGCGAGCTCTGCCCTTATCACAGTGCCCGGCAGGTATTCTGTGCCCTTCTGGTGTTTTCCTCTAATTCTGAAGTGTTGTCCTGTTGGAAGCCTTCTAAGGAGAAGGGCAGAGGCCTTGAATCCAGATGGGCTTCCTGATGATGGCAACAGTCCCTTAGCTCCCAGTGCTCAAGATGGATTGTGCGCTCAGCCGGCAGGCACTGACACGGCAGAGTTGTCAGGTAAGTGGTGATCTGCTGGGACCCCCAGCCGTGTTGGCAGCCTTTGGGATGGTGGGCAGGTGTCCACTTCTGCCTGGCTTGGCTGCTCCTGTTGGAGTCTGGCATGCTCCTCAGCCCCAGAATTAATACCTCCCTGCAGACGTCTTCAGCACCCACGCAGGCTGGCACAGGCGTGGAGCACCAGGGCCGACGCCACTTCTGTATGTTCCTGAGCGTGACTGCCCTGGTAAGAGGCTGTGTTGGTGAGGACGCCTGGCCCTGGGCTGCAGGTTCCTGTCTGTGCAGAGTCTCCTCCGTAGGATGCTGGGCCCCTCCAGTGGGAGAACTGCATCTTCTCATTTTGCCTCCTGGAACTGTGGATGTCGTCTCAGTGGGAGTGGGGCAGGACCCTGGAGGGCAGCGGCTTGCCCGGGGCACTGAACTGAGGGGTGATGGAGTCAGGCTACTGCCCGGCCACATAAGCTTCTGTTTTCTCTCTCCTCTGAGTTGGCGGGGCCAGCTTGGTGGGGCTTGGCTCCTGCAGGAAGCCTGTGGGTGACTCTGCTCGCCTGGTCTGTGTTCCCAGAGGTGTGGTGAGGCTTCCCGGTTGATCCACTGCACAGCTGCAGGTTCCTTGCTTCTTTTTCTAGCCATGAGTAAATACGTGTCCTCTCAAATTAGGAATTTTACTGTATTTGGCTAAACTGGGAAGGGAATTAGCCAGGCTCGTCTCTGTCCTTTGTCTCTGCAGTGTTAGCCTTGTCAGCAGGCTTGTCCCTTGTGGTCCTTCTCCCTGGGTTGCTGGGAGGAAATCTGGAACCTCGGAGAGCCCCAGATTGGGGGAACAGGCGGAACCTCCTTTGGCCCAGCGGGGATCAGGGCAGCTCCTTGGCTTGTTCCTGGTGAGAGGGATGGGACTGGGGTGGGAGTGTGGCACTTGCCCCTACGCTGCCGTTGGGAAGACCCTCGTTGCTGCCTGGAGGGCAGGACATGGGAGAAACAGTTGCCGTCTTTGCCTTCTGCCTCCCGCCTCTGGCCCTTCTCCCACAGTGCACACCTCAAGCTTCTCTCCCCTTTCAGAGACATAGTAAAGTAACTTATAGCTCAGATGATTTATGGGACTAAAATAAGCTCATTATGTGAGTTGCCAGTAATTATATGAATTGATGAGGGGATTTCCTTCTTCCTTCCCTTGGATGCTTGCAGAATCATTGCAGGTTGATTTTGCATTTTTGACCTAAACAGTGATGGATTTAGACATTAGCTTCTTTCCGTTCAGGATAACTTCTGAGCTCCGCATCCATCGCTTTGTAACAAACTTGTCTTAGGTGAGGTTTCTGATGACGTTTTCCAGCACCACAGGTGACAGAGGCTCCCTGCATCTTTGATGAGGTTGTGATGTCTTTATTTTCCTAATTATCAAATATTTATTAAGAGCATTACCTCAAAGAACTTCGGCCTTCTGCTTCCTTTTGTCAGTGCTTCTTGCATTTACACTCAGGTTCAAAGTGACTGTTGGGGTATTCATGAAGATAAAAACCATAAGCACCTGGAAATGTAGCTTTGTAGAGAGTGCTGATGCAGTGTAAGTCTTCAGATGTTAGTTGGCCAGTGTTTCAGTGATTACTTACACTGGTTGCATCGGTGCATCGGAGGTGACAAACGCATGGGTTAAGTCCAGCTCTCAGATGTGTTTTGTTTGGACAGTATGTTAAAAAAAAGTTTTTTGAATCAGTTGTTAACATTAAAAAATTAGAAGATATCATCCAAAACCCTACATATCTGGATTTCCTATTTCTCTTGGGAAATCCTCAGATACGGCCACAGGGGCTCATGGTCCATTAAGGAGACAGTTGGCTGGCGTACAGTGGCTGCCCCTTCCAATGGGGCACGTGCACCTTCTCTGTCAGTGCACCATCGTTTGCACTTGATCTACTTTATTTAATTTATCGGTTTGGCCCTACTTGGCATTTGAGTTTGCAACTCTACAACCAGAGTGAGTGTAGATATAAATGCCCAGTGGTTGACTGCCCATCAGCTCTTGTTGCACCTGTCCTGGCTTGAGCTAACATCTTGCTTCTGGATTAGTGCAGACGCCTGCCCACAGTTCTGCCTGCTTTCTCTTCCTTTGCATCCTCACTGCTCCACAGGCTGTGCTCAGCACAAGAGTCAGACTGGTCTTTTTAAAACATGTCAGACCATTGTCACTCCTCTGCTCAAAACCTTGCTATGGCTCCCCATTTCTCTCAGAGGAAGGGCCATAGTGCTCACTGTCCTACAGGCCCATCATGTCCTACAGGCCTCCTGTTACCTCTCTGAGCTGGTCTTCTCTCTCCCTCACTCATTCTGTTCCAGCCTTACTGGCCTCCTTGCTGTTCCCTGAATGTGCCAGACCTCAGGGGCTTTGCTCAGTCTCCCTGGGAGCTCTTCTCCTAGATACCTGCTTGGTTAATTCCCTCACTTCCTACAGGTCTTGGCTCAGGTCTCACCTTATCAATGAGGTCTCCCTTCACCATGTTATTTATTATTGCATCCCATCCCTGCCCACCTTCTGTATTTTTTCACCACATACCTGGCTCTACATTTTCATTTTTCTATAGTATTTATTCCCTTTAAGCACACTAGATGCTTTCTCTAACACATTTATTGTTTGCCTCCTCTCTCTGTTAGGATGTGAATTCCACAATGACAAGGCTCTTTGTTTTGTTCACCATTTTATCCTAAGCATCTAGAACAATGTCTGGCACTGTGGTTGGATGTTGCTGAAATCATGGAGTGTTTTCTGAGAGTTCCAAGGTGCTTGAAACTAAGAATGGTGGAAATGGGGAATTGTTTTTCCATCTCAGTGGATGCCGCCTGGAAGGTGAGCTCACCAGAGGAAGTGGCAGCATGGGTGCAGTGGAGCCTGAGACGAGAGGCCTGGGACTCCAGGGCTTTCCCTGGGTCTTGTTTTCTATGTGGTCTTCTCACTCCTGTATCTTTTCCTCTGTAACTGAAGATGAAGGAGGCAGCATCCTTGTCAAACAGAGCAAAGGGGAAATGGGGAAGGAGAGGGGAAGGGACACAGGTAGGTGGCTCCAGTTCTGAGTTTATCCAGCTGTGTCACCATTAGCACATTTTTCTGGGCTTCAGTATCAGCATCTATGAAATGAGGCTGTGGCTTTAGACCCTCTCCGAGGACATCTCAGCTCTTTATTGCTGTGGATCAATAGTTTTGATGAGGTCTCCATCCACACTGACCGTATTTCCCACTTTAAAGGAGAACCTACAGGTAAAATCACTTGGGCCTCTCGACCTGCAATGTAACGTTCCGAATTGTTTCCAAAATCTGGATCGATACTATTAAAAATACACTTTTTCTTATTTTTCATATTTCCATTAGCAATTTCTCTTGGGATCAGACACTTCTTCCTTCCACTCAGTGAAATACAACATGATTCCCACGTGCTGCCTTACTCAGTGTGGTTTCATATCCTCTCTCTTGGAGACAAGCTGAGTTCTGACCCCGGGGTTGCTTTTGGGAGCCCAGCATTCACACTGTGGTGTCTAATACAGTTGTGCGGCTTTTCACCTCCGTTCCTACTTACTGATAGAAAATTAATTAGTCAAATATGAAATAATATGGGCCAATCATCACCTTGGTCAAGTGGCATAAAACACACCTCATCCCCACCCCAGATGGTTGTCAATAAAAAGTGGCATTTAAAAATGCTGACTAAATTGAAACCTGTGAAGTGCTTTCTTCCATAATTTAAATTCATTTTGAGGGAGATGTACAAGTCTGTTTTGTTATAATGCCCACAAGCAGATTAATCTCACAAGAACTAGAATATTTGCAGTGGTCGTACGTTTTCCTAAAAGCTTTTCCAAGAGAAACCTAACAGCTTCTCCTGAAACAAATGCACACCCCCTCTGACTCAGGGGAACTGAAATAAATGGGTCTATTTTCTCTCAGACATGATAGCGTGGCACTCGTAACCTGTCTTCCCTGGCTTTTCGGTGCTGGCCTCAAGGTGGAATCTTCATGAACAGATGGGGCTCTTTGGAGCTCCTCGGGCAGGAGATAGACATGCTTCTGAGATAACACTAGTAAATGTGCTTTCTCAAAGTGCCCCTTTCTTCCCAGAGAAACCTGAGGCTCAAATCTTAAGATCTCAGATGGATAGAAGCCTTTGTTATGCAGCCTTGAGCAAGTCATATAATCTCTAAACCTCCATTTCCCAACTTTAAGACAAGAATGTTAATAGCACCTGCTGCATTGGGTCATTCTGAGGACTAAATAAGATGATGTAGGTAGAGCCAGCACGTGGCTAGCACTGGATACATTTTGTTTTTATTAGCTACCCTTTTGCCAACTTTCCCCCGCCCCTTGCATTAGATTATTTCTTAACCATGTTAGAATAATGAAAATGTATAAACTCCCTTAGCACTACTGCTTTTTCTCCAGCTGTAGTGTTTCCATGAGTAAGACTTGGTATATACCTCCCCTGATGACCGGGTCTACTAGAACCACCAGGGATGGCCCCTGGCTCTGTGTCGGGTGTGGTGCAAGGGTGCTCTGTGGCCTCTGCTGGGAGGCAGATTCTCTCTTCCCTCTGCCCTGCCCCATCCACTGACTCTTTCTAGGAAAGGCAGGACACGAGGGGATGGGTTGGGAAGGGGTTTCCTGCAGATGCTCTGCTGGTTAGGTCTGTAAGCAGCTGTGGAAGGATCTCCCTCTGGGCACTGGAAACACCCCTGATTTATCTGGGGCTGGACTTTCTTTCTTCTCTCTTTTTTTTTTTTTTTTTTGCGGTACGCGGGCCTCTCACTGTTGTGGCCTCTCCCGTTGCGGAGCACAGGCTCCGGACGCGCAGGCTCAGCAGCCATGGCTCAAGGGCCCAGCCGCTCCGCGGCATGTGGGATCCTCCCAGACAGGGGCACAAATCCGCATAGGCAGGCGGACTCCCAACCACTGCGCCACCAGGGAAGCCCTCTTTCTTCTCTTTGATCCACTCTTTTCCTCCCTCTTTGCCAGCTTTTCTTGGGATTATCTGTGCTTGTGTGTTTACCCACACAGTGCCCAGCTCCTTGGCTGGGAGCAGAGCTTAAGCCTTCTCAAGGGCCCTCTGAAGCTGTGAGTGCTGTGCTAAGGGGTCCTGGCCACTATGGTGCTCACCCCACACGCTCTCTGTGAAACCCTAGAGACCAGTTATGGTAAAAGCTCTTCCTCTTGATCCCTCCAAGCAGGAATAATAGGTTGTAAGTCAAAGGTCCTCCTTTCTAGGAAATGCAGTGTTTCTTGGAGATTGGCTGTTGTGGCCGGATAGGGTGGACAAGGCAGGACAAAGCATCTCTTGGGCACAGGCGGGGGTCAAGACTCCACGTAGCTTTCCTGCAGACCTCGGTGGTCTCCTTGTCCGTTTGTGAATCTTCTCATACAGAGCTGGCCTGAGCCTTTTCTCAGTGGAAGCTCCGGTAGGAATGAGGATCTTTCCGTGAGTCATTTGCACGTGTTATGGGGACCTGCGGGCTGGCTGGGGTTACAGTAGGCTCCTAGGTACAGCCTCTGCCTGTGGGGACAGGCTGCATGTGGAACACTGTCCTCTTCCACCCTGTGGCCTGGCGACTGCCTGAGCTGGCTAGAGGTTGCCGGGTCCATGGCCACAGCTGCCAACAGAGAGGTGAGAAGACCACGGTCATCTTAAGGTCCATGTGTGGAAACCAGGCCTTTGCAGATGAGCCAGCTTATTTGTAGTTCAGTGGATGAGACTTGCTTCAGGACAGACAATTTTGAGAGATTGAAAAGTAATTCTGTTCATTTGGGGGGATTTTGACCTCAGAGATAGTGAGTCAGAACAGAAGTTAAACTCCCCCAGAGTTAACAAGTATTGTGATCTCTTTATTCTTTATTAAAAATAATTTTTAAAATAACTTATATTAATTTGAAAAATACGGTTTGGAAAAGTCGACTGTTAATCTCTACACAAAGCTTTCCTCTGTTGCTGGTGGGGTCTTCCCTTTCCAGTGCAAATGGTCTGGTCTTCACCCCGGACCTCAGCTGGTTGGGAGCTGCTTTGGTGGTGGGCTTCTGCACGGAATCATTTTTCAATGCTGAAGACAAAGTCACAAGTTTCTTTCTTTCTTTCTTTCTTCCTTCCTTCCTTCCTTCCTTCCTTCCTTCCTTCCTTCCTTCCTCCCCTTCCTCCCCTCCCCTCCCCTCCCCTCCTCTCCCCTCTCCTCTCCTCTCCTTTCCTTTTTTAATACTTAAAGAGGCAGTATAGCCCAGCAGTGAAGAACCTGGACTCTGGATACCCCCCGGTAGGTTTGCTATAATTAAAAGAGCTCTTGCTTGCCACACACAATGCCCGACTCTCAATAACTCTTAGTTATCATGGTTACATTATGCAGTCTTTCCTTGACATCTCCACCCCTGGTATATTTCAAACACTTTTGGGCATCACTTTCAGCATTCTCCGTGGGCTGCTGTGTTTCAGAAAAATAGAACTTTTAGGAAAAATAAGAAGCTTACTGAAATGTTGATGATAAGTACACATCTCCCAGGTGACATGCATCGTCTCCCTGCCTTCCAAGGTGTACCCTTTGGGATGGTGTCATTGGTACACAGATGGCCCTCCCCCACCCATTCATCTGGCTAAAACCTCTGGCTGTCTTAGGTTTTCCCAGCTGCCTGCAGTGTCAGTTGTTGGGAGAGCCACATAAGGTTTGGTGCACGATGTACCCACCAGGTTGGTCTCTCTTTCCTGCTGTGGTCTCTAGGTTACCGCAGGTTGGTGCATTTGGAATCCATCATTAGGTGTTATTCATGCCGCTTGTTCATTTTCAAGAATAAACAGGTGCTATAGTATTAGATTTTATCGATCACTTAACCAGCAAGAAATTATGGAAATAATATCCATAAAATCGCCATAAAACCCTGTTAATCTGCCAGATTTCCAAATTAGGGAATCAGTTAGATTTGTTGGGTATTTGTTTAGCTGTGGTCTCCAGGTGACTCCAGCTCTATTTACTCTCATAATTTCCCCAGAGATTTGTTTCTCTCTTGCTGAGAGAATGATGTGTTCTGCATATCCTATCAGAAACTGCTAGAAGGATAGGGGCACAAAGATAAACTAAGCAAATATTTTAGTTTTGTTACTGTACTTTTGTGAGCCATATAAGTGAATGATCGAAGGCCAGAGACATTGCTTAATGCCAGATACAGTCATGCTATGTTCTGCTTTTCCTGGGGGAGCTAGGGATGGATGGCAGTTCAGGTTTCTCTGGCCTGCCTCCTGGGGTGACAGGGACCTGCCTCGTGCCACTTTATTTTGGACCGAACACTTGGTCTCCAGGCACCAGTTATTTCAAAGGCACGAGTTACTGTCATGGTGCCACCTTGTCACGACCCATCAGCTAACGAAACTGCCTCACGGAGGTTTGCACATACCCGGAAACTGCAGGCAGGTCTCACTGGAAGTGTCATCAGGTAGCAGAACGGGCCCACGTGTGGGTGAGAGAGGCAGTCCCCTGCCCCGTGTGAGCTGGTGGGGAGAGGGTCTCCTGGGCAGGCTCCCTGGGCTCCCGAAGATCGACCCTCCCACTACCCTTGCAGTAGTTCCTCTTCCTTCTTTTAGGCTCTGAGGATTCTCTTCTCTTTTGGAAATTCTCATTAAACATTCACTTGCTAAATATTGAGCCTTCACTGTGTGCCTGGTGTGGTACTAGCCTCCGTAGGCAGGAGAGTGGGTGTGTCTAAAAATGCTTCGTGCAGGAGGTGATTGATGTCTGGGATGAGTCCTGAAGAACATGTAGGAGCCAGGTGGAATGATTCCTGCCGATTTTCTCAGTTGGACCCCTTACAGTCGTGGGTAGTAGGCACTGATGTTATTTCTACTTGATGGAGGAGGAACTGAATCTCAGAGAGGGTGAGTGACTTGCCGGAGGTCAAGAATGGGTACCTGAACTCGGAAGTCTCTCTCGAGAGCCCATGTGTTCAGTCACTGTAACTTCACACTGGACAGACAGGCAAGATCCACCATTTGACTCTGGGTTGGTAAGGAAAAGAAGGAGGCATTGTGATGAGTGAGAGGACAGTGAGTAAACCTCACCTCCTTCAGGGCTGACTGTGTGAAAGGAGGGCAGCTTGAGGTGGCAAGAATGGCTTGATCCCCATCCTTAGGGGCTTATGATCTAGTTAGAAAGATAGGGCTGAGAAAGCTCGAGGTGAAGCCTCATTTCTGCTCCTGCCTCTGTTGCTCACTTCACTGGGTCACCTTGGGCAACCTGCTCACCATCTCTGGGCCTGTTTTCTTTTTCTGTTAAATGAAAGTAATACTTAAGGTAAGGGGACGTTGATGGATGTGAACATGGTTTGAAAAGCTCAAAGTATAAAAGTGGAAGGCTCTTTGCAGAGCACATTCTTAATGTTATATAATACTTTCTTATTCTGCCGGGTGGAAGGGGGTAACTCGCCGCTGACGTGCCCTCTCTTGTGTGGCAGTGCATTGGTCCAGCCACATTTCCAGGCCAGGTGACCCACTTCATACTCTTGGGATTAATAAGTGTGTTACTTTGGATGACTGCCTAACCTCTCTGTGTTTCTCTTCTGAGTATCCAGTGAGGAGACTTGATCCTTGCAGGATCATTAGGAAAGTTAAACGAGATGACACATGAAAGGCTTCTGAAGCAGAGTAGGTGCTCAGAGGATGTTGGTTGCCCTTCCTCATCACGCCTGAGCTGTTGTGTGTGCTCATAGGTGGCTGCAGGTGCAGCGGGTGTGGATCTCCCATCTCACATCCAGTCCTGGGTCTCCCAGACTTGTGGGTACCACTGTCCTGATTTCTGCCCTATCTGCAAATACTTGAATTTATTTAAAAATATACTTTTCTTTAAAGCAATTCTCCTTTCCCTCCAATTTAGTCTTAAGTAATAATACATGTGAAACCACAGGTTTAATACACATAACAAATTATACAAATAAAAAAATTTGGGTACTTCTTAAAATCCTCAGTGATGTATGTGCCATACTTAGAAAAACACAGTGTAACTTGGATTTTTTTATGGTAACTTCATGCCTATTCCAAATATTCTCTCTGTTACTTCTCAAGAGTAAATACTGGGGTCATGTTGGAGGTTGGTTGGTGGAGGGAACACTTTTTTTTTTTTAACATCTTTATTGGAGTATAATTGCTTTACAATGGTGTGTTAGTTTCTGGTTTATAACAAAGCAAATCAGTTATACATATACATATGTTCCCATATCTCTTCCCTCTTGCGTCTCCCTCCCTCCCACCCCTCTATGTGGTCACAAACCACCAAGCTGATCTCCCTGTGCTATGCGGCTGCTTCCCACTAACTATCTATTTTATTTTTGGTAGTGTATATATGTCTATGCCACTCTCTCACTTTGTCCCAGCTTACCCTTCCCCCTCCCCATATCCTCACGTCCATTCTCTAGTAGGTCTGTGTCTTTACTCCCGCCTTAACCCTAGGTTCTTCATGACCTTTTTTTTTTTTTTCTTAGATTCCATATATATGTGTTAGCATATGGTATTTGTTTTTCTCTTTCTGACTTACTTCACTCTGTATGACAGAGTCTAGGTCCATCCACCTCACTACAAATAACTCAATTTCGTTTCTTTTTATGGCTGAGTAATATTCCATTGTATAGAAGATATACAGATTGCCAACAAACACATGAAAGGATGCTCGACATCATTAATCATTAGAGAAATGCAAATCAAAAGTACAGTGAGGTATCATCTCACACTGGTCAGAATGGCCATCATCAAAAATTCTATAAACAATAAATGCTGGAGAGGGTGTGGAGAAAAGGGAACCCTCCTACACTGTTGGTGGGGATGTAAATTGATACAGCCACTATGGAGAACAGTATGGAGGTTCTTTAAAAAACTACAAATAGAACTACCATACGACCCAGCAATCCCACTACTGGGCATATACCCTGAGAAAACCATAATTCAAAAAGAGGGAACACTTTTATATGAGGGAGTTTAAGGAATAGAACTGGCTGAATTGCAGTGGGGAACCCCAAATCTATTTGGGCATTTGGGTCCTGAGGCTTGAAATCTCCATCTCTTTCCGGATAGTGGAACCCAAAAGTCTCATCCGAGGTAGCCCTTGACAAAGCTGCAAAAAATTGAGGAGTACTATGGGCTGCAAAGAAATGTAACTTGTATTGGGGAGACTTTCAGAGCTCTGAATGGACACCACTAACAGGAAATCATAGGCGTCACGTGGTGATGTGGGGTGTGGGATCCTTTTGGAAGCAAACTAAGTGGTTGGCCTCTGGTTAACGTCCCTCTCCAGGCTTTTCTCAGGGTACAAGTGCACCCCCAGAATAGAATCCTACCAGGCTAGCAGCATGCCTTTGGACTAGGCCCCTAGGCTTACCTCCTCACCTCCTGAGAATTTAGCCCCAAGGCTTTGCCAGGGCTGAGCTTGTGTCTTTGTCAAGCTGCATCGTAGGAACGTTATTTCTGCTTCGTCAGCCACCTCAGCGCGTCATGGCTCTGCCTTCTCCTGTTTTCCAGTGCACGCACAGTGTCGCGGCTGCCTGCAGTTTGGCCGTAGATGGGTAATGGTTGTCATTGTTAAATGTCGGCCCTGGGAAGGAGTCACCAGGCATTGGGTGCCAGACATGGTGTTGTGGGATGTGGGGAGATGGCAGCCCTGGATGGAGTGCCCTCCTGTTTACCACTTTGCCTCCTGACAGAGACCTGCTCATCCCAGACTGATGAAAATGCATCCTCTTTGTCAAGACCGCACATTCATTCTCTTCTGAAGAGAAATGTGGTTTTAATTTCAGAGATCAGATGGGATGACTTGTGTTCATATGGCTGATAAATCATTTTAAAGAAAATTACTTTGGCATGCTTGACAGTTGTATGGATGGCTGATGAATGAAAGGAATGGATCCAGATCATGTCAGAAATATTTTACCATTACAAAAAATTGCGGTCTGCTGAAAACAGAATCCAATAAAGCCATAAACCTGTCTGACCATCCTTCTAAGCTGTAGAAATGCAGCATTCATGGACCATGACATTGGCATAAATATGCCACATCACCGGTGAGCAGTTTGTAGGAAAGAGAATGCCCCATGATAGAAGTGAGGAGGCCTGGGTTCTGGCCCTAGCTCTGCCCAGCGACCACAGCTGCCACTGGGCAGAAGTCATTGCATCTTGCTGGGCCTCAGCTTTGCGGGGTTGGTGACTCCCCTTGACTGTCAGATGAATGCTTTGCCCTCTCCCTGAAAAACATGCACACATCCAAAAAGTATTTTTCACACAATGCCATGGCTTGGTGGACCTCTCAAAGCCCATCCATGGGCCTCAAGTTAAGGGCTCCCAGACCCAGTGAGCCCTACAGTCTCCCTCTGCTCTAGAGACCATCTTGAATCCACCTGACTTGCTAACACCCTTCTCTAGAGGAGGAGACGAGGAGAGCTGACCTCCTCAGTTCCCTGGGCTCAGCTGCCTGGTTCAGTGCAGGGAACATATATTGAGCACCTTTTGTATGTGAGGCAGTGGGCCAGGGGAGGGGGTGCCAGGATGGATGCGATACATACCTGATCTCCTAAGGGAGGTTGTTCTCGTGGTCACGAGCTTTGTGGTGGGTGAAGACAGTGAGGGTGCTGAACCAACAGTGGGGAGAGAGTCAGGATTTGAGGTCCAGGTCTTGTCTTGTGATGAGTTCTAATTCTGTCCTTCATGATCATAGACAATCCACTGGGCCTCGGTTTCTTCATAAGTACCGTAGGGTCAGTAATTCTAGAACCTTCTGCCTCTCAGCATTGTTGTGAGAATCCAATATGCTCATGTGTTAATTTAAATAAAATTGATTGATAACTTCTCTGGGACTGTAGTGTTTAAACAGGTTAAAGTATAAACTCCTGTTATTATTGAGAGTTTTGCTATATACCCATGGAAACAAGATCTTTGCCAATAAAAAAGCAAATTAAAAATGTGAGAATGGATGACAGCAGACACAGAGTTGGGAGAAGGAGGGCATCGCCTGGGGGGTCGGTCAGCTGACTGAGGCGGCCTCTACCCTGAATCCAGGGTCTTCACCTTGAAGGATTTTATTTGAACTTTTAGTCCTTTTTTATAGAAATCATCATGTTAATTGTAGAAGAATAGAGAATACTTTTTACTAAAAACCAGAAAACAAACCTAAAACACATACCACCAATTGTGTAAGCAGTTGGAGATAACCACTTTTGATCATTTGGTGTAAAACCTCTGGACCTTTGAATGCATGCACATACATGGAAATTCACTCATTTATTCATTTAACAATATTTATTCAGAGTATACTAGTTTTCCTGGCCTGGAGTTAGGCACTTCAGTCTATAATGGTAAACATAGTGAATGTGGTTCCTCCAGGACATAGTCATCTAGGCTGAGAGACAGTTAAGTAAATAAATATTGCAGTTGTGTCACTTCCTGTGAATGTAAGCACAGGCACACACTCACTCTCTCAGTTGCAACTGTGCTCTATGTTATTGTTTTGCTGTCAGTCACTTTCCCTCTGTAATGTGCTGTGATCTTTTCTCCATGCTGGTTAATACATGTATCAGTTATCTGTTGCCTGTCAAACAACCACAGAGCGTTATTGCATCAATGAGCATTGATGCCTGCAGTTAGCTGGGCTGGGCTCATCTTGGCCGGTGTTGCTTGCTGTGGGTTCTCTGGCTGTCCGCTGATCTAAGATGGCCTTGGCTGGGACAACTCCATGTGTCTCACCTCCCAGCAGCTAGGTCAAGCATGTTCTCATGGTCATGGCCAAGGCACAAGAGCAGAAACTGAAATGCTCAAGTGCTGTGTCAAGCCTCTGCTTGTGTCATGTCTGCTCACGAGTCACATGGCTGGGTCAAGGGGCAGAGTGTGAGGGAAACCACTACAAGATTGTGTGATCAAGGGTGTGGATGTGGGGAGGAGAGAGGAATTGGGGTCTTTAGTGCAGCTGATGTACCACAGTCTCCATCCTCATTACTCTTCTTAGTTGCTGCACAGGATTCTATCATGTGCCTGTAGATGAGTGAGGTTTTAAACACAGGCTGTTTCTGGCAAAGGTGTGGAGGGAGCACGGGGTTTCTGGGGGCTGGGTCTGCCTGTGTGCCAGGAACAGCGTGTGGAGAGCATCGTGTGCTGGGAGGAGGAGGTTGGACTTTATCTTGTCGGTAACTGGGGATGAGACGATCACAGTGCGACCTCAAAAGGTAAATCTGAAAGAGGTATTTGGCATGTATTTAGGTGAAAAGAGGCTGGAGAAAGGGAGACAAGTCAGTATGTATTGGAATAATCCAAGTATGGGCCTAGAGGTAGAAGGAAATGGAAAGGAAGGGATGGACCAGGACAACTGAGTTAATAACTGCGGCTTTCGTTAGTTGAATTCTTCCTGTGTGCCACCACATGCCATGCCACATGCTTTGTGTTATCACCTGGAACCCTTAGAACAATCTATGAACTCAGTACTTACATTACCCTCCTTTTACAGACCAGGAAACTGAGGCATAGCAATGAGGCAGCTGGTCTACCTAAGGTCTCATAGCTCCTTAGTGGCAGTACCAGGATATGACCCGGTGCAGTCTGTCTCCAGAGCCTGCAGCCTTTGCTGTAACTCCAGGAATCATCCTGATAGCTGTTGAGGGAGATTTGCTAAGACTTGGTAACAGTTTATAGAGGAAAAGAGGAAAGTTCTGGAATGAACTGAGTGTTCTAGTCATAGGGCTAGTATTCTTGACAGAAGTAGGAAAACTTGATGAAAGGCGTTTTGTGTGCTGGGGTTTGGGGTTTTTTTGTTTTGTTTGTTTTTTAAAGATGCTTGTGATGTGGACCATTTTTACAGTCTTTATTGAACTTGTCACACCATTGCTTCTGTTTCATGTTTTGGGTTTTTTGGCCCCGAGGCCTGTGGGATCTTAACTCCCCGACCGGGGATCAAAGCCGCGGCCTTTGCATTGGAAGGCGAAGTCTTAACCACTGGGGCACCAGGGAGGTCTCGGAGTTGGGGTTTTTGAAGTTGCTGAGGTCAAGATGAAGGTGGATGTCTGTGGATGGTGAGTGGAAGCAGTGGTGAAGCTGTGCTCCTACAGGGTCTGGCTGAGAACAGGGAAATGTAAAGGGCCGTGGAGCCTGGAGGCCAGTTTACACTGGGCAGTCGGAGGGGGAAGTAGAGCCAGTGAAGGGGTGATCTGAAAGGTAGATGGAAAACACGGGCAGAATCCGTGTTTTCCATTCAGTTGTTCCGTTCGGACTGATGGAGGAGAGTTTCAAGATGGAGGGCTGGTCTGTGGTCTGGAGTGGGGAAGGCCATTAGGAGGAAGAAAACTGAAAAGAGTGACAGAATTTGGCAATGCAGAGGTCACTGTGGGTGCTGAGCCGAGCACCTTTCAGGCAAGCTGTGGAAGCAGAAGGCAGGTCGCGTTGCCGCCCGGGTGGAATGACTGAGAAGGACAGGGCTCGTGTGTCCACTTCACAGCCTGTGCTGAGGGCGTTTGGCAACCCAGCCAGGAGCACTGTGGGTGGTAGTGCCAGGGGCTCCTGTAGATCGCAGAGTTGGGGGGCGGTCAGGAGGAGACTGTTGGGGGTGATGGAGGATGCCTGAGAAGGGGGAACTAATCGAGGGTGCAAATCCCAGGGAGGGACACCTGAGGGATGGAGATCCGGGACAGGCAGAGGAGGGGGGCTTAGCCGCAGAGAGGAGCAGGGAGAGATGGGTGGAAGCGATCTGGGAGGACGGTGCCTGGGTTTGAGGTTAGGTGGGGCTGGGAGGAAAGGGAACCCCATTCAAATTCAGGGCGGCAGCATCATGGCTGTGTCTTCGCTTTGCTTCAACTCTCTCACGGTTGCTCACCTTCCCCACAGCAACCAGTGGATCTTCTGAAAAGAAAGCCAGTGATGGTCCCCGTGCCCTCAGCATGAAGCCTTCGTTCCTTGGGTGGCCTGCACGCTGGCTGCCCTTCATGCAGTGGTTGCTGCCGGCCCCTCCCCCAGCGCGCCCACCAGCCCTGTCCCTTCTGCCTGGGGTGCTCGACACCCCTCTCGCACCCGCTCCTTCCTTCCCAACTCCAGGCTTCTGCTCAGGCAGTTGACCTCTGGCTTCTCTCCTGCATTTCTCCTCTGGAAAGTGCCTTGATCTCTGCTGAATCCCCAGCACTCAGCACCATGCCTGGCACGCAGAAGGGGCTCAGTACAGCTTTGCCAAAGGAAATTAAGACAGGCAGCGTGAACGCGCGAGAAGCGCTTGCTGCCTCTGGTGGCTGAGAACATCTCTGGAAGCGGGATTTGTCGGGTGTTGGCCCTTTGTGGTGCTCACCAGGAGAACTACTGTGTGTTTTTCAAGCCTGACCAACTGCCCTCTGCCCTCTGATGCCCTTTTTCTCTTTTCTTTTTAAAAATGGAAACAGAACAGGCAAAGCAGACCTTGCAAGGACCTTTTTCTTTAGACAAATAGCTGGTATTCCTATTAAAATGGTAATTTCCTTTGTTTAAAAAAGGCAGATGTGGTCAAATTAAGCTAATCTAATTTGCAATTTTTCATTAAAAACATATAAGTGTTAGGCTGGGAGGCTCTTTTGGTCCCAGGGGTCATTGTGTTAGCAGCCACGGGAACAAATGTCCTTTACTTGCTTAGAGATACATACAGCTTCCAGCAAGCATCATTTCCTCACAGTGACTTCTCCGTGACCTTGTTTCAGTCCACAGGGGATTTCTGTCTGCCAGCTTGTCTTCTATTTTGCTGTTTTTATTAAATAGAAAATCCCTAAGTACCCCCAGGTTGCAGAGTCCCTTGTACAGAGAAGAGGAGGAAGGGTCTCTTCTAACTAGGGAACGCAAGACAAAGACATGGGGTTTTATATGAGAGCAAGGAGGAATGCAGAATGCTGTGTGAAGCCAAGGGAATGTACAGGTGCCCTGGACTGATATGCGTGGGTCTGGGTGGGCAGGACCCTAGAGGGTGGAGTATGGCAGGGGTGGTGGTATCCCTGCGTGTTGAGAGGGCCCGTTAACATTCTCACAAATCCCAGAATTTGTTGGTACCACTTACAGCCTAGGGCTTCCCCCACAAAAGGCCATCAAGCATGCCTGAAACCTACATGCCCCATCTGAACCCTGATGAGAGTTCATGTGCTCGTGGCAATCGGGACAGCCCAGCTAAGCTGTGTGGAGCCCACGATGTTGTGCTCAACCAAGGTGATGCAGGTTTTCTTCCACACTCCAGCCCTGAGGAGCTTGAGTCAAATGCATTCCTTAGCTGTAGCCGTAAACGGTGGCTCTCACCACCAGCACCAGCTTTGGGATTGCTTGTCAAGTGTTGGGACCAAGCAGGTGAAGTCTTCAAAGCCAGGGGTCCCTCCTGCTTCTGTTTCACCTTGGCAGTGACCCCTTGAATCCTGATGAAGGGTGTGGTCCAGCATTTCCCTGTGCGGTCAGAACTTACAACAAGTCACAGTAGTATTAGAGCACAGGGATGGAAACATTTGGGGTCCAAAGAGGCAGGCATTGCCTAACAGAGGAGAGGCTGTAGGCTTCTGAGGGGCAGACAGGACCTGGGCAGAGTGTTCTGGGAAGCATAGAAAGCTCTTGACCCTTCTCATAGTCCAGTGTGACTCTAGAGCACGTGAGAAATTGGAGGTGCTTCTATACTATTTTAAAGAGGGCTGATATACCTGGAACTACAAGTTCTACTTGGATTATCATTTGCAAGTCTGTGATAAAAATCATCTCTCAGGAAGTGTTTGGCGGTGTGCCTTACCTGTACCTCTTACAGCCTGTCTTGACTGGTCTTTGGGACGAGCCTGCGGCATTTTGCTGTAGTTGGCCTATTTTCTTGCCTCCCTAAATTACGCCAATCTGTGCAAAGCACGGTATATGATGACAAGTGAATGGTGTGAGGCGAATTCTCTGCTCTGCAGCCCTTTTCTTGTCAGTGTCACAGCTGTGAGTGTTGGCAAGTCCTCCAGATAGATTTTCTTTTCCTCTTAAATGTTTGTCTAAAATTAATTTCGCCTGTTTTGAAGAGGTTGTCGAGCAGTCAGAGGGCTTTGCAGAGCAGAATCTGCAGCCCTGGCAGAGGAGCTGAAAGCTGCAAACTCAGTGGGATATGTGTCAGTGCCCCACCAAGGTGGAAACTGGGTCCACATCCGTGTGGAGCTGGCAGGTCAGAGCAGCCCTCGTGTCATCAAGCAGACCTGGGCGGGGAGCCCTTGAGGTTGGAGCCTTAAACCCATCACACCGTGTGGACTTCAAGGGCAGGAGGTGCCATGGGTTAGCATAGGCCTACAAACTCTGGGCACCAGGCTGCCTATCAGGAAAAATAGTTTTTGAAGCATGTAATTTTGTGACCTTGCTTTTTCTCTACAGTATCTTGTGAATTGAACGGCAACTCTCTCCATGCCCCTGCCCCCCAGAGATTACATCAGAGAACACAGGAAGAACTTAGCTCAACATTTGAAAAGGATGTCAGTGTTCAGTGGGTTTCTTTGTATTCCATGGGTTTGTATAATTTGTGTGCCTTCCAGTAGCGTTTAGCTCAGTGCTTTCACCCACAAGACGAAGCTCTCATCCACTGGGTTGTGGGCCCCCTGAGGAGCTGGGTCTGCTTTCCTTGTTGTTATATCTTTACTGTCTAGCAGAGGCTTGGCACCCAGTAGGAACTCACTAAATACCTGTTGAATGTCTATATGAACAGACTCTTCTGATTTGTTGGTTGGATTTTATATTACAAATATTTCCTCTGTGCCATTGACAAATAGTTTTGGTTTAACTGTTACTATTTTTCTCCCTGGTTTAAGTCTACTTAAATTTTTTTTTAATTTTTAAAGTTTAACAGTTTTAAAGTAAAAATTTTAATTATTAAACAATTTTTTAAAGGTTCCTTTCCATGTACAGTTATTACAAAATATTGGCCCTATTCCCTGTGTTGTACAATACATCCTCGAGCCTGTCTTATACCCAGTAGTTTGTACCCGCCCCTACCCACCTCTATATTGGCCCTCCCCCTACTGGTAACAACTACTTTGTTCTGTATCTTTGTGAGTTTGCATTGTGTACTTTTCATCGATCCTGGGTGGACAAGGTAGGACATAGTTCAATAACCCGACGTGGGGATGAGACACCTGGATTCTGTCCTCCGCTTGTCCTTTCCTCTCCGTGTGGATGCTGAGTCTTACTCGTTTATATATCCTCAAAAGCAGGAGTCACAACCCATGGCCCAACACTTGTTTTTGTAAATAAAATTGTTCTGGAGCCCAGCCTTGCTCATTTGTGTGCACATTGTCTGTGGCAGTTTTCATGCCATGACACAGAATTGAGCAGTTGCAGGGAGAATCCGTATGGCTCAGAAAGCCTAAAATATTTACTCTCTGACCCTTTCCAGAAAAAGTTTGCTGATCCCTGCTCAAGATCATCCAAGAGGTGCTTGGTATGTGGTAGGTACCTACCTGGCAGAGCCTGAAGGACGGATGAAGGAAGTGGTTTATCAGTCTGGGGGGGGGGGTTCATTCCTAGGGCTGTGGAGGAGGTGAGGTGGTGGGCTCAGTGCCAGCCCTGCCTGTGAGGTCTACGCGAGGATGTAGATCGGCTTAGTGTGATCTGGTGCCTTGATTGGACAATGAGGAGGAGTGGCTGGTGGCATCCACTTATTCTGTGATCAGATATTTATTGAACCGGACAGTTGCTGAGCACCAACAGTGCATCACGACTCTAGTTACAGAGCACATACTGTGTGCTGGTCACTCTGGACTATGTGTTATCTGAGGTGCTCATAACATTCCTGCAGGGCTGTAATATTCCTGTTCCTCAGATGGTAGTGGCTGATAGCAGACATTGATACACATGTCTAAGGTCATATCATTAGAAGGTGGCAGAGCCAAGTTCCAGACATGGGTCTGCCTGACCTGAGAGTCCATGATCTCGCTGTTGAGACCATGTTCCCCTACAGTCTTATGGGTGCTTGGGAAAATGTCAACAAGCACGGTCCCTGCTCTTAAGGAGGTTGTCATCTAGAGGGGCAGTCTGAATTGTCTCGGATTCTTTTTGGAATGAGGTATCAGGAAGCCTTCCTGGAGAGGGAGATAATGATGATGACTGTGATAGTAGTAACTTATAATTTTTTTTGTTTGTTTTTTTGCTTTTGTCTGAGTTGGGTCTTCGTTGCTGCGCATGGGCTTTTCTCTAGTTGCGGCGAGTGGGGGCTATTCTTCATTGTGGTGTGTGGGCTTCTCATTGCGGTGTCTTCTCTTGTTGCAGAGCTTGGGCTCTAGGCATGTGGGCTTCAGTAGTTGCAGCTTTCGGACCCTAGAGTGCACGGGCTTCAGTAGTTGTGGCTTGCGGGCTTAGTTGCTCCACGGCATGTGGGATCTTCCTGGACCAGGGATAGATCCCATGTCCCCTGCATTGGCAGGCGGATTCTTAACCATTGCGCCACCAGGGAAGTCCCACTTATAATGTTTATTGTTTACCTTGTGCCTGATCTCATGCAAAATATGTTACAGACATTATCTCTTTTAATCTGAGTCACCCTGTGTGATAGGCACTATAGGGTTGAATCATGTCTCCCCAAAGGATATGTCCAAGTCCTAACCTCTAGTACCAGTGAATGTGACCTTATTTGGAGATAGGGTCTTTGCAGATGTCATTAATTTAAGGATCTTGAGATGAGATCATCCTGGATTTAACGTGGGCCCTAAATCCAGTGACTGGTGTCCTTATGAAAGAAAGAATGAGGGGATTTGATACTCAGATGCAGAGAGGATGGTCATATGAAGACAGACCAGAAGGTGGAGGAGGAAAGGAAGGGTTGTCCCTGAAAGCCTATGGAGGGGGCATGGCCCTGTCAACACCTTGGGTTTTTGATTTCTGGTCTCTAAAAAGGTGAAAAAAAAAATTTAAGCCACCAACTCTGTGGTAATCTGTGATGGTAGCCACAAGAAACAAATACAGGCCCAATTACCATCCTACTGGGAGATGTTGAGTTAGTTGCCCAGGGCCACACAGCTGGAGGGTGCTGGAGCTTGGACTCAAACCCAAGTTAGTCTGCTTTAGCCGCTGGGCAGGGTTTGGACTCAAGGTGGGACAGAGCCTGACTAGCAGACCGTTGTTGTGGGCAGAGCCCCTCTGGTCAGCTCTGCCGTCCTTTCTAAGTGACCATCTGTGGTTATTTCTGAGAGACCCCTGAGACGCTCCCAGCCTGAAAGAGAAGGTACCTCTCTGCCCCTTGTGTCCCCATGTGAGCTCGCCGGGCCATATGTCCCTGCTGTGCTGACAGCCTCGGCCCCAGCCCTCATGCCTGGAATAGAGCCCGTGTGGCTTGTGCCGGCTGGGGACGCAGAGGGCAGCCTTGGAAAATGTGGCCTCCATCCCGACTGGCTCTCTGAGGCACAGGACACAGAGATGGCAGGAGAGAGAGAGGCCTCTGTGCTTGTTCTGGGGGATGGGGAGGACAGCGTGTCCCTTTTCTGACACTTGGAATAACAATGACCTTGCTTTGGTGATGAGGAGGGAGCCGGTGGCTGAGTTTTAGTGGGAGCTTTGACTGTAAAATTGCTGCTGCTTCAGTACTCCTTGGGGAAGAAGGAGGTGGAATAGACTCCAGGCCTAAAAGACTGAAGGCATTTCCTGAGAAGGAGCCGGTGGCTGGTGGTCTCCCCGGCCTGTGGCAGGTGCCTCCTGGCACAGAGAAAGGGCAGGGTGATGCCTGGGGTCTGGCCTCAGGGGCTTCAGATGTCCCCAGTCTTGTTAAGTCATCTCCATCTGAGTCAGGGCTGACCTGACTTCGGGATGTTCCCATCTGCCCTGAGCCTGTGCGCTGCTGTCTTGGGTCCTGGCCTGTGTTCCCTCCCTGGCCGGAGGGAAGGAGTCAAGTCGCCCTGACTGGCTGGCCTTGCGAAGGCAGCTTGCATCCTTGGACGTGAGGCGCGCGATGAGGGAGATGTCAAAGGCTGCTCCTTCTCTCCCCTCCCTTCCCCTCTTGGGGAAGAGGAGTAGGTAAAACTCAGCTGCTGGTGTTGACAGGAAAAAAAGTCATCAGGTCAGCTGTGGAAATCGAGGGCTGGGAGGTTGGGAGAAAGACAGCTGGGGCTGCCGTTTGTGGAGTCCTCTGTGGGCCAGGCAGTGTGCTGAGGTTTTTTAAAATTTCTGCATGTTTTTTATATAACTTGAGCTTCACAGCAGCTCCTTGAGAAGTTCTTATATCCCCATTTTACAGATGGGAGGAGAAGGCTTGGAGGCTTAAGTGACTGACTCAAGGACTCACAGTAAGTGGCAGTGCTGGGATTTGAGCCCAGGGTCTTTCTGACTCCAAAGGCCATGCTCTTCACTGTGCTTCTGGAGCCCGAGTTTCTGTCTTGGAGGGGCGGGCCTGGTGGGTAGTCTACATGGAGATTGTGGAAGAGGGAAAGAAAGACAAGGGGACAATCTTTATCTGTTTCACAATTTTAACCAGTCCTGGCCCAGCAGCTAATCAAACTTCTGAGACCTAGTCATGTATTACCTGCTTCCATTTTAAGGTGAACATATATAAGCTACTTTCTACCACTGGGCAGTTCCACCTACTCTCTTCCCTGGGGTCTCTCTTCCTAAGCCTTAGCTTCTTTCGGAAGGTCACTCTCACTTATTAGATACACACAGACAGTTTCATTACCTGCTTAGGAAAATGCACCCAGATGACTACAGCGATAAAGTAATTACATGAATGCATCTTCTGTTGAGTTCCATCCATTTTTGACTTTGAATGTTGTCTAACATGTCATATTACCTCTCTGCATATTTTCCCCTCCCCCTGGTGCCCCACCCTCTCAATCCCACCTCTCTGCCCTTAGTGAGTCCTGCTGGTAGAAGGTGGCTCTCTTACACTGCAGATGGAGCGTGATTCACACATGCGACACTTGCTCTGTCAAGCTGTCGGTCTGGTGAGTTTATTTGGTGTGGGTCTTAGGGGGTTGTTATATGAATATCTTAGAGGAAAAAGAGGGGAATGATGAATGCCTGGAAAGCTCTTCCCTGACGTTCTAATTCTTACTAAGTGTTAAAGCGGCAATATTTAGTCTGATGATTCAGTCTGTGCAGGGGAACTGGTTTTAGTGCTCTCACCATTGGGGCTCATGAAGTGATCCACCACTAAGGTCTGAAGTACCTGAGAGATGAGTTTATTTGGACTCTGGAAAGAGAAGATAATTTTCTTTTTTTAAAAAAATTAATTTATTTTTATACAGCAGGTTCTTATTAGTTATCTATTTTATACATATTAGTGTATACATGTCAATCATAATCTCCCAATTTATCCCCCCACCCCGCTTTCCCCCCTTGGTGTCCATATGTTTGTTCTCTACATCTGTGTCTCTATTTCTGCCCTGCAAACCGGTTCATCTGTACCATTTTTCTAGGTTCCACATACATGCGTTAATATACGATATTTGTTTTTCTCCTTCTGACTTACTTCACTCTGTATGACAGTCTCTAGATGCATCCACGAAGAGAAGATAGTTTTCAACCATACTCATTCCACAGCCTCAGACGGTCAAGCCCTGGCTGGTGACTTGTATGATGGTACTGCCAGATGTGTCTCGGCTTATGGAAGGAAGATTTCGCATTCCAATTAGACGCTGACTTAATGTATGATTTATAGCTATTAAGCCAAAGCAGTGAGTAAAAAGTTTAAAATCATGAGCTTGTCTTATGTGATTTTTAAGTAGCACCAGTACCCTCCAGTGGGTAATGGATGTCGTTCAACAGTATTTGCAGCTTGCTTGGGAAGCAGCAAAAGTCTTAAGAGACCTTGTCACTTAAGCAGTATGTTTTTGAACACGAAACCCTCCTTTTTTGTTAGTTAAAGCCACAGGATAGCATAGAAACACATTCGCATATTACCCAGGATTTTTTTTTTCCCTTTGCAGTAAAGATAAATCTCTGTGTGTTTGATCTCTCTTGTGTTTGAAGGAGATTAAAATAGATTCGTTATGATGAAACTCTTTTCAGATGGTTAGTCTGTCTTTGTTGTGCTGGAAAGGCAGAATGAGTTTTCATGCTAGTGGCTTCAAAACAGGATCCTGACACCATCAGTCCCCGGGGTGGGGGAGGGTTGGCAGGTGCTCCCTGTCCCCCGACCACCATGCACTGCCTTGTGTAGCACCCCCTGGAGGTAGGCCTCCACGTTAGATGGTGCAGGGAGCGGGTGCTGGGTTCTTTCAGGCTTGCTCAGAGCGCTGCAGGAGCGCGGGGTGTAGCGCATGTCTGGGGCGGGGAGAGGCTCAGGAAACAGTTGTGCAGAAGCCAAACCCCTCCAACAGCCAAGCCTGCTGAGAGCTGGGAGGTGGCTCAGGATACAGCAGCGGCCTCTGTGGGAGCCTCAGAGTGTACCAGGCTACCTTTCTGCCCCTCTGCTGCCTCTCTCTTCTCTCCACCCTGCTGGGCTGGCGAGGACTCATATTCCAGCTCCCCAAGAGGGAGCTGTGTTCCTTCTCGAGCTCACCGTTGCTGGCTGTTCTGTGGAGGAGAGCCTTTGCCTCAGGCACTGAGCCCGGTTTGGCCTGCCAAGGCCCAGGAGCTGCATGCCACAGACATGCTGACCTGGGTCCTGGACCCGTCTGGCCACTTTGCTCAGTAAGGGGCCATCTGCGCAGAACTGTGGGCAGCATCTTAGTCTCCTCTCTGGCTCACTGGGGCGTCCGACCTCATCTGCGTGAAGGGCCTTTGGGTTCATTTGTGTTTCCAGCTCAGATACGGAAGCCATCCACGTCTGAGACAAATTGCTGCTGGTTAGCTCAACCTTCAAGACTGGCTTTGATCATCAGCCGGCCCATCTACATCTTGCGGAGCTGGCATGGCTGTGCCTGTCCCTCCTGTACTCCCAATGCCGCCTTGTTCTCCCCTCCCCGTCCCTGGTCTCTCCCCTTCCTCCTCCAGCCCCATAGCCCAAGCATCTGCCTAGGTCTCTCCTGGGATTGGTGTCCCTCAGGCCACAACTCCCATGCAGAACGAAGCTAAGAAATGGCAGGGAGGAGGTGACTGTGCTGCATTTCTTCTAGCTCTGTCTCCTGGTTCTCATTTATTTAGTCTTGCTTGATTTCTTTTAGACCCGGGCTAATTTCTCTTTGGGACAAGGACTCCCTTTCAGGACTGATCTGGTTAATTTGTTGCCTTTGGAGTCTGTCCAGGTTAGAGAACATCAAGGGGTTTCTTCTGAACACATTCTGAAGAGAATCCTGAGTTCTGCTACAGCTGGTGATCATGCGGAAGCATAAGAAGTAGCCCCTGCTCCCATGGTTGATCTGTCAGCTTATTTAATTGCTGATGTCTTGCCTTGTTGCAAAAGTATACTTTATTATTCCACGAGTAATACATGTTCCTTGTAGAGAATTAAAAAAAAAAAAAGTAACAGGACCAAATTGTTTTTTGATGCTAGGAGAGCAAGACATCACACATTAAATTTTTTTCCTAAAGTTGAATCAACTTGAGGCACAACCTGCTGAGATAGACGAGAGGCCTGGTGTCAGGAATTTCTCAAGGCTCCTTCCCTTGAGAGAGACTTGGGAGGCTGAGAAGGGAGGGAGGCGGGCCCTGAGGGCCTGGCCCACACAGGTGCCTCCCCGACAAGGGCCCTGTGGCCCAGAGGAGTCAAGCTCCCCCAACCCACCCTTGGAGGCCTCCATTTGCTCATCCCTGCCCAAGACAGCCACCTGTGTGAGGCCGTGCCCTGATTCAGTGCTTGAGCCCAGGCTGGCATCTCCACCGGCCATGTGGAGATGCTCATTACAGGTAATTTTCCTCATTGGGGCAAGAAATTGAAAACACAGAGATTGGAGGAGGGCTTGTCCTCTGCCTCTCAGTTCCTCCCCACCTCCTTCTGAAACCCACAAATAATAATATTTACTCTTCTTTGGAGCAAGGAGAACCCAGATCTTTAGAAGTTCAAGCTGTACTCCTCTTCATGGGTCAGGGAAGTGAGGTGCCATATTGGTGAGAATACTGCAGCAAAAACAAAGGGGCGAGCAAAAAGACACCAGTACAGCTCTTAATAATGTACCCTTTTATGTACAAGTACGTACAAAGAGGAGGGCACAAGTCACCCTTGAGTCTGTTACCCTGCTTCACAGCTGTTAACATTTTGTTGTCGACCTAGTCTTTTTTCTAGGCACATATAGAGAGGTACACCAGAAAGGGTGGAGACAGAGATCCAGTATACAGCAGCATCTAAGAAAGAAGAAACTGGTAGGAAAGGAAAACAAGAGCATGAAAATAACATGAATCCATGACTTACTTTTCCCGTGAGGCTTACCCAGCGCCAGAAGGGGGTTTCCTGCAAAAAAGACTTTTCCCCAAGGAGCTTGGAAGGGAAACCTGTTTGTTTGGTGGGTCAAATTTCCTTTTGAGAAGCCCCCTCCCTCCCTGCTAATCCCAAGGGCCTCTACTGGCTGAGGACTTTGTAATTGCTGAACCGTAATTCAAATCCGAGTGTGATTGTGATCAGACTCAGCAACCCTCATTACTCCTTCGCCTCTTACATCAAAACCATTCACAATGACGGCAGCAAAGGCCAGCACCCTGGCCTGTGATTCTCTGCAAGCTGGCTTTGCGTGTTGAGTAAGCGGCGAGGGGGGAGGGGGGGCGGGGAGCAGGGAGCAGGAGGGAGAGGGGCTTTGCTGGCTGCCAGGGGAGGCCAGGCTGTGTCTGTGCTGCTCTCTTCCTGGGACCAGGAGTGCCTGGGGCCCTGGGTTGCTTTCAGGGGCTGTGACTGGGTGGGTCCCTAGCTTTTAGGAGTGCTTTTGAGTTTCTTGCGGTGCCTTCTGAAAAGGCCTGATGCTCCTGGGCGCAGAGGAAGGGAATATTCTTCCAAGCCCCTTTGAAGTGGTGGGCGTGGGCTTTGTTCTCTGCATACACGTCTTTCCAGAATCAAACTGTGCATCTCCCCAGCGGGCAGGCTGGGGGTCGCTGGAGGTCATGTATGACCTGTGCAGACCTGGAGCGTGAGGCTTCCCCTGGCTAATTCCACTGCTGAGTGTTTGATGGTTGCGGCTGAATTTTTGTTTTGGGGTTTAAAAAAAATCTTTATTTTTACCTTAACAACCAAGATAGGCAGTTGCCTTTTTTCTTAAAGGAGTCTGGGTTCATTCTTCCCTAAAGGCAAGATCCTGGATTAAATAACTTATCGAGATTTTCTTGGACTTTTATTTTATATTTGTATTGAGGTATAATACAGAAAAGTACACAGATCTTAAGTGTACAGCCCAATAAACGTTTATCTCTAATATTGCTCTGAAGCCTAGTCTAGATTAAGACATAAGATCATTTGCAACACCTGCAAAGGCTCACGCCCTTCCCAGCCAATGCTCCCTTACCAAGGGTAACCACCATTCTGACCTTTATCACCATTGATTCGTTTTGCCTGTTTTTGAACTTGATATAGAATGAATTCATCCAGTATGTATTCTTCTGTGTGTCTTCTTTCATTCATCATGTCTGTGAGATTGCCATGTTGTATCTAGCAGTAGTTCTTTTTCATTGCTGTGTTGTAGTCCATTGTATGAATTTATTACCACAGTTCAGCTCTTCTCCTGTTGATGGGCATTTGGGCATTTCTTGACGGTTTTAAACATTGGGCGTATAAGCCATCCTTCGATACTGGTCATCATTTACTCGAATGATTTTTTACAAATTAGCAATGGAGCTTTCTTTTTTCCCAAGTGAAATTCCACATGGAGTTTGTACCTAGGAGCTAGATTGAATGTGACTGCGGTGGGTTGGTGGCTTCGGCTCGGCCTCTTTGCCTTCCCTATCCCCTGGGGTGACCACAGGTGGGGAGGTTTCACTCATTGTGTCAGGATCTGGCCTCTGGAGTTGGACCACCTGCCTGGTTTCCCTTGCTGTGCATCCTTGAACAAATCACTTAATCTCAGTTTCCTTATTTACAAACTGGAGGTTGAAAAAAGTGTAGCCATCATAGGGTCACTGAAAACGTTAAGGCAATAAATGCAAAGCAGCGTTGACACTTAGCGAGTGCCTAGTAAGTGGTATGCTAAGTGCTTCTGCCATCCTTGAGGCATCCTCATTTCCATCTCGTAGGGTCCTAGTGCTCCCTGGGGCGCCACTGCAAAGCCATGAATTCACGCCACTGGCAGGATCGCAGCCCTTACTATCCTTCCAGCCTCATGAAGATGCCATATGCCACAGAGCCTTGGAGTAGCTCTGAGGCTCTTCTCCCTGCTGGTGTGTGAGCTCCTTGGAGGCAGGTACATGGCCGCTCGTGGAGCCTGGCAGAAAGCTGGCCCTTCCCTGGGTAGTGGAAATATCTCCTCCAGAGCCCTTTCCCAGACCCACCTTTTGCTGTGAACCCGGGCTTGATGGGACTGTTGAGCTTGCTAAATGAAGGCTGTTTGGGGCTCCATCCTTGTGGCAGGATGTCCTTGTGGTGCGAATCCAGAAAGATGTTAGGATGGGGAGCAGGGAGCCCCGCCTGTCCGGCTTTTATCCCACTCTGGCTTCCAGCCAAATTGGATTTTTGGAGCCAGGCCCAGGTGTAGCTGAAAGGATTAGCTATAACTGTTATTACTATTCATAATAACAATAGCTTACATTTATTTAGTGCATGCAGTCTGTGTTAGAAGTGCTGTTTAATGGAATCTTCACAACAGCCCTGTGAGAGAGGCCCTGGGGTTATATTTATGGATACATGTTGATCTGCCCACTGGGTACCTCCTTCTCCAACTAGGATTAAGTTCCAGGTGGGAGGGGTTGTTTTTTTCTTTTCTTCACCATTGTATCCCCCAGAAACTAGGAAGGGCCAGGCTCAATAAATATTTGTTAAATGAGTAAATGATTCTCTCTATTAAAGAAGAAGAAATGGAAGCTCAGAGAAGTTAAGTAACTCAACCAAGGTCACTGTATGGGTAAGAGCCGAGCTGGGTGTGTGTGATGCTGAGCTCCTGCTGGTAACGGCTGCCTGTGCAGGAGTAGGGGGCCCCTCCCAGACGGACAGAGGTCCAGGTTTGGGATGGGATGGAGAGATGTTACCCTGAGCTCAGCATTGGCATACATTCCTGTGGTAATGAAGCCAGTGTGCGTCAGGGAGGGCACGTCACCCACCACCCAGCTGGGGTCGTTCAGGACTCTCATCTGTCGGGGGTTGAGGCCTTGGCCGCCCTCACGTGGCCTGGCAGGGCAGAGGCTTGGTGATGGGCCTCAGGCTTGGCCCGTCACTCCTGTGCTGTAGGCCCTGGGCAGACGTTTCTGTCCTGGACCATTCTACGGGGATGCTGATGGGGGCCGGGGGGCAGGAGGTGAAACCCACCCTTGCCTGACGGGGACATTGGGTCAGTTTTGTGCTTAGTTCCAGACAAAGCAGTTCACACTCGGGGGTTTTCACCCTCTTTGTCTTTAAGCTCTGGGTGTTCCCAGCAGCCGTCTCTGGGCTGGAAACTCTGCTGGGCATGTCAGTCTCATGGAGGCCTTTCAAGCCATGTTGGTCCTTGAGTGCAGCTTTCCTCACAGCACAATAGGCAGCAAGTAATTACCGTGATGCCATTATACCACACATTACAACTGCCGAGTTTCTGGGCCGAATGATTTCCATGTCTGTGAGGGGGCAACTCAAGATTCTGAGGTGAGATGCAGGCCGGGGAAGGGCCTTCTTCACCTGCAACTTATCCCTTCCGCTCTGTCTCCAGGGAAATATGCACTTACCTGTTCCCGGTTAAGTGTGTATTACTTCTTTGTTGACTCCATATTTTTCTGTGCTGAGCGTTGTTGTTTTCTGGTATTTTACTTTGGGATCCTTACCCAATCGTAACTCGTCTCTAACACTCACTCTCGCCTCCCTCTCTAGGAAGTTCTGACACAGATTTGGACTTTTTTGGGACAGTTGTGAAACTACCCTCTGACGTCAGTTGGGTGCTGCTAAAAAATGTGTGTCTCCCCTTCTTATCTGTTTCTCACCCTGGGGTCATTTTTAGCAGGTTTTAGAGATGATGCCTTGTCAGGATCTTTGCAAGTGAAATCGTAGGTGTCTCCCTCCATGCATTTTCAAACCTCAGCACGCAGGAAGGGATTTGCATCCAGTCCTTGGAATGAAGGATGAAGCCCCTATTTCTTGGTACATGTGGTGGGCTGCAGAATGTGGGGTTTAATGGATTCAGCAAACAGGAGGCAGGAGAGCATCTGAGCTAAGAGCTTGGCTCTGGACGCACTGCTTGGGTCCATGTGGGACCCTGGCCAAGTTTCTTCATGTAGTTTCCTCATTGTCTAGACCCGCATGGTCCACCATGGTGACCACCAGCCACATGTGTCTACTGAGCATTTGAATTGAGATATGCTGTGAGCGTAGAATATGCACCAGATCTCTTTTTATTTTTTGGAGGATAGTTGCTTTACAGTGTTGTGTCAGTTTCTGCTGTACATCGAAGTGAATCAGCTATATGTATACATAAATCCCCTCTTTTTTGGATTTCCTTCCCACTTAGGTCACCACAGAGCATTGAGTAGAGTTGCCTGTGCTGTACAGCAGGTTCTCATTAGTGATCTGTTTTATACACAGTAGTGTGTGCATGTCAGTCCCAATCTCCCAATCGCCCCCTTACCCACTTGGTAACCATAAGTTTGTTCTCTATATCTGATGCACCAGATTTCGAAGCCTTAGTATAAAAAAAAAAGGTAAAACATATCATTAATATTTTAAAATACTGATGACATGTTGAAATAATATTTTGGATATGTTAGGTTAAATAAAACACTAAACTTAATTCCACCTGTTTCTTTTTAATGTGGCTGCTAGAAAATTTAAGTGACGTACATGGCTCATGTTTGTGCTCACATTATATTTCTGTTGGACAGCCCTGACCTGGACTGATAGTCAGAGCCCTTTCTTCATGAGTTCTTGTGAGGATTAAATGGGCAAATAGATGAAAGTGTTTAGTTTGGTACTTGGCATGTAGTAAGCATTCAGGGAACCTTAGAGGCTGTCACAGTCACCATGGTCGTCATCTTGTCATCAAGGGTGGAAATCTAAGCTAAGAGGAGAAAATTTGGAGACATCTGGATTATGGTTTGAGATGAACTCCTTCCTCCAAAGAGATTATATATGATTGGGGGGTGCTCTAGTGATATAGAGAATCCTGCTCCCCTCGGCTTCCCATTTGTGTTTGTAATGGAAGGTTGTTTGTATAATCCATGGTGAACCCTGTTACCTAAAGGGATGGCCTCTGACTGCAAAGTGCTTTGTCGAGCCCCCTGAGGCTTCCTTATTTACCCAGCTACTTTGAATGTTGTATTGGAGTGAAAAACCCATTTTCTATGAAACCAGTTATAAGAGCTACCCTTTATGAAGTGCTCATCGCATGCCTAGCCCCGTGCTCATTGCTTTCCATAGTACAGGCCTCCCCAGTTTGCACAGGAGTAAAGCAGCGTTGAGGAGAAGACTGTGCTCAAAGTTTCATATCCAGCAAGTGAGGCAGCTGGGCCTGGAATCCTGGTCTGTCTGATTGGGAAGTCACTACACTCTTTATTCTGCCTCATTAGCACTCAGAGCAGGTCTGCCTTAATCAGGAAATCCAAAGCAGCCACAGACTGGGTGTTTCAGGATGTCTGGGAGACTGGAGAAGGCCATATGTCTGAAGGCATAGGAAGCCCAGAAAATGGCTGAGAATCCTCAGGCCACAGCCGTGCTGGGTTCTGGAACCAGAGTGAAGTGCAGGGTTGTGGCAGGTACGATGACCAGCAGTCGGAGCAAACCAGACAGGCCTGGTCCTGGGCTGTCCCTTCCTCCCAGCCAGGTAGATGTTCTGTGATTCTTCTGTGGACGTGAAGTCCATCCACGAGCAAGGCTTTCCTGAGACCCTGCGGAGGGAGAGAAATACGCAGCCCCACACACTTGACACACGCATTAATTTTGTCAGTGCTTCCCTGCAGGAGGCATTTGCTATGACGTTTCCAAGGCCACAGTGTTTTCCCGGAGAAATTTCACCACAGCTAAAACTCTAATGACCGCGTGTGTCAAGAAAGGACCTTATCTTTCATTGAGGCCTGGTGTACATTTGCTGGTGACTTTACCGCGTTAGCTAAATGCCAGGAAAGGTACATGTCACGAATCTGGGTGTTTCTGTTGCCGCGGGACGCCGAGCGGCACATTCTTTAATGAGTGAGTATCACCAATTGGAGCAGCTGCCTTTCAGGGAAGCCGTTCCTCTTGAACAAAAGATTTCTGTTTAGTATCCCGGTTATTTCCTCTTTGACCCTCTTTCAGTCAAAATATGCAAGGCTTATTCCTCACCTCTTGACCTCCAATGCCTGTTAAAGCCTTATTAGCATTTGTTCTCATTGATGTTCAGTGCATTTAAAATCCGGCAGGGACGTGATTAAGAGGAGGAAAATTGCCAGACCTGGTCGGCATGCGACTGTCAGATCCCAGGGCCCGATGACCAGCTCAGTCAGCGTTTAATCACATCTCTTATGTGTTCCGTTTCCTTTCATACCCCTGGAGGGAAAAAGTTCAATTCCATGTCACTCTCTGGTTTGGCAGAAGGAGGGAGGAGGGGTCGGGAGGGGTCGGGAGGGGGTGTGGAATCTGTTGGTTCTGGGTGTCCGGAGAGGCAGGCTGGGGCCCGGGAGACAAATTCCACCCGCCGCCCACCCAAGGCACCAGACCCGTGTCGATCACAAGACAAACAAGTCTCAGGGCGTTTCCATGGGCTCGGGGCTGGTCTAAGTTGGTGACTCCATGGGATCCTAGTTAGTCCCCATGCTAATTCTACCAAGCCAGGCCCTCATGGTGGGATGACTGTCCTTTTAAGAAGAGACACCAGGCAGAAGACCTAAATAGACATTTCTCCACAGAAGATATACAGACTGCCAACAAACACATGAAAGGATGCTCAACATCTTTACTAATTAGAGAAATGCAAATCAAAACTACAATGAGATATCATCTCACGCCAGTCAGAATGGCCATCATCAAAAAATCTAGAAACAATAAATGCTGGAGAGGGTGTGGAAAAAAGGGAACACTCTTGCACTGCTGGTGGGAATGTGAATTGGTACAGCCACTATGGAGAACGGTATGGAGGTTCCTTAAAAAACTACAAATAGAACTACCATATGACCCTGCAATCCCACTACTGGGCATATACCCTGAGAAAACCATAATTCAAAAAGAGACATGTACCAAAATGTTCATAGCAGCCCTATTTACAATAGCCCGGAGATGGAAACAACCTAAGTGTCCATCATCGGATGAATGGGTAAAGAAGATGTGGCACATACATACAATGGAATATTACTCAGCCATAAAAAGAAATGAAATTGAACTATTTGTAATGAGGTGGATGGACCTAGAGTCTGTCATACAGAGTGAAGTAAGTCAGAAAGAGAAAGACAAATACTGTATGCTGACACATATATATGGAATTTAAGAAAAAAAAAGGTCATGAAGAACATAGGGGTAAGACAGGAATAAAGACACAGACCTACTAGAGAATGGACTTGAGGATATGGGGAGGGGGAAGGATAAGCTGTGACAAAGTGAAAGAGCGGCATGGACATATATACACTACCAAACGTAAGGTAGATAGCTAGTGGGAAGCAGCCGCATAGCACAGGGAGATCAGCTCGGTGCTTTGTGACCGCCTGGAGGGGTGGGATAGGGAGGGTGGGAGGGAGACGCAAAAGGGAGGGGATATGGGAACATATGTATACATATAACTGATTAAATTTGTGATAAAGCAAAAAATAAAAAAAAAAAAAAAAAAAAAAAAAAAGAAGAGACACCAGGGAGCTTGCCGCTTCTCTCTCTGCCCTGTGAGGACACAGTGAGAAGGCAGCCATCTATTGATACAAGTCAGGAAAAGAGTCCTCACTGGGGAACCTTGATCTTGGACTTGTAGCCTCCAGGACTGTGAGATAGAAATTTCCATTGTTCAAGCCACCTAGTCTGCGGTAATCTGTTACAGCAGCCTGAGCTAAGTCAGTGGTCCTGGTTGCTTTTACCACTTTGAGGAGCTTACCCAAGTTGCCTGGTCAGTCAGTGCCCCCGGGGTCAGTCTGGGAAATGACCTGCCATGTGATCTCCCTGGCTCCTCTTCCCCTCTGGGAAGTGCCTGGGGATGGTGCCGGTGGGTGTTTTGCTATTTGTATTCTCCTTGGGAGGATTTCTCATGGTTCTGTCATTTACCTCTGGGTCCCTCACAGAGCCTGTGCAGAGTAGCCACCGAGAAGATACCAGCAGAGGGAATGAATGACTGGGATGAATGAGTGAATGAATCAATGAGTACGACAGCCTGGGATGGAAGCCAGCTAAGAAAAGAGACAGATGGAGGGAACCACGAGGCCCTCGCCTCCCTTCACTCATGTCGTGGGCACCGCTCTCCATGAAAAAGGGTCCCCAGAGAAGTTTCCCCTGCTGCACCTGGCCTCCCCAGAGACACCCACCTGGGAGGGGGCATTGCCCTGGTCATCTGGAACGGTCCTGAGTGGTCTCACATTGTCCTGTCCCAGCTCAGCTGACACCTTCCCGTGGGTGCCCAGACCTCTGCTCCCACCTGGGCACCGGGCTGATGGGAAGGAAGGGGTTAAAGCCTGCAAGTGTGAGTCTGTGAGTCTGTTGTACAGAGCAGCATCTAGGTCATTCCTCCAACACAAAAGAAATGAAATGCAGCTCGCCCAGCTGCCACTTGCCGCGTGAACCCCGCTGCTCTGTGCAGAAGACCACCAGGCGGGCACCAGGCCGTTTTAATAAGATATAGCAAGATTAATACGGGGGCAGAGCACGCCCTCCCAGGGAACAAGCTGTCCTGTGCGCAGGAGAAGCAGAAGCATCAGGGACTGAGGGCCCGGGTGGGGGGAGAGGGCGGCACCCGCCCCCGCCCGGGGCAGCAGCCTCAGAGGAGGTCAGCCTAGAAAACTTCCTGGGAGGAAGAGCAGCCTAGGCAGGGCTCCCAAACCTGGGTGTGTCCTGTGTTTCTCATGGTGTGTGGACGCCCTGGGGTGGTTGCAGAGTGCTCTGTGTGCCCCCGCAGCCCTGCCTCCCGCCTGGCTGGCTTCGTGTGGGTGGCGTGGGGCCTTTGCACATGCTGTTCCTCCTGCCCGGGTCATCCTGTCCCTCTCCTTCTGGGGAGTCCCGCTCTTCCTTCAGGTCTCCTTTCTTGGGGGGAAGCTTCCTTGACCCCCAGACTGGGTCCCAGGTGCCCATTGTTCACTCTCAGGGGCCCATGCTCTCCTTTGTGGCACTTTGCACAGTTGTAATTTTACCTTAAAGTATAACCCCTGGCCCCCATTTTCTTGGCTTGTCTAGTTTATTTTCACACGTCACTAGGTAAACTGGAATTCTCTTCTGGCTCGTTAGTATGTGCGTGTCTGAAAACAGTTCTCCCAGCCCTCGGTCAACATCGTCTTCTGGTTCAAAAGCCCATCATTAGCTAACCACACTTTTTTTTTTTTTTTTTTAAAGAAGATGTTGGGGGTAGGAGTTTATTAATTAATTAATTAATTTTTGCTGTGTTGGGTCTTCATTTCTGTGCGGGGGCTATCTCCAGTTGTGGCAAGCGGGGGCCACTCTTCATCGCGGTGCGCGGGCCTCTCACTATCGCGGCCTCTCTTGTTGCGGAGCACAGGCTCCAGACACGCAGGCTCAGTAGTTGTGGCTCACGGGCCTAGTTGCTCCGCGGCATGTGGGATCTTCCCAGACCAGGGCTTGAACTCGTGTCCCCTGCATTAGCAGGCAGATTCTCAACCTCTGCGCCACCAGGGAAGCCCCCTAACCACACTTTTTGAGGGAGAATTTGGTTGGATTATTTTGGACTATTGAGTGTGTCTTCTGGGGTCAGTTGTTCATCCCAGTTCAAACAGTGTAGTGAGGAGAGGGTCATGAGATAGAGACATGGCCTTTTGGGGTGGTTGGGTATAGGTTAAGCAGGGTGGGGAAGCCTGGGTGGGCAGGCATATGGGCTGATATTCCCTGTGCTTTTCCTAACTAGAGGTGGGCTCTTGCCCCCCTTTTCTACAACTCGGTTATAGCCCTTTTCCTGCCCCCAAAGCAACAGCTTCTCTGAGTCCTGCCCTAGACTTTGTTGTTGTTTGCTTGTTTCTTTTGTTGTTGTTGTTGTGGAAGTGTAGTTAATTTACAGTATTGTGTTTCTGATGTACAGTGAAGTGATTGTTTTTATATATATATTTCAGATTATTTTTCATTGCAGATTATTACAAGATATTGAATATATTTCTCTGTGCTATACAATAAAACCTTGTTGCTTATATATTTTATGTGTAGTAGTTTGTATATGTTAATCCCATGCTCCTAATTTCTCTCTCCCTCCCCTCTTCCCCTTTGCTAACCGTAAGTTTGTCTTCTATGTCTGTGAGTCTATTTCTGTTTTGTAAATAAGTTCATTTGTATCATTTTTTAGATTTCACACATAAGTGAATCATATAATATTTGTCTTTCTCTGACTTAGTATGATATTCTCTAGGTCCATTCCTGTTGCTGCAAGTGGTAATATTTCCTTCTTTTTTATGGCTGAGTAATATTCCATTTTACATACACACCACAGCTTCTTAAACGGGTCATCTGTTGATGGACACTTGGGTTGTTTCCATGACTTGACTATTGTAAATAGTGCTGCAGTGAACATTGGGGTGCATGTATCTTTTCAAATTCGAGTTTTCATCTTTTTCAGATATATGACCAGGAGTAGAATTGCTGGGCCATGTGGTAGCTTTATTTTTAGCTTTTTAAGGAACCTCCATTCTGTTTTCCATAGTGACTGTACCAATTTACATGCCCACCAACAGTGTAGGAGGGTTCCTTTTTCTCCACACCTTCTCCAGTGTCTATTACTTGTAGACATTTTGATGATAGCCATTCTGACCGGTGTGAGGTGATACCTCTTTGTGATTTTGATTTGCATTTCTCTAGTAATTAGTGATGTTGAGCATCTTTTTGTGTGCCTGTTGTTCATCTGTATGTCTTCTTTGGAGAAATGTTTATTTAGGTCTTCTGCTCATTTTTTGATTGGATTGTTTGTTTTTTTGGTATTCAGTTGTATGACCTGTTTACATATGTTGAACGTTAACCCTTTGTTGGTTGCATGGCTTGCAAATATTTTCTCCCTTTTTGTAGGTTGTCTGTTTGTTTTATTGATGATTTCCCTTGCTGTGCAAAAGCCTTTCAGTTTGATTAAGTCCTGTTTGTTTACTTCTACTTTTATTTCTTTTGCCTTGAGAGACTGATCTAAGGAAATGTTGCTGTGATTGATGTCTGAGAATGTTTTGAACCTGTGTTCTCTTCTAGAAGTTTTATGGTGTCATGTCTTATATTTAGGTATTTAAACCATTTTGAGTTTATTTTTGTGTATGGTGGGAGGGAGTGTTCTAACTTCATTGATTTACATGCTGCTGTCCAGCTTTCCCAACACCACTTGTTGAAGAGACTGCCTTTTCTCCATTATATATTCTTGCCTCCTTTGTCATAGATTAATTGACTGTAGGTGTGTGGGTTTATTTCTGGACTCTCTATTCTGTTCCATTGATCTATATGTCTATTTTTGTGCCAATACCACACGATTTTGATTACTGTAACTTTGTAGTATTGTCTGAAGTCTGGAAGGGTGATGCATCCAGCTTTGTTTGTTCTTTTTTTCCTCAAGATTGCTTTGGCAATTCAGGGTCTTTTGAGTTTCCATGTACATTTGAGTATTATTCATTTTAGTTCCGTGAAAAATGTCATTGGTATTTTGATAGGGATCGCATTAAATCTGTAGATCGCTTTGGGTAGTATGGTCATTTTAACAATATGAAGTATTCCAATCTCAGGGCATGGTATATATCTTTCCATTTCTTTGAATCATCTTCAGTTTCCTTTATCAGTGTTTTATAGTTGTCAGTGTATAGGTCTTTTACCTCCTTGATTAAGTTTATTACTAGGTTTTTCTTTTGATGTGATTTTAAATGGAATTTTTTTTACTTTCTCTCATTTTTTTATATTTAATTGTTACTGTAAAGAAATGCAACAGATTTCTGTATATAAATCTTGTATCCTGCTACTTTGCTGAATTCATTTATTAATTCTAATAGATTTATGTGGAGTCTTTTGGATTCTTTATATACAGTATCATGTCATCTGCAAAGAGTGACAGTTTTACCTCTTCCCTTCCAATTTTGGATACCTTTTAGTTCTTTTTCATGTCTGATTGTTGTGGCTAGGACTTCTAATACTATGTTGAATAGAAGAGGTGAGAGTGGGCATCTTTGTCTTATTTCTGAACTTAGCAGGAAGGCTTTCAGTTTTTCCCTGTTGAGTATTATGTTGGCTGTGGGTTTGTTGTAAATGGCTTTTTTATTATGCTGAGATGTGTTCCCTTTATACCCACTTTGGTGAGAGTTCTTATCATGGGTGGATGTTGAATTTCATCAAATGCTTTTTCTGCTTTATGTTAACATCCCAACAGTTCAGCAGAATTCCTGACAGGTAGTTGGTGCCTAACAGGTTTTGGTTCAAACAGTATGAAAGAGAGGAGAATATGTATAGAGAGATTTCCAAACTTTTTGTGCTGAAAAACTTTGTTGGGATGTGTGGTTTATGTGGGATGGTGTGAAGGACTGTGAGCAGATAAAACTGGGGAGCAAGAGGAGCTTAACATGGGGTAGTAATGGTAATAATAGGTCCCACATGTTGGCACTTCTGACGTTTTGCTCACTGTATGCCCGTGATCTTATTTAATGTTCTTAGGCATGTCTCTAGTGGAGTTACTTATATTTTTTTCCATTAAGCTGTAAACTTCTTCAGCAAAAGTGTCTCTCACATGTTTCATCCGGGGCCACAATCTGTTTGGAGCTGCTCTAGAAATACCCAGAGACTTGATTTCTTTAAAATTCAGCTTTATTTTCTTTCCTGCACAGTGCTCTAGTGCTGCTTCCTGCTGACTGTTGACCACAGCATTGGGTGTGATGGTTCAGGGATGTTGGAAGCTTAAGGGGGATCCAGGAGAGGCCAGGCTACTCCTCTGTGTCATACATTTTTCACCAGTTGTTGCTGACTAGTGATTGTCAGTGGTTCACTTTGGAGAACCAAGGAGGGGACCCTTGGTCAGGGAAGCCTAGAGGGACACAAACTCTAGGAAGTACAGGCAAACTCCCTCCCCTGTATCCAGGTTGATATGAAGTCAGTGTAATCCAAGTAGTTTTATTTCATCTACTCCAAAACATATTGAATAGGCGAACAAACAAAACACCACTCAGAGCACAGAACCACTGGTGTTTGACTCAGTTGTCACAGCTTGTGCTCTCTCTCCCCCTCTCCCCTTCTTCTCCCCTCCCTCTCCCCTCCCCCCTCCTTTTCCCTCTTCCTTAACAATTGCAGCCATGGTTGTTTGCTGTTCTCTTCATTTACTTGGTCTGATTTGGTTTTATTTTGCTGCCAACTGGTTCACACTTAGCTGGAGCATCCATCTCCCTTTCTCTCACCTTTACTTAGAGCCATGCTCCTTCTCCTCTGGTTCCTTTCTGATTTCACTGGAAGCTAGAGGTGGGTTCCCTGCCCCAACTGTTTCTAATTAAACTCCTGCTCAATCACGGAGGTCTCAGCCTTACTCAAGTGCCTGCCCGTTCAAAGGAGCTGAACTATTTTGACAGATATTGATAGTTGACTGGTGGTTAATGGCAATGACTCTTCACCTGAACATAGTCCCATATGGTGGAGGTGGGAGTGAGGTGGGACTCTAGCTTTGACCTTCTAGGCTGGTTTGGAGTAAGGATTTAGTGCCTGGGTGTTGGGGTTGAACAAGCCTCTGCTTCCAGCCTGGCTCTGCCACTCTCTGGTGTGGTGGCCATGGGCTCGTTACTAATATCTCTGGCTGTCTTTTCTTGTCTGAAAAATGAAGATGATAATGCCTGTCTCATAGGATTATCGTGAGGATTAAGGGAGATCTTAATCTCGACGTCATTTAGCCCAACGCTTGGTAGTGAGTGTTCAGTAAATGGCAGCTACTTGTGGTATTATTATCTGGTTTATAGATTTTGATGAGAGGTTGTTCCAAGCTTTCCATTTTGAAAACAACACACTGTCCTGTTACCCCCTTGATATTCTGGACCTTAATAAGATTGAAAAATACTGTCTTGTCCTTGGAGCGCTTGGAGAGTGTTCTTGGAGAGAATTCAGTGAAATTCTTGATGAAAGTAGAGAAAAGCCAGATCTTTGTCTGCTTGCCTACCCACGGAACTTCTGCGCAAAGAGTTCTTCTGGGGACCCGTCCCCTGTCTCTGCCTCCCACGGCATCTCGTGGGAGTCCATGCCCTGCTCAGAGCCTTTGATGCTCCCCTTGGACGATGTATGAGGAGTCCCTTTATCCCATTGCTGCCCGAAGTTTTGGGACTGTACTTTTGTGTGCCATGATGTGTAAGTGGCGCTACAGAATATTTAATAAGGTCAAACGTAATACAGGTTTGAAAACTGTGTAAGTTGACTTAGGAAAACAGCTTTGATTGCATGAGTAATATTTAAAGTGCCTGTTAAAAATGCAGTAACTTTTCTGTCAATAATAGAAAATCTTCTGAGCTCTAGAGAGATGTTTAAAGCAAGATCCAGTGGCTCTTGCCTGTCTTGGTAAAGGTTTCCTTTAAACAGATGATTCATGTTACGAGAGTGGAATGATTAACATGAATTATGGGGAAATTATTCTAAGACTCAAATGTCTGATTTATGAATGCATTAGGTGGCCAATTGTTCCACAATTAGCTCTTTTAAAGGGAGACTTTAGCTTACTAAACTGTTGAAGACACTCATAAAGGAGGTTTGCCCCAATATTGGTGTTACTTTTAAGGGGCTATCTCAGGGTCCTTTACTCAAAGAGGGAAAATTTGTTTGCAGGGGAGAGAGGCTACCCACTTCTGTCACTTCCAGAGTAGACTCTAGAATTCCTCCCACACCTGACTTAATTAGTAAGGTTGAGGTCAGAACTCCCCCTTGAGTTGTGAACCTTTGAGTCCAATGCCCATGTGGAGGGCTGGGAAGAACCCAAGATTCATTTAGGTTGGCCAGAGACTCCCATGCTGATGAAGGAAAAGGCTGAGGCTCTTCTCCTGCTCACCAGCCACAGCACTGCACTCAGGAGGTTCTTAGTGGAGAACTGGGCTGAGCACTGCAACCTGGGAGGAGAGGGGAGGCTGAGCAGGGAGCAGCTGCGGAGAGCTGGGTGTTCTGCAGATGCAGCCTACAAGCTTGTGTGAGTGTCCTCATCAAAAGCATGACCTGTGCTGAGCGCTTGGATGCTAAGTGGAACCTCTCAGGATTGCTCCCTGGGGGGAGCTGCATTCCTTCAGGGACCACAGATGATGGGGTGACAGTTGTCACACAGGGAGCACTAACAAGCAGTTTGCCTGCATCTAAGTCACCTGGTCCTGACAGCACCTCTTGGAAGGAGGCACTAGTGTTAGCCTCATTTTGCAGACGAGGAAACTTAGGGCCACGCAGACAGTGGTAAGTGATGGAGTCATGCTTTTTGCCCAACTCCAGCCTTGGCTCTTAAGTCCTGTCTGGTCCTAAGTGTAAAGCGTTGGGCACAGTTCCAACAATATAGGCCCCAGGAGCACGGGGAGGGGAGGGGGTTCAAGATCCTTCCCTTTTTATACTCATCACTGTAGGTGTTAGTTGAGTGAGTGAGTGAATTTGCCCCATTGTCTCTTTGCCAGGTATCATCAGGGCTGTGGGACCTTTGTGTAAAAGCTCTTCATGTTCTGTAGCCTTTTGTGTATCCATTCCTCACCCAAGTGCTTTATAAAAATGAGTCCACTTTTCTTTCTTTTTCAAAAAAAATTTTTATTGAAGTATGGTTGATTTACAATATCATGTAAGTTTCAGGTGTACAGCATGGCGATTCAGTTATACATTATATATATAGTCTTTTTCAGATTCTTTTCCCTTATAGGTTATTACAAAATATTGAGTATAGTTCCCTGTGCTATACAGTAGGTCCTTGTTGTTTATCTATTTTATACGTATAGTAGTGTGTATCCGTTAATCCCAAACTCCTAATTTATCCCTCCCCCACCCCCCTTTACCCTTTGGTAACCATAAGTTTGTTTTCTATGTCTGTGAGTCTCTTTCTGTTTTTGAAATAAGTTCATTTGTGTCTTTTTTTTTCTTTTAGATTCCACATATAAGCAATATCATATGGTATTTGTCTTTCTCTGTCTGACTTACTTCACTTAGTATGATAATCTCTAGGTCCATCCATGTTGCTGCAAATGGCATTATTTCACTCTTTTTTATGGCTGAGTAGTATTCCATTGTATATATGTAACACATCTTCTTTATCCGTTCATCTGTCGATGGACATTTAGGTTATTTCCATGTCTTGGCTATTGTAAATAGTGCTGCAGTGAATATTAGGGTGCATGTATCTTTTTGAATTATGATTTTCTCCACATATATGCCCAGGAGTGAGATTGCAGGATCATATATGGTAGTTCTATTTTCCGTTTTTTAAAGAGCCTCCATTCTGTTTTCCATAGTGGCTGCACCAATTTACCTTCCCACCAACAGTGTAGGAGGGTTCCTATTTCTCCACACCCTTTCCAGTGTTTATTGTTTGTAGACTTTTTGATGATGGCCATTCTGACCAGCGTGAGGTAGTACCTCATTGTAGTTTTGATTTGCATTTCTCTAATAATTAGCGATGTTGAGCATCTTTTCATGTACCTTTTGGCCATCTGTATGTCTTCTTTGGAGAAGCGACTATTTAGGTCTTCTGCCCGTTTTTTGATTGGGTTGTTTGTTTTTTGGATATTGAGCTGTATGAGCTATTTGTATATTTTGGAAATTAATCCCTTGTCATTCGCATTATTTGCAAATATTTTCTCCCAATCTGTAGGTTGTCTTTTTGTTTTGCTTATTGTTTCCTTTGCTGTGCAAAAGCTTTATTTTTTAGATTTTTTTTGATGTGGACCATTTCTAAAGTCTTTATTGAATTTGTCACAATATTGCTTCTGTTTTATGTCTTTTGGTTTTTTGGCTGCGAGGCATCTGGGATCCTAGCTCCCTGACCAGGGATCGAACCCTCACCCACTGCACTGGAAGGCGAAGTCTTAACCACTGGACCGCCAGGGAAGTCCCTGTGCAAAAGCTTTTAAGTTAACTTAGGTCCCATTTGTTTATTTTTGTTTTTATTTCAGTTACTGTAGGAGGTGGATCCAAAAAGATATTGCCACAGTTTATGAAAAATGATTCCACTTTTCTCTGGCATTGTGTGAATTCTTCTTTCAGGTCTTTTCAGGAGCAATGGCAGATAAACTGAAGTGGCAGTAGCACCTAGAAATGACACGTGCAAGGTTCAGTATGGAAACTGCAGGTTGGGACTATGCTATAATTTGAAAAGAGGGGTGGGTGATTTGTAATCTTGCTTTTCAAGAACTTAACATGGGTGGTAGATTGTGTGGATGTGTGCACGTGTGATTAATGCTTGTGCTAAACTCAAGGAAGATGATGTTTGGGCCTCCTGTCCTGGGAATATGTTTAGATGGTAGTTCGCTTGTTCATTCATCAGATTCAGTTGGCCACCTGCTATGTGCCAAGCACCATGGGAAGTACTTGGGTTTAGTAGCGTAGAAGTCAGGCATAGTTACTGCCTTCCTGGAATCCACTGTCTTGTTTGGTAGGCAAACAACAAGAAAATATTCATCCACCTTGCCATTGGATTATAAATGCTATGAAGGAAAGACCCAGGGCCCCAGTGGAGGAGAGAGTGGTGAGGGTGGAGGGTTAAGCTGGACTTTTGTCAGGGGTGGTGGCCAGGAAGACTTTCCTGAGCAAGTGATAACTGAGCTGAGAGCCACAGGTTGAACAGGTATTAACCAGGTAAAGAGAAGGGGGAAGAACATTCCAGGTAAGGAGAGCAGCAGATTCTTAGAACAGAAAGGAGACCGCTGTGGCTGGTGTACAGTGGACAAGGGGGAAGCAGGGCAAGATGGGCATTGATTGAAGGTGAGCTGGAGAGCCCTTGGGCTTAGATGGACCTAGATTTGCCACCTACAAGCTGCGTGACCTTGGGCTGATGACATAACCCCTCTGTGCTACAGCCCCCTCTTAAACATGTGGGTGAAAACACTCTCAGGGTTGCCATACAGAAACCATCACAGAATTTGTGTATTTAGCCCTATGGTCCCTGGCATGCTGCAGATGCAGAAAATGTCACTTTTCTTGCCCATTCCCTTGTCTCCGGCTTCGGAGTTGATGAAGCAGCCACCGGTGTGCAGATGGTGGTTCAGCATTAGAGAAAAATGCTTGCGAATCTTCCAGTTTGGCAGCTTCCCAGAAAGGCTTGTGGAAGGGGAGTGGGGGGAGGGTCAGGCTGGGTGTTCACTCCCCTGCTTGCTGGAGGTTAATAAGGTCAGAATTTATTCTAGAGTGGGAAACAGGAGGCGGACAGCTTAGGGAAATCAACCAGCGTCAGGGGCTGGAGGCAGCGCCAGGGTCCTGGAACCTCAGGCTGTGTTGAGATGGGTAAGCAAAAGCCATGTTGTACTCTCACTGCTTGCTTTAACTGCCATCCACACCTGCCTCCGGCAGAGAGAGAGAGAGACCTCCTGGGCTCATCCAGAGGGTATATTTGTGTATCTCCAGGCTGGTCCCCGGCCCTACAAGGCAGCTGTGCCTTGCTTCCCGTGCTAGTCCTATTTTCCTGCTGACTTAATTTATTTCAGAAAAGTCTCCATCTTAATTTCTCTTACTTCCCTTTATTTTGTACTTCCTGTTGATCCTGGTGTTGTGGATATGATGATGGACAAGATAAACACAGTCCCTGCCCCCCATCTTGTGTCCTAACATCCCCAAGCCAGTAAGGATTCCGAACCTCGGCTTAACAGGGGAGATGGCTGAGGCTTGGCTCATTTGCTCAAGGTCACGCAGAGCTGGGATTCCCATCCAGGTCTACCTGACCTCAGGTACTATGCTGTTAACCATGAAGTGAAACTGTGACCTGGTACAGTGAATTTCCGGTAGGGATTCCTCATGCTCTATCTTTGTTTCTTGGCTTCTGCCCTCATGACTAACAGACGTATAAACCAGTATTTAAAAGCCCCAAGTGAGCTCACTTCCTGGCAATATCCTTTGTGGAGAGGGTGAAACCCTTTTGTAGAGGAATTGGTACACTCAGTGTGTGTCTGGGCTGTGGGTGTTAGTGTTCCTGACGCCTGTTTTCTTCTGTTGGGACATACTTGTATTGGGGAGTGGGTGCCAGGTAGGTACCTGTGGGGCAGATGCCCATCTTAAATTCTGAACCTCAGAAGGCAAGGTCTGGGTCTTGCTCACCCCTGGGTCCCCACCCTGAGCATGATAATGGCACGAGGATATGCTCAGTATGACCTCCTGGTAAAGAGTGAGCTCTTTGGAGTCAAACTGATGTGGAGTTGAGTCAAACCCTGCCACTTTCTGGTGACGTAGCTTGGGCAAGTGACTTATTTCTCAGAGTTTGTTTCCCCATCCTAGGGTTGTGGGAATGAAATTAGAGGTTCAATAATGCCTGCCTTGTGAAGTCAGAGGTTGGCAAACTATAGCCCTCGGGCCAAATCTGGTCTGCTGCCTGTTTTTGTGTATAGAGTATTATTTGAACACAGCATGCTCATCCTTTTATGTGTTATCTGTGGCTGCTTTGCACGACAACAGCGGAGTTGAGTAGCTGTCACAGAGACTCTATGGCCCTCAGAGCCGAATATATTTTCTACCTGGCTCTTTACTGTCGGAGTTTGCCAACCTTTGTGTTAAGCTCTGTACAGGTGGTAGCTGTAGTTGTCACAATTATTATCGTTACCTATAGCTTCAGCCCCTTCTACTCCATAAAAAAGTTACCTTTAGAGCAATGACCTTCCTCTGTTCCTTAGAGCTTTGGGAGGACCTCTTCAATTGCTTGGTGAACAGATTTGTGATTCCTTTAGTCTTGGTCTTCACAGTTCTCAAGATTTGGGTCAGCTTCCTTCCCCATCTTTTTCCGCTGGTCTGATGATTCCTTACAGTTTTTGGTCTGTCCTCAGAGGTGGCCCTTCCTTCACCTCCATCTCTGAATGGCTGAAGCTGAAAGAATGCTTAACAGGGAAGCCCTCTGTGAAAAGAGGAAGGCTGCGTGTGAGGATCCTTCATGCTTCCGGGAGACCTGGAGAGGTGTGAGCACCTGACCTCTGGGCACACGAATCTACCAGTGTCTGGGCTTCCCCACCTCAAGTGTCTCTGATTTTAGAGGACAAAATCTCCTAAAATGCGGAGGCATTTGGTGTTTTTTCTCTTAGTAATTTCCTTTTTAAAAATGTAATCTTGGGCTTCCCTGGTGGCGCAGTGGTTGAGAGTCCGCCTGCCGATGCAGGGGACATGGGTTCGTGCCCTGGTCCGGGAGGATCCCACATGCCGCGGAGCGGCTGGGCCCGTGGGCCATGGCCGCCGGGCCTGCGCGTCCGGAGCCTGTGCTCCGTGGCCGGAGGGACCACAGCAGTGAGAGGCCCGCGTACCGCAAAAAAAAAAAAAAAAAAAAAAAAAAAAAAAAAAAAAAAAAAATGTAATCTTATTTTGGATCACAAATGTAATACATGCAATTTATGGAAACATGGGAAATGGAGAGAAGGGCAACAATCAATCCTAATCTTACCACCCAGAGGAACCACTATCAGCATTTTTAGCTTATTTCCTGCCAGATCCCTAATCACGTGTAAATGTTCACATAATTGAAATCACATTGTTTATATAATTTTGTTTCCCGCATTGTACTTATTATGTCATAGCCATTTCCTCCAGCATTGAATGTTCTTCAAAACCATAATTTTCATCTCTGCTCGTACACATAAATCCACTCACCCCCCCACGCACCCCCCCACCCCCCCCATGCATGCACCCATCCATCCATCTAACGGATATTTCCTTAGTGTCTCTTACGTCCCAAACCCTGTACTAGGTGCCAGGGATGCAGCGGAGAGCACAAATACACCTTATCACTCCCTTTACAGAGATCACAGTCTAATAGGGAGTAGAGAGAGAGAATTAATCATTGTAACGTTGTCTTAGTCAGCTTGGGCTGCTGTAACATAATACCGTAGACCAGGTGGGTTAAACAACAGACATTTATTTCTCACTGTTCTGGAGGCTAGAAGTCTGAGATAAGGGTGCCAGAATGGTTGGGTTCTGATGGGGACTGTCTTCCTGGCTTACAGATGGCTGCCTTCTGACTTGTGTCCTAACTTGGAAGAGTGAAGAAGCTCTGATGTCTCTTCCTCTGCTTATAAGGACACTAATCTCATCATGGGACCCCACCCTCACAACTTCCTCTAAACCGGCCCCACCCCCTAAACACCACCACTGAGGGGTTAGGGTTTCAACATATGAATTGTGGGGAACACAGACATTCAGTCCATAACTAACATCATATGATAATGCTTTAATGTGGGGAAATAAAGGATCTGTAGGAACATGTATAGAAGGGAAAGGCTTTCCACAGGAAGTTAATCCTAGTTATCTCTTTGAAGGAAGCTTGAGGAATCCAGATAAACAGCTCTCTTTGGAATGATAGAGAGCCTTCTGAGAAATGTGCACTTGAATGGGATGGAAGGAAAGGAAATTAGTAGTTACTGTTAGTGGTGGAGGCCCCCCCCCCCCCGCCAAATTGCTATACTATGTTATTATCAAGACTGTCTTCCCAGCATGGGGCACTTTAGAAATCAAGTGAGGCACTGCAGAGATAAAAGCAGGCAGACTCATTTGGAGATGCTGAACTTACTCCTGAGGCAGGAGGCAACGTTCCAAAGAGAATCACCTCCATAGACTCAAGAGCACGTGTGAGGATGGGTAGTGTTTGGAGAGGCTCTTGTGTTGTGAAGATTCCGCAGCACTGTGGAGAAATCCTGGTTCCCCTCTGCTTCCTGGTGACTTTGGAGATGCCCCAGACCCATGTGGTCCCGAGGACCATGGGTTTACTGTGGAAAAGGCTGCATGCCTTGTAAAAGGCAGAGGGACACACGACATTATTGCAAGGTCAAAGCTCAGACCCAGTGCTCTTCCAAAGTTCTGAGCACCCACATGCCGCTGCCTTCTGCCTTTTGTCTTGGTTCTTGCATGTGTGTGTGTTTTTACATTGTTCCCCCTGAGGAACGGCAGAGTGAGAGATGGCTGTTGTGACAACTGATTGCAGATTGAATCCTGCACATTTGTGTTTGACAGCTGAGCTGGGCCCTAGAGTGATGCATCTGCTGAGGGAGTAGTGGCACCAATTGCTATTTTTCTTAAATCCTCTCTGAGTTACTGAAATGGAAGTTGGCCCTCTTTGTTCCTTAGACATTCAGGGGATGAAATTGGTCAGGGAGGGCCTGGTGGGTACTTAGTAGTGCATTTGTCACCACGAGGATCTCAGACGTTGTGGCAGGATGAATCTCTGGGTCATAGCCACCTCCCAGCAGTGGACAGGGCAGCCACATGGATGTGTAAGTGATGTGAGGAAAGCTCAGTGCTACAGTAAGTCCATCACAGAGGGGAAAAATCCACTTCAGGAAATGTATCAGTCTAGGTATTTCCTCCTGGCTTTTTGTCTTTATCCAAGTTGGGCAATGATGTAAAAATGCTGGCTGCATTTTCTTCTTAGTATGGAATACAGTGTTTTATAAAAAAAAATAAAAATAAAAATGATTTTCATTAACAAAGGCCTGCAAGCAAGGCAGGAACTAACAAAATTTGCATTTCCTCACCTTCATCTATACAGTGTGGGAGTTATCACTACCCTGTAGGGTTTGCTCTTAGATCAAATTAGAGAGCACCTGTCCTGGTGTATGGTAGGTACTCAGGAAATGGAAGTTATTATTTCTATTGATATAGTAGCTAATTTCCATTCAGGGTTCAAAGTGCTTTCTGTGTACTAACTCTCTTAATTGATTTTATATGCTCTGGATCACCTGTATTTTGGTTTTGAATCAGAGATGGAGCTGTGCATGAGAATGGCATGACCATGCCTTGCTTACCTTTCTGGGGGTTGCTGCTGTCCTGATGATGAAAACTCAGAAAAATATTTTGTAGTCAAATGAGAGTATCATCCAAGTGCAGATTTCCAGTTCAATCCTTAGGTTGCTTTCTAAGATACAGTAACATACTATAACATAATCCAAAGTTTCATTCCTAAGAGGGTCCTGTGCCCTAGTTAGAGGGAGAATTCTTGCCTCATATGGACACAATGCTCAGAAGATTCCTCCTGATATAGGCCTTATATTCCACTGGCTCCCCAGCGGGCTTGATTTATTTAGGCTTCCTTTGAGGCTAACTGGCTGTGATAGACAATTTTTAGCCTTCATCCTAGAAATGATACCTTAAGAAGCTGTCCTCTGTTCTCCCATACTGCAGGCTTTGTGATGCGTTCATACCTTCAGTGCCATCCGAAAGTGCCTATTAAATTGGAGTTCAGGGTATCTAGGTTCTTGATTTGATCGTGGAAGTCTTGAAATTTTGTCCAGGAGGCATAGAAAAACCCTTCAAAGTTTTGAGTGTTTAATCTATTTGAACAGAGTCTCAGAAAGGGTTTAGCCAAAGAATATCAAACTGTGATATAAACAGTTTATCAAAAAACAATAGAGAATTTCCCTTAAATACACAACCACCTGGAGCACTCAAGTTTTGGAGGAAACAGATGAAGAACTGTTGGATGGATTCAATTTCTTATCCTGGTTGGTGGAAAGTTATGGCTGTCTGGGGAGATATTGTTGGGGGAGAGAGCAGGTCTTTGTCTGTCTGTCTATCCACTGTCTATTGACTTCGTTGCATGAAAGCGAACAGAGCCAAATGTGGTTACAGATGAAGGGCCAGAGAGCCATGCCCTGGGTCAGTACTGTGTCCCTTTCTGTCGAGGGGGCAATGGTGTTGGCCCAACCTCACCTGGACACAGCGCCTTGTGCTGGGCACAGTTGGCAGGTATGAAGGAGGATACTGAGATGTTTTACTTGGGGGAAAGCGACTGGGCTTATTCTCTCCTTGTCTGGTGATGTCTCGCAGGGACACACAGCATGCAGCCACAAAGCCCCTTCACCCTTCCCCTCCCTACTAAGCAGGCCTAATTGGGTCACCTGTTGCTTGCTGCGTAGAAAACCCATCAGATTTTCAGTAACTGGTATAGTCTTCAGGGAAGAAACGGGGCTCCAGAAGTCCTTGTTGGAAGGCAAAGCTTCCATTCTTTCTTTCACATTTGTATCTCAGGATGGGGTGAGTTTGGCAATGATCTCTTTGTTGCCAGGAAGATCCATAAGGTTTAAATGGAATGGTACCTTAGAGTTATAATATTTTACTCTGGTGAAGGGTGGGTTACGAACAGAGGGCGAGAAGAGGGGGCTGCATGGGTTCCAGTTATTCCGTTACGAAAGAATTAGAAAAATTCCATTTCTTTCCACCTGCACAAAGATTCTGTGAGAATCATTAGTCACAGATGAAGCGGAAACACACTGACCTCTTTAAAGGAAGAGCATATATCTCGCCTCCCCCAACCAACTCCCCCCGACAGCAGCACCCTCAAGGCTGCATCTCGCCCTTAAAGTGTTCATGTATGCAAGCCCACCTGCAGTTCCGTCTGTGTGCTGCAGTTACCTGACTGCAGCCTTTGCGCAGGTTGGGCCTTCTTCCCAGAATGCTCTTTCTCCTTGTCTGCCTGGCAAACTCCTAGTCACCCCTCAAGGCCCAGCTCAGGCATCCCTTTCTTTGTGCAGCCTTCTTTCGCCCTTGCCCCATGCGAGCAGAGCTGATCACAGAATCTTTTGCAGCCCCACTGACCTTGAATATAAATGTATCACATACAGTTCTCATCGCCTCAGATTGTGCCTAGAACAAAGTGGACCTCAGATCTCATTTGTTTTGTAGTGCTGTGTTTGCATGAGCATCTTAGCCTCTGGTCTGTGAACTTCCTAACAGGGAAGGTATTCTGTTCATGTTTGTGACTTAGCAAATAGTGCAGTACCTGCATCATAGTTGTAGACATTCGGTTATGATTACTCAAATGGATGGATTCGGCACAGTGACCTAAGAGAAGGATGCACTAATGTCAAATGGCAAACTCGATGAATGGTACCCTCACTGGGTTCCATTGTAAGCTCTTATCCCCTCTTTAGGGGAGCTTCTATTGTGAATACTGAGCTGTGGATGAGTGAAAATCAGTTCTTTTTATCAACTTGAGGGGAAGAGAGGAGAAGTCTCTGATAATTACCAGGTCGGCAGTAGGTGATGGTTCTCTTTGTGTTCTTGGGAGACAAGACAGGCTCCTGTGATACACGTGCCTGTAGCTGTTATGAAGGTGGAGCAAGGGAGGGACTTGGGGAGGGAGAGGGACTGGGCGAGTGGCCGCCCTCAGGATGGGCAGCACACAGCTCTCCAGTGGCTTTAGGTGGAGGGCAGTGGGGTCCATCTGCTCGGGTTTCTAGCAAATAAAATGGCAGCAGCAACAACCAAATCGAGTACTCTTTGCTTACTGACATGATGCTGGGCAAATGCCCGCTTCCCTTTTAAATGTCCCCCCAAGTTCCCTAAATATCCAGATGGCAATTTGTGGTGAATAATTTATAATAAGATATCTTATGCATTATGCAGTGAAGTTTTAAATTATGAATTGACCTCACCTGGCGGTGTACCTTAGTTGATAGGTGGACTTGGTGGGGGGTGGCCTTGAAAGGCCAAATCAGGCCTGAGTTACCGTTAGTGAGATGGAAACGGGACACCTAGCCTCATGCAACTGCAGCAACAAGGTTGAGCAGGTGGGAGGAGGGCAGGAGCTTGGGGTACTTTGGCTCAGAGGAGCCTCTTCTCTGAGGGTGAGCTCGGGGCTCACTAGGCCCGGCACCTCAGTTGTGGTCCCATAGCAGCAGCAGTGCACAGCTCCCTTCCCATGGGAGGATGGGGGGAGAATGGAGCCGTTCCACCAGCCTGCTTCCTTCTCAGGGGAGCTTGCTGCCCCCAAGGCCTAGTTCCAGGGGGGCGAGTTCCCAGAGCCCAGCTCTGATCTGCATGGCCTGCTGTGTTCTAGACTCTCTCTGAGTGAGGTGTGCAGGACCCCACCTGGGGGATGGGCGTGAGCTGGGCCCAGGGGAGCAGAGAGGAGGGTGGAGGGCGCTGGGGGCACAGCCCAGAGTGCTTCGAGGTGCATTGAACTGTTCAGACCTTTAAAGCAACCCGGAATGAAAGAGGTGTGGCGGGAACACTGTGACAGTGTCACTGCAGACGTTTCTGGTGTCCAGCCCCACCCCAAGCCCTGGACCTGCATCACTTCACTGGGGCCTCATGACAGCTCTTGGAGAGGATACTGCACTGTTCTCCTGTTTTACCAAGATGGGAACTAAGGCTTAGAGTGAGTCCCTGACCCAAGGTGACACAGCTAATATAACCGGCAGAGCAGGGACTTGAGAGTAGATCACTGAATTAGTAAAACATTCCCTAAGTGCCTCCTGGGGGCCGGCTCCTCCCCTGGATGCTGAGGTGCAGGTGGGGGGACCAGGCAGACCGACAGGCCTGTCTCCTCAGGCAGGATACCTTCTAGAGGTGGAGACACAAAATAAAGCTGTCAGCAGGCAAGTACCGGATATCCGCTCTGCTGCCAGGGCCCTCATTCTAGACATTATGCTGTATCGATGGATTAGGTAGTATGTTCAGCAAGTATCGATCAAAAACTTGTGGTATGTAAAACTCTCGGCACCTCGAGAGGTGTATGCAGGGGTGATGAGCACTAAGCTATGCCTTCAAGGAGCTCCGAGCTGGGGGTGGTGGGGAGAAGCAGAGCCCTCGGTGAGGGCTGAATGGAGGTCGGCTTCCAGGCAGCCCTTGGGGAGTGTGGAGAGGATGGGACGGGGGCGGGGGCTGCGTGGCTGGAGTGAAGGCTGTACGTGGAGGAGTGCAGGAGCCTGGGTGGGCGGAGGCCAGGGTCAGGGATTTGTGCTCAGGATGGCAAAGCGGGGAGGCTCCGGCCGTTGGGTTTCCTCCAGCGGAGGGCTGGAGACCCATTTGGGATGAGTTTGGGGATGGCGTTGGGAGGCGGGTGCGGAGTATGGATTCAGGGAGACCTGATGCCGGAGCGCCTGAAGATCTGGATGTGAGGGAGGGTGCTGGGCGTGCAGAGAAAAGGGCTGCAGGAGCTTCCTGCGGGCAGCCTCCCTGGGGCTTTTTAAGAACTGTGAGTGACTTGGGGGGATACTCCCAGAGGACGCCAAGGGCACCTTTAACACACACATTGAGAAGTCCAGCTGGCTGTGCCGCTTGGAGGGAAGAGGTGGTGTTCAGCTTTGCCTTGTGGTGCTGGAGAGGCCGGCAGGTGTCTGTGGAGGGAGGATGTGGTCCAGGAATTAAAGCCTGGAAGGAGATGGGCCTGCCGGGGAGCAAGAAGTGGGGCAGAGAGCCGAGGAGGGGGCCGTCTCTGCTCGCCTCTGCTGGGCTTCCTGTCCAGGAAGGGGTTTTAGGTCATGAACTTGTGCTCGCCAGGTGTGCTGTGTTCTAAGGACATTTGATTCATACGTGGCTACCGTGCCTGCTGGTGGGATCATAATGTGCCCAGGAGGAATCTGGCAGTTACAGAGTTCTGACGGACTGAATAATCTGTATCTGTTTAAGGGGCTGCCCTGTCTGGTCTGGAGCCCGGTGTTATCTGATCAGAGACGTTTGTTTCCGATGTGCAGAGATAACCCCACCGCTGAGGTGGTCGGTGGCCCGTGTGGGTCCAGCAGAAGGCTTTGTGATCAGGCTGCCTTCTGGTTTATTGGGAAGAAGCCAATGGGTCCCCTTCTCATCCTGTGTCACTTTCAGGAAAGTGTTCCCTGAAGCTCTGCCTATTTGTCCTCTGTCAGTCTGTCTGCTCTGACTTGACCAGAACGGTGGTGGTCCTGGATAAATCCAGAACTGCAAAGCTGTGTGCTGTGTAAATGCCAGAAAATGGCCTTCAGGAGGACTTTGTACATTTTTTTTGCAAATACAGAAAATAACGTGTGTATGTGTGAAGAGAGATGAGAACGTGGAGGTAGGTCACTGCCAAGCCCACGCCCTCCAACTCACACGTGAAAAATCACCCATTCTATGGTCCCCATCTTTATTTTGAGCTAGAGAAGTTGCTTCATTTGCCTTTACAGGAAGTGCCGAGTTCTCCTTGACTACAGCCTGTCAGTGTCTGTCAGTAAGTGGTGTGGCTGGTTTTTTTTTTTTTCAGGGAGTTTCTGACGTCAGTGTCTCCCCACCCTCACCTCCACCCCCATTTCTCCTTGCTGAGCTCCTCCTATGAGGGCTGTGCTGGGCACTCTCCCAGCTCTGTGACAGATGTGGTCTGGTCCTTCCAGGGGTTTCCCTTTAGTGGATGCCACACTTACATACATAAAAAGATTATTCACAACTTGATGAAAAATACAGAAAATTCTTTACAAATCATGTGACCAAGAATGGAGCATCTTCAGCCGTCATGACATTATAACTACCTTGAAGTGAGACATCATGCATCTTGTTTGTTTTTCTCCTCCACAGTATTTGATTATATTAGGGGCTCATTAAATATTTAATATGTGATTAACAGAGATGTCTTTTTAGATGCAATTTAGTTCTCTGCCTTGAAGAAAAAAAATCTATTAAAATATTTACTAGCACAATAATAACAATAATAGTAGCTGCTGTTCGTTGGGGCCTACCTTTTCTCAAACCTTCTCAACAATCTGGCAAGGCTGGATTTTAACTCATGAGGAAGAGAGGTGGCACAGAGGAGTTGAGAGACTTACTTCAGGACACACAGCCAATAAACTGCAGAGAGGGTTCCGACGTTGTTCTGATTCCAGAACCTGAGCCCTTCATGTCTCTCCACATGGCCTTGCTGGTGATTGGCCTTCAGGTCTTCCAGAGCCTCAAATAAGGAAGCTTCTCATGCAGCATCTCTGCTATACCTTCTAGAGCAAGGCTGATTAGATGCTAAGTTGTGACTGGTAGTTCCCTATTGCTGTCATATAATTTTGGTTTAGACGGGCCCTACTTATATCAGGGTTTTGTGGATATTCTGATCTACATGACAAAATTACGTGTCTTTTAAGTGTTTTAAAAGGTGCTGCTGTAAAGGGTGGTGACACTTGACATGTTGGGGAGACGTTTTACTTCCATATGATTACAGCAATGTATGCGAAATTACTGTCCTCTGATGAAGTCGTCCCGTGTCATGGCTGTGCATTCATACCGCCGAATGTCGGGCCTTTTTGCACAGAGGGTGGCTGGTGGTGACACAGAACTGGGAGGGCCTGGAGGGCGTGATGCTGGGGTTTCTTCCTCTCAGGGAAGATGGATAATTCTCAAGCTGGATTCTGGCCCAGCTTGTGTTCTCCTGTCGGGAGGAGGTGGACAACAAGTGGATTGAGGAGGACCACTGGACCATGACAGTGAGAGTATCTTGCATAGAGCGTGCTTTCCACCAATCAGCCTGTTGTCACGACCCCCGGTGAGAAGCTGCGTTGTGTTTCTATGTGATCAGTGGGGAGGCTGAGCGCTGAGCGCCTTGCTGCAGCCATGGCGCTGAGCGACAGCGTCAGCCATCTGGCCGAGCTCTTTCTACAGCCCCCTGCTCTGCTGGGAGGGGGCATTGCATCCTGGATGTTCTACCTTTCCTGGCCATCCTGTTTCCACCCCAGCATTCCTGCTTCTTCGATGCTCTTGTCTTCATTCAGATTCTTCTCCATCTGGGTTCACCTCAATTGCAGTGATATTTGATGGATCAGGGCTGTTTTCATGCCTGTTTTCTGGAACAGGTGTGGCCACTTGTTGAACCTGCTGCTCAGTCCTAGTTGGAAATTATGACCATCTGCACTCTGCTGGGTCCTGATGGAACCAGCTGTCTTGACCTAGAATGAAATATGTCCTTCATATGGCACTTATGGGAAGAATGCCTATTGATAAGATAGAAACTCACATCCCAACCAAATGCCATGAAAACGGATCAGATTTAATGCTTTTAGTGTAGTAGTACTTTCATGAGAACTTTAATACCAACTTTTACATTTTTTCACTTTTGATTTTAAAAAAAAATTTGATATTTGACAACATAAAATGGCATCAAATATATTTAAATATGAAACATGTGACTGCATTGTCTAAATCACATTTTAAACCAATATGTTTAAGTAACTTGGATGCTGTCAATAATAGTCATGCCTGAATAAATTAACTTGCTTACCTCTGATTCACTCAGTAGCAATGCTATTCTCATTGTAAGAGCTTTTCTTTTCAGGGAGAGTATACCGTCCCCTAGTTAACTGGAAATATGCAGACTTTCTTTCTTTTTTTTTTTTTTTAAAAAAAGACACATTTATTCAGCGTCATGATCAGACTATTACATTTAGCAATCAACAGCATGGGTGCAAAAAAAAAAAAAAATCTACATTAAAACCCTTTGTTGGAATGCTTTACACTTTCCACAGAACAGAAACTAAAATAACCTGTTATACAATTAGTCACAAATACAGTCCTCGAGTTTTGCCCATACACATGAGTATTGTCTAAAACATGTCTTCTTTGTAGCAGCTAGGCCCTGCCACCACTGTGCTTGGCTGAGTTCACAAATCTGTTGTAACCTGTAGCTTCCCTGTCACTTCTCTGGCTCTCCTCTCCTGCTAAGCTTTGTTTCCTGGCAGTAATCAAAACCTTCTGCCACTGCCATAGCTACTGCTGCTGCTGGAACCACCATAGCCACCTTGGTTTCGGGGTTTGGCAAAGTATTGGCCTCCACCACCATAGGGGCCAGAACTTCTGCCTCCAAAGTTTCCTCCTTTCATGGGTCCAAAATTGGAAGATTGATTGTTGTAACTGCCAAAATCATTGTAGCTTCCACCACCTCCAAAATTGCTTCCATCATTACCAAATCCATTATAGCCATCCCCACTGCCACCATATCCACCACCACCACGGCTGCCACCAAAGCCACCTCGACCACTGAAGTTTCCTCCACGACCAAAGTTGTCATTCCCACCAAAACCACCGCCACGACCACCACCAAAGTTTCCAGAAACACTTCGACCTCTTTGGCTGGATGAGGCACTAGCCATCTCTTGCTTAGATAGGGCTTTCCTTACTTCACAGTTGTGGCCATTCACAGTGTGGTATTTCTGAATGACAATCTTGTCTACAGAGTCATGGTCATCAAAGGTTACGAAAGCAAAGCCTCTCTTTTTGCCACTGCCTCGATCAGTCATGATTTCAATCACTTCAATTTTCCCATACTGTTCAAAATAATCTCTTAGATGTTCTTCAGTGTCTTCTTTAATGCCACCAACAAAAATCTTTTTCACAGTTAAGTGGGCACCAGGTCTTTGAGAATCTTCTCTTGAGACAGCCCTCTTTGGTTCCACAACTCTTCCATCCACCTTGTGTGGCCTTGCATTCATGGCCGCATCCACCTCCTCCACAGTGGCATATGTGACAAACCCGAAGCCTCTGGAGCATTTGGTGTTTGGATCCCTCATTACCACACAATCTGTGAGCGTTCCCCACTGCTCAAAATGGCTCCTCAGACTCTCATCGGTTGTTTCAAAGCTCAAACCTCCGATGAAGAGCTTCCGCAGCTGTTCGGGCTCTTTGGGTGACTCTGACTTAGACATGACGGCAGTGGAGGGGGGCGGGGGAGACGTTAACGATGCTTACTCGGCGGCGTCCACGAGCAGAAAGCCAGACTTTCTTTAAGTTTTTTTGTTTTTTTTTTTTCTTTTTTAAGTCTTAACCATTTTTAAAGCTTTATCATTTTTGAATTTGAACAGGCTTATTCCCTAACTCCCTTTATGCCCAGCCCATCCCTCCAAAAGATAATGCTGGGGGCCTCCCTGGTGGCGCAGTGGTTCAGAGTCCGCCTGCCGATGCAGGGGATACGGGTTCGTGCCCCGGTCTGGGAGGATCCCATATGCCGCGGAGCGGCTGGGCCCGTGAGCCATGGCTGCTGAGCCTGCGCATCCGGAGCCTGTGCTCCGCAACGGGAGAGGCCACAACAGTGAGAGGCCCGCGTACCACAAAAAAAAAAAAAAGATAATGCTGGATTATAAAAATAGCTACCAAAATGCCTCTGGAGAGAGGGAAATGGATGTGTATATTGCTTTTCATAACAAGCCTTCTAGAACTGGTTAAATCATGGCAACCGTATAATGGATGATTAATGTGTGCCAGGCCCTGTACGACGTGGTCTTTACCTGGTTATCTCATTTAATCCTTTTCTTTTCATTGTGGTAAGAACCCTTAACATGAGATCTTTCCTCTTAACTAGTTTTTAAGTGTACATTAGTTTTCTTACTTTTAATGACACTTTTTCCTTCTTTTTTGTACAAGAAATCCCACGGTTTCATTTTGCAGCTGAAGATTGATTCCTCTGGGACCAGAAGGATAAAGAGGCACAAACCAGATAGAGCCTGCCCCTAAGACCACAGGCTGCAGAGGCCATGGGTGGGCGCTCTGCAGGACACATACAGCTGAGTCCAGTCATTTCCCCTGCCCATCTCCCACCCCCAGGTGCCAGACATGGGAGGGAGCAATATCGGACCCTCCAGACCAGTTCATCCCCCAGGTGAATACCACCCAGTGACCCCAGTTAGTGCCACGTGGTGCAAGAGCATTGCTCCAAGCCCTGCTTAGACTCCTGCCCACGGAACTGAGAGATAACAGGGGATGGTTGCGTCAAGCTGCCAAGGTTGGGGAAGCTCATCATACTGTCATAGACAACTGGGATTCCTTAATGGAAGCAGTGACCCTTCCCCTCAGACCTTCTTTGCCCTGGGCCTCAGCGATGTCACCCTCCTGGGTCTTCTCACACCTCCACAGCAGCCCCTCCTCCCTCGTCTACCTCTGAAGTGCCAATGTGCTGAGGGTTCCCTGCTCAGTGCCCCTTCTCTCTGAAGCACTGTAACTCCTCTCGGGGCAATCTCATTCATGTCACAGCTTTAGCCACACCATCCTCACCGAGAACCTGACCTTCAAACATCCGTTTCCGTTTGACCCGATACATGAACATATGTCTCTCAACTCTATCTCTCGTTCAAATTTTTCTCCTGGTCTGAGGACCCATGCATGCACAGATAGCTCACCCTCACCAGGCCGAGGACCCGGCTTACCATCTTCCCTCGCTTCCGTGTTAGACGGTGAATTGTGTCCCTCAAAAAAGATGCATTGAAGTTCTAACCCTTGGGATCTCAGAATGGGCCCATGTGTGGAAACAGGGTCTTGGCAGAGGTTAAAATCAAGTTAAAATGAGCTCATTAGCCCTTAATCCAATATAACTGATGTCCTTATTATGAAAAGAGTAAATTTGGACACCGAGATAGATGTGCACAGAGGGAAGATTATGGGAGAATACACAGGGAGAACGCCATGTGAAGATGAAGGTGAAAGTCGGGGCGGTGGATCTACAGGTCAAGGAATGCCAACGATGGCCAGCAAACCATAGGAATCTAGGAGAGAGACCTGGAACAGATTGTCCCTCACAGCCCTGGGAAGGAACCAAGCCTGCCAAAACTTCGACTTGGACATTTAGCCTCCAGAACTGTGAGGCAGTACGTTTCTGTTGTTTAAGCCACCTAGTTTGTGGTGATTTGTTACGGCAGCCCTAGGAAGCTAATATACTCCTCTATGCCATCCGTGCTGCCAGCTTACCCTTCCTCTTGTATTCCCGGTCTTGGCGAATGGCTCCTCCACTTGATCAAGCCAGAAACCTGAACTCTCAGCACAGAGAACCAGGCCAGCTTGAAGTTAGGCACTCAATAATATCGGCTATTTAAATAGATGCCCTCAGCTATTGCAGGTCTTGGGCAATTATAGATATTAGCCCGAGGATGTCCAGAATTGGAATTAAAAAAGAGATACAAACCCCAAACCCCTTTTATATCCATCCTATCCCTCTGTACTTCAGGTTTCCTGTGAGAAACTATTGATTTCTTCTTTCTGCCATGGGGCAGGCATATATTGAGAGCCACATGTATGTAAGTACGCACTCAGCAGCGTGCCTGCCTTTCTATTCTTCAGAGAAATATCGATTTTGACTTGGGAGAGTTACCTAAAATTTCCCTTTTCACCAGTTCCTTCTCCACTGTGTACGAGCTGAACCAGTGTGTTGAGTTCTACAGTGTGATCTTTGTAAGGAATCGTGCAAGTTGGGCTGAGTTCTTTGGAAGGCTTAGGGCGAGGAGGGCAGCTTTCTAGCTGTATTGATCTGCTGCCGGTTATTGGAGTTGTTGCAGATGCTTACCTCCATTTTTCCCATTCAGTGATATTGAAATCATTGGTCTGCAGAATTAAGAGCCTGGCTGCCAAAGAGATGTTGTGCGACTTTTCTCCTTTTCTCTTGATAATGATTTAAACAAGTCCCAGTGCTTCATCCTTTCAGATTACCCTTGGAACGGAGGCGCAATATAATTGTTGCAGTTTCGTTTTATATTGAAACAACTTCAATACATTTTCTATACTAGGTCTATGCAAATTTTTTTTTTTTTTTTTGCTAAGAAATTATAGCTGTGTGTGTGGAAACCCTAAGCAGGGCACAAAGACATCAAAGTCGGCCATAATCATAAAAAGCACATGCAGATCTTTCACATTAATAATTCACAGTTAAGCACAGGCACTCCGGCCCTCTGTCTGAGATTGCAGCAAGTAGCAATTTGTTTAGCTTTGGTAAGGGCACAAAATCACCAAGTTCAGATGTTCTATTTTGGTCTTATACTTGCTCTGTGAATTGGATTCAGGTGGAAAATCAACTTTATAAATGGATCCTTGCATATTCCTCAGGAAGGTCTGATCTGTAAAGGACAGTATTAATTTTGTAGACATTGTCAGCATCACTGTCCCCTATGGCTCTAATGAAACTATTATCTGAACCCTAAACTGCCGAGTGTGTGTCTCCATCCCCTCCACCGTCCTCATTTATTCATTCTGTCACAGTCTACTGAGTGTCAACACGTGCTAGGTTAGGACCTGGTGCTAGGGATATATGGTGAGCAAGACGAGCCTGGCCCTGCCTGGTCCATCGTGGACCCTCCGTGGTCCACAGCCCAGCAGCATCAGCATCACCTGGGAGCTGGTTAGATGTGCAGCATCATGGGCCCCACCCCAGACCTACTGAATCCAGTTAACAAGATCTACAGGTGATGCCTATTCCTTAAAGAAGAGGACATCCCATTAAATGAGTAATTATAATAGGATGTGAAAACACTCAGGTGTGAATTGCTTACCTGTAGGGCAGACTGACAGGGCAGAGCAAGTAATGCCTCTGCTAGAATGGGACGGGCTCAGGGAAGGCTCCAGAAGGAAGAAATCTAAGGATACAGAAGCAGGATCCAGGCAGAGATTGAGTGGGTGTTTGACATACTAGGTCCCAGGTAAGCCACTGTGCTTCAACTCCGAGGGAAGAGATTCCAGCCTGCTGGAGGAGCTCAGAGCACAATAGGAGGCTGGGAGAAGAGAGGCAGTGAACTTTTTAGAGGGCTTCATTCAGACAAGAAGTTTGAACTTTCCCCAGAAAGTTACAAGGAGCCATTGAGGTGTTCACATGGGGTTGGATTTCAAAACATGATGGATTGTAGAAAGATGACTTTCTCTGCAATGTGGGAGATGGATTGGTGCAGGGGAGAGTGGAGCACTGTCCAGGCAACAGATGATGGGCTTGGACCGAAGTAAGACAGTACAGGGAGGTAAGTGGATGCCTGGGAGACAGGCCTAGGGGCCAGAACTGGAAGGTCTGGGTAACTTCTTCTGACTCTCACCTCCTGTAGACATGTGCCCTGGGGGTTGGGGTATTTCTCTCCTCCCCTGTTCCTTAGATCATGAGCTTCTTGAAGCCAAGGCCATGTCCCACACATTTTGGTTTTCCTTAATGGCGCGTAGCAACAGAGCCTGGCACTGGGTGCCGTGTGGAGTCCTCATCTGGAGCTGTGACCCACTTTTCTGAAGAACTTGCCCTTCTTCGGTTGAAGAAGGTGATTCTCAGAGAATTGGCTGGAAAAAGCTGTGTTTCCCTCTTTGTTTCTCTTTCATGTGAATGGTAACTCCTCTTTGGGTGGTGCTTTCCAGTTCAGGCAGCATTTTCCTAATGCCGTCTCATTTGCATTCCTCCCATCAGCCCTCCCTGCAGCTTTGGAAAAGGTGGTGCTTTCACAGCTCAGTGTTAATCAAGGGCTGATTATCTCAGTGCTTCTCTCCTCCCTGTTCTGACTTCCCGCCTTTTGACATGGGAGTTGCAGCTGGAAGCAGGTAGTGGGTCAAACAATGCAGAGTTGAGGCAAATGCATTCTCTGCATGTGAATCAGCCATCCAGGTGAAAGGACAGGGCAAAGAAGAGGCTGAGTGAGGAGGGGAACGGGTTCCTGCTCAATTTGTGGTTCAGGCTCCCATGGGACCGGTAACCGAATCTGAGGACCGGAGGAGATGGCAGGGAAATGCGAGCTCCCAGCCTTCCTGGGCTTCACATTCTTTGTGGGGGGAGTGGAGGGGGGTGTCTCTTCTGTTGTGCCCTGGGAGAGGAAGCTGAAAGGAGTTGAGTGCAGGGAAAGGGAAAGTCAAGGCCTTAGTGAAATTGCCTCTCACCTGTCAGATGAAGAACGGAGCTTTGGGTGCAACAGACCTGAGTTTGAATCCTGGCTTTGCCACTCACTAGCCCTGTGGTCTTGGGCAGCTACTTAAGTCTGTTCCTCATAATGGTGGTGAGAATCTCTTTTGCACAGGTGTGTGAGGACCAGATGAGGCAGAGATGAATGCTAACAAGCAAGGTGTTGCCCCCAGTGTGGGTGGAGTGCGTGCAACAATCTGATACATTTGTGTCTCCCCAGCTTCCCCCAGCCCCTTGCTCGAGATGATACTCCATCAGACAAGCGAGGGCATCATGCTATAAGTGGTTTCCATAGAGAATGTAGGGGTCCTCAACCTTAATGTGCAAAAGGATCGCCCAGGAGTTTGTTAAAATAGTCCTGGGCCCAGCCCCCAGAGGGTCCGATCGATCTGACATGGTGCCCAGGTGATTCTCATAGGGACCACATGGTGGGAAACTTGGGAATGAAGCTGGAGGTGGAGCATCCTCTAGCCTCAGCATTTGCTCAGAGGTATTCTCAGCCCTGCTCCGGACCTGCTGCAAGGGGTTCTCCAGAGGGAGGTCCTACATTTTCACCAAGTCCCAGGCGAGTCTTAGGATAAGGCAAGTTTGGCTAACACTGGGCTGTGGCATCCAGGTAAGGCTGTGGGGGTATTTTGTGCAAGAGGTTCAGGCAGCTGGGGATATGTTTTTAAGGCATGCAGGTTCAGCCCATAAATGGGAAGAGCCCCTCAGAGGCGAAACTCTGTGGTCTTCCCTGAAGCGCTGACGGCTGGGACTCTCGGTGGGCACAGCCTGGCAAGGTCACAGGCTCTAGAAACCAGCATGTCCTTGTCTGTTCAAATGAGGCTTAGGACTGGATGACTTCAGTCCTTCCATTTCTGAAGTTGCCTGACTCTGAAAGATTCGGTTTAAGTTAATTTAGGCAGAGGAGAATATTTGCCTCCAGTGTTTGACGATTGCATTCCTTTTGCCCTTGATGTTGCACTGTATTATGTGGGTTTATTCAGTTTCTGTATTTAGTCCATATTGCTCCTTAACTGTGGTATGAAACGAAGCATATGTGGTTCTATGAGATTCTCCCCAAGAACTTTGGGTGAAGTGTTTGTTGCCCAAGCTAAGAGCAGGGCTTCCCTGGTGGCGCAGTGGTTGAGAGTCTGCCTGCTGATGCAGGGGACACGGGTTCGTGCTGCGGTCTGGGAAGATGCCACATGCCATGGAGCGGCTGGGCCCGTGAGCCATGGCCGCTGAGCCTGTGCATCCGGAGCCTGTGCTCCGCAACGGGAGAGGCCACAACAGTGAGAGGCCCGCGTACCGCAAAAAAAAAAAAAAAAAAAAAAAAAAGAGCACTGCTCCCTGGTGGCAACTCCTGGAATTGCAAGCCCATGCTTTTGAGGCATCAGTGAAAACAAACCCCTTGGGGAAAGGGAAGCGTTTTCTGTTGTTTTATTTAAAAGCACATTCCCACCCTAGACCACCTGAAACAGAGTCTCTTGGGGTGGGATCCAGAAACCTGCATGTAAAGTCTTCATGTAGACCTTATGCCCAGTGTGGTTTGAAACCTGTTGCTCTGCATCAGGGTTTCTTAACCTCCGCATGGTTGACTTTTGGGGCTGGAAAATTCCGTGTTGTGGGAGGCTGTCCTGTGCAGTTAGGATGTTCAGCAGCATCCCTGGCCTCTCCCCAGTAAGTGTCAGGAGCCCCTCCCACTCCCCATTTGTGACAATCAAAACTGTCTCCAGACATTGCCAGTGCCCCCAGGGGCAAAATTGCTCCTGCTTAAGCACCACTGCTCTGAAGCATGCTGTGAACATCCAGACATTTCAATGACAGCACGTGTCACAGGGTCACTAAAAGCTAAGATGTGTCAGCTGTCTTTACAGGAGGTTATTAATGCAAATGTGAAATGACTTCTGACTGGTAGTAGAATAAACATGCTGGCTTTATGACCTTTGTTTTGATTCTGAAATAGTCATAGAGGAGAGTCATTCGTGAAGGATGGACTAGCATTAATGACTCGGCACACTTGGATGGGGACATCTGGCCGTGCTCTCGGAGGCCACCCGTGCACTTTCCCAGGTTCACGTGTTGGCTTCACACTGCTGGTGCCTGGAACAGTTGGAGGAGGGAGTGGGGAAGGTGTAACTTCATTTCTCTTAGAATCTCTCTGAAGTAATTAAATTCTATTAGCTTTTTCAGTTGCAAGAGAGGGCTATTTATTGCGTGAAATATCTTTCTGTACTGCAAACACATATTCCAAGAGTGTTGCAGACCAGATTCATTGTGAGGCAGAGAATGACTGGGCATCCATGTGGACCACAGTCTGGTTAAATGAACGTTGCTAAGCCTGCTCTGGGAGCTAGAGCTGAATTCTCCAGTGTGTACCTGTTGCGTCCAGAGATGAACACCTGGACTTAACACCTTCAGTGAGAATCAGCTAGCCAGGGAGGGCACCTCCATAGCATGGATAGCCGAGCCTCCTGGTCTTCTCATACTGGGACAGAGGGTCTTGTTAGCAGCCTGATGCTCAGGGACCTGTCACAGGATGAGTCCTTGGTATTGCAGAAGGGATTGACACCTTGTTGTCTAAAAGCAGAGGAGACCCTAAAGAGGATCTGTGTGCATATGCCTCCTGTTGCAGGTGGTATTTCACACAACGGGGCTGAGAGCCTGGAGCCTCCTGGGTGGCTGTGATGGGGAGTTTGAGTAGATGCAGCTGACGGGGTTGGAAGCAACAAGGTGCTTTTTGTAAGGCTCTTCTGCCAGTCCTCTGAGTGAACCTGGAAGCCCCTTCCCTTCGGTCCCCATTTCTTCCCCTGTTGGATGGGAGTGTTGAACGTGGACATCTCCAGGGCACTTACAACTCCACTGTGTGTGGCTCTTGTGCAGAAAAAGATGGTGGCCTTTGCATCTCTTCTGCTGTGGGTGAGGCTGGACTAGAGGGTCCTGAGCAGGGAGGGGAAGGCAATGCTGTGGGATTTCTCATCTCAGTCTGCTCTGCTCTCCCCCCTCAACTCCTCTTCCTCTCCCAAAGTTCTGCAGATACAGCTGGTCTCTGCCTCAGCGTGGACATGGAGGCTTGACCTGGACCAGGTGTGTCAAGCCCTGCCCCCCACCCCCCCGCCCCCGATGACTGGTGCTCCTGCAGCGTCTTTCTCTGACACCTTTGGGGGCAGATAAGTTTCTCAATGTACTTGGACTTGATCGAAGGTGCTTCTGCTCAAAGAAACTTACCCACCAGCTCTCTGATGTCCAACACCCTGCTTGGGCAGTTGCGGTTCTTTTGCTTTAATACTGAATCTAGGACACATCATTTATCTGATATTAGTCATTACAGTCTGATGTGAATGAAGTTGAGCGTATTTCCTGAGATGAGATGAGATGGCGCTGGGAGAGGAGGATATAGATATTGCACTCCCGGGCGGGTCAGGTCAGCTCAAGGAGCGGAACAGAAAAGCCGGGAGGAGCTAAAAGGCACAGGACTTGGAGACCAGAGTTGGTAAAAGAAACTTCCACTGCCCAGTGTTGCCAAGGGGCAAGGTTCTTGGACTCCTTCGTCAGTCACGGGCCATGGACTGTGAATAGCCGAGCATCTTCCATTTCAACCTGCTCTGCTCTTCTGGTCTGAAACTGTAGCCTGAATTTTTTTTTTTTTTTTAAATAATCCATGAAGATCCTCATTCTCTTGCAGGACGTACAGTTTCTGTTGCTCTACAGCACTCTTGTTCACCACTTTCGCTGGGCACTCTTCATTGGATAGCCACTCTTTTTGGTCCTGAATGGGCAGGAAGGAGGTCACAAAGATGCCTCTTGAGATAACAACAATTTCCACCTTCAGTGAACACCATAGAGATTGGCTGGACCACTAAATGTATTTATTTATATTGTCATTTATTCACGGTGATGAATTTTGTGAGGTGAGCTGACAGAAGTACCCAACATAAGATACTTCTTAGTAACCTAAGGAATAAAATGCCTTTCAGATGGCTTTATTCAATTTAAGTTTCTTCCATGGAAAGAAATTCTTGTTCTGAGAGAAACATAGGAGTGAATCTTGGCGTATCAAGGAGATGGCATAGACAGGTGAGCAGGGACCAGGTGGTGCAGTTTTCTTGCCACAGTGGGTCTACTTCAGCCACCTCCTTGATGGCAGTGTTTTTACAAAGTGCTTTCTGTGGAATGCTGGTCCATCAAAACACCCCATGGATAAGAGTTTGCCTGATCACATACGTTTTTGCAAACCTTTGCTGGCTTCGTAGGGTTGAGCGGGCCCTGTGTGCCCACATGCTGCAGCCCTGGTGCCCTGTTGGCATGTGACCAAGCACATTCCCGAGGTAAAGGATGGGAGACATCCTTCAGTAAAGAAACTGGTGCGCCGGCTTTAAAGCCAGTCCTTCTAGGACTTCCCTGGTGGCACAGTGGTTAAGAATCCGCCTGCCAGTGCAGGGGACACGGGTTCAAGCCCTGGTCTGGGAGGATCCCACAAGCCGTGGGGCAACTAAGCCCGTGCACCACAGCTACTGAGCCTGTGCTCTAGAGCCCATGTGCCACAACTCCTGAGCCCGTGCGCCACAACTCCTGAGCCTGTGTGCCACACCTACTGAAGCCTGTGTGCCTAGAGCCCGTGCTCTGCAATGAGAGAAGCCACTGCAATGAGAAGCCCGTGCACTGCAACGAAGAGTAGGCCCCGCTCACTGCAACTAGAGAAGGCCTGCGTGCAGCAATGAAGACCCAATATAGCCAAAAATAAATAAATAAACAGACAAACAAACCAGTCCTTCTTAACTAATTTGGCCACAAAAGCTTTTTGTTTTCTTCCCTTGACACCTTATTAGAAGCAACAAGTTTTTCAAAATGTTGCTGCATGAAATGATTTTCTCTTGGGATTAGCTGTTTGCCACATCACTGCGAACACGCAGTTTCTGCAAACCTGTTTGAGCCACTGGCAGGGAATGCAGGGCCCTGGGAGGTGTTGGCTCTGCTCCCTATGGGAGGGCAAGGGCCGTCCTGGTACATTTAGGGTTATAACCTGAGGGTCTCCTGTAGTGCCTGACATGTAGGGTCTCAGTGAAAATTCTTGGAAGAAATGAACACAAGAAGGTATGTTAAAAATTTGGTAGTCCTGGGGAACTCTTATGGTTTATGTAAATGTCCTCTGTGCTAGCAGGCACAGCCTCAAAATTCAGAGTTGACACTTTTTTTTTTTTGGCCACGATTTTTTTCAAACCTGAGACAGTACAGTTACATCCTTCAGGCCTCAGGCGTCTGCCCTGGCAGCATCCTAATTTCCTTTGTATGTCAATAAACCTGTTCGATTGCTGGGGCACCTTGACATTTAGGAAGAGTAAGGGCTCCAGGAACAGGTTTTCTTTATTCTGAGCAGACCTTAAAATACAGCTACATTTATAATATGCCTGCAAGGCACCCCGAGCAAGCACACACATTAGGAATTAGAACTTGCTTCTCATCTCTCAGACCTTGCTTCCTAGAACATAAAGTTGCTCCCAAGTGTGTGCAGAACAGTAATGTTTGAAGTTGTCCCCCTTGAGAGACTACAGACTGGATGCCACAAAAAGTGCATGTGTGGAGCCAGTCAGGGGAGCATCACATGTGGTATGTGCACTGACAGAGTTATGGGACGCCAGAGAAACAGCCTTGCAGACGTGGGGAGGGATGCAGAGGGTCGGGGCTCTGATGTCAGACCGAGATGCAAGTCCAAAATCCTGAAATCCTTACCTCCAGGACCTTGGCAAGTCACTTATCCACTCTAATCTCCGCTGTCTTTTTTTTTTTTTTTTTTTTTTTGCGGTACGCGGGCCTCTCACTGCTGTGGCCTCTCCCATTGCGGAGCACAGGCTCCGGACGCGCAGGCTCAGTGGCCATGGCTCACAGGCCCAGCCGCTCTGCGGCATGTGGGATCCCCCCGGACCGGGGCACGAACCCGTGTCCCCTGTATCGTCAGGTGGACTCTCAACCACTGTGCCACCAGGGAAGCCCTCCGCTGTCTTCCTGATAGAACTAAGTTAAGACCTGCTCCCCACTCAGCCTGAAGGTCACTCCTCATTTCATCCTCGCAACGACCTTGCAAGAGGGTAGGATTACTAGCCTTGTTTTACAGATGCAGAACCTGGGGCTCGGAGAGGTAAAGTGACGTAGCAGGGTCAGGAATCCAGTGCCGGCAGTGCTGAAGCTCCAAAATGTGGCAGTAACCACTCTCTCACATGGCCTCTTGGTAAAGACCAGCTTGTGGGGAGCTGGCTGGGGCCAGAAGGGGCCGACAAGAGTTCAGACGGCCTTGATGTCAGGATGACGACGCACTGCACCTGTGCCGTGTGGTAGGGCGCTTCACCCCAGGTGTTCGGAGTTCCTTGTCACAATCCAGGATCAAGCTGTCCTCCAGCAATGACAGCTAGAGATTCTAAGTCCCTTAACGGTCCACCTTCTCCTGTGTGCATTTTAACCACGTGTTTGTTTTTTTCCTTGAAGACAGTCAGTAAAGTAGAATTTATGAGGAGCTCCCAAGCTGTGCTGCAGGGGTCATGGCCCTGGGAAATGTCCCGGTGCCTCCCACCCAAAGGGTGGGATGGAGAGGAAGTCAGGTGCTGTTCTGTACAGGGGCACCTGCACATCAAACCCGGCTGGACCCCACAGCTGGCCTCGGGTTTGCGGGCTAGAGGGTGGCGTCCTCAGGTTGGGAGCATGCCTCCCAGGGTTTTGGGTTTGCTGGGTCAGGTCCGGCAGCCTCTCCACAGTCCACAGTGAATCTGGGCCTCTCTGCTTGCTCCCTCACCTCTAACCAGCCCCACATCCTTTCACTCTGTGTATCAGTCAGGACTCTCCCGGTGTCGGGAGACACAATTCTGACTTACAATTGATTGGGGGAAAAACCCATTAAGACAAAACCAAGAATTCAGCAGGTAGCTGTGACTTGAGATTTAGCTTGATGCAGGCTCGTAGATGTCCCCAGGGCCTGGTTTCCCACCTTCTGTCTCCGAGCTCTGTTCTCTTCTGTGCGTTGCATCTGTTCTCAGGTGTGCGGTGTCCTCACGGGGGTGAGCTGACAGCAGTGGCACCAGGCTCCTAGCCTCGCACACTCACATGTCATAGCACATGCCTTCCAGCCATCCTGGCAAACAGCTCATTGCCTTTCATTGGCTCTGACTGTATCACGTGCCCATCCAGATGACCAGAAAAATTCAGTGCATTGAGGGGCTTAGGTTTGGGTCCCATGCTCTGTCCTTAGCTGGGGTGACCCAAAGCCAAGAACTATATGAGGGGAGAGCTGGTTCTCCAAAGGAACCCAGAGAAGGGGAGGTAGATGCTGGTGGCCACGATGTGAAAAACCACTCCCTGCACTTGCTGTTCTGCGAGATCTCTTTGATCCCCAGTCACTGGCCATTTCTGGGTTCTGTGTACACTTGTGACTATATTCCATAGGCAGGTATGTGGTTGTACCCTGGCCACTGCTTAAACTGACATGATAGCTCACACTAAGTAAAATCAGTACTTATGGTCACAGATGCCATTTGTTGAGTCCCTGCCACGTGACAGGCACTGCTAGACTCTCTGATGTGCATTCTCTGACTTAATCTTTGAAATAACACTGTGAAGGAGTATTATTAGCCCCACTTTACAGATGGAGAAATAGACTCTGGGTGATGAAATGCCTTGGAAAGTCACATAGTTACCTGGGTTAATTAGCAGAGAGGCTACAGTGAAAACTTATTCTGGTCTAGTGGCCAGTACTCTTTCTGTCGAATCACTCGCCCCCTCCTATAGACATACTTACTGAAAAGATAATTGGATATTTATTAATGCTTCTTGCTAGACAAAAACTGGAAAGTGTCTTCATTTAGGAGGGCCAGGATTCCATGCAGTTATCAACTGAGTTCTCTGTGTGTGTATGTTAGTGTACAGGTGTGTGTCAATGTGCTGTTGTAGAACGGAGAGAGTTGAACCACTGGTCTTCGGGTGAACTGGTACTTGTTCTCTGCCTTGAGCTGGATGGTTGCTGAAGCTGATGGGGCCTCTCCTCTCCTGTCACGTGAGCTGTTAGGTGCCTGTGGTCAGAACATCCAGAGGTGGAGGGTGCTGGTGAGTCTGAGACCTTATAGGTCTCAGTACACTTAGGATCTTCATGGTACATGATGCAGAAAGAGAAGATGCCTCAAAATCTTCCTGGTAAGTAGGAATATCTAGAAGGTAGAGTGACGAAGCAAAGTAGGAAGTGTGATTTAAGGAACTGCAGTGGAAATGACTTCTGTTCCATAGATATTTTAGCTGTGGTGTGTGTGATCTGACCTGCAGGTGAGTCAACTTGAAGATTACTTCTTTAGCTTGATACTTAACGCTTTCTCTCTTGTAGTTGCAATCTGTAGCTCTGCAAACATGCTTGGTATTTCCCCCAGATGGGGCTGTTTCCTGCTTCCTGGAAAGGCCCAATCTTGGGATATGGAACTTCTGGATCCTCTGCCTGGAATGGATTTTTGCACAAAGTAAATGCTAAGTGTTTAGGCATCTGTTGGTTAATTCAGAGAGTACTAGTTGAGCCCCTTCTATGCTGCAGATGCTGTTCTAGGTGCATGAGTTCCGACGGTGAGCGAGGCAGGCGCTGTCCCTAGTCCTTGCCCTTGGGGAGTCTCATTCTGATCCATTGAGTGAATCGATCACTCTGGAGGCTCCCCTGGGCTTCCAGCGTGGACACCTGACCTGGGAGCCCTTTTCTGAGGAAGCTTGCCTTCAGTCCTGGGGAGGAGAACATTCATTTTTCTGCCTCTCCCTTTGTTAATGAGTCCAGGCAGAGAGCCAAGGGAAGTATTTGCTATTTTCAGAGTGGACTGTATTTTGTACATTCTTTATTGAAGGCTCCTTTGGATGCAAGTCACAAAAACTAAGGCTAGTTTAAGCCAAAACAAGGAATAAAGGAATAGTTTGTACAACCTGAGAGTTGACCTCACAGGGACTGTCACGAGAACCTAGCAAACTATTGGAGACTGAGAAGGCCACACTCACTTTCTCACAGCTGTGTTCTCTGCATTACCATGCTGTCCCCTGAGCCTGGCTTTACCTGCTTCACCAGGTGCATTGGTGGGACATGGCTGCTCTGGACTTTATAGATCCATGTTTCAAAGGACCAGTGGAGAGAATAGTGTTGCAAATCTTGGTTCTAATGTCAGGAGAGAGGATAATTGGGCCAGGGTTTTGCCCACAGCCCCGGCAGCTGTGGTCTGAGAGGGGATATGGGTTCTGTGGTACAAACCAAGCTGCAGGGCCTGTCCGTGTGATAAGTGGGGGGCAGTTCTTGGAAAACTGCTCACAGGCTGAGGATTCTACCCTCAAGATTCCCTACTGGGCCAGGTCAAGGAAACCTGCTGTTTGCCTCAGTTGAGAACAAACGGCAGGAATGGCCTCGGGTGACCCTTGTCCTCAATCTTAACACCCCTGATGGAGAAACTCCTGTGTTAGCATGGTCCAAAGTGTTTAGTGTTTTAGAAAATTCTGTATCAGCAGAGTACCTAGAGATCCAGTGTGTGATATTAATCCTGAAGGATAGGAACTCATTAGTCAGGGCCAGTAAATCCTCTGTTACAGTAAGCCTGTGTATTCCAAGAAATAAAGAGCCCTTCTCATGGGGGGAAAAAAGCCTTTGTACAAATAGGCTGTGTTGTGGGTTAGGGATGGGCACCTCAGGGCTCACGCTCACTAATGTCATTCCAGCTACTCTCGTCCACATTTAATTGAATTGAACACATTGAAATTTGTTCCAATGTATTAACAGGGAGCTGCTGAATGCATGTGCAATCCATGACTTAATTAATGTTTGCTTTCCCTGTGCTGACCCCCTTCTGGGAACACACACTGTAGACCCACTGAGGAGAGAGGGATGTGCTGACTTGAAGAGAGAGGCTTAACTCTTTCAAGCCCCTGAATTTCAGCAACAGCTAGGGAATTAAGGATGTACTCAGGTGATGGGGCCCAAAGTGGTATCTTCTCAAATATTGCTGTTAACCCTTCCAGTTATGGACACTGGGCTGATGACATCATACATGCATTATTGAATAAATTCATTTCTTAATTATGAGAGTAGTACATGTTCATGATCAAAATTTGGAACATACAGAAATTGTAAAGAAGAAAATTAAAATCTAATAATATATCTATAATCGTATATAAAATGACCACTATAAATGTTTTGGTTTATCTCTTTAATTGAAATACAGTTGATTTACAATATTAGTTTCAGGTGTATAGCATAGTGATTCAATATTTTTATAGATTATGCTCCCTTTAAAGTTATTAAAAAATAATGGTTATAGTTCCCTGTGCTGTACAGTATATCCTTGTTCTTATCTGTTTTATACCTAGTAGTTTGTACCTTTTAATCCAATACCCCTGTCTTGCCCCTCCCTCCTTCCCTCTCTTCATTGGTATCCACTAGTTTTCTATATCATGAGTCTGTTTCTATTTCGTTGTGTACATTTGTTTTATTTTTCTAGATACCACATATAAGTGATAACATACTTTGTGTGTTTGACAAAGTTAACATACATTTGTCTGACTTCTTTCACTATGCATAATACTCTCTAGGTCCATCCACACTGTTGTAAATGAATGGCAGAAATTCACTCTTTATGGCTGAGTAATATTCCAGTGTGTGTGTGTGTGTGTGTGTGTGTGTGTGTGTGTGTGTATCACATTTTCTTTATCCATTCATCTACTGATGGACACTTGGGTTGCTTCCATATCTTGGCTATTGTAAATAACGCTGCTATGAACATTGGGGTGCATGTATCTTTTTGAATTAGTATATTTCTTTCTCTTATTTCTCTTATGCCCTTTGTGTGCCAATATGTAGTTTTAGTAAATTACCATGTGATTTGATAGCTGGTGTTCTGTTTTGTTGTTGTTGTTTTTTTACTTATCACATTTTCCATATCTTTAACTACTCAATGAATGCACTTTTTAATGGTTTTATTGAAGTATTATTTAATATCATAACATTAACCCATTTAAGTGTACAGTTCAATGAATTTTAGTAAAATTTTAGTGTTGTGAAGCCCATCACCACAATCCAGTTTGAGAACATTTCCAGCATCCTCCCAAATCCCCCGAGTTCCCACTTTCACCCCGGTCTCTCTGTCTCTATAAATGCACCTTTTAGGAACATGCCACATGAATGGACTCATACACATGCAGTCTTTTGCATCTGGCTTCTTTCCTGGAGCATGATTATGGCATCTGCATCACTGAGGAAGGGCCTCGGAGGCAGCACTGGCATGCCAGCAGCATATATACCAGTGTTTGGTTTAATGGGCAGTGCAATCTGAATGGTGTGGGCATCTCTCTCTTTAGAGAAAGGCAGGACAGCACAGGTATCTTTCTTCAGGATTGGGCTGGATTCTTGCCTAAGTGCCAAGACAAATGTTGACATGATTGTGAGAAAAAAATGAGGTGTCTGTGTCAGCATCCCATTGACCTCGACAGGGAACCTCATCTTTGGGCCAGGGTTATTGCTTCATTCTGAACCAAAGACTGCATTACAGCTATTGAGTTTCACCATGAAGGTTATCTTTGAAGCCAGAAGGGCCAGAAAAGCATTGTCTTCTTTGGAGAGAATGTGGGGCGACAGGGCAGGAAGCACAGGGACCTGATTTCATGACAAAATTCTTCCTGGAGGGTTTGCCTGGAATTGAAATATTTTTGCTCTCTCTCTTTGCCCTCAGCTAACTGGAGAGACGTTTCTCAAACCATTTCCTTTCTTATGTGGACCTTCAAGGACTCCCCCCAAATCTTGCTGGAATGTTTACAGCCTGTCTGCTTTCAGACAAGTGGAAACAAATGTCAGTTCTTTTGGCTGGAACCTCGTTCATGCATTCCAGAGAGGGAAGCTTTTAAAAAGTCACCTGTTCTGTTTATCTCAGCACAAAAGGAAGTTGTTTGGATGTTCATACACTTCATCCTTTGGATTCCAAGTTATGTAACTACATTGTTTTGAGGCAAGTCTATCTCACAGACTCCATGTACTCTTGTAAAAATAGTCAATAGCAATACAGTATGAGAGCCATGTAGACGTGGGAGGGAGGGAGGGAAGGAGGGAGGGAGGGAAGGAAGGAGGGACGGAGGGAAGAAGAGACGGCTCCCTTGACAGAGACCCCCGGAGAACGAGGTTCTGCTGGGCTCTATTGGGGCCTCTTTTAAATTCCCCAGTCAGGATAGAGACTACCCACTGTGCTTCACTTTAATAGTGATGCTTTGGACGTGATGTTTCTATATGCACCCTCTCCTGATTTCTTTCTTTCTTTCTTTTTTTATTAAATAGTAGAGGCCATTGTAATTCACCTCCCAACAAACAGATGCGTCTGTTTAGAAAATAACGCTCTTACATTTAGTGTTCACAAAACTCTTTGCTCATTTATAGATGCAACAGGCACGTGCCGGCTTTCCCCCAAAGAGCAGGTTCTTGGCTTTGACCGGATTACGGCTACTATTTATATGTCTCCAGGAACTTGGACTCCTGGCATACCGCCCACCTCTGCCAAATACCAGTGCTTGAGCACTTGAATTCTGAAGGATCTCTTACTCTCCTGACCTGCAGATAAGATTTTCTCACTTGTGCCTTGAGATCCTGTGTGTTTCCTCTGTCAGAGCATCCTCAGGCCTGGACGTATCAGGAAGGCCAGAGAGGATGCCTGTGAAGGAGACTTGGTGTCTGTGCTTGGTGGTGGCCAGTGGTAGCCACCCCCGTGAAATCCTTCATGGGGCCCTGGGAGACAGGGGAGGGCTCTGCCGATGCAGTGTCTGCTGGAGCCTTCTGTGACTCCCTGACCATCTCCTCTGTTCTCATCCAGCTCTCCTCCACATCATCCTTCCTGAGCTGTTTTCCTCTCTTTCTGGAATATTGCAGTTAGCATGTCATTACTTTGCTCCCAAGTCCTTTCCCTATAGAATCCAGACCTAGCTCTTGAACCTGACATTCAAAGCCCCTCATTATTAGCCCTAACATGTATTTCCAACTTTTAATTCCCTTTATGCTAGATTTTTCCAACTTAGTGTCCTACCAACACTGCTGGGTGCCATCAGACCCTTTTGTCTGGTGGGCTTCCATTTAGCTGGGTGATTACTTTTCTTTAATGAGCATCAGAATAACTTAGGGATGTGATGAAGTGTACGGATGCCCAGAGCTTAAGCCAGTGAGTCGGGGGTGAGGCCTGGGATCTGTGCTCTTAACCAGTGTCTCCGGTGATCACTTCTGCACTGGGTAGGGCCCACACTTCAGCTCTTCCACCTATTGATGTGTCCCGGGCTGTGCCTCTTTTAGGGCCTGGCTGAGTTCTGTTTCCCTGGAAAACCTCACCTGCTCCCTCTTGCACTCTCTCACCCTCGTTTGTGATGCTCACTTTGCACTTAGCATGTTCTGCCTTGGACCATGATTTAAGTGTTTGTCATAGATGTATTTTCACACCAGTTATGTATATCTAAAAAAACCACCTCATATTTGCATGGCAGTTTATAGTCTGGAAACACTGTTGCATGTGTGACTTTGCTCCTACAGAGCAGGGAGCTTGCTTTTCTGTGTGGATCTCGGCACCATCACCCCCTTCCACCAGGCAGCCTGCAGCTGCTGAGGAAGACCCTTGAGATTGGCCGGCCATTTGCTACAGCAAGCGGACAGGGTTGATCAAGATAAGCAATGTCGTTCTTTCTGACGTTCGGCTAGTCTTTACTGAGGCAGGTTTTGTGCTGGGCGCTCTGCTGGGTGCAGGTGGCAGGTGAAGCAGAGTCCTCAGTGGGGGAGCCTCAGTAGAAAAATGACTGATCGTGGTATCTGCTGTGAGGAACCAGATGGGCTGAGATAGCGAATACCCAGTGGGATGGCCTCTCACAGGAGGGGACCTGTAAGCCCAGGCCTAAAGGACAAGGGGGCCGTGCCGTGGAAAGAGAGGGGAAGAGTGTTGCAGACACGGAAGGGCAAGAGCACCTGGTGAGATTGGAGGAGGAGCCGGGGCTGTGGGCCCAGGTGAGGCCAGGGGCCAGAGTGAGCCCCTGGGGCTTGCAGGTCGTGCCCAGGGGTTTCCATCACCAGCAACTGGGGAATATTACCTTTAATACAGGGGAGAGATGTGATCTGAGTTTGCTAAAATTCTAATATAAACTACATAGCACTCTGTCGGCAAGCGCAGTGGACTAGGGGAGGAGCATGAAAGGCAGCCTTGGCTTTATGTCTGACAGGGATGTGGCTGGGCAGTTTTTCTGGAGCCAGCTCATCTCTGGGTGGCTGCCCATCAAGGCCTGGCTGTGGGACTGCGTGCCCTGGGAATGAGCTAGAGCCTCTTGGCCACACCTTGGCAGGTCCTCCAATTGCAGGGATCCAGAAGACCCTGAGGCTGGAAGACATCCTTTGGATCCCCTTATTCCACTTGCTCATTTGATAGATGACAAGGCTGACTCAAGGAAGGGGAAGCAACATGTCTGGGGCCTGCTGCTACAGCCCCGCCACTCACATAGCTGTTCTCAGAGGAGTCAACGGTCCCTTAGCCTCAGGGGCGAAGTGGTGTGAAGGTGATCGTATGGCTGAGTGAGAAGCAGGCCTCTTTTGAACCCCTTGGGAGTCATAGCGGTTGCCCGGGAAGACCAGAGCTTTACCAGCAGGCAGGTAAGGAGTTTGAATCCTAGCTCCACCACCGTTTGCTGGCTCTGTGACTTTGGGCAAGTCATTTAATCTCTCTGGCCCTCAGCTGTAAGCTAGTAGTGCTCATACCTACCTGCAGAGATGTCAGGTGGATTAAAGGGTATAATGTGCATAGTGCATACTTGTCACAGTGCCCGACTTAGGTGCTCAGTAAACAGAATGATGACAATTATGTATGGCTGCGTTATGCTTGGCATGCGACTCCCTTAGATAAAAGCTCTAAAATTATCACGATGAATATTGGGCCAGGCAGGTCTCTGCCCAGATTCCCAGAACCCTTTCTTGGCAAATGGATGGGGTTTGGCAGAGTCCATGAGTGGATGGGGACTCTTGCAGACCTCCCCTGTCCATCTCTGTGTCTCCACAGCCTGTAACTGGCACGTAGTCAGTCCTCAACATGTATTCATCGAAGCGTTGCATGGATGAATATTTTTACTATCGAGAACTTAAAACAGGCTGCATAACCAAGTACCAACCCTGCAATTACATCCATTTAAAAATTTCTGCTGCTAGCTTTCCATGTGATTTTTCATAATGCATCTGATGATAGATTTAGAGCAGGTTCATGTCTTGAGATGTGAGAGATAGGTGGCTTTAAAATAAGTGCTGTTGTATTTAAAAAGTGAGTTCAGCTGGCTTTATCCTAATATAACTATGGAGGTAGTGTCAGTTTGCATTTTGGTTGAATTTGGTGGAAGGAGCTGGGAAATGTTGGGAGCATTGTAGATGCATAGCCCTCACCCTAAAAGTTGCCCACGATTGGGAATTGCCGTTAAAATTTCCATGGCCACAATATCTGGGGACCTCTGATTCAGCCAGCCAGAGGTACTGAGCAGAGATAGAAGGCACGGAAGTGGCAGGAACATAAATGTTGTGAATTGGGCCCATAGGTCAGCTCTTAACTTCTGAGCTTTGGGCAGCTTGTCATGATGAAGGAGCTAATTTTCAGAAGCAGAGCCCTGGTGAGAGGCCTAACAGGGCAGAGGTGGGGTCCCAGGTCTGTTTTCTGTGCAATATGCAATAATGGCTGATCTGACTCCAGCCCCATGACAGCTGAATCCCCAATGAGCCTAGCTGGAGGGCCAGGGGAGTCTGTCTCATACCTGGAAGAGAGACAGGAACTGCAGAAGAGGTTCTGACCCAACCATGACTTGTCCAGGCTCTTCCAGACCCTTTGGTAGACTCAGTAAGATGAGGAGAGCTGTGGGTGATATGCTTCTCAAGCCTGCTCTGTGGGGTAGTGTTTGTGCTCAAAGGGATGTGCTATGTTAGAGGAGCTGATGAAACAACAGTGATGTGGAAAGGTACTGAGTAGGGCCACAGGAGCACAACTCTCTTGTATCCCCCTTCCTCTCCCTCTTCAAATCACTTCCCATTTTATTTTCAAAACAGCATTTCTACCGGTTGGACATTTACTTAAGGTTCAATTTTAAAACTGGGCTGTTGGATGCTTAATGTGTAAACAGCCCATAAGAAGCCTCCACTGTTAACAAAGTGGAGCCTTAGGTGATACTTGGCATCTGTTATTATCCAGGATTCTCCAGAGAAAGGGGACCAACAGTATGGAGATAGATAAATCCATGCAACATGCAGTAATAGCTGATCTGACTAGGCCGATGACAGATGAATTCCCACTGAGCCTAGTTTGAGGGCCAGGGGAGTAAATATAAATATAAGAATAAATAAAATGGAAATTGGCTTCTGCAGTTATGGAGGCTGAGAAGTCCCAAGATCTGCAGTCGGCAAGCTGGAGACCCAGGAGAGCAGATGGTGTAGGTCGGGTCTGGGTCTGAAGGGCCTGAGAACCAGGAGAACCAGTGGTGTAAGTTCCAGTCCAAAAGCTGTCAGGCTTGAGCTCCGAGGAGAATCAGTTTTTCCATTTAGGTACTAAGGCAAGAAGAGCCCAGAGGCCCAGCTCAATTAGGCAGAAGGAATTTCGTCTTAGAGAACTCAGCCTTTTGTTCTATTCAGATCTTCAGTTGCTTAGATGGAGCCCACCCACGTTAGGGAGGGCAATCTGCTTTACTCAGTCTACTGATTCAGAGGTTCCTTTCATCCCAAAACACCCTCACAGACACACCCAGAATAATGTTGGGTCAAATATCTGGGTACTCCATGGCCCAGTCAAGTTGACACACAAAGTTAACCATCACAGCTTCCAGAGTCTGGCATGGGGGAAGCCTGCCAGTTGAGAGGGGCCATTTATGACTTCATATATCATTTCCAAGTCCCCAAAGACTTTGACATAGCAAAACTATTGTTCAAAAATCACGTGGTCTATGGAGACGATACAGTTTAGAGGGAGTGTTGCAGAAGGCTTGGCTTGGTGCTATAACTCTGCCATGAACTAATTATGTGATCCAGCAAGTCTCCTGGCCTCTCTAAGCTTCAGTTATCTCGGCTGGAATGTGTAAATGATAATAGCACCTGCTCTTCAGCACTGTTCTGAGGAGTGAATAAACAAGGCATGAAAGCACTTAGCATCACGCCTCGGCCTGCGACATGCTGGCTGTTGTTGTAGCTGTCTTCTGCGCTGAGGAGGAGGGTCAGTGTTTATAAAGTGAACACTGTGTGCCTGGTACTGTGTTAAATGCTTTCTTTGCCAGGACTCCCTTTTGGCCTGTCTGCTCGGGAACTAGGTTCAGGTCTTAGTATCTGATCTGCTCTCTTCCCTGCAAACCACGTGGATTATTTTTTCTTTTCCGGAATTTTTCTTTTGTCATTAAATTTTTTTTTTTTTTTTTTTGGCTGCATTGGTTCTTCGTTGCTGCGCACGGGCTTTCTCTAGTTGCGGTGAGCGGGGGCTACTCTTCATTGTGGTGCGCGGGCTTCTCATTGTGGTGGCTTCTCTTGTTGCGGAGCACGGGCTCTAGGCACACGGGCTTCAGTAGTTGTGGCATGTGGGCTCAGTAGTTGTGGTGCGTGGGCTCTAGAGTGCAGGCTCAGTAGTTGTGGTGCACGGGCTTAGTTGCTTCACGACATGTGGGATCTTCCCAGACCAGGGCTCGAATCCATGTCCCCTGCATTGGCAGGCGGATTCTTAACCACTGCGCCACCAGGGAAGCTCTCTTTTGTCATTTTAACAAGAGATTTATTTCTTTGGGGAGGAGGTAAGTCACCCTTTGGATGGCCTTGGCCAACGGTCACTGTTCCCGGGCCCGTCCTCATGCTGCTCTCCCTCTCTCCAGAGGGCAGAGGAGGATGGGGGGGGGTTGGAGACAAGGGGCCCTGATGGGGACATGGCCTAGGGATCGAGGTCCCTGACCTAGGGACTTCAGCACATTTGCCATCCAGCTGGGTAGTATTTACAGATTCTGTAAAATCACAAGTTTGTCCTTCAAGAGGGTTCCTGGCACATATTCACTGATCCGTCCAATCATGTTTCATAATTGGCTCCCCAGTTACCAGGAAAGAGTAGTTCAGCGATCAGTTGGATGTCAGGCAGCACAAAAGGCTACGATGAGCTGCTGCTGTTTTCACCTGAAATGGTGTCACAGGTGGGTATGGATAGTGGACAGTTAAATCCAAGGTGTGATCTTTCAGGATCTGAGGGGTTGCTGCTGGAATCATACATTCATGTTCTTTTTTTCTTGCCAAGACATTTTCCTCCTGTTTCTTTAGCTTGAGAATCTGGATTATTTCCCGAGTTATAAAGACTCACTCCAGAAAAGGCAGGGGGATGTACCTTCCCCACGGTTCATCAAGCTGGCCAACACTACATGTGGGTGGCAGGACTTATCTACGCTGATATACTAGTTCATTTTCTTCACAGCAACTCTGGCAATGGTGTATTTTTATTATTCCCCACTTTACAGATGGGGACTTTGAGGCACAGATCGGTTATTTGCTTTGCCCAAGGTTACACAGCTTTAATGTAAAATTAAGGGTTATATTTAAAGAATGTACTGGCCTATGGGGTTAGGAAGCCCCGAGGCACCGTACGGAGAGTTGCGGAAGGCTGGGCGTCTTCCTCTGTGTCCCCTTCCTTTTCTCTGGGATGTTAAGAACCAGTTTCTCAACCACTAGTATCTTAATTTTCCTGATGGCAAAATGAATGTAGCTGTGTTGGCTTTTGCCAGTGTCATAGGGATATTTAAGACTTCATTATGTTATATTTAAGACTTATTTTTAAAATTATTCTTGTAGGTTAAGATTATGAAAATAAACTATTATTTTTATATCAGAAAAATAAAGTTATTAAAAACTGCTAGTTACCTGTTTTGACTAATATCAGTCTGCATTATTGGGGTGCACCAAACCATAATAATTGCAGCTGACACTTACTAAGCACTTACTATAGGGCAGGCAGCGCATTAGGTGATTTACTCATGGATTCTTTAAAACCACCCTGTCCTCATTTTACTACTGGGAAGTGGTGGAGCTGCGGCAGGGACTCAGTACAACTCAAGGTTTAGTGCCCTTAGCCATAGTGCTCCACCCCTCCTGCAACAGAAAACACAATGCTTGGGCTCTTAGAAAGGTTCTGTTTAAGTCAGTGATGAACGCAAATGATTACTTTTCAGAATTTAGGTGAAGTGTATTTAGAGTGAGGCCTTTTTAGACAGCGTCTCATCCCAAATAATGAGGTTTAATGTAATATGTATTGAGATGCCCTCTGTTTGAGGATGTCCCAAGATAAATTACTTGGTTGATTCTTACAATGGGCATAAACACAATGGAATGATAGACAACGCGAATTCAGGTAATGTCTGGATTAAAATTCTGAGCAGTCAAAGAGCATCTTTTGCAAAAGGTTGAGTCTCCTGATAAGCTCCAAATTATATTCCCACCTTATTTAAGAATATGTGTTGGCAGGTTTAACAAGATCTTGGCACATTCTATCTAATTTGAGATTTATTACAAGATGTGTGCATGTTTAATAGGGGCTTAATTATTCATATCCACATCTTCCTGACAGTAACTTACTTCAGCTGTGGATAAATTCCTGGTGCATTGGGAAATACTGGCTTCAACTGTTGAAAAAATCCAGTGAAAGGAAAATCAAATGCATATGCAAGAAATTACCCAGGATAATGAGCTCCACTCAGGCGGGAGCTTTGAGTAGGTCCGTGTGTCCCTTGTATGGCATTGCCTAGCGCTCTTCTGTACCTCTGGCTGGGAAGCCCAGTGTCACAGAAAGAGTCCAGGCTCTGGAGTCAGGCTTACTGGAGGTTAATTCCAGTTTTGTCCTAAGAGTTGAGTGCCCTTGGGCTGATTTCCCAAAGTCTCTAGGCCTCAGCTCTTTTGCATGCAAAAGAAGGTACCTATGCTTCTCTCTTGAATGGTTGATGTGAGGATGAATTGAAACACCTGTAAAGTAAGGAGCAAAGTGCATGGTATGGGAAGCACCAGATGGAAGCTGCCTTCCTTTCCTGTCCTCTGCTCCCATCATCCATTCCTTTGAGTCCATCTAGCCGAAGCTCTTGAAGAAAACACAGTGGTCATTGTTTTCTATAGAAAATTTTAAAAAAATAGTTAAACGAGTTGCTCGTGAAAGTGTAAGGAAAGAGGCACTCCTGGATGCTGCTGGTGAGTGTGAGCTGGTGCAGCCCTTTTAGAGGTCAACTTGTTGATACCAATCAAAGTAAAAGGCCCCAGGGCCTTAGCACTTGCTCTTTCCTTTCTCTGCAGTGCTTTACTCACAGTTGTTTGCATAGCTGGCTCACTGTTTATTTCAGGGCTTGGCTCTGGCATGACTTTCTCAGAGAGGTGGTACCTAACTATCCCATGTAGACTAGCACCACTCATCACTCTATAGGTTATTATTATTATTTTTTAAATTTTATTTATTTAATTATTTATTTGTGGCTACATTTGGGTCTTTGTTGCTTCGCACGGGCTTTCTCTAGTTGCGGTGAGTGGGGACTGCTCTTCACTGCAGTGTGCGGGCTTCTCATCGTGGTGGCTTCTGTTGTTGCAGAGCACGGGCTCTAGGCGCATGGGCTTCAGTAGTTGTGGCATGTGGGCTTCAGCAGTTGTGGCACATGGGCTCAGTAGTTGTGGCTCGAGGGCTGTAGAGCGCAGGCTCAGTAGTTGTGGTACATGGGCTTTGTTGCCCTGCGGCATGTGAGATCTTCCCGGACCAGAGCACGAACCTGTGTCCCCTACACTGGCAGGCAGATTCTTAACCACTGTGCCACCAGGGAAGTCCCTCTGTAGATTATTTACCCCTCCTTGTTTTCTCCATAGCTCTTTAACTCTCTGTGACATTGTTGCACAACATGTGTGAGTTGGTGTGCCCATCTCCACACCACTCACAAAGGTGAGTTCTAAGAAGGCAGGGTCTTTTGATTTGTTCTCAATGCTGTGTATCCAGCACTGAGAGCAGTGAAGTGTCTGGTACAAAGTGGGTACTTGATAAGTAATTGTTGAATAATATAATCACAAGTTATTGCCTTTGAGTTCTGTTTGGACAGACATTCCATAAAGCTGGGCTGTTAGTTCTTGGGAACTGCATATGTGCAGTTAGTTTGAACAAAGACAGGGGTGCTGAAAAGAAGTGTCTGTACATGAGCTCTGGCTCCCTTGATAAAGCGTGGATGGGATACTTTGTCTTGGTCTCAAGGAACAAGGACAGTGAACTCAGTGGCCAGAAATGGTGTGGATTGTCACTGACAGAAAGGTGAAATTTCCGTGTCTTGAAAAGGGATGTCATGTAAGAGAGGGCTTAGATGTTTTTATGTATCAATGACATATATTAAGAGATAATACCACAACTGATCGGTAAATAGTGTTTGTAATCAAGAAATTTTACTTTCATTGTTTTAAATTACACAATTAAGTCATTACCATTTTTCTTTTAAAAGATTCTCTTACTACTCACAAGGCTAAAGTATCCTGACCATCTCTTGTCTCAGTTGTCCCCACCTTCTCCCCCTTCCCTCCCAGAATGTCAGCACTGTTATCAGTTTGTCACCTCTATTTCCAAGCATACTTTTGTGTGTTTACATACATATATATCAAACGGAAGGTCTGTAAGTGGATTGGTAAATGTTTATCTTCCAGGATGAGTGCTGACCCCTCATTCTGCTTTGGGGATTGAGCCATCAGACTTTCCTATATGGCTTAGTGATGGTGGTGCATTGCTGTTGTTCCTTTGAAAGCTAAATTTAGGATGGAGAAAACTGCTTGTGAGATGGTGTGGGGTTCGGATTCTTCTGAGACTTTAGGCTTGGACAGGAAGTATTATTTTATTTTTTATTGTGCTGAAAGTATATAACTTGAAATCTACCTTCTACAGATTTTTAGTATATAGTACAGTATTACTGGTATGCACATTTTTGTACAGCTGAGCTCTAGAACTTTTTCATCTTGCATGAACATTGAACAGCAGCTCCAATTTATCCCTTCCCCCAATCCCTGGCAACTGTGCTAATTCATGCTTCTAAGATTTGACTACTTTAGATACCTGTTAAGTGGAATAAAGCAGTGTCTGTCCTGTGACTAGCTTATCTCACTTAACGTAATGTCCTTAAGGTTCACCTCACTAGAGATGGTCATGTGATTTTTACCCTTCATTCTGTCAGTCACATTGATTGGTTTTTATTTGTTGAACCATTCTTGCATCTGAGGGATAAATCTCACTTGGTGTATGGTCCTTTTAATGTGCTGTTAAATTCAGGTTGCTAGTATTTTGTTTAGGATTATTGCATCTATATTCATCAGGAATATTGGCCTATAGTTTTATTTTCTTGTATTGTCTTTGTGTGACATTGGTATCAGGATAATGCTGGCCTCATTAAATAAGTTTGGAAGTGTTCCTGTTCAGTATTTTGGAAGAGTTTGAGAAGGATTGGTGTTAATTCTTCTTTAAATGTTTAGCATTCTCTAGTGAAACCATCTGGTTCAGAGGTTTTCTTTTTGGGTAGGTTTTTGATTACTGATTCAATCTTCCTATTCATTATAGGTCTGTTCAGATTTTCTGTTTCTTCATGACTCAATCTTGCTAGGTTGTGTGTTTCTAAGAATTTTTCTATTTCATCTAAGTTATCCAACTCGTTGGCTTATAACTGGTCACAGCACTCTCTTATAATCCTTTTTGTTTCTATAAAATTAGTGGTAATGTTCCCCCATTTTTATTTCTGATTTTAGTAACTGAGTCTTTTTTTTAAGTCTAGCTAAAGGCTCGTCAAGGTTGTTTATCTTCTCAAAAAAACAACTCTTAGTTTCATTGATTTTTTTCCATTGTTTTCCTCTTCTCTATTTTATTTCTGCTTTAATGCTTATTTCCTTCCTTCCGCTAACTTTGAGCTTAGTTTTTTTCCTAGTTCCCTGTGGTATGATGTTCAGTTGTTTATTTGAGCTCTTTCTTCTTTTTAAATGCAGGCATTTGCTGCTGTAAACTTTGCTCTTAGTATTACTTTTGCCATATCCCATACGTTTTGGTTTGTATTTTTGGGTCTCAAGGTGTTTTCTGATTTCCCTTTTGATTTCTTTGACCCATTGTTTGTGTTGTTTAGTTTCCACATATTAAAATATTTTCCATTTTCTTTCTACTCTTGACTTCTCATTTAACTCCGTTGTGATCAAAAAAGACACTTGATATGATTTCAAACTTCTTAAATTTGTTGACTTGTTTTATGCCCTAACATGTGATCTATCCTTGAGACTATTTCATGTACCCTTGAGAAGAATGTGTATTCTGTTCTTGTTGGGTAGGATGTTCTATATAGATCTGTTATGTTCATTTGGTCTATAGTGTTTTTCAGTTCTTCCACTTCCTTATTGATCTTCATTCTGGATGACTTATCCAGTTATTTAAAGTGGAGTATTGAGATCTCTTCCTATTACCATGTTGCTACTTTTTCCTTCAATTCTGTCAATGTTTGCTTCATATATTTGATTGCTCTGATGTTGGATGCATATAAAATCGTCTCTCAGTATCCAAGAGCTCCTGCTTATTCCAAAATTGATGGAAGCTCAAGTCCCTTATATAAGGTGACATAGCACAATGAATACAGTCTGCCCTTCGTATCCACAGGTTTCACATCTGTAGATTCAACCAGCTGTGGACAGAAATTTCAATATTTGGTTGGTTAAATCCATGGATGCAAACAAGGATGGCCTGCTGTATGTTTATTGAAAAAAAAATCCCTGTATAAGTGGACTCACGTGGTTCAAACCCATGTTGTTCAAGGGTCAACTGTATATTTGTAACTGTTATATCTTCCTGGTGAATTGACCTTTTTAATCATCATATAATGTCCTTCTTTGTCTCTTGTGACAGCTTTTATCTTAATGTCTATTTTGTGTGATATAATATGATCATCCCTGATCCCTTTTGGTTGCTATTTGCATAGAATATCTTTTTCCGTCCTTTCGCCTTTAGCCTATGTGTGTCCTTAAATCTTGAGTGAGTCTCTTTTAGACAGCATGTTGTTGGATTTAAAAAAAAATCCATTTACAGACTCTGTCTGTTGATCAGGGAATAATTACTCAGAGGGGAGGGCTTAATATTGTCATTTTAAAAAATTGTTTTTTAAAAATGTTTTATTTCTTTCTTTTAGCCTTTTCAACCCTATTTTCCTCTCTCCCTGTATCCTCTTTTCTTTTCTTTTCTTTTCTTTTTTGGTAGTGATATGCTTTGATTCCCTTCTCAGATAATCTCTTTGTGATTATCATGAGACTTAAATAAAACATAATTATAACAATCTATTTTGAGCTGATAACTTCCATTACATACAGAAACTCTACTCTTTTACTTCTCCCGCCATGCACTTTGTATTATTGATGTTACAAATTATATCTTTTTATATGGTGCATCCACTAATTAATTTTTAGTTATTTTTGTTCTATTGTCTTCTAACTCCTATACCAGAACTAAAGATGATTTATGCACCATCATTACAGTATTATAGTATTCTGTATTTGTGTATATATTTACTCTTGCTGGTGAGCTTTATACTTTGATATGCTTTCTTGTTGCTGTGTAGCATCCTTTCATTTTAACTCAGAGGACTCCCTTTATCATTTGTTGTAACACAGGTCTAGCGGTGATAAACTCCCTTAGCTTTTGTTTGTCTTAGAAAGTCTTTATTTCTCCTCCATTTTTGAAGGACAGTTTTGCTTGTTATATTATTGGTTGATACAGTATTGGCAGTTTTATTCTTTCAGTTTCTGAAATATGTCATCCAACTGCCTTCTGGCCTGCAAGGTTTCTGCTGAGAAATCCACTGATAAGTCTCTCAGGAGTTCCTCTGTACACCATGAGCCACTTTTCTCTTGATGCTTTCAAACTTACTTCTTTGACTTTTGACAATTTTATTATGATGTGTCTCATTGTGGCTTCCTTTGGATATGTCTTTCTGGGATCTGTTGGACTTCTTGCATGTGCATGTCCATTTTCTTCCCCTTTTGGGAAGTTTTCAGGCATTGTTTCTTCAAATAAACTTTCTGCTTTTTCTCTTTTATTTTGGGAATCCTATAATGTGTATATTAATCTTCTTCTTGTTGTCCCATAACTCCTTCAGGCTTTCTTCACTGTTTTTCAAAAAAAATTTTTTTTGTTTTAATTTGTTCCTCTAACTGGATGATTTCAAATGACCTCTCTTTAAGTTCTCGGATCTTTCTTCTGCTTGATCAGGTCTGTTCTTGAACTCTTCTAGTGACTTTTTCAATTCATTTATTGGGTCCTTCAGCTGCAGAATTTTGACTTGGTTTTTCTTAAATTCTCTGTCTCTTCATTGATATTCTCATTTTGTTCATGAATAATTTTCCTAAGCTTGTTGAGCATCTTTATGATGGTTATATTGAATTCCTTGTTAGGTAATTCATATATCTCTGTTTTTTGAGGGTTGGTTTCTAGAGATTTATTTTGTTCCTTTGATTGCACCATGTTTCTTTGTTTCTTCATGAGACTTGTAACTTTGTGTTGGGATGTGTGCATTTGAAAAAAAAGTCTTTTCTTTCAGTCTTTACAGATTTGCCTCATTCAGGGAAAGAACTTCATCAACCAGCCAGGCTAGAGATATGGGGAGCCTCTCAAATATTTTCTGGGGATGTGTAATCTCTGGGCTTGTGCAATCGCTGGGCTTGTGCATGTGATTTCCCAGTTAGAGAGGTTTACCAGTTTCTTTTTCAGGAGTTTCTTGTCTCTTGATCCCTCTGGTGTCTGTCTGTGGCACTGCAAGTTCTCTGGCACTGCCACAAGCCACTGAGCTCTGTTTTGTTCTCTGTGGCTCCCAGGTACCCAAAGTATGCCATTTCTGTCAGTGCTCTGAGTCATGTGAGACAGAAACCCGTCCCTTGGGCAGCGCTCCAAAAAGCTAGCGTGTTTGATGCACGTTTCAGTGTTCTTTTCTTCTCCCAGGGGAGGAGCCACAGCTGGGCACTTTCTCCCAGTTGCAGCGAGCTGTGTCCATTTCTTTCTGCAGTATTACAAGTTCTCTGATGTTGCCATAAGCTGCTGAACTCTTTTTTGTTCTCTGCTGCCCCCAGGCATCCAAGGTATGCTGTTCCTCATCAGTTCTCTGAGTGGGGCAAGACAGAAACCACTCTCTTGGGCAGCCCCCCCAAAAGCCAGCGCACTGATGTACATTCCACTGTTCTCTCTCCCTTCCAAGGGAAAAGCTACAAGGAGAGCTCTTCCTCCCAATCATGAGCATTGCCAAGTTGAGGGAGGGGCTGACATGGTTGCAAAGAAATGATTTTTATTACCTCCTTTAATGCAGTTGTTTCTGGCTTTGAGCTTGCCTAGGCTATGACGACTTTCTGATTGATTTATGGAGTTCTTATAAAGGGTTTTTGGACCATATGTTCTTCACTTGGATTTTCTGCAGGGGAATGAAGTCTGGGGCCATCTTTGCTGTCACTTGAACACAAAGTATTGTTTTATGGGATTTCCTAAAATTGTAATGCAGCATTACTCAAGTGGTGTCATAGCTAGTTTTATAATTGATGCCTTCCAAGAAACCATTTTACAAGTATTAAAAAGACTTTCTCTTCAAGGGATGTCAATCTGTTACTTATAATGAGCAATAAACATATTGGAAAAATGTGCTGGCTGAAAGAAAGTGGTAATAAATGGCTTTAAATTAATAGGTATTTCATCCAACACTAGGCACAGAGTGTTGCTTGTAAATCAATTAAAGACCAAAGGAGAGCTGAATCATTGAACTCTCTTTGGATTTTTACTCACAGATTTTCCTCCAAATATAGTTTATCTGGGAATCCATGAGTCCTCAGTTCTCTGGGGAGAAGCAGCCTAAAATTCAGCTGGGTAGTTCTCATGATGTCTCAGACAGGCTTCATAGCCTTCATGATATACAGCCTTGGAATTTGGGTGCATCTCCTCTTTTCTCTGAGGCAGAGATTCAACAAACTGGAACTGCTGAGGTGGAGAAAGTGACTGATTACATTTCTTAGCTTACAACTACATCCGTTGGCAAATTTTAGGGACAAAAATGTGACTTGTTTGCCCCTAGGTAAAATGGTGTTCACGAACCCTCCTCAGTGACTGAGCAAGTCTGTAAACGAATGAAGTTTTATTTCCTGCAGAGAAGCAGGTGAATCGGTCGGCAGATCCACATCACTGAGTGTCTCTGCCTTCAGCGGCATGTCTTGGAGTTAGGAAGAAATTTTATCTTGACTGGGTGAAATGTCCAAAATGGGCCTTCTCTGTGCTTTCCCATGCATGCTCTGGTTTTCAGAGTCCCAGCTTTCCCCCTGTGTACCCTGTGTGTAATGGAGGGAATATTCACAGATAGGCAATACTTGTTTCAGCTTTGATTTCCCTTTTCATCAGAGGGTGGTTTTCTCTCTTCTTTTTTTTTAAAATTATTTTATTTTATCTATTTATTCTTGGCTGAGTTGGGTCTTCGTTGCTGAGTGCAGGCTTTCTCTGGTTCTGGTGAGCGGGGGGCTACTCTTCCTTACGGTGCACGGGCTTCTCATTACAGTGGCTTCTTTTGTTGTGGAACACAGGCTCTAGGCAGGTGGGCTTCAGTAATTGTGGCTCGCAGGCTCTAGAATACAGGCTCAGTAGTTGTGGTGCACAGGATTAGTTGCTCCGTGGCATGTGGGATCTTCCTGGACCAGGTATCGAACCCATGCCCCTTACATTGGCAGGCAGATTCTTAACCACTGCACCACCAGGGAAGCCAGAGGCTTCTTCTTCTTTTTTTTTTTTCTATAGGACTCAATTTTGTTTATTTTGTATTATTATTATTATTTTTAGGTATCCAGTGGTTCATGGGGTGCTGTTTTATTTATATGGATGCTTTCCATAATTTTCTTAAAATTCATTTTTTTTTTTTTTTTTTTTGCGGTATGTGGGCCTCTCACTGTTGTGGCCTCTCCCGTTGCGGAGCACAGGCTCCGGACACGCAGGCTCAATGGCCATGGCTCATGGGCCAAGCCGCTCCGCGGCATGTGGGATCCTCCCAGACCGGGGCACGAACCCGTGTCCCCTGCATCGGCAGGCGGACTCTCAACCACTGCGCCACCAGGGAAGCCCTAAAATTCATTTTTTAAACATCTTTATTGGAGTATAATTGCTTTACAATGGTGTGTTAGTTTCTGCTGTATAACAAAGTGAATCAGCTATATATATATACATATATCCCCATATCTCCTCCCTCTGGTGTATCCCTACCACCTTCCCTATCCCACCCCTATAGGTGGTCACAGAGCACCGAGCTGATCTCCCTGTGCTATGTGGTTGCTTCCCACTAGCTATCTGTTTTACATTTGGTAGTGTATATATGTCCATGCCACTCTCTCACTTCGTCCCAGCTTACCCTTCCCCCTCCCCGTGTCCTCAAGTCCATTCTCTATGTCTGTGTCTTTATTCCTGTCCTGCCCTTAGGTTATTCAGAACCATTGTTGTTTTAGATTCCATATATATATGTGTTAGCATATGGTATTTGTTTTTCTCTTTCTGACTTACTTCACTCTGTATGAAAGACTCTAGGTCCATCCACCTCAAAACAAATAATCCAATTTCATTTTTTATGGCTGAGTAATATTCCATCATTGTATATATGTGCCACATCTTCTTTATCCATTCATCTGTCAGTGGACACTTAGGTTGCTTCCATGTCCTGGCTACTGTAAACAGAGCTGCAGTGAACATTGTGGTACATGACTCGTTTTGAATTATGGTTTTCTCAGGGTATATGCTCAGTAGTGGGATTGCTGGGTCATATGGTAGTTCTATTTTTAGTTTTTTAAGGAACCTCCATACTGTTCTCAATAGTGGCTGTATCAATTTACATTCCCACAAACAGAGCAAGAGGGTTCCATCTCCACACCCTCTCCAGCATTTATAGTTTGTAGATTTTTTTAATGATGGCCATTCTGACTGGTGTGAGGTGATACCTCATTGTAGTTTTGATTTGCATTTCTCTAATGATTAGTGATGTTGAGCATCCTTTCATGTGTTTGTTGACAATCTATATATCTTCTCTGGAGAAATGCCTAGATCTTCTGCCCATTTTTGGATTGGGTTGTTTCTTTTTTTGATATTGAGCTGCATGAGCTGCTTGTAAATTTTGGAGATTAATCCTTTGTCAGTTGATTGGTTTGCAAATATTTTCTCCCATTCTGAGCGTTGTCCTTTTTGTCTTGTTTATGTTTTCCTTTGCTGTGCAAAAGTTTTAAGTTTCATTATGTCTCATTTGTTTATTTTTGTTTTTATTTCCATTACTTAGGAAGTGAGTCAAAAAGGATCTTGCTGTGATTTATATCATAGAGTGTACTGCCTATGTTTTCCTCTAAGAGTTTTGTAGTGTCTGGCCTTACGTTTAGGTCTTTACTCCATTTTGAGTTTATTTTTGTGTATGGTGTTAGGGAGTGTTCTAATTTCATTCTTCTACATGTAGCTGTCCAGTTTTCCCAGCACCACTTATTGAAGAGGCTGTCTCTTCTCCTTGTATATTCTTGCCTCCTGTATCAAAGATAAGGTGACCATATGTGTGTAGGTTTGTTTCTGGGCTTTCTATCCTTTTCCATTGATCTATATTTCTGTTATTGTGCCAGTACCATACTGTCTTGATTACTGTAGCTTTGTAGTATAGTCTGAAGTCAGGGAGTCTGATTCCTCCAGCTCTGTTTTTCTTTCTCAGTATTGCTTTGGCTATTTGGGGTCTTTTGTGTTTCCATACAAATTGTGAAATTTTTTGTTCTACTTCTGTGAAAAATGCCATTGGTTGTTTGATAGGGATTGCACTGAATCTGTTTTTTGCTTTGGGTAGTACAGTCATTTTCACAATATTGATTCTTCCAATCCAAGAACATGGTATATGTCTCCATCTGTTTGTATCATCTTTAATTTCTTTCATCAGTGTCTTATCGATTTCTGCATACAGGTCTTTTGTCTCCTTAGGTAGGTTTATTCCTAGGTATTTTATTCTTTTTGTTGCAGTGGTAAATGGGAGTGTTTCCTTAATTTCTCTTTCAGATTTTTCATCATTAGTGTATAGGAATGCAAGAGACTTCTGTGCATTAATTTTGTATCTTGCTACCTTACCAATTTCATTGATTAGCTCTAGTAGTTTTCTGGTAACATCTTTAGGATTCTCTATGTATAGTACCATGTCATCTGCAAACAGTGACAGCTTCACTTCTTCTTTTCTGATTTGGATTCGTTTTATTTCTTTTTCTTCTCTGATTGCTGTGGCTGAAACTTCCAAAACTATGTTGAATAATACTGGTGAGAGTGGAAAACCTTGTCTTGTTCCTGATCTTAGAGGGAATGGTTTCAATTTTTCACCACTGAGAACAATGTTGGCTGTGGGTTTGTCATATATGGCCTTTATTATGTTGAGGTAAGTTCCCTCTCTGCCTACTTTCTGGAGGATTTTTATCATAAATGGGTGTTGAATTTTGTCGAAAGCTTTTTCTGCATCTATTGAGATGATCATATGGTTTTTCTCCTTCAATTTGTTAATATGGTTTATCACATTGACTGATTTGCGTATATTGAAGAATCCTTGCATTCCTGGAATAAACCCCACTTGATCATGGTGTATGATCCTTTTAATGTGCTGTTGGATTCTGTTTGCTAGTATTTTGTTGAGGATTTTTGTATCTATGTTCATCAGTGATATTGGACTGTAGTTTTCTTTCTTTGTGACTTCTTTGTCTGGTTTTGATATCAGGGTGATGGTGGCCTTGTAGATGAGTTTGGGAGTGTCCTCCCTCTGATATATTTTGGAAGAGTTTGAGAAGGATAGTTGTTAGCTCTTGTCTAAATGTTTGATAGAATTTGCCTGTGAAGCCATCTGGTCCTGGGCTTTTGTTTGTTAGAAGATTTTTAATTACAGTCTCAATTTCAGTGCTTGTGATTGGCCTGTTTATATTTTCTGTTTCTTCCTCGTTCAGTCTCGGAGGGTTGTGCTTTACAGAGAATTTGTCCATTTCTTCCAGGTTCTCCATTTTATTCGCATATAGTTGCTTGTAGTAATCTCTTATGATCCTTTGTATTTCTGCAGTGTCAGTTGTTACTTCTCCTTTTTCATTTCTAATTCTATTGATTTGAGTCTTCTCCCTTCTTTTCTTGATGAGTCTGGCTAATGGGTAATCAATTTTCTTTATCTTCTCAAAGAACCAGCTTTTAGTTTTATTGATCTTTGCTATTGTTTCCCTCATTTCTTTTTCATTTATTTCTGAATGATCTTTATGATTTATTTCCTTCTGCTAACTTTGGGGATTTTTGTTCTTCTTTCTCTAATTGCTTTAGGTGTAAGGTTAGGTTGTTTATTTGAGATGTTTCTTGTTTCTTAAGGTAGGATTGTATTGCTATAAACTTCCCTCTTAGAACTGCTTTTGCTGCATCCCATAGGTTTTGGATTGTCGTGTTTTCACTGTCAGTTTTTTCTAGGTAATTTTTGATTTCTGCTTTGATTTCTTCAGTGATCTCTTGGTCATTAAATAGTGTATTGTTTAGCCTCCATGTGTCTGTGTTTTTTTATAGATTTTTTCCTGTAATTGATATCTAGTCTCATAGTGTTGTAGTTGGAAAAGCTACTTGATACGATTTCAGTTTTCTTAAATTTACCAAGGCTTGTCTTATGACCCAAGATATGATCTATCCTGGAGAATGTTCCATGAGCACTTGAGAAGAAAGTGTGTTCTGTTGTTTTGGGAGGGAATGTCATATAAATATCAATTAAGTCCATCTTGTTTAATGTATCATTTAAAGTTTGTGTTTCCTTATTTATTTTCATTTTGGATGATCTGTCTATTGGTGGAAGTGGGGTGTTAATGTCCCCTAGTATGATTTTGTTACTGTCGATTTCCACTTTTATGGCTGTTAGCATTTGCCTTATGTATTGAGGTCCTCCTATGTTGGGTGCATAAATATTTACAATTGTTATATCTTCTTCTTGGATTGATCCCTTGATCATTATGTAGTGTTCTTCTTTGTCTCTTGTAATAGTCTTTATTTTAACATCTATTTTGTCTGATATGAGAATTGCTACTCCAGCTTTCTTTTGATTTCCATTTGCATGGAATATCTTTTTCCATCCCCTCACTTTCAGTCTCTATGTGTCCCTAGGTCTGAAGTGAGTCTCTTGTAGATAGCATGTATATGAATCTTGTTTTTGTATCCATTCAGCCAGTCTGTATCTTTTGGTTGGAGCATTTAATCCATTTACATTTAAGGTAATTATTGATATGTATGTTCCTATTACCATTGTCTTAATTGTTTTGCGTTTGTTTTGGTAGGTCTTTTCATTTTCTTGTGTTTCCTGCCTAGAGAAGTTCCTTTAGCATTTGTTGTAAAGCTGGTTTGGTGGTATTGAATTCTCTCAGCTTTTGCTTGTCTGTAAAGGTTTTAATTTCTCCATTGAATCTGAATGAGATCCTTGCTGGGTAGAGTAATCTTGCTTGTAGGTCTTTCCCTTTCATCACTTTAAATGTATCCTGCCACTCCCTTCTGGCTTCTAGAGTTTCTGCTGAAAGATCAGCTGTTAACCTTATGGGGATTCCCTTGTATGTTATTTGTTGTTTTTCCCTTGCTGCTTTTAATATTTTTTCCTTGTATTTAATTTTTGATAGTTTGATTAGTATGTGTCTTGGCGTATTTCTCCTTGGATTTATCCTGTATGGGACTCTCTGTGCTTCCTGGACTTGAGTAACTATTTCCTTTCCCATGTTAGGGAAGTTTACAACTATAATCTCTTCAAATATTTTCTCAGTTCCTTTCTTTTTCTTTTCTTCTTCTCGGGCCCCTATAATTCAAATGTTGGTGTGTTTAATGTTGTCCCAGAGGTCTTTGAGACTGTCCTCAATTCTTTTCATTCTTTTTTCTTTATTCTGCTCTGCAGTAGTTATTTCCACCATTTTATCTTCCAGGTCACTTATCCGTTCTTCTGCCTCAGTTATTCTGCTATTGATTCCTTGTAGAGAATTTTTAATTTCATTTATCATTGTTCATCATTGTTTGTTTGCTCTTTAGTTCTTCTAGGTCCCTGTTAAATGTTTCTTGTGTTTTCTCCATTTTATTTCCAGTATTTTGGATCACCTTTACTGTCATTACTCTGATTTCTTTTTCAGGTAGACTGCCTATTTCCTCTCCATTTGTTTGGTCTGGTGGGTTTTTACCTTCCTCATTCAACTGCTGTGTGTTTCTCTGTCTTCTCCTTTTGCTTAACTTACTGTGTTTGGGGTCTCCTTTTTGCAGGCTGCAGGTTTGTAGGTCGCATTGGTTTTGGTCTCTGCCCCCAGTGGCTTAGATTGGTTCAGTGTGTTGGGTAGGCTTCCTGGTGGAGGGGACTGGTGCCTGTGTTCTGGTGGATGAGGCTGGATCTTGTCTTTCTGGTGGGCAGGACTGTGTCTGGTGGTGTGTTTTGGTGTGTCTGTGACCTTATTATGATTTTCGGCATCCTCTCTGCTAATGGGTGGGGTTGTGTTCCTATCTTGGTAGTCGTTTGGCATCAGGTATCCAGCACTGTAGGTTGCTGGTCGTTGAGTGGAGCTGTGTCTTAGTGTTGAGACGGAGACCTCTGGGAGAGCTTTTGCTATTTGATATTATGTGGAACTGGGAGGTCTCTGGTGGACCAGTGTCCTGAATTTGGCTCTCCCACCTCAGAGGCACAGGCCTGACACCTGGCCGGAGCACCAAGACCCTGTCAGCCACACGGCCAGTTACACGAGGAGTTCCTTGCCTTTTGGGAAGTCTGAGGTCTTCTGCCAGCATTCAGTAGGTGTTTTGTAGGAGCTGTTCCACGTGTAGATGTATTTCTGATGTATTTTTGGGGAGGAAGGTGATCTCCATGTCTTACTCCTCTTCCATCTCGAAGGTCTCCTCAGAGCGTGGTTTTCTTAGTGACATCCTGAATCTTTCTTTTCCCACTTCAGATCCACCTGGCCATGTAAACAATTATCTGGTTCGTCACTTAGCAGAAACCTAGTTATAGGGAGAGGCACCTTGAGCCCTCTTACCCCTTCTCAAGGCACTTGAGAGTGATCCTGGGGAAGAGAGCTGAGAAGACAAAGCCCCTCATGATGAGCAGGTGGTCGTTCACTCTTGCTGTATGGAAATAGGAACTCTGCTTGCATTTGAGACAATAGAGCCAAACTTTTTTTTTTTTAAATAATTTAAAGACAGCTGTTTCTTTCTTCTCAGGTCAACAGCTAGCAATTTAAATGAGTTAGGTTTATGGATGGCTGCAGAAATCGTCCTCACTCAGACCCAGTATCTATGCATCAGGCACCGTGCAGCCCTTTACTGAGGAGGCAGCAGGGCAGGGGGACAGCTCTTCAGAATTGCCCCAGGGGAATGTAATGATAGAAAAAGAGAGGAATAGATTACATAATTATGTGGTCTTTGAAAATGCAGTGGGACAGGACGATTGCTTGTCACGTCTGCAGTTACATTAAGTGACTATTAACCTTCACTGGTTGCAAATGTCTGGCAAATATGTTTGTACCTGTGTGTGTTGTGTGGCTTGAAAAATTAATGAGACTTTTCAAATAATCAAATCAAAAGTACTTGTTACCCTAGGTTTTGGTGAGCTATCAAAACAGAACTGGGTACAGCTCTCAAAAATAAAGTGTCTGCCAAGAGAAAGAAAAATGTAAATTGCTGGGGAGGTGGGGTGGGAAATTATAGCTGTTCAGATCTTGGAAGCTGGCTTCATCTGATGGAGTAAAAGAAGAGAAAATACGCCTATTGTAATTTGGTTTCACTTGCAGATCATGGTTGGTGAAGTCCTTCTTTCGTCATTAATGCATCACACTGGTGGAAGGAGGAAGCCTTTGCAGTAATGTTTTATTTCTCTGGGTGTCAGACTTCTCTCTAGCCCACTGACTTGTCTGGTTGGTTTGCCAGACACCAGGAAGAATGGTACCTGCTGAACCGGACCTTCACTTCCTGAAGCAGGATGTTTCGAAGATGCTCTTCAGATAAAGACAATTTGAATCTGCTGTTGGTTCAGTCATACCAGTAAACTTCTAATTTTTCACACATTCTCACCTGACTTTCATAAAACCACCCTCCATCTGTTTATGGAACGCATGCATTCCTGATAAGCTGAAGGCCACGTTCTCCCTAGTATCCTGCACTGCACCAAAGCAGCGGCAGTATAGGTCAGGGACGAATTCTTGGAGCCTCTTAAGGTCGGAGACCATGAGTTCTCTCTACCCTCATTCTATGGCTGTGAGACGGGAGGGGTGAGTAGGTAAGGGATTCCAGCAGTTTCACTGGAGGGGCCAGCAATAGAGGCCCTTTCTGTTTTGATTTTAACATTTTTCACAAAGCCTTTTAATTTACCTAGTTGTAGTGGAAGCCGAGGAGGGAGACAAGGGCTGTAGGTTGGTGACTGGGGACTGCCTGTAGGACATCAGCATTGAACTCTGCCTGAGGAGGTGCCCCTCTGCCTCAGCCATGCAGCACAGGGAGGGAGCAGGTGGGTTGTACCCAGAGCCCTCGGAAGACAGGTGGGCTGCCTGTTGCCGGACCCAGTGACCATTCAACGAGGAGAAAAGCGTAATCCTCACAAGTGTCCCCGGTCTTCTGTGTCAAGGCACTGTGAGGGCTGTGGCTCTTTCATGCATCTCCTCTGAAGGCAGGTGGATTTGCTTTCTAGTGGGACACAGCAGGCACATGCCCAACACAAAAACCATGTCATTCCAATTGCAAAATCAGAAAAACGACACATTGTGAGTTAGGCTAATTGATCTGCAGAGTTCCGGTTTCCTGCAATTTAAGATGCAGTCCTGGGCATGAATGAAATATGCAGAGGGCAGAGAGGCTAGAGATGAAACCTGCAAGGGAAAAAAAGTTGTTACAGTGAGGCTCCCCGTCTACAGTTCTGAATTCTGGGGATTCGAAAGCAGAAGCATCTCCTCATGCCCCTGTGGCCATGGCTGGGTTGTTAGGAATAAGCTGTGTGAGCCCTGGGTCCTGGCCATGGGCGTGGAACCCGCAGAGAGGGGAGTAAGCCCGGGGGCCTTTGAGGACTGAAGCTTCACTCTGATTTTTTGGAATCGCAATAGCAAGCATCGGGAGGGTGGTCCTCATGACAGAGCTGAGAGAAGCGACAGCTCCAAGTGCCTAGGAATGCAAAACAAGTTGTTTTTTTGAAAAGAAGAGGATTAGCTCAAGCTAGCTGAGCCTCCAGTGATGCTACCCTCACCTCTCAGAGTGTGCCCTGCTTTCCAGCCGCCTTCATATCCCCCGGGGCTTATTAGAAATACAGACCGACTCTCGGGCTCCACCCCAGTCCTAGTGAATCAAAAATCTGCATTTTAACCAGCTCCCCCTGGGATTTGAAGGCCCAGTAAAGTCTGACAGGTGCTGAGGGACAGGTAAGTCATTGCCTTCTGGCAGCAGTTTTTATGGGAGCCCAGCCTAGCCACCCTGATGGTGCTGGGTGCCGTGAGAGGAGATAGACTGATGCCGGGTATTAGGGGATATACATACCATCTAGAAGGAGGAAGCAAATAATTATGAAACAAGATAAACCGATATCACAGGTGTGTTCTGAGAGCCTCAAGCCTTCAAGGCTGCAGGGGGCCGCCCAGTTTGCCCTGGTGGCAGGTGTCCTGGCGTGGAGGACATCTTTCCCTCCTCTGTGGAGCAGAGGGATCCCAGGTGAAGTGCTAAGCCCCTCTCAGCTTCAGTTTTCTTGTGTACAAAATGCAAGGGAAAAGCATTATCAGCTTCAAAATCATTCAATAAAAGTTCGTTGAATGTCTGCTGTGTGCCCGAAACCTTACTTGGTGTAGAGTTGAAGACACATCATAGCTCCTGGCTTTGTGGGGGGTGACATATGGGTTGCAGAGGGAATTACAGTCCTGTGGAAACTGAATTGGGCGGGGCCCCCGAGGAGCAGCATAGAATTCTGTCTGGGTGGATCCTGGAAGGCTTCCTAGTGGAGAGAGATGGATTTTTAGCTGAGACGGTGCAACTGTTCATGGGCATGGTTCCAGCTCTAGCTTGTGAGATTCTTTGCTCCTCTCAGAGTGGCGCGGTCATTGCTAAACTCCTGCGGAGGAGTGTCGCGGCCTGACAGAATTGGCGGGGGTAAGGAAGACAGAGGAGGGTTCTGATTTTAGAGAAGCTGCAGGATTTCTCACATAGTTGGATGTGGTGCCTCACAGCAACTTTCCCCAGTGTTCCCGAGGACAACTCATTTTCACTGGTGTTGAGACCGAGCCGGTGCACGTTGATGGACAGACAGCTTTCAGTGCTGCTGGCCTCCCTCAGGCCAATTCAACACGTGAGACTGACTGGGGTTCTCCTGGGAGCCTCATTTGTGGAGCACCTGCTTGGTGCTGAGCTCGGGAGGAGGTGGGCTTCGGGGAGTGAAGAGGGAAAAGGCAGTCCACGCACTCTAAAAACTTTAACCGTGATAGGATTTGTATGTCTTTTCAAATAAAGCCAGGGTATAAATCAATAGCCAAGGATTCCACCTGGTGAGAAACAATGGACACATGACAAATATTAGTCCTAACTGTCTTTCGTAGAGGACGGGGTGTTATCTCCATACCTTTTGTGCGGTATTTAATTTTTTACAATCCCCACAGCAGCTTTGATTATCTTTGGCGTATAGGTGAGGAAAGTGAGGCCCAGAAAAGTTACGAGGGGCAGAGCTGGGCTTTGAGCACGGCTGTGTCCTGTGGCAGGTCCTGCCTTCCTTCTGGTACCATATGTCAGTGTTTAATCAAGCCAGGAGGAGTTGGCAGGGTTACTCTAGTGCAAAAGTGAGAGTGTTGGTGACGCTGGATTTTGGAGCTCTTTGAACTGTTACCAGGGAGGTTAGGATTTTCCCGACGTTGTACGAGGGAATGATGTTTCCGTGTCCTTTATTCACCAGTGAGCAGTGATGGGACTGTGTGCCTCGCTCAATGAAATAAGCCCAGTGGGGGAATGAGGTGGGTCCTGCTTGTCAGGAGCGGAGAGGTCCTTCCAGGCCTCCTGATGGCAAGCTTAGGAGCAAAAGGATCAAACACAAGGGCAGGGAAGCCTGAGGGGTAGGGCTCCAAGCCTGAGGCCAGACCAAATTGAGAAGCTGCAGGGACCAGGAGCTCCTACTGAGAGAGAGAGGCTGGGTGTCTACAGGTGGAGCAGGGGACGGGGGCAGGACCCATCTGGAAGGACAAACAGCCAGCTCCACGTCTCCCAGTGAGGAGCTTCTGACAGTTCTACTGCTACCCTCTTCCACAAGGAGCACTTGCAGCAGGGTTGGTCTTCATTTCCCTCAAGATGCGGAGCACCTGAGTCCTGCAGTAAATGTACTCAAGTTAGGAGAACCATCCTTTTTCCTGTCCTGCCTGAACACAGCCCCTTGGTCCAAGGAGCTCTGAGAGAACTGTGGGGACAGCCCATAGGGTAGGGTGGGCTCCTGGCCAAGGGGTGAATCGTAGCTTGGATAGATTTGAACTCTTCTTTCCCAGAGCATCAGTAGGTGTGCAATGTGGCAGTGTATTCTGGGAGCTTAGAGGAATGGGGTCAGGTTCCTTTTGAGGGGATGGAAGGGAGGCTGGAGCTGGGATTCTCCTTCTGAGGTAGTTGGTGACCCTCCAACTCTCCGTTGTTTGGGTGACCCAGGTACCCAGCCTGCTCTCCAGTTATTCTGGAACCACCACTTGCAGCAGGCGAAGCACCTTCGGCAGCAAGACGCCAGGCTGGGCTCTGCCCTTTCTCTCTTCCACCTCATCCTCCTGTGAAAGCCTGCCCCTTGGGTGTGGCCATGCCTCATCCCTGCTTCCAGCCAGATGGTGGGGGTATCCTACGATGCGCTGAGTGAACTAGTTTAGTAAGGACTAGTTGATGCATTACCCCTTCAATTTCGCAAAAGCATGATGCTTTCTACGTATTAAAACTCACACATTCCCACTGGGTGCTTAGCAGAGAATCTAACTTTGGGGATTTTAGGTGCTTCAGGGAACAGGTGGTCGGACGTGTTTGGGTTCAGTATACCTAAGCCCCACCCTCTGTGACCCCATGTAGTTGAACCACGTTCCTCTGCTGGTCCAGGCTCGCTCTAATCCAGGATGAGGCAGAGGAGAACAGTCACGCAGGATCCTCGGGATTGGGATTTATGTCCACCTGATGATGGACAAACAGGCCTGGCCCAGGAGCCACCGTTGTCTGTGGAGCTCCAGTTATTATTCAGTTCCAGTCATAAGTGGGCATTTCTCTTCCAAGGGTATTTGAAATCCTTCTACCACAGAGGAACCTCCTGTTGGTGGAATATTTACCAGACGGGGATGGGAGAGGGTGGGATGGGGAGAGAAGAGGATTTGGAGCCAAGAAAGCATTTGTTCTCAGATCCTCAAGGCTTGAGCCCCAGTGGGCCTCTGTGATGCTTCCTGTGCACTGTCCCCTGGCTGCTGGACCACGGGGCTCGCTGCTTCTCGAAGAACCTGGGTTTCCAACCTGAACCATCCTAGGCTCCTGGGGGCTGCGGGCTACTGTGCTGGTGCTTCTTGGCATAGCCTATTTTATAACTTGATTTCTGAATTTGGATTAAGAAAAAGAATAACAACAACAAATCATGTACCTTCCTCACTGGTGTAGTGATAAAGGGCCTTGAATGTTTACAGCCTGGTTTTCCCGAGGGGTTCGGCAACTTTCTGCTTTATTCTCAAACCCTCCTGGAGGAGAGATTCATTGGTTGAGGGATGCTGCTTTCATCTGAGAGCAGCAGGGATGAAACTGCCTGGATCTGTGACCCTCTGAGATCACGAGCCAAATCAGACCTGGGCCTGAACCCAGTCTCTGGAACCTGCAGTGTTGCTTTTCTCACCATTTCACAACTCTGACAGGAGGCTGTCCTGAGCCTGGCATTGGGAGCCCTTTCAGTGCTGTCTTGCTGCTGGCAATTTAAGGGAGCTGAGTTCTGAATATGGAGCCACATCCTAGGGGGTTTCCAGGCAGTTTTTGCCATGAGATGTGTCTCGGATCCCTTTGAAAAAGAAGTACCCTAAAGAAATGGCACGTTAATGCAGCAACATGCCAAGCAATGAAAGGGTCTCCACACTTTCAAATACCTGAGTACCTGCTTCTTCTGGTTCGGGTATAGAAACGGAAGACTAACTTTTGTCAGACAGTAACCCCTAGTTAATTCAAACGAGCTAAGAAAAAGAGGGCACACACATACACTGCGATCCTAGACAGCCACTCAGATGATGCTGTAGAATATTTAATGACATGGGGAAAAGTTCATGCTTTATTAAGTGTAAAAAGCAGGTTACAAAAGAGTGGGTACAGAATTATCCTATTTTCTTGTAATGTAAAAAAATATATATAGAAAAAAACTGACAAGGCAGGCATCAGATGTGAACAGTGACCCTTCCTGGAGTTCACTTTGCAGGTGATGATTGTTTTTTCTTATTTCTGCATGTTGGTTATTTTTAGTATACATGCGATAGTTCTCAAATAAGAGGAGGAAAAAGCAATAAAAGTATGTGTGTGTATAAAGATTGGACTTGAGAAAAGAGGAAGGGAGTTGACACTTGGAACTTATTTAAAAGTATGTTGGACAGATGACTTCTGCTTACAGATGAAGAAACTGAGAGATTCAGCAGAGTGGGAGTAACCTTATCTGTTATACAGGCTTGTTGGAGTTATCAAATGGGAATGTCTCTGATGAATCTAAGACATTAGTATTTTTTTTAATACTTTCCAGGTGCTTTTGATATATAGACAGGATTGAAAGCCAACCAATAGCATGGAGCTCAGGAATAGACATCACTTTGGCCAATCTTCTTTCCCCACTGCCACCCCCACCCCAAAAAATCTAAGGCAGTGACTGATACCTAGTAAGTACATAGAAAATTGGCTTCCCTGGTGGCGCAGTGGTTAAGAATCCGCCTGCCAATGCAGGGGACACGGGTTCAAGCCCCGGTCTGGGAAGATCCCACGTGCCATGGAACAACTAAGCCCATGCGCCACAACTACTGAGCCTGTGCTCTAGAGCCCGTGAGCCACAACTCCTGAGCCCACGTGCCACAACTACTGAAGCCTGTGCACCTAGAGCTCATGCTCCGCAATAAGAGAAGCCACCACAATGAGAAGCCCGCGCATCGCAACTGGAGGAAGCCCACGCATGGCAACGAAGACCCAACCCAGCCGAAAATAAATAAATAAATAAATAAAAATTTAAAAAGACAAAAGAAAATGGTCAGCCATCATTTTCTGAAGTCAGGGTTTTACCTCTGATTACAGTAAAACCATGACATTCTGCAGCAAATGGGAAAAAGAAATGACTTTGAATTTATCCCTTTGGATTCGCTGTGTTTGTTAAACCAACACCAGAGGCTCTACCTTATGGCCTGAGAGATTAATACCCGCTTTGAAACATGTGCTTTTTAAGATGAAAACAACAGAGATTTCTAAACCAGCCTGTAGGAGGTTTGTTCTTGAACGAGCGGAGGGTTCCGTGAGGCTTGTCCTCTCTCAAGGAGTGCCTGTGTTTGGGAACACAGTAATCCTGTTACCTTCTAATAAGCGCCAAATTGATTTTAATGCCGTGTCTTACCTGCATCTGGGAGAAGCAGCTTTTTCTCGTGTTCAGTGTCACAGCTTCTCATTTCCTGGGTTGCTTTTGCAGTATTTCATGGACAGTACTCAGTAGAAAATAGCAAATAATGTTTGCTAAGTTATTAATTCATTAATAAACCCATCAGACTCTTGCTGCTTTGCAGTGATTAATGATGGAGGCCCATCCTCCCCTGGAACTGTCATTCCCAGACACAGAGTCCCACTGCTGTGGAGTGAAGCGGGGCAGGGCCGGGAGAAATGCTGATGAATTGTTTGATGACAGAGCTATACCGTAGATTTTTGTGCACATTCTCCTTTCATCACAGAAAGAAAGCTCCATGGAAGCCTTCTCATCAAATGTATGTTACTGTTCTGATGATTAATGATTCCGGCGTGTTGATCCACCCTGTTTTCTTCAAAACAATTATTTCAACTGTAATCTCCCCTGAGGAATTGCTTCTTATGGTTAATAAATCAGTTGACAATATAAAATTCTTAAATGAAGATGACACTAGCGTGGTTCCACCTGGGTGCCATTATGCTGTGGTGTTTATAACTGCAGCAAGGTTAACTTGCTTTTTTTTCATGAGTTGAAAAAAGACTTGGTGTCATCCATTTAAATGGGAGAGATTCAGGCTAATATTTGTAGAGCCCTCCCATGCCAGGAGCTATGTGATGCACTTGGTATACATTTTCTTCTTTAATCTTTATGAGAATTCTTTTCAGGAAGTTGGTGTCATCCCCCTTGAACAGAAGTGGCTCAGAGAGGTTCAGTCACTTGTTTTGAGGCACACAGCTAGTGAGTGGCACAATCTGAATTTGAACAAAAGGGCCCTGTATCCAAAGTCTATACCCTTTCTAGGCTTTTGTGGGATTATTGTGCAAAGAGGCAGGCATTTTCATGTGAGGGTTCCTTGATGACAAGATGAATGACGACTGTGTGTACAAAGGGACGTTGAACAACAACTGTTTACAGAAGGCCTGCAGTATGTCAGCACCGTTCGTGAAGGCTGGACCTGTGAATGATGGGGGAGCCCAGTGTCTGAGTCCCTACTACGTGGCAGCTTTAATACCAGATACTTCACCTGAGTTCTTTCTTTTTTTTTTTTTTTTTGCGGTACGCGGGCCTCTCACTGTTGCGGCCTCTCCCATTGCGGAGCACAGGCTCTGGACGCGCAGGCTCAGCGGCCATGGCTCACGGGCCCAGCTGCTCCGCAGCAGGTTGGATCTTCCCAGACTGGGGCACGAACCTGTGTCCCCTGCATCGGCAGGCGGACTCTCAACCACTGCGCCACCAGGGAAGCCCCTGAGTTCTCTTATTTAATCTTCATGATAATCCTATGTGATAACTGTCTGTAGTCCGAAGTCACAGCTCAGTGAAGAAGAATGATCTGCTAGCGGGCACACAGATTTAAAATGGCAGAACTAGGACTTGGACTCAGGTTTGAGCTTCTTATGAACACATAAGTTATAGTCAGTGGGAATCATGCCATAACATGCTCAATCCACACTAGAGGATCAATGTATTTAGCAAACATTTATGTTGTGCCTTCTGCTTGTGCCGAGAAGACAGGGAGCAGACACGCTTGGGAAAAGTAATAACATTGGCTGAGAAGGGCGGGGAAGCCTTCCGGAGGAGGAGCTGTTTGATTTGGTTTGTAGGAGGGATCTGGAGGGAGCCGGTGGAGAAGTGGCTGGGGAGGACAGTGTCCTCAAGACCAGTCTGGGGTGATGGTGAGAGGCCCACAGAGGGGGTACATGGTACCCGTTACTCTGAGCGGGAATTCTGGTGACTCTCTGCCACCCTTTCCCATGGCCCATACCATCTTCCTGTGGGCTCCCTGCTTCCCCCCTCCTCCTGCCAGGAGCAAGGTTGGAATGCCGTCTCCATTAGGAGTCTAAGTTAGGCCCAGGAGACAGATAGCAATGGGATATGTGACCCTTCACTTCTTCCTGAAGATCAGTCTCCTTTTAGGTGATATTTTCCCCCAAAGTAGAATTGCCTTTTTTTTTTTTTTTTTTTGGTGTTCTGATAGAAAAGTAATTCCTACTTATTACAAAAGAATGAAACTCCAGAGAAGCACAAGGAAGTTAAAAAGAAAATCATCATCTCACCACCTGGAGATAGTCAAAATTTCATATATACTTAGTTTTTTTTTTATGTGCATTTTTTCAGTGCCTAAATGAGCTTGCCTCTCACTGTCTGTCTTTCCCTAAGTATGATACTGTTTCACATCTTCTTATTCTCTTAACCATAGCCCTCAGTCATCTTTATATGTCTGTACATTGAAGTATGTATCGTTGCTGCTGAGTGCTCCATTGAATGGTTGTGTAAAAGTTCTTCTGAAGATGGTGTATCGGTCAGGGTCCAGTTAGGAAAGCAGAAACTATTGGGTGTTCTCAATGCAGAAAACTGAATACAGAGAGTTGGTTACATGGGAGATGGAAAAGCTGAGAAGAGCAGGAAGTTGTTCCACTCCTGGGCTGGGGGGCATATGGGAGGAGGTGGTGGTACCAGAGGTCGGGAGCCAGGACCAGGGTGAGGGCAGCCCTGCCTGAGCTGGGACTGCAGGGAGTTGGGTCATGGTGGAGACGCAGTAACTGCTGAGATGCCACTGGAATCAGGGGAAGGTGGGGGGAGACACCCTGGCTTCTCTCGTCCCCTGGTGTTCATCCCACCTGTCGCTGGACAGCCTTGCTGCAGCCAGTGGTCAAAGGAGTCAAGAAATGCCTCTGCCTCTGATACAGAGCAGAGGAAGAGCAAGGGATTGTTCTGAGACTGGCACGTATGGGAATTGGGCAACTTAGTCTAAAGGCTTTTTTTGTGTGTCTGAAAAAACTTGGTAGAATTAATCAGGTGCTATCTTTTTAGTACTACTGTATGCCCTGCACTGGCAGAAGTCTGGTTGGGAATACAAAGAACTATAGGCCATTACCCTGCCCTGTAGCGAAGTTGAGCAGGGGGCATAATAAGAATTGCTAACAGCTGCTGTTTGTTGAGCATTTACTAACTGCCAGGCACTGTGCTCAGTAGTTTATGTATATTATCATTTTAATCTTCATGGCTCATAGAACAGCATTCTATTTCTTCTTAATGCTGATCTCATCCTGTCATTATATAAACGCAGACCTTGTTCAGTGCAGGATGTGTTCCTGGAGAAGAAAGTGCTCACTGAATCAGCACTCGGCAAGGTCGCCGTACATGAGCCCCTGTAGTGCTGCGTTCTAGGCCTCAGACGCCTGCGGTCACCCTTCAGCTCAGACTCCCCGAGGTCGTGCCAGATGTCCATCCACTCTCACTCCCCTCCCCGTTCCTGACAGTTGTGGGCTGGTCCACCCAGGCTGCAGTGGCTTTTATGATGCCCCCCCGAGTCCTCAAGGTGGTCACCAATCCCGAAGGGTGTGTTTCTCTTTGCTCCCTGTGTCCTGTTGTTTTCATCTGTAAACTTCGCATTTTTATCACCACAGGCCAGATTCTTCCTTTGCTACCTATCTTTTGCCAGCCCTTATGGGTGTAAGCCACAATGAGTAAAAGTTGTTGACCAGAACACAAACTCAGTGGTGGAAAAGAGGCCACAGCAGAGTAAACACACTGCAGAGTAGGATCAACTCAGGGTCGTGTGGCAGAGCACAGGCTGCCCAAGAGGCTCAGCCGTCCCGTGAGCTGTGCTTGTTCTCCCTGCCTGGGAGCAAAAGTAGGTCTTGGAGAAAAATAGATGCATATTAAATCTGTACTAATATGGCTTGTGTGTATGTATGTTTGGGTTGTTAGGAAAAGATTTCAGAGGCAGGGGTTAAGTGGATGGGTGTTAACAAAGGCCTGCTTCCCCTCCAGTCTCTATGCCTCACGACAACAATGACCATGCCTTTATGTCCGTTTTTGCTCATGATTTTATCTCTAGCTCCTAGCGCAGTACTTGAAAAAGCAATATATATATATATACATATAGCAATATATATATTGCAATAAAATGGGGATACTTTATATGGCAGCTTACATATTCAGCCCCATATGTAAGCTGCCATATAAAGTATTCCCATTTTATTGCAAAAAATCGAGTCTCAAAGAGGTTGGATAAACATCCACCAAGGGATAGAGTTAGATAAGGATGGGGTCTGTCTTGACCCCTGAGTGGTCCTGTTGGAGGATCTGTGTGTGCACAGTGTGTTCTGAGACCACTTGATTTTCTAGCGAGAGTAAACTCAGAGATCCACAGTAGTGTGAGCCTGGGTGGATCCAGGTTTTGTGGGGTCTGAAGTTTATATAGGGGACCCTCTTTATGAAAAAGAACACAGATACACACACACACACATGCACACACAAATTTAGGAGTAAAATTATTTGTTGTTTAGGTTGAGAAAATAAATCATCACAAATTTACAAATTCCAGAAAGCCTAGATGACTCAGCCTAGAAAATAACAAATTTATATTGTAAGTTAACTGCCTGACACACCTCTACAGTATATTTTCCCTGTATGTTTTTTGCTGCTGTTCATATGACATTAATTTTGTAATATTTGCTACAGAGAGATTAGAAAGAGTTCAGTCTTTCCTCCAGCATGGCTGGTGAAATTTGTTTTTTATTTTATTTTATTTATTATTTTTTTTGCTGTATGCGGGCCTCTCACTGTTGCGGCCTCTCCCGTTGCGGAGCACAGGCTCCAGACGTGCAGGCTCAGCGGCCATGGCTCATGGGCCCAGCCGCTCCGCGGCATGTGGGATCCTCCCGGACCGGGGCACGAACCTGTGTCCCCTGCATCGGCAGGCGGACTCTCAACCACTGCGCCACCAGGGAAGCCCCTTGTTTTTTATTTTTGACGATTGGATGCACAAAGCACACAACATCTCCCACAGATCTCTTCTGCCCACTGTTCATAATGTTGTACCCCTGAAGCACAGGGATTCTAACTAATCTGATGTCATCTGACTCCCACCAAGAAAGAAAGGAATTAAGCTTGAACACTTGCAATCGTGTGTGCTGAATTATCTGGGGTCCTTCTGTTGAGAGAGAGCTTCCATTTCGAATAGGCCTTAACAGGCGCCATTGTATGCGTCTGATTTCTTACTGGAAGATTGTTCCATGGCCTGGATTCTGTCTCTGTAAGTTTCGGACCTTGGTTCTTCTCCACCCACATACTTCCAGTTCTGGTCCCTGGAGGATGTGTTCCTATCTTGGTGTGACTTCCAACCCTGTTCTTATGTGTCACCATGACAGTGGGTGAACGGGATCATTCCTAAAAACCATTCCCATACCTTGACGGCTAGTGGTAATTTTGCCTCTACATGGAGGTGCCCACAAACTACATAATCCATCCCACTGAATTTTCCCTGCATGTATGTCCACCTGATTCCTCTTGGCTGGATTCTGGTGCTAGCTGGAACCAGCTGGGGTGTGACAGAGTGTGCTGTGACATGGAAGGAGATGGGTCTTAACTGACAGTGGTTAAAAGATCTTACTTTGGCACATTTTATGCAAACACGTATCTATATGAGCACATTGCTAGGCCCATCTCAAGGTCTTGGAAGGAGTATGTGCCAGGAGGGTCCTGAGGCTTATTACCTTCACGGCAAGCCTGCCTGGAGCCAGGGGAACTCTGCGTCCCTGGGGCTGCCTTGACTGTAGAGACTTCCAAGGAGGAACTCGATTTGAGCTGGGATGAAGGTGATGGCACTAGGACCAGCCTAAAGGGAGGAGCCGTGTTTTATAGCAAAGGTCAGTAAGCAGAGTAAAGTAGATGATGGCAACAGCTAGCCTGCAGCCTGCATGATACTGATCAGAGTCACTGGACCTGCTGACCTTCACTGAGTACCTCTGTGGCCAGGACCTGTGCTAACAGCTTCTCCAACCCAATCTCGTTGAATTTCCCTGTTGAATCGTGGCCTCCAGAAAGCTGTGCTGAAGTCGCAACCCCTGGTATCTGCGATTATGTCCTGATTTAGAAAAGTGCCTTTGCAGATGTGATCACGTTAAGGTGAGGTCGTTAGAGCGGACCCTAGTCCAGTCTGGCTGGTGACCTTATAAGAAAAGAGACACAAAGACACACACGAGGCAGAAGCTGTGTGACAACAGAGGCAGAGGTTGAAGTGCCGTACCTGTAAGCTGAAGAATGCCAGCTACTGCTGGCAACCACCAGTAGAGGCAAGGAGGGATCCTCCCCTGCAGGTTTCAGGGGCAGTGCGGTGCCACCAGCACCTTGATTTTGGATTTCTATTGTTTCTGTTGTTTCCCGCCCCTCAGTTTGTGATGCCCTGTTACAGAAGCCCTAGGAAACCAATACCCTGCCCTCTCCAACAACCGTATGAGGGCTATAAAATCATAACCCCCACTGGCAGATGAGGAAGCTGAGGCACAGAAAGGTAAAGTTGCTCGTTGAGGGCACACAGCCAGTCATGGTAGTGTCTGGTCAGCTCTCTCCCCTCTTCTCTGGGAGAGGCTATCCTGGTGGTATTTGTTGCAGGAAGTGGATCACTGGCTCAGAGCAGCATATGGATTTTGCTCCTCTTTGGACCAGGACGACCTGCCCACTCACCCATCAGGATGGGAGCTGCTCCCTTGTCAGCCCTGCTGGTTCCCAGTGGCACAGACCCCACCACAGTGCCTTCTGGGGGGCATTCATATTCCTGCCACTATAAAAATCCTATTCCTGACTGTTCCATACATTCTGCAGTTTCTGCCCCCAGCCCTGCACAGCTACACTTATATTTCATTGGTCACACTTGAAACTGCTAAACTTGACAAATCATATGCCTTCCCTTTGAGAACCCTGGGAGGCTGTGGAGGCCAGAGTGTTGGGAGGCCTGGGAGGAGATGTGCTGGAATGGGGTTTGTGTATGGCTGTTAACAGGGGTTTATTGGCAAACCTGCTGTGTGCAAGGGCCTGTGTGAGGGGCAGAGATAAACAGAACAGTGTTCTTTTTCTGCTTTCAGTGTTAGGTGTGCATTCGGGCCTTAGAACATCAAAATCGAATTGCTCATGGGTGAAAATATTTGAATCACTTTTTATTATCAGCAATGCTGTCTTTCGTGTTTTCAGTAGGTAAAGGCTATTTAATGTTTCACTGTTTATTTGCTTGTTTGTTTATGCTCTCCTTGTTTGAAGTTTCTGTTTGCTGATTCATCAACAGTATTTTCAACCATCTGTGTTTAGGGAGCACCTACCTTGTACGAGCCCTGTACCTGTTCAAGTCTCTGAAAATAGGGTGCTGAAAGTGACTGCAACTCCCCTAGCCTTACAACTCCCATCTTTATGCACCAGGATGGAGTGACAGGGTGGGAAAGGAGAGATGCACTGTTGAGCTTCTTAACCTTGAGTTATGAACTTCTAATGAATGTGAACATTCATGGGCACTTTCAAGTGTGTACCAAACCCCTGAAATTATTTGTAATGTATGTGTGTGAATGTGTGCTTTTTAGAGAACTTATAATGTAAATAGACTTTCAGTGGGATTTAAAACAGATTTAAAGGAACCCCAAGGTTAACTCCTTTTGTAAAGGAAAGGAGTCTCCTACAATATGCATGCCCTCCCGCAATTTATTTGTTCAGAGCACTTTAAAATCTAATTTGATTTTTGTCTTTGCCTTTACATTCTGATTCTAAAAAGTCCATGAAGGAGGGCTGGACTTGGTAAGATTTTTCTGTGGCTTTTTGCTTGAGGCTACACTCCAGTTACTGCAGCATGGGTGGTTAGAGGTCAACCTACTGAGTTGAATAGTTGGAGGGCAGAGTTCAGAGCTGCCAGAACAGCTGGAAAGTGAGGGGAGATATTTCAGAAAGGAGGGAGCTAGAGAAGGAGGATCATGAACACCCTTGTAAACTTTGCCCGAATCATTGGCTGATGCCTGAGCTCATGTGAGTGGGGGAGACTTCAAGGTTCCCAACAAAAAGCAACAGCTTAAAGGCTGAAGAAACTGAGAAGTTTTAGCTGCTACCCACTGCAGGGGATAGTGAATTTGCAGTTTGAGTCTAGCCAAATTAACTGCTTGCCAGAACATAAAAATAAATATTTTTAAAAGAGATAAAAGATTTTATACCCTCTGCAGTGTATCCCACACAATATCCACTATACAATAAAAATTACTAGAGGAAACAGGAATGTATAAGCTGTGGCTAAGAGACAAAGCAATTAAAGCTGACTAAGATGGTCCAGATATTGGAATTAAGAGATAAACACTTTAAAGCGACCGTTATAAATATATTCAAAGACTTAAAGGAAAGAGTCTTAATGAATAAACAAATGAGGAATCTAATTAGAGAAATGAGAACTATTTAAAAAATGAAAATTCTAGCATTGAAAAGTATAGTATCTGAAATAGTTTATTAGATGGGGTTAAGAGCAGATTGGAAATGGCAGAAGAAAGAGCCACTGAAGCTGGAGTTAGATCAATAAAACGTTATCCAATTTGAAAAACAGAAGAAAAAAAAGATAGAAAAAAAATTAACAGAGCATCAGGGAACAGTGGAACAATATAAAGTCTAATATGCATCTAATTGGAATCTTGGAAGGAGAAAGGAAGAGAAAATGAGGCAGAAAAAATATTTGAAGAAATAAAGGCCTAGAGGCTTTCCTGGTGGTGCAGTGGATGGGAGTCCGCCTGCTGATACGGGGGACACGGGTTCGTGCCCCAATCCGGGAAGATCCCACATGCCGCGGAGCGGCTGGGCCTGTGAGCCATGGCTGCTGGGCCTGCGCGTCCGGAGCCTGTGCTCTGCAGCGGGAGGGGCCGCAGCAGTGGGAGGCCTGCGTACCGCAAAAAAAAAAAAAAAAAGAAAGAAAGGCCTAGCATTTCCTAAAATTGGAGAAAAAAATCAACTTAAAGATAGAGCAAGCTCAACAAACCCAAAGCAGGAAAAATACAAAGAAAGCTGCCTTTTAGGTACATTACAGTCAAAGTGTTAAAAACCAAAGAAAGATAAATCTTGAGAGCAGCCACAGTGAGGAAAAAGACACATTATATACAGTGACAATAATACTAAAAATCTGACTCTTTATTAGAAAGAATGAAGTCAGATGAAAATGAAACATTTAAAATAGTAAAAGAACACTAAAAAAATCTGTCACTTCTTGAATCTATATCCAACAAAAATATCCATCAAAAATGAAAGTGAGGGCTACCCTGGTGGTGCAGTGGTTGAGAGTCCGCCTGCTGATGCAGGGGACACGGGTTCATGCCCCGGTCCAGGAAGATCCCACATGCCACAGAGCGGCTGGGCCCGTGAGCCATGGACGCTGAGCCTGCGCATCTGGATCCTGTGCTCCACAACAGGAGAGGCCACAACAGTGAGAGGCCCGCATACCGCCAAAAAAAAAAAAAAAAAAGAAAATGAAATATTTTCAGAGAAGTAAAAGCAGAAAATTTGTTACCAGCATAACTGCACTGTAGAATATGCTAAAGGAAGTTATTAAAGCTGAGGGAAAGTGACACTGGATGACAATATGGATCGACAGGAATGGATGAATTATATATATATATATATATATATATATATAAAAGACTGTTTAAGTATATATTTTTCTTCTCTTGCTTTATTTAAAATCTCTTGATCTATTTAAGACATATAACTATTAAAAACAAAATATACCACTGTATTTGGTTTATAATGTGTGTGGATGATGTGTATAAAATATATATACATATATTCATATGTATGAACATCAACAATAGTTCATAGGAAGAGAATGGGGGAGGGAGAAATGTGAGATCTGAGTCCAACCATATACATTATTACATTAAATGTAAATAAACATTAATTTAAAAGGTAGCGATTGTCAGACTGGATAGAAAGGAAACACAACTAAATTCTGTTTACCAGAGGCCCACTTTAAATATAGAAGGTTGGATAGGTTGAAAGTAAAAGCATGGAGAAAGGCATACCATGAAAAAAATAAGCATAAGAAAACTGGAGTGACAATATTAACATCAGAAAAAGTACACCTCAAGACCAGGAGTATTATCTGAGATAAAGAGGGACATTTCTCAATAATAAAAGGGTCAGTTCACCTAGAAGACCTAGCAATCATTAATGTGTATGTGCCTAATAACATAGCTTCAGCATACTTGAACAGAAACATACAGCTGAAGAGAGACATAGATTCTTCATTGTAGCTGGAAATCTTAACACTGCTTTCTCAGTAATTGGTGGAACAACCAGACCAAAAAATCAGAATACAGAAGATCTGACAAACGCTATCTGTCCTCTTGACCTAATAGATTTTTATAGAACACTTCACCTAACGGAAGGGTATACTTACTTTTCAGGTGCATGTGGAAATATGATGAGGAAGGCCATCCTGTGTCATCAAATAAGACTGAAATTTCAAAGGATTGAAATCTTAAGAGTTCTCTGACCACAGTGGAATTGAATTAGAAATCAATATCAACCAAATCCCAAATAAATGGAAATTAAATCATGCCGTGTGTACAATTCCCACAGGACCTCTGGGAAGACCCCATTCTGGTGTCCAAAAGGACACCCTGTACGCGGGGTTGGGTATGGTCAGCCCACCACAGTGAGAGGGGAAGGCAATGACACTCAATAAGTCCTCACTGCACACATGGCTCTGTGTTAAGACGTGCTTTAGACGCAGTAATTCATGTCATCCTCACACAGCTATCCCTGTTGGAGGGCTGAGACTGAAGTGACTTGCCCAAAGTTTCATAGCCAGTGGGTGGGACAACTGAGGTCGGGGCTGGGTCTCTCTGACTCCAGAGGCCCTCCTCTGGACCACATTAGTATGGTCTCTTAATCACGTTTGTATAGTTGCATTTCCTTTCCTGATGAGATTTTTGGAACTATGGTCTTGTCTGATGAAAATGTGTCCATTGTCAACCCTTACAGTTTATAGCTGTACTTTTTCTATTCATGTAATTATTCTGTTTCTATTAAAATTAAGTGTGCACAGAATTGCACCTTTTGCACCTCAATTGAAGGTACCCACTGACCTCCCTAGTTGTTGGTGAGATAACCTCTGACACATATGTACACACACGTGTATGCATATATGTGTATGAGTATATGTACCCACACACATATGTATGTATACAGGTATATATATGTATCATACGAATAATGTACACAAGTTATGTATACATGTAGTCTCTTCTGTCATTTCTTGAGGTTCACTCAAACTAAAATTCTGTAAGCAAATGTATTACAGCTTATTGGGGTTAGCTGTGCCACTCATTGTTTTGACTCGGGAAACCTGCTGTGCAGGTCTGTGCTCTTCTGTCTGTGTGCCTTATAAAATCCCAGGTCCCCAGTCCCTGCTGTATGAGCTCGTGTTGAGATTCTACGTTGTGTTGAGTGCAACTTTTAACCTGTTTCCCTGGGATGATGAATTGTCCTAGTGGAGTGTCAGGACACCTCCACTAGCCCTTCCAGAGGAGAGCCCTAAACTGGGATTTATCTGTACTTGTCACAGATGAGTGCTATTTACTTACCTAGCCTGCATTAGTGTCAGGCCAGTGGGAAAACCTTTCCATCTACCGATTCACTGGGCTGCACTTGTCAAACATTAATGTTCATAGGCAGAGCCTGGAGCACAATTTCACAGCCTGGATGCTGCTTTAGTTCGTATTCAGTCGGCCATGCCACACTTTGTAGCTGCCCATCACATCTTCTCTTATTGTCTGGACACCCTTCCTTGCTACTTTGCTCATAACTCTCATAACTAGAGATTATGTCCTTTAACTCAGCTCCACCTACATGACTGTCTACCTACACGACTTGGGACATGTGAGAAGTCATATTGCTTTTCTGTGCTTTAGTTTCCTCAACTTCTTAACAGGAATACACATAAAACCCACCTTACTGAGTTGTTGATAAGACTCAATAAGGTAATGCATGAGGAAAAGCCTTTTGTAAAATGAAGGGATACACCATGTGCCTTTATTGTTTTACATATGATGCAACTCTGCTGATACTTGATTGATATTAATCAGAGACCACATCCAACAATGCTTTTCTCTTTTTCCAGTAAAACAGGCGTTATCTAAGCATGCTTGGTTAGTGGGGTTGAGTGTACCCCCAGCTTCCTAATGCTAGCATTATAAAGAGTGTTTAGAGTTGGCCTTTAGTGGGAGGACATTGTGTAGCTATTTCAGCAAGTATGGAGCCTTTTAATTCTTAGCCTCTGATGCAATTGTAAAATTGTCAGAAATGATGGAGTTATATTTTTTAAATGAATTTTGATTTTCGAGTATGATTTGTTGGCTGGCCTCTGTGGTTAAGCTCCTTGGATCCAGCAGTTATGATGAAATACAGACGTGACCATCTCTGTCTCCAGGGGCTAGTAGCTCCGTGCCATTGTTAGTGGAGCTCAGAGGAGGAAGGGTGGAGATTAGGGGCAGGTATGAGATAAGACTTCATGGAGGGGGTGGCATTAGGGCAACACAATGACAACTGAGTAGGATTATGTGAAGAATATTTGTTGATTGAATTATTTATTGATTTATGACCACAAGGGATGTAGATGTTTATTGTGGAATATTGGGGAAATATAGAATTGTGTGAAGAACGAAAGAATAATACCTATATTGCAGCCATGCAAGAAAACTTCTGTTGTAAATTTATGTATTTATCCAGAGTGTTTACTGAGTGCCTCCTGTAGGCCAGGTGGTGGGATGCATTAGTGAACAAGACAGAATTATTATCCCCATTGCAGCTCATATCCCAATGGGAACAGAGAAAGACAGATGATAAACAAGTGATCAATACTACAAAGAAAAATAAAGGGGGAGAGGCAGTGCCAGGAGTAATGGCTTGTGGGAGTGGAAAGAGGAATTTAAAAAATAATAATAGTGAAGGAAGGACTCATTTTTAAGGGACAGTCGAACAGAGTTCTCAGGAAAGAGAGAGTAAACCATGTGGATATCTGAAGACAGAACATTTGAGGTGAGCAAACAGCTAGGGCAAAGGTCCTGAGGCAGGAGAGTGCCTGCTATATTCCTGCAGCAATGTGGCTGGAGCAGAGGGGAGAACTGGAGAGGAAGAGGATCAATGAGGGCCAAATCCTGCAGTGTGTGGTTGGCCCTGGAACCATTTCCTTTCTCAGTGTAATGCTGTGTTTTTTTATTCATAGAACCCTGCATAGGAATACCAATTGATAGGTGGAAAAACAATGAAAATTTTCAGGAATTTAGGATAAGGGAGGTGACAGTTCCATTACTCTTCCTTTTATGTGTTAGGTTGGGCTCATATATGTGGAGGCAGCACGTTGTAATGGAAGCATCACGGTGCTGGAATTGCACGACTTGGGTTCACATCTTGTCTCTGTTGTATCCAGCCATGTGACTTCATTTAGCTTCTCTGAGCCTCAGTTTCTTCATTTATAAAACTTACCTGATAAGAGGTTTTGAGAATAGCAGGTACTCAGATCATGCCATTTTGCCTATGTTAAAGAAATAGCTGACAATTTGCTGAAGACAGAAAGGAATATGTTCTAATACAGTTAACTTCCATATTTTTCTTAAATGCTGCTGTTTTACCGAGAGCTGCGTAGTTCAATAACTAAGCCAATAGACACATGTGACCATTTAAGTTAAAATTAATTGAAATGAAATGAAATGAAGCATTCAGTTCCTCAGTCCTACTACTTATATTTCAAGTGCTCATTACCCACATGTGGCTCCTGTACGGGCCATGCTGACTACAGAATGGGATTTCCGTCATCACCAGAAGTTCTACTGGACAGTGATGCTCTAGAGCAAGTGGAACACCTCTATTCATTCTGAGCTCTGGTCCAGGTGTGTGGTGAGAGCAATAATACCTTTCTTCGTAGTGGCATTTCAGAATACTGTCCCTGGACCTCCACGATCACAGTCACTTGGGAGAGGAAGTGGGATGGGATTTCTAAGCCCCGTGACAGATTTCCTGAATCAGAATTGCTGAGGGTGAGGCCCAGGGATCTGCCTCTTCGTCACGTCCTCTGTGATTCCAGTGCAGGGTAAAGTGTGTGATTTGGGGCTCTAAAGGGCACTGTCAGAATTAATTAAGGCGTGTTGCACATCCTAATATGCTCTGATGGTGCGAGCTACAGTACTGCACAATATTATTACTAATTGCAAATTGCTTTGATGAATCAGTTCCCTTCCTCCTGGTCCACTTGAGATTAGACTAATTCGTTGGGCTCTGTTAACTCCCTGCAGGTAGCATTTCATGTGTTCTCATAAAAGCTGCCTGTGTCTTATTTGTACTTTCAAAACGTTCCTGAAATAAATGGTACTCAATATTGGTTTATTAGATTTATTTAAAAAAAGAAAAAAAACCCAATACCCAACGGCCTATAGTATACATTGAAAAAAATTCCACAAACGAATCATCAAGTTGAATTACACAATAATGGTCACAGTTTTCTTCTAGGAACATGCCAGATGGGCAGTGGCCACAGGGGATTACTAGACCAAGAAGATAAAAAAGATTAAAATGGAATTCTTTCTCATTCCAAATCAGGATTTTCCACTGTGTTTGCAGTGATGACTCTGGGGGAAATACCGCCTGCAAAGAGTTTACTGTCATGGTGCCTGTTGTGTGTTTGTGCAGTGATAAATCAGTGGATTTATGGATTTAATTTCCTCTTACTGCTAACCCCCGTTCTATCTGAAGATATGAATTTAAAAGGTAAGGTGTGTATCTGCAGGTAGTAAAATACCATTTTGATCGTTCTCACTGGCTGAATCTTGTATGGAATTAAAATCGCAAAAAAATTCTCGTTAAAGGTGGGTCGATTCATTGCACCAGAGAGATTCACTTGTTGGAGACAAGCCTGGCTGTGCATTTAGTTCTGCCACAGAAGAGCTTAGTTCTGACATCTGTTTGCGCTGGAAGATGATGGGTGACTCAGCTGTTTCAGAACACATCTGCGTGCCTGGTAGTTGCCCCAGCATTTTGGTCTGCCTCCCTTTCACTTTTTCTTTGTTTTAAACTATACCAGTGAGTGGGGACAGCATAGAGTTTTCTCATGACACCATGCTGCCTTCCTTTCTTGGAAGCTGAGTAAGGATTTTGGGGGTTCAGCCTAGGGTCGTTCCAATTTGAAAACCTCCTTGGAGGTAACTCAGACAGCTTGGCTTCACCCCATCCAGTTTGCCACCTCTTGTTTCGAAAAATGTCCATACTCTACATCATACCTTCTTCAGAGACCTCTGCTATGTTAGGACCTTTAGGGCTGCAAGCAATGAAACCTGATTTAGACGAGCTTAAGCAGAGAGCCAAGTTAATGGTCCATATAATTTGAAAGTCCAGCTGTGGACTTCAGGCAGGGCTGCATCCAGGGATTGCTCTCACTCTCTCCTCATCTCTCTGCTGCACCAACTTTGGCACATTGGCTTTATTCTTAGACATGCTCTTCCCAGTGACTGGAAAGATGTTCTCTGGCAGTTCCAAGATAACTCTTCCTAATGGAAAACACTGTCTTTCCCGCATCCATATGCAAACCCTAGGAAGACTCTTACTAACCTGTGGGATCATGTACCCCTTCCTGGGTGAATCCCTGTGGTGTGGCAAGGAGGGAGAACTCACATTGGCCATGGCTGAGTCATGTGGCTCTCTGTGTGGTTAGGGAGTGTGGTCAGCTAGGCCTCAACCAAAAGTAGAGGGTTGTCTTAGAGGAAAAGGGGGACCCTGTGGGCCAGACGAAACAGCTGTCTCCTCCACCATGCCGGGTGGGGCATCTTCAGACCTCACTCCAGCTTTTGTCTGTGTGGGAATCCTTATGCCTTAGTCCACCCCTCTCCCAGCTCCATTCTTACCAGCTGGGTATGGCTCTGGCCTGGGCTCTGTGAAGCAACTATGCAGGCATGAGCTTCCCCTCCCATATGCCATTTCAATGGGGTGGCCTCCTGGAGTTGCCGTGGAAACACCATGATGCCAGGGCCTATTCTGGCTTGTAGGATCTGGGAGACTCCTGACCTTTTAGGTGGGGGAGTTTTGGGTTCAGATCCTGCCTGTGCCCATCACTGGCTGTGTGAGGTTAGTTACATTTTCTCAGCCCATTTTCTTCATCTCCCAAATAGGGATAATACTACTAGCTACTTCATAGGGCTGTTGTGAAAATTAAACCAGATTTGGCATGAAGAGGGTGTTTAGCCCGTTGCTTGGCACCTAGGTGCTCTGTGAATCACAGCCCTTCTCCTCCTGGCCTCTGTCTTCCCTCTACCCATCAGTGGCATGAACGCCTCTGCTGAGGCAAGTGGTTGGATTTCCTGTTCTTCCTCAGATTGTCAGGTAGTTTAGGGAGGTGGCACAGCACGTGGCTAAGTGTGTGGGGTTCTGGAGCAAGAACACCTGGCCTGGATCCACACTCTGGCTCTTGCTAGCTGTGTGACTTTGGGTTGGCCACTTAACTCCTCTGTGCTTAGTTAGCTCGTTTGAAAAATGAAATGGGGACTTAGGAGGATTACATGAGTTAATACATTTTAAGTGTTTAAAACAATACCAGGACTTTAATAAGTGATAAATACATTTGTTGTTATTTGTGCCATTATTAGGTTTTCCGTGTACCTTTCTGGCTTCCCAGGTACCTTTCTGTCAGGGTTGAGACTAGGACAGTGCCCCTCCCTTGCAGTGACTGTGGGGTGTACCCATCCAGCAGTGCCCCGGGTGTCAGAAGAACACATTCTGCCATGTGAATGTTTCCCTGGAAATGGCTGTTTCTGGTTCACAGTACACCTGACCCTTGAACACTGTGGGAGGTGGAGCGTCGACCCTCTGTGCAGTTGAAAATCTATATATAATTCATAGTCTGTAGATGTGGTTTCTCTGTATCCACAGTTCCTCATGCATGGATTCAACCAACCCTTGACCATGTAGTACTGTAATGTACGTGTTTATTGAAAAAAAAAATCCACGTATAAACGGACCTGCACAGTTCAAACCAGTGTTGTTCAAGGGCCAACTGCATCTCTTTATTTCCAGCTAAGCAATGACCCAGCTAGATCACATAAATACAACAGAATATACTGTATCTGTTTCACTCATTTCTTAAACTTTTGTATTGGAGTGTAATATGCATATAAGGTGCACAAATAGAATAGACCTATTACCAAGTACGCAGCCCCATGTGACCAGCCCCTAGATCAAGAAACAGGACATGAGCAGCATCCCAAAAGTCTCACTTATCCTCCCCTAATCTTATTTCCCTTCTGCCTTACTTCTGCTCCCTTCTTCCCAGAGGTTACCATTAGTCTAACTTTGCAGTGAGTGCTAGTTTTGCCCTTTTCTGAATGTCATGTAAATGACATCCTACAGTTTATATTTGTTGGTGTCTGGCCCTTTTTTACTCCGTATTATATATATATATATATGTGGTCTCATTCAGGCTGGAATGTATAGTATAGTTCACTGGTTTTCATTGCTGTCTAGTATTCGGTTGTGTGAACAGACCACAGTTTATCGATTTTGCTATTGATGGATTTTTGAGTTGTTTCAAGTGCAGATTGCTTTGAGTGCTGCTGCTTATAAACATTCTTTTATCCATCTTTTTCTATACCTGTACTCATTTCTGTTGGATATATTCCCAGGGGTGGGGTTGCTGGGTCACAGGGCCGATAGGAATATCTTCCGTTCACACTGTCCAGTGGTTTTCTGAAGTGGCTGTACCACTGCAGGGCTCCACTCCAGCCAGTGGGGCAGGAGAGTCCCAGGTGTGCTACACCTTTTCTTATACTTGGTGTGGTCAGAGTTGCCTGTTTTAGCCCTTATGGTATATTTTGACCTAGGGGTATCCTGTTATGTAAAGTGCCTATTCACATCTCTTGCCCTTTACTTTTAACTGGGTTGTCTGTCTTCTTTTTAATTGATTTGTATAAGTTCTTTATATATTCTGGATGCAAGCCATTTGTTGGTTTTAAATGATGCCAATATCTTCTCTCACTCTGTGGCTTGTTTTTTTTCACCCTCCTTATGGTGTTTTTTGATGAGAAAGATTGCTTCATGAGTTTTTGTCTTTGCATACCATTTCCCTTACATATTTTAAAGAAGCATCTAGGAAAATGTGGTTGCCTGCTCTTGTTCAGCAGAATGTACAGCTCTCTGTGGGTTTATTCTGGCTTCAACCAACACAGAGACATGTGGGTCTTTCCTCCTGAATTGCTTTTTCTTGATTGTAAACAGAACCACTTTCCCTCACCTTTGCCTCTGACTTACATGTTAGGGTTTTTGTTCCCTCCTTTTTTTTTTTTTTTTTCGGTACGCGGGCCTCTCACTGTTGTGGCCTCTCCCGTTGTGGAGCACAGGCTCCGGACATGCAGGCTCAGCAGCCATGGCTCACGGGCCCAGCCGCTCCGTGGCATGTGTGATCTTCCTGGACCAGGGCACGAACCCATGTCCCCTGCATCGGCAGGCGGACTCTCAACCACTGCGCCACCAGGGAAGCCCTTTTCCCTCCTTTTTAAAAGACTAAGTCACTGTCTTTTTGGACCTGTTTTTAGACCATGGAGCCAGAGAATGCTGTTTTTCAAAGAAAAGCAAGAGGGCAAGCAAACCTTCCTTTTAAACTTTTCCCCCCTAAAATCCTAATATGATGGGCTAGCTTTGAAAAGAAGAATAATCAAGGGTTAAAATGAACATAAATGAGAATCATATATTTAACAGCAATACTATTTCTAATGGCTACTCTTTATGAGCATTCATCAGTCCTTTACATGGATTACCTTATTTGGACTTTGTAAACTCTATGAAGTTAGCCCTATTAATAACCTTGTTTTATAGATTGGAAAAGCGAGGTTCAGTACCTTTCCAAGGTCACACCTTCAATAAATGTTGGAGCCGAGGTTCAGAGTGGGCTCTGTTGGACTCCAGAGCTCAGTGCTCTGCTGTGTTGCCCTCCTGGTGAAGATGCATCCTTGCTCTTTGCAGTTTGAGTCAAGCCAGTCAAACCACAAGTCAAGCCTCCTGCTTTGAATAGCTCAGTACTGATGAAAAATTGGTAGCTTCTCCTTCCCCAGTTTTCTATCTCAGAAATAAATCAATGAAGCTGACTGTCTCCATAGTGCCTTTTGAAGTGATTTTATTTCTCCTCATTCCAGAAGGCATTGCATCTTGTTCCCCGGGTGCAGTCCGGAGGACCTGGAAGTTTTGAGTAAAATAAGGTAGACTTCAGTGCTTAGCAACAACCTGGTCTAGAATTATGTATGTTTAAAATCATTCTGAGTCCAGATTTCCCTTTTAAATGTAACCTGATGTCCAAGCTTGGCAGCAAATGACTGCCTTGTCTCAGGAAACTACGAGAGGCCAGTGATTAGAACCTCTGGCTGCTTCTAGATGCTCTCTGTATTCACTGGTTAAGGACCATTACTTTCCATCCCACTGGACCAAATTCTCACAGCCATGAGGGTGAGAATTGGCCCTGGTTGGGGAGATAGGACCTTCATAAGCAAAGCATTGAGTTGGATTCAGGATGCTGTGCTGGGCCCTCTCTGTTGTGGGCAGCTTATTGTCAAGATTGGGGCAAAGTCAGGGTTGGGTATGTTCAAGGGTTCCCAAATCTCTTAGATTCTTGGGTTATGGCTGGGAGGGAGTAATAGCTGCCATTACCTGTTCTTTCAGAATGCCGCAGAGCTGTTCCTGGAGCAGCACAGCTTACCACAGTTGATTTAGACGCTGTCTCTATGTTGTAGGGTTGTGTGTTTGGAAGGAGAAAGTCATCCAGAAGCTGGGGGCTGGGCCTGGCTCCCTCTTGCTGGGTGAAGCACCTTCATGGCTCTGGGGATGGTGGCAGTAGTAAAGTTCAGTCCCTCTGCAGCTGTCGTAGCTCAGTGACTTGTCACTCAGAGGTGACTCGTGCCACTTTCCTTCTCTCCATCACCAGAGGGTCTTGTCCTGTAGTGCTTCTGCTTGACTATTGATTACCTCTTGCAGAGGGAATTCCCTTCACATTTAACCTGAAAATAGTATTTTCTCAATTTTATGGCTTGTGACTTCCACCGGCCCATCACTTCTCTCTCCACATAGGTACCACCTAAAGCATAAACAGCTGTTTTCTGGGTAATTTTCTCATTGCCTTTTGAACATTGAGCAGTAGGGGAGGGCTCAGGGAATGATTGCCCTCGCCTGAACCAGCCGCCCACAGACACAGCTACACTGGCGGCATAAAGACTGGCTGTTTAGGGAGTTTGGAGCTTAGTAATTGCAGAGAGTAATTTACTTTCTCTCCTCACTAGTGTCTGTCTGGAGACAACTGCAAAAACTTTTAGGGACATCTGAGAAAAATCTTGTCCTTGGAGTTGGAGATGATAAAGGAAACAAAATGCAGTTTCTTCCACTGGTTAACTGATTCCCAACAAGTTAAGTTTTTGCCTGCTGAGGTCTCAGGAAGACAGTTATGAGTGTTTGTTTTTTTTTTCCCCATTTGGGTAGGGTGTGCGAGAAAGGAAGTCTCATGGGTCCTTAAGGACTCTTTCTCAGTGCTGTCCCTCCTGGGACGTGTCACCATGTGCTGAGGCAGGGACAGGTCTCTGTGTTTCAGGACTTCCTGCAGCCTTTGGTTCAGCTTGCCTCCTGCAAGTTAAGACCGGGGCATCTGAGCCCAGGAGGTAGAGTATGAGGCAGGTACACCTCGGCCATCTCAGGGCTGTGCCTGGGCTGTCTTCTGCCGGGGCACTCTGGGTGGAAATGGTTTATGCCACGACAGCTGTGTGGGTGCTTGTAGGTCCCCGCTCCCTGTACTGTGTGAGTGATGGGGAGGGATTATAATGGCCTGGGTTGCAGCGGTCAGAACTGCAGCAGAGGAGCCCGCAGGAACCCAGCGGTCACACTGGGTCTCACCCATTCTGCTTTGTGATTAAGAGTCCATTTTTATTAAGGATGACACCTACACCATGTAAACTTCATGATGTTAGGGAAATTCTGCAGCTGCTCCTGGCTTCCTTTAATAAACCCTTAGGTCATGACCACTAAGAGAGTCAATAAGTGTCTGTTGAACTGAATAGAATTTGTGTAAATCTTCCTTTAAAATACCTATTTTCCACTGTTATCACTTTTGGGAGTAATGAAGTCCATTAAGTCACATGGTGTGTGAAACTGGCCTGTCTTTCTCTTGACTGCAGAACTCTATGCTAAGACTTGAGGGTGGGGTGAGCTTGGTTTTCCTTAGCGACTGAGGCTCGGTGCTGTGGTTCCTGTCTCTGGCTTCTCCTATCCCCCTCGTGTTCTGCAAGTCTGTCCGCTTGGACTCGATTCTGTCTCCCTTCGCTGTCCCAGGCTGCAGGTTCCCCTGGCTTTTGGTGAGGCTGTTCCTCTCGCATCCTGCCCTCTGGGAGATACACTGGCAGGACTGCTACAGCCACCATGGTGCCTTCGAAGTGGAAGTAGGTGCTCCCTCTGGGTGGGTACAGCCTTGCTCCAGGGTGTGACTGATGCATGCAGTGCACATGGCATTTCAGCCCCCTGACTCCTTTCCTGACCTGGCAGTCTTTTTTTTTTTTTAATTGAATGACAGAGTCTTTAAATTCTATAGTACTTTACAATTTTCAAAAGTTTCACACGTGATTTCATATTATCCCATAGTAACTCTTCCTCTACCCCTGTGTTGTCCCCCGCTCCCCGCTTCTCTCTCCCCACTAATAACCACTACTGACCGGGCATTTCTGTACAGTGAGTGACTTATACAACTATCCATGCTGGCCCTGTGCAGTCTCATGGTAAAGTCCATGGCCAGGGCTCAATACACACTAAATGTTCAACAAATATTAGTTCTTTTGTCATCCCTTCTTATTCATTATATAAATTCACTCTTTGCTGAAAAGAGAGTTGCCAAATTCAGAGTGTTTTTGAGGCCATGAGGTATAGTGGGAAGAGTATGACCTTTGAGAACCAGTGGGCCTAGGCTTGGATCCTGCCTGGCTTTGTACTTTGACATTTAAGTCAAGTGTGTGAACTCAAGCAGACTTCCTAACATCTCAGCACCTCGTTCCCTTCGTCTTTAAGATGGGAGCACAAACAGCATCTACCACAGAGGGTAGTGGAAAGAGTTGAGACAAGTAGTCTGTTTAGAGCAGGGATGGATAGACTCAGCCCGAAAGCCAAGTCCAGCTGAGGTCACTAGTTTAGAGTGATTGGTACTTTTTTTTTGAATTTAATTTTTATTTTATATTGGAGTATAGTTGATTTACAGTGCTGTGTTAGGCAAAGTGATTCCGTTATACACATATCCATTCTTTGTCAGATTCTTTTCCCATATAGGTTATCACAGAATATTGAGTAGAGTTCCCTGTGCTATACAGTAGGTCCTTGTTGATTACCTGTTTTATATATAATAGTGTGTATAGAGTGCTTGATACATTTTTAAAGGGGGCAGGGAGAAGAGGGTGTGGTAGAGTCTGTTTGTGACCCACAAAGCCAAAAAAATGTACTCTCTGGCCCTTCATGGAAAAAAGTTTTCTGACTTCTAGTTTGGGGGGTTGAGCTCTGCCTGGCACAGAGTAATGGCTCTCCATATGGTATTTTCCCTTCTTCCACCTCTTACAAATCTTTCCCCAGGGTTCTCTCTGTCTGAGCATTTGGTGCAAGAGGCTCCCATCACCAAGATCAGCCCCAAAGGCCAAAGAAATGAAGATCTGTTCAAAGCGAAAATCTGTAGCAGTTGTGCGTTTTACATCTCTCTCCCACCTTTCAGTATAAAACTCACTGAGGACCTTGTGTGCTTATAGTTACCACAGGTGTCAGTAGCTTTTGATAATTTCTAATAAATAATCATGTTTAACCTGAGTACCAGTGGAACATTTTTTCTGACAATCTTTAAACTGGTTATTTATTTTCTTGGAGAAATATAATCCAACATGGCTCAGTAATGAGCTGTTATTATGGGACTTGTTCACGTTATGGTGAGGAAGATTTACGTTCCCAGGTAGATTTTCGTTGTGGAAAATTTAAGAATAACGTGGTAGAGAGGCATTGTTAATAAGCACAAGAGGTCTGGGTAGCTGTGGTTGAGTGTGTGTCCATAATTTATTCAATATTTTCTCCAATTCTGTCATTCAGGCCCCAAGGTTGTGTGGCAGAATGCAGGGACCAGCAGGAAGGCAAGCAATGACCCAAATCAAATTTGTGTCTAATTTTTAGTTAGCTGGGCCCCAGGTCTGTTAAGGTGTGTGCGCTCCTGTACATGAGCACGTGGGAACCACCTGTGGCCCGCGCGGCTTTTGGCTGGAGGAAGAGGCACGTCAGTCTGGGGTGATTCACGGATCAGGCTGCAGGCTGGTGCGCTTAGCAAGCTGCTCTCGCTTAGGATGGGAATTGGCCGCTCCTGGAACCTGCTGGATGCTGTACATCTTATGGGCAAGGATCCTGCTTCACCCTCTGTCCTCCAGCCCCGACTCCAGCCCAGCAGCCACACAGACATCGGGTGTTATAGCTTGTTCCTCCCTCATCCCTCCAGGTGCCTCCTGGGATTTCTCTCCCCTCCCTTTCTATACTCCGGCTTCACCCATATCTTAGCCCTAGAGGCTCAGCTTCCCTGGGCTTTGTCAAAGGTGGGACTTTGCCTTCAAAAGGATTAAATTACAAGTTTCCAAGAGAATCATACTTTCTCCACATACCAGCTCTGATTCAACCAGTAGCTGTTCTGAGTCTTCGCAGGTTGATCAGGTCTGAGTCGGGTCCAGTGGAGTCCATCCTATGGGAGCTGATGGTCTAGAACTTGGTGGGGTGCTCAACCAACTGGCGGCACTGGGCTGTCATGGTGTGTGGAAAGAGCCCAGGGCTCTGCTGTTGGACAGAGCTGGAGCTGGGCCCCTGCTCAAGTTATGTAACCTCCCTGAGCCATAGATTTCTCTACTGTAAAATGTAGAGGCTACCTCCATCCTTGCAAAGTCATTGTGCTGATTATGGGGGATAATGTAAAGTGCAGAGCAGAGCACCGTGCTTAGCTGGCAGTCGGTGTTCCGTGGACACTTGGTACTTCCCACTGTAGGCTGAATACAGGCTTGAGTAGCTATTTCTTGATCTTCCTTTCGAAAATGACAAGGTCCCAGCACCTCCCTAGGACCTGGGTCCTTGCTGTACTGCCCACTGGCTCCATTTTGGGTCTGTAGTAGAAAATATTCTCACATTGCTCGTGTTCATTTTCCTGGTTGCTATATCTTTTCCCTTCAAAACCATTTGCAGACTCTTTTCATTCCCTTTCCCCGACTCTACTAGTTTTCTTTTTTTTTTAATTAGAGTATAGTTGATTTACAGTGTTTTGTTAGTTTCTGGTGTAGAGCGAAGTGATTCAGTTATCCATATGTATACATATTCTTTTCCATTATGGTTTATTACTGGATATTGAATATAGTTCCCTATGCTATACAGTGGGCCCTCGTTGTTTATCTCTTTTCTATATAATAGTTTGTATATGCTAATCCCAAACTCCTAATTTATCTCTCCCCCCAGCGCCTTTCCCTTTTGGTAACTGTAAGTTTGTTTTCATAGTCTGTGAGTCTGTTTCTGTTTCATAAATAAGTTCATTTGTGTCATATTTTAGATTTCCCATATAAGTGATATCATATGGTATTTGTCTTTCTCTTTCTGACTTACTTTGCTAGTATGATAATCTCTAGGTCCATCCATGTTGGTGCAAATGGCATTATTTTATTCTTTTTTATGGCTGAGTAGTATTCCATTGTGTATAGATACCACATCTTCTTTATCCATTCATCTGTCTATGGACCCTTAGGTTGCTTCCATGTCCTGGCTTTGTAAATAGTGCTGCTGTGAATATTGGGGTGCATGTATCTTTTTGAATTAGAGTTTTCTCTGTATATATGCCCAGGAGGGAGATTGCTGGATCATATGGCAACTCTATTTTTAGTTTTTTTGAGGGAATTCCATACTGTTTTCCATAGTGGCTGCAACAATTTACATTCCCACCAACAGTGTATGAGGGTTCCCTTTTCTCCACACCCTCTCCAGCATTTGTTATTTGTAGACTTTTTAATGATGGTCATTCTGACTGGTGTGAGATGATACCTCATTGTAGTTTTGACTTGCATTCCTTTAATAATTAGTGATGTTGAGCATCTTTTCATGTACCTATTGGCCATCTGTATGTCTTCTTTGGAGAAATGTATACTTAGGTCTTTTGCCCATTTTTCGATTGGGTTATTATTATCATTTTTTTTGTTATTGAGTTGTATGAGCTGTTTGTATATATTGGAAATTAAGCCCTTGTTGGTCTCATCATTTGCAAATATTTTCTTCCAGTCTGTAGGTTGTCTTTTCACTTTGTTTATGGTTTCCTTTGCTGTGCAAAAGCTTATAAGTTTGATTAGGTCCCATTTGTTTATTTTTGCTTTTATTTCTATTGCCTTGGGTGACTGACCTAAGAAAACATTGGTGTGATTTATGTCAGAGATGTTTTGCCTGTGTTCTCTTCTAGCAGTTTTATGGTGTCATGTCTTATATTTAAGTCTTTAAGCCATTTTGAATTTATTTTTGTGTACGGTAGGAGAGTGTGTTCTAACTTCACTGATATACATGTGGCTGTCAGCTTTCCCAACACCACTTGCTGAAGAGACTGTCTTTCCTCCATTGTACATTCTTGCCTCCTTTGTCAAAGATTGACTGTAGGTGTGTGGGCTTATTTCTGGGCTCTCTATTCTGTTCCGTTGATCCATATGTCTGGTTTTGTGCCAATGCTGCACTGTTTTGATTACTGTAGCTTTGTAGCATTGTCTGAAGTCTCCTACACTAATTCTTAATCCTCCTCACCTTCCATCTTTACAAGGACACAGGCTGATGAGTGTGTTTTAAATTCAGGGGCTAGCAAAGGCCCTCTCCCCAAATATTTCTCACCTTTCTATGGCAGAAACTCTGGCAGGATTTTGTCAACTTGGGATTGGATTCCTTACTGAATGTGAGTGGAGCTGCTCCAGTCCTCTTTACAAGTTTTGATGAGAAAGAGTAGAGGAGAAGACCATGAAGGCACCCTGCTGGGAGGTAGAGGCAGGAAGGGCAAAGTCTCTGATTGCCTTGTTGCAGTCAAAGCTGCCCATGTGTAGGGAGCTCTATGTGAGCACAGGCAGCAGGTGCCTTGGTGAACCTGGATTTCACATTAAGAAGTGACCATCACTTCCTTTCCTGTGGGTATTCCAGCCCATGCCCCAACAGACACCCACATCTTTCTTTTTTTAATTTATTTATTTTGTCAATATCTTTATTGAAGTATAATTGCTTTACAATGGCGTGTTAGTTTCTACTTTATAACAAAGTGAATCAGCTATACATATATATATATATATCCCCATATCTCTTTCCTCTTGCGTCTCCCTCCCTCCCTCCCACCCTCCCTATCCCACTCCTCTAGGTGGTCACAAAGCACCGAGCTGATCTCCCTGTGCTATGCAGCTGCTTCCCACTAGCTATTGGTTTTACATGTGGTAGTGTATATATGTACATGCCACTCTCTCACTTTGTCCCAGCTTACCCTTCCCACTCCCCATGTCCTCAAGTCTATTCTCTGTGTCTGCGTCTTTATTCTACTCCTGCCCCTAGGTTCGTCAGAACCTTTTTTTTTCCCTTAGATTCCATATACATGTGTTAGTGTATGGTATTTGTTTTTCTCTTTCTGACTTACTTCACTCTGTATGACAGACTCTAGGACCATCCACCTCACTACAAATAACTCAATTTCGTTTCTTTTTATGGCTGAGTAATATTCCATTGTATATATGTGCCACATCTTCCTTATCCATTCATCTGTCGATGGACACTTAGGTTGCCTCCATGTCCTGCTATTGTAAATAGAGCTGCAGTGAACACTGTGGTACATGACTCATTTTGAATTATGGTTTTCTCAGGGTATATGCCCAGTAGTGGGATTGCTGGGTCATATGGTAGTTCTACTTTTAGCTTTTTAAGGAACCTCCATACTGTTCTCCATAGTGGCTGTATCAATTTACATTCCCACCAACAGTGCAAGAGGGTTCCCTTTTCTCCACACCCTCTACAGCATTTATTGTTTGTAGATATTTTGATGATGGCCATTCTGACTGGTGTGAGGTGATACCTCATTGTAGTTTTGATTTGCATTTCTCTAATGATTAATGATGTTGAGCATTCTTTCATGTGTTTGTTGGCAATCTGTATATCTTCTTTGGAGAAATGTCTATTTAGGTCTTCTGCCTATTTTTGGATTGGGTTGTTTGTTTTTTTGATATTGAGCTGCATGAGCTGCTTGTAAATTTTGGAGATTAATCCTTTGTCAGTTGCTTCATTTGCAAATATTTTCTCCCATTCTGAGGGTTGTCTTTTCGTCTTGTTTATGGTTTCCTTTGCTGTGCAAAAGCTTTTAAGTTTCATTAGGTCCCATTTGTTTATTTTTGTTTTTATTTCCATTTTTCTAGGAGGTGGGTCAAAAAGGATCTTGCTGTGATTTATGTCATAGAGTGTTCTGCCTATGTTTTCCTCTAAGAGTTTGATAGTGTCTGGCCTTACATTTAGGTCTTTAATCCATTTTGAGTTTATTTTTGTGTATGGTGTTAGGGAGTGTTCTAATTTCATTCTTTTACATGTAGCTGTCCAGTTTTTCCAGCACCACTTATTGAAGAGGCTGTCTTTTCTTCATTGTATATTCTTGCCTCCTTTATCAAAAATAAGGTGACCATATGTGCATGGGTTTATCACTGGGCTTTTTATCCCGTTCCATTGATCTATATTTCTGTTTTTGTGCCAGTGCCATACTGTCTTGATTACTGTAGCTTTGTAGTATAGTCTGAAGTCAGGGAGCCTGATTCCTCCAGCTCCATTTTTCTTTCTCAAGATTGCTTTGGCTATTCGAGTTCTTTTGTGTTTCCAAACAAATTGTGAATTTTTTTGTTCTAGTTCTGTGAAAAACGCCAGTGGTAGTTTGATAGGGATTGCATTGAATCTGTAGATTCCTTTGGGTAGTACAGTCATTTTCACAATGTTGATTTTTCCAATCCAAGAACATGGTATAATATCTCTCCATCTGTTTGTATCATCTTTAATTTCTTTCATCAGTGTCTATTAGTTTTATGCCTATAGGTCTTTTGTCTCCTTAGGTAGGTTTATTCTTAGGTATTTTGTTCTTTTTGTTGCAGTGGTAAATGGGAGTGTTTCCTTAATTTCACTTTCAGATTTTCCATCATTAGTGCATAGGAATGCAAGAGATTTCCCTGCATTAATTTTGTATCCTGCTCCTTTACCAAATTCATTGATTAGCTCTAGTAGTTTTCTGGTAGCATGTTTATTTTAGGATTCTCTCTGTATAGTATCATGTCAACTGGAAACAGTGACAGCTTTACTTCTTCTTTTCTGATTTGGATTCCTTTTATTTCTTTTTCTTCTCTGATTGCTGTGGCTAAAACTTCCAAAACTATGTTGAGTAATAGTGGTGAGAGTGGGCAACCTTGTCTTGTTCCTGATCTTAGTGGAAATGGTTTCAGTTTTTCACCATTGAGGATGATGTTGGCTGTGGGCTTGTCATATATGGCCTTTATTATGTAGAGGTAAGTTCCCTCTCTGCCTACTCTCTGGAGGGCTTTTATCATACATGGGTGTTGAATTTTGTCAAAAGCTTTCTCTGCATCTATTGAGATGATCATATGGTTTTTCTCCTTCAGTTTGTTAATATGGTGTATCATGTTGATTGATTTGCATATATTGAAGAATCTCTGCATTCCTGGGATAAACCCCACTTGATCATGGTGTATGATCCTTTTAATGTGCTGTTGGATTCTGCTTGCTACTATTTTGTTGAGGATTTTTGCCTCTATGTTCATCAGTGATATTGGCCTGTAGTGTTCTTTCTTTGTGACATCTTTTTCTGGTTTTGGTATCAGGGTGATGGTGGCCTTGTAGAATGAGTTTGGGAGTGTTCCTCCCTCTGCTATATTTTGGAAGAGTTTGAGAAGGGTAGGTGTTACCTCTTCTCTATATCTTTGGTAGAATTCGCCTGTGAAGCCATCTGGTCCTTGGCTTTTGTTTGTTGGAAGATTTTAAATCACAGTTTCAATTTCAGTGCTTGTGATTGGTCTGTTCATATTTTCTATTTCTTCCTGATTCAGTCTTGGCAGGTTGTGCATTTCTAAGAATTCGTCCATTTCTTCCTGTTTGTCCATTATATTGGCATACAGTTGCTTATAGGAATCTCTCATGATCCTTTGTATTTCTGCAGTGTCAGTTGTTACTTCTCCTTTTTCATTTCTAATTCTGTTGATTTGAGTCTTCTCCCTTTTTTTCTTGATGAGTCTGGCTAATGGGTTATCAATTTTGTTTATCTTCTCAAAGAACCAGCTTTTAGTTTTATTGATCTTTGCTATCATTTCCTTCATTTCTTTTTCATTTATTTCTGATCTGATCTTTATGATTTATTTCCTTCTGCTAACTTTGGGGATTTTTGTTCTTCTTTCTCTAATTGCTTTAGGTGTAAGGTTAGGTTGTTTATTTGAGATGTTTCTTGTTTCTTAAGGTAGGATTGTCTTGGTATAAACTTCCCTCTTAGAACTGCTTTTGCTGCATCCCATAGGTTTTGGGTGGTCATGTTTTTGCTGTCATTTGTTTCTAGGTATTTTTTGATTTCCTCTTTGATTTCTTCAGTGATCTCTTGGTTATTAAGTAGTGTATAGCTTAGCCTCCATGTGTCTGTATTTTTTACAGATTTTTTCCTGTAATTGACATCTAGTCTCATAGTGTTGTGGTTGGAAAAGATATTTGATATGATTTCAGTCTTTTTAAATGTACCAAGGCTTTATTTGTTACCCAAGATGTGATCTATCCTGGAGAATGTTCCATGAGCACTTGAGAAGAAAGTGTATTCTGTTGTTTTTGGATGGATTGTCCTATAAATATCAATTAATTCCATCTTTTTAAATGTGTCTTTTAAAGCTTGTGTTTCCTTATTTATTTTCATTTTGGATGATCTGTCCACTGGTGAAAGTGGGGTGTTAAAGTCCCCTACTTTGATTGTGTTACTGTTGATTTCCCCGTTTATGGCTGTTAGCATTTGCCTTATTTATTGAGGTGCTCTTATGTTGGGTTCAGAAATATTTACAATTGTTATATCTTCTTCTTGGATTGATCCCTTGATCATTAAGTAGTGTCTTTCTTTGTCTCTTGTAATAGTCTTTGTTTTAAAGCCTATTTTGTCTGATATGGGAATTGTTACTTCAGCTTTCTTTTGATTTCCATTTTCATGGAATATCTTCTTCCATCCCCTCACTTTCAGTCTGTATGTGTCTCTCTCTAGGTCTGAAGTCGGTCTCTTGTACACAGCATATATATGGGTCTTGTTTTTGTATCCATTCAGCCAGGCTATGTCTTTTGGTTGGAGCATTTAATCCATTTACCTTTAAGGTAATTATCGATATGTATGTTCCTATTACCATTTTCTTAATTGTTTTGCGTTTGTTGTTGTAAGTCTTTTCCTTCTCTTGTGTTTCCTGTCTAGAGAAGTTCCTTTAGCCTTTGTTGTAAAGCTGGTTTGGCGGTGCTGAATTCTCTTAGCTTTTGCTTGTCTGTAAAGCATTTAATTTCTCCATCGAATCTGAATGAGATCCTTGCTGGGTATATTGATCTTGGTTGTAGGTTTTTCCATTTCATCACTTTAAATAAATATGTCCTGCCACTCCCTTCTGGCTTGCAGAGTTTCTGCTGAAAAATCAGCTGTTAACCTTATGGGGATTCCTTTGTATGTTATTTGGGTTTTTTCCCTTTTTGCTTTTAATATTTTTTCCTCGTATTTAATTTTTAATAGTTTGATTAATATGTGTCTTGGCGTGTTTCTCCTTAGATTTATCCTGTGTGGGACTCTGTGCACTTCCTTTACTTGATTAACTATTTCCTTTCCCAAATTAGGGAAGTTTTCAAGTATAATCTCTTCAAATATTTTCTCAGTCCCTTTTTCTCTTCTTCTTCTAGGACCCCTATAATTCGAATGTTGGTGCATTTAATGTTGTCCCAGAGGTCTTTGAGACTGTCCTCAATTCTTTTCATTCTTTTTTCTTTATTCTACTCTGCAGTAATTATTTCCACTATTTTATCTTCCAGGTCACTTATCTGTTCTTCTGCCTCAGTTATTCTGCCGTTGATTCCTTCTAGTGAAATTTTAATGTCATTTATTGTGTTGTTCATCATTGTTTGTTTGCTCTTTAGTTCTTCTAGTTCCTTGTTAAATGTTTCTTGTATTTTCTCCATTCTATTTCCAAGATTTGGGGTCATCTTTACTATCATTATTCTGAATTCTTTTTCAGGTAGACTGCCTATTTCCTCTTCCTTTTTTTTGGTCTTTTGGGTTTTCACCTTGCTCCTTCATCTGCTGTGTGTTTCTCTGTCTTCTCATTTTGCTTAACTTACTGTGTTTGGGGTCTCCGTTTCGCAGGCTGCAGGTTCGTAGTTCCCGTTGTTTTTGTTGTCTGCTCCCAGTGGCTAAGGTTGGTTCAGTGGGTTGTGTAGGCTTTCTGGTGGAGGGGACTAGTGCCTGTGTTCTGGTGGATGAGGTTGGATCTTTCCTTTCTGGTGGGCAGGTCCATGTCTGGTGGTGTGTTTTGGGGTGTCTGTGACCTTATGATTTTAGGTAGCCTCTCTGCTAATGGGTGGGGTTGTGTTCCTGTCTTGCTAGTTGTTTGTCATAGGGTGTCCAGCACGCTAGCTTGCTGGTCGTTGAGTTGAGCTGGGTCTTGGCGCTGAGATGGAGATTTCTGGGAGGTTTTTGCCATTCAATATTATGTGGAGCTGGGAGGTCTCTGGTGGACCAGTGTCCTGAACTCGGCTCTCCCACCTCAGAGGCACAGCCCTGATGTCCGGCCGGAGAACCAAGACCCTGTCATCCACGCAGCTCAGAATAAAAGGGAGAAAGAAAGAAAGAAAGAATGAAAAAATAAAATAAGAGTTATTAAAATAAAAAATAATTATTAAAAATAAAAAAATTTTTAAAATTAAGAAAGTAATTACAAAAAAGAAACAGAGCAACCAAACAAAAAAATAAACCATTGATAACAAGTGCTAAAATCTATACTAAATGCTAAAAACTATACTAAAACAACAACAACAAAAAAAAACATGGACAGACAGAACCTAGGACAAATGGTAAAAGCAAAGCTATACAGACAAAATCACACACAAAAGCATACACATACACACTCACAAAAAGAGAAAAGGGAAAAATATATATATATTGTTGCTCCCAAAGTCCACCTCCTCAATGTGGGATGATTTGTTGTCTATTCAGGTATTCCACAGATGCAGGGTACATCAGGTTGATTGTGGGCATTTAATCCACTGGTCTGGATGCTGCTAGGTGAAATTTCCCTTTCTCTTCTTTGTTCGCACAGCTCCCGGGGTTCAGCTTCGGATTTGGCCCCACCTCTGCGTGTAGGTTGCCGGAGGGTGTCTGTTCTTCACTCAGACAGGATGGAGTTAAAGGAGCCGTTGATTCGGGGACTCTGGCTCACTCAGGCTGGGGGAGAGGGAGGGGCATGGAGTGCGGGGCGAGCCTGCAGCGGCAGAGGCCGGCATGACGTTGCACCAGCCTGAGGCGCACTGTGCGTTGTTCCGGGGAAGTTGTCCCTGGATCACGGGACCCTGGCAGTGGCGGGCTGCACAGGCTCCCAGGAGGGGAGGTGTGGAGAGTGACCTGTGGTTGCAGACAGGCTTCTTGGTGGCGGTGGCAGTAGCCTTAGCGTCTCATGCCTGTCTCTGGGGTCCGCGCTGTTAGCCGCGGCTCGCGCCCGTCTCTGGCGCTCCTTTAAGCAGCGCTCTTAATCCCCTTTCCTCGCGCACCAGGAAGCAAAGAGGCAAGAAAAAGTCTCTTGCCTCTTAAGCAGCTCCAGATCTTTTCCCGGACTCCCTCCCGGCTAGCTGTGGCGCACTAGCCCCCTTCATTCTGTGTTCACACCGCCAGTCCTCTCCCTGCGCTCCGACCAAAGCCCGAGCCTCAGCTCCCAGCCCCCGCCCGCCCCGGCGGGTGAGCAGACAAACCTCTCAGGCTGGTGAGTGCTGGTTGGCACTGATCCTCTGTGTGGGAATCTCTCTGCTTTGCCCTCTGCACCCCTGTGGCTGCACTCTCCTCCGTGGCTCCGAAGCTTTCCCCCTCCGCCACCCGCAGTCTCCACCCGCGAAGGGGCTTTTAGTGTGTGGAAACCTTTCCTCCTTCACGGCTCCCTCCCACTGGCGCAGGTCCCGTCCCTTATTCTTTTTTCTTTTGCCCTACCCAGGTACGTGGGGAGTTTCTTGTCTTTGGGGAGGTCTGAGGTCTTCTGCCAGCGTTCAGTAGGTGTTCTGGAGGAGTTGTTCCACGTGTAGATGTATTTCTGATGTATCTGTGGGGAGGAAGGTGATCGCCACGTCTTACTCTTTTGCTATCTTGAAGCTCCTCCCACCCACATCTTTAGAGCATGCTTGTGGTTGGATTCTGAATTGGCTTTTCTAGAAGTTCTGCATTTATCCAGAGCGTAAATGGCCTAAGGACCGAATATCCCAAGTTAGTGCTTGGCACCCTTGAGGGCAGCTCTGGTTAAACGAAAAATGCTGAGATTTCAGAGCCCCTCCTCAGAAAGAAGGTAGATTTAGTCCAGCATTGCCGGTTGTCTCCTTTGGTGTTTAGTCTGGTACTCAGCAGTGCTGAGTCAAAAGTTGGCCGTATCACGGCATCTGAGGAGGCTCCATCCCTACCTGGCAGGGGCTGGGAAGATTCAGCTAGGGATCCCAGACTGCTTTGGGAGCCCCTGAGAACTGAGGAAGGGACATTTAATGGCTGACCTAGAACCTAGCAGCCCTTCCCCAAGCAAACGTTTCCGTTTGTATTATTACCTTATTATGAAGGCATCGCCTCCTTCCTGCTGAGTCTGTTCCCATTGATAGTGGGAGTGTGGGTCCCATCAGGAGCTAATGTAGATGTTCCCAGTCAGGATGCCTGCAGACGCTTGGATGGGCTGCAGTGGCAGCCACAGATGAGAAATCCATCACAGACATGCTTGCTTGTAGCTCTGGATCACATGCATTAAGCTATGAGTAATGTGATTACTTACTTAAGTGGCATTTTATTTACATTTTTGCACAGAGCAGTGGCTGCTGCTTTTCCAAAGCAGCCATTACCCAGATTTGATTTCTTAAAAATTTCTGTAGGGTCAGGATGGCAGTATCACAAATATACTAATCCAGAGGAAACTAGTGTTTTTTATTTATTTATTTATTTAAATTCTGTTATCAGCTTACAGCAGAGGATGTACTGAGGTCAGTTAAAAAAAGCAGTGACCGGTCTTCCCTGGTGGCGCAGTGGTTGAGAATCCACCTGCCAATGCAGGGGAAATGGGTTCGAGCCCTGGTCCAGGAAGATCCCACATGCCACGGAGCAACTAATAAGCCCGTGTGCCAGAACTACTGAGCCTGTTCTCTAGAGCCGGTGAGCCACAACTACTGAAGCCCGTGTGCCACAACTACTGAAGCCCGTGTGCCTGGAGTCCGTGCTCAGCAAGAGAAGCCACAGCAATGAGAAGCCCATACACCACAACGAAGAGTAACCCCCACTCGCCGCAACTAGAGAAAGCCTGCGCACAGCAACGAGGACCCAACACAGCCATAAATAAATAGATAGATAGATAGATAGATAGATAGATAGATGGCAGTGACCATGTTTGGATATTTGGTGCATACTACATGCTGGACATTTTGCATCTATGTTCCAAGTAATCCTCCCAGTAATCCTAGTAGAGTGGGCACCATAGCCTTCATTTTACAGATGAAGAAACTGAAGCTCGAAAAGGTTGGACTGTTTACCCAGAATCACTTAGGCAGTGACAGTGGACATCAAGAGGAGTTACCAGTTAAGGAACTGCCATAGGCTTTTATGTTTGTTTATGTTTCAGATCCAGAAGCAGAACCGTTGATTTTAGCTCCAATCTGGGTTAAGAGCTGAGTTTTGTTAAAAGAGAGGTGTGTGAAACAGACGTATGAGGCTTTGATGGGCAACACCAAGATAACCCATGCAGTGTTGTTCCCAAATAATTCCAGCAGGCAGCCCTGACAAGGAGCCTCCGATTCTAGCTGTGATTTATGTATCCTGCTGGTAAATCAGATGAGGCATCTGAGCATCGGATGCCTTATTAAATTGAGCCACAGTTTGGGTTTGTTGCAGGAGCTGTCACCGCCTTGTGAGTAAATGTATGATTTCTACTGTGAGCTCTGGGTCCTTCTCCTACCTGTTTTTGGCAGAGGCCATGGGCTGTGTGCTGGTGAGTGAGCTGAAGGTCACACCCTGCTTATTCCAGATCTTTCATTCCTTAATAGGGTGCCAGGGCAACAGGAATAAATGAATGCTTACCCTGTGTGCCAGCCCAGAGACAGGGTAATAAGAAGGGCTTGTGATTCCATTCAGCTGCCTGGAAAGGTTCCTAGTCATTGTTCTAGGTCATGGCCCAAGAGGTTCTTCCTTCTTATTCCCCATGTCTGGGCTGTGAGTACAGCTCTCAGTCTAATCTTTTGGTGTACATAGATCTTATACTGCAGATTTTAGTGCTGTGTGAATTCATTTAAAAATGATTTTACCTCTCTGTCTAGAGTTGCCCCAACCATGATGTTAGGGTAATGCTGTCTTCATTTTCCCTATCCCATAGAACTTTGAATGAATGAATGAATAAAGAATGGGTAAATGGATGAATGAGGAGACAAACACATGAAGTAATACAGGTTATTTTTTAATTGAAAAATAATAAAGTAGAAGCAGGAAGAAAACTCTTGTATTCCTCCAACCATTGATAACCATTGTTACCATTTTGACTTTTCTCTAGTTCTTTTTTTGTATTTTTTTCTTCTTATGGCGAATCATGGGCACTCTTTAAGGACAGTTGAGATACCTAGAAAATGTGACCATTGCAACTGGCTAAATGAGAAGGTCGATTTTAATGAGCGGGACCCAGCGCTGCTTCATGCTTGTTGGTGGCCTTGGCTGCCCCTTCTTTCTTCTCAGGCCTCTGAGGGGTGGGCTCTGGGCATGGGGAGGGTGTGGTTATCGAGTGGAAGAGATAGTTACATTGCATCGTTGGTCCTTTTTATTGCTTCTTGGTTTCTTTCTTCCCATGTTTTTGTATGTGACTTTCTAGGAGTCTCCACCTTTCACAAGAAGGTAATTTATCAAAGAATTAGATCTTGGAAATTTTTTTCAAAAGTTCTCTCTGAGTAGCATCATGTGAAAAAACCCAACTGGACTCTTTCTTTAATGCTCATAAGTTATTTAATAGGAAAGGGATTTTAAAGATCTAGAACATAACTGCTGTTTGTGCTCTTGCTGGGCTCTTAAAATTTGGAAGCAGAAATAAAAATCAAAGGCAAAACAGCTTATTGCTTTGGTCTTCCTTGGATTCTTCCAGTACACTGTAGTCCTTGCTAGTCTGAAAATTGCTCCCACTTTATTTACACAGAGCTGTCAGGCGTGTTTGATTTATTATCTGACATATTTAGAATTATTGAATTTTAGGACTGGAAGGGGCCTGCATTGTTATTAACATTCCTCTTATTTTCCAAATAATAAATTAAAATAAAGCATAAAAATAAAAATATTACATGGCTTCTGCTGGCTGAGTACTCTTCCACAAGAAATAAATATGTCCTTATTGATGTGCGTTTTGTTACCATATAAATGGTGTAACCTGATAATTTTGCCCTGGAGTGTTTTGATTTTAAAAGATGGGTAAAAGGGAACCCTGGTTCCCTACCACTGTCCCCTGCAAACAAGAGTGGAACCTTTCAAAGGCTCGGTGAGAACAAGAGGCCCTTAATTGTTATCACTGACTGCGGGTGGGGAGGGGGCACCTCCAGGGTCTTGGTTCCCAGAGCATGGTCACGTGGCATGGCCTTTGTTCTCAGGGATCTCACCTCCAAAGGGAGAGATGTTTATTTAATAAAGGAAGGTGGAGCAAGCTGGCAGTGTGTCTCTGTAGGACAGAGAGAGCGACAGGCACAGAGACTAGTTGGTTCCAGTTGTGGCCCGTATGACTTACACATGTTCGTAACAGGTGGCATGGGGACGCTTGCTGGTTGGAAGGGCCAGGATGTGAGCTGGCTCTTGTCCCTGGGGTGGCATGCCATGGGTCAGTGCGTCTTTTCTAGACATAGTGTCATTGCTCAGCCTTCCAGCTGGAGTGCACGGATCACAGTGATGCCAGTGACCAGCCACAGCAGCTACAGGATTTCTGGTTGCAGAGCAGATGGCAGACCTAGTGGTGTGGCCGTGGTGGGTCGGAGACCCTGGGCAGAGCCGGCAGATGCCTCCTATCGTCCTGTCTCTGTGGCTGCACCTGGGCTCAGGCTTCCTCTCCTGTTGCCTGAGCTGAGGGCTGCTGCAGCAAAGAGTCCTGCTCATTGCGGTTGCTGTCTCCTTGTCCCACCTACTCCACGTTCCTTGCCTGGAAAACTCCTTGTCCGTCCAGACCCAGTGGTACGTCCCACTGCTTCAGTAGAGTCAGTCCTGGTTCCCTGGAATCGTTGGTGGCTTCCTCCTCTGTGTTCTGTAGCTATTTTCTTTTCATAATGAGCACATTGCCTGGTAGTATTATGCCTTCATCTGTTGACATTTCTGGTTCCCTTTCCTCTGGCCAGACTGTGGGCTTCTTAGGGTGAGGGCTGGGTGTTCTTCGTGTCTGTTTTCTGGCACAAAGGCACGTGTGCAGCAGATGCTGTAAGTGATAATTGTGCACACGTAGAATGAACTTCTTCATTGGTGTCCTTGCTTTCAGTTGGGCTCCTTCTAACCTCTCCCACACTCAGTCAGCCCAGCTCCTTCGGAAAGTACTGGTGTGATGGGATCCACCTTCAAGTCCGCCCACCTCCAAGTGGCTCCTTAGTGCCTGGAGATAAGGCATGGATATCTCTCCAGGCACTGAGGTCCTCGAGTCTCTGCCCCCAACTTCCTTGCAGCTTCGACCTTGCTCTGTCTCTGTGGGTGCCCCAGGCCCTCACTGAACCTGGACAGATTATGGAAACAGCCCTGGAGGGCAACAGGACAGCTAGATGTCCACGGAGTACACAGATTCCCCTTTAGTCAGGGACTCGCGCACACTGATCTTGGTATGAGGACAGTTCTCTTATATCTTCTCTGGACTTTCTGTCTTGTCATACGACCTAAGTACATCATCTACCTGTCCGAGTGGCCAGGTGAGCAAGTTTCCAAGTGTGGAGCCTGGCTGAAGTACTTTGGGATTGTTTCTCTAAGTCTCCTGAGTCTACCAGGCATCTATTTGGCAGTGCTGGGCGTGAGAGACTGGGTTACATCCATCATAGAGTTGCATAAGTGCTCGGTGAGTGAGAGGAAACTTAGCCCATCTCCATGGTCCAGGATTGGTTGGACCCAGCGGCCTTTGGGAGTGTGGGTCCTATGGAGGGTTTTCAGTCAGTGCGAGAGGATTGTTCTACCCTCGTGGCGAGCCCTAGTTATAGCAGTGGCTGTACCTCAGGCAGGGCACACTCCCCCTTCTCTGTGGAAGCTTTGCCAGTGATCACAGAGGGAAATCGTGGCTTGGGAGTGTGGGTCTATTTGGCAGGCTTGTCTACTCTGGTGACCTCTTACCATGGGGGAAAGAAGTTCAGAAGTTGCAGATTTCAAATGAACCCTCTCAGATTCTGATGGTGACATCATTGCTTTGAAGTGGAGAAAAGACCTTGACCAGATTTATTTCTGGGGCTTTGGTAAGGAGCATCTGCTGTGTACATGGTCCAAGGGCCAGAGCCTCAGGATGCAGAGGAGGGCAGGCAGGGAGGCTGCCAGGATGCTTTTAGGGACACAGTGAGGGAGTTTTTATTGCTAACTTTCCCAGATGTTCCTTCCAAGAGAAGAGGGAATGGTAGGGCTGGGAGGAACCGCAGCAGGCCTTGCTGTGCAGCTAATGAAAATTTCATGCAAAGTCTGTGGCCATGGCTTCTCAGAGAGATGGGCGGTGCCGAAGCCACCACGTCCTCTGTGCAGTGGCTTGATGTTGGCGTTGGATGCTCCACTTTGAAGTGGGCCCCAGAGAGTGTGGTGGCAGACAGGTGTGGTGGCAGTGCTTGGTCCAGAGCCCACAAAGTGCTCCTCGGGAGGGCTTGCTCCTGAGGCTGCTGTCATCAGTGCTGCTGGCCATGATTCTGAAGCCCGGGGAACCACCTGGGGTACGGGGCGATCAGTACATCCGGGTGTCCTGACTGCTTTCTTGGGGCCAGGCACAGGACAGATGGACCTGCTGTCCAAGCTCACAAAGAACCCTGAGGCAGGTGTTTGAATCCCCCCCTTTCACAGACGGGAAAGCTGAGGCTCAGATGTACTAAGGGTCAATGCAGTGGTAGAGAGAGGCTCTTGGGAGGCCTCAGGCCTCTGTGCTCATCTCCGTCCCTTGGCCTCTCCTGCAACCATCGTGTTCCATCTCCAATAGGGAACGAGCCCTGTGTTGTCTCCCAGGGTCTCCAGTCTTCACATACCTCACTGGTCCTCCCTTCACATGGTGCCCTTAACGCGGTGTGGAGTGGTTAGAGCATGATCTTCGGAGTCAGGCAAAACTGAGTTCAAATCCCCCTGCTTCTCGCTAGCTGTGTGACCTTATATAGAAATGCGATCTCTCTAAGCTTGCTTTCCCAGCTATGTCACCAGGGTGCTGATTGTGCCTGCCTCACACGGTTATCATATGAGTTCAGTGAGCTAACACACAGCTGGCTTGGACAGCGCCTGGCGCGTGTGGAGCACTCGGAAAACGGTAGCTGCTGTTACTCCTATAGGATTAACGTTACCGTTGCTGTCAGTATCACTTGGATTTTTTGGATTGGATTTCAACTTTTTCATTTCAACCTCAACTTGACACAAGTCCTGAATCTTGCATCAGATTTCTGCCAGCCGTGGTGAGCCAAGTCATGGAGTCCGTTTGTTCCTTGAGGTGACTCGGGGTTGTTAGCAGACGTGGGGCGAGGCTGTCGTGCAGGGGTCCACCTGTCCTCCTTGGTTGATCCCTCCAGGGTCTTCTGCCGTCAGCCCTGCTGGTGCCAGGTTCCCGTTACTGCCCCAGTTTAAGTTACACCAAGGGAGTTGCCCATTTCACTTTCCTCGGAAACCTCCAGGTCACGGAGCCTGAAGTTCTGAGTCAACAGGGAATTAATTGGGGAGTTGCAGCCCAAGGTACTGGTGTAAAAGAAGCAACAGAGGTTGAATGGTTCTTTCTTTATAGGAGGTGCTCATTGAGTACCTGTTGCAAGATGGGCATGTGCTGGGCTCTGGAGGTGTGGAGGTGAAGATGTCCCGCCCCTGGCCGTGGGGACTGCCGGCTGTGTGGTTGAGTGGCAGGAGAGTGGTCGGCCACTGCAGAGCGGTTGCGTCAGTGCTCTGTGTAGACCACACGGCTGAGACGTCTCTGATGTGGAGGCATTGGGGACGGGGGAGGTTCGTGCACAAGGAGCATCGTCTAATCTAAACTGGGATTTGATCGAGCAGCGAATGTTCATCAGAGAAGGGCGAGGAAGGGTATTTCAGGCACAAAAGGAGCAGCATGTGCAGAATTTCAGAGCTCGAAGTAAGCATGGCTGTTGCAGAACCAAGAAGTGGTTCTTGTGGGGCTGGAGTGAAGCGCGTGGGCTGGGGTGTGGCTGCAGGGGGACTGGAGGATTCAGCAGGGACTGTGCCTTGCAGGGTCCTGTAAGCTGCTCCTGGGCTTGGCCTTTGCTTGGGAGCTGTGGGGAGCAACTCGAGTATTTGATATTGGGGGCTGATGAGGGCAGACGTCCCTTCAGAGGGTCCCCGTGGGAGCAGCATGGAGAACAGCCTGAGCGGGGTACAGGGAGTGGAGGCTGGCTGGGCACATGGTGGTGACCCGAGGGGCAGCTGGGGGGCCCAACTGAGTGAGAGGCTGTGGGTGCAGAGAGTGGGAGGTGTGACAGATCCAGGGAGGGAGGGGGCCTGGTTGATGCCTGAATGGCAGAGGGAGGGAAGAGGGACCAGTCCAGCCTGGGTCCTGGCCTGGCCAGCAGGGCTCCCAGAGGTACTGTGTACTGAGCCCCGGAGGCGTTGAGGCCAGATCTGACAATGGAAGGTGAATTTAACTCTGGAAAGCTCTGGAAGCTGGGGGAAGGGAGGCCGCTGATGGGCTGCACCGGGTTTGCTGTTTGTGGTGGACCTGATTGTCCCCTGGTCACCTTTCAGTCACTGTGATTGAATCAGTGTGTGGCTTCCTTTAGCCAATGGGGGCTACTCATTAGAATCCTCTGAGGAACTTTAAGTGTCCCATTGTGGAGGCCATGACGCAGACCACCGAGTCAGCATCTCCTAGGTGGTGCCAGGCATCAGTGTCTGGAAAGGTCCTCAGCGACCCCAGGGGTCAGTCAAGGATGAGAACCACTGCTTTCCGGTGCCTGCGGTTGGTACCTCCCGTGCAGGGTGGGTGGGGAGGAAAGGGTGTGGTGATAGTTCATAGCCAGTGTTGTATACTCCAGAAGGCAGCATGTGGATGTTGATGGAGGCCTGCCAGCCTAGGGGGTGGTAGGAGTGGCATTCTCAGAAAGGCAGAGGGACCTAATTAATTTGGAGTTCGTGATACTCGGACAGGGCTGGGCCTTAGGCAAGTACAGTTTGCATTTTCTGTAAAGTAAAGGTTTACATGCTCCAAGACGGCAAGGGCCTTACTTGGTGTGTCAGTGAGATGGACCTTTTCACGGTTCCTTCCTCTGTTTTCTACATGTCAATTAATGATTATGCAGAAATTTTACCTGTTCAGAGCAGGTCCAGTCCACTTAACGGGATATAGTGAGTCAAAATTGAAACTTAAATTGACTTAGAATTGTATGATGTGTAATTGCTAACAATGGTTCAAAACACCTCACTGGTTACACAGAACAGCTCTATGGTGTAAGTAATATCTTTTTTTAATAGACAGGGTCACTGAATCTTAGGGAATGGGTGCCTGACCTTTAAACAGAGATGTGCTTGCAACTCATGCTTTCATATTTCATTGCATTTTTTCTAAGTCACTCTTCATTCATAAGGTTAATAAAGTTGCACGCGTTTGAAATATTTCATAATTATTGTTCCCAAGTGCAATTGATCTCCCTTCATTTGGGCCTGTTTGGTAAGATTCAAATGCACAAGAGTCCCATTACTGAAATTTTAAACATGTCATTGTTTCTATAAAGCCTGTGTCTCTCAATGTTTTTGAGACATCTCAATATTATAAACCTCTGGAGATGGACACAAAAGTGTACAATTTTATTTATTGAGTCCTTCTTTGTGCCTGGTAATATGCCAGTCACTTTGCCACATTGTCGCGAATCATGGTGACCCAGCCTCCAAGGCAGGTGCAGCAGTCTTGCTTTGTGGATCAAGGGACTGCATCTCAGAAGCTGAGGGGTTTGTGCAAGGCCAGCTGGCTGGTGAGTGTTCAAGGCAGGATTTGAACCTGTATCTGCTTCAGAGCCTGTCCTGTTCATAGTGTCTCCTCTGTCTTTGACACCATAGCCCTGCCTGCTTCACTCCCATCTGACATTCAGAAGCCTGCTCCCGGCTAGCTCAGGTGTTTTGATCATTTTGCTAACGAGGTCAAGGGTGTGGGTGGCTTTCCGTCTGGGGAGACGCCCCTTGTCTTGGTCAGAGTACAAATGCAGCGTCATAGGTCCATTTGTATTCCCAGAAGCAGCAGCCAGATATAGGGCACACTTTCTGGAATGGACCTCAGACTCAGGTTTTCTCTTTGAGAAAAGCCCAAATCAGCCATCACTCCCCCTGACCCCAGCTTGGATGGACAGAAATGGACAGGCAGACAGTCCTGAGGAAGGGGACTTTGTGGCAGTTATAATCCTTTAATCACCTGAGGGGCCGTGACAGTCCTATTCATTTTACATCCCAAGACCATAAATCCACGTCTTTCTCAGGTTTTAGACCCCTTCAAGCTATTTTGGAGCTGCAAGGCCAAAGAATTTCTTTGCAGAAATGTAGAAGGTCTTTTATTCTTGCTCTCTGATGTCATCTCGGGACTTTTATTGAATATCACCCTTTGGACCAGTGTCACAGGAAATTAATCATTTGAAATTCTCAAAGATAATAACGATGCCTGCGTATTTGGGTTTAATCTTGATTTTGCTATTTGTTCTGCAGTAATGACACTAGATCACCAGAGGACCCTCTGATTTCCCTGCGCTTCACTTATTCCACTGAGAACCTAATGTTCTTTTCATGAACTTAGTGAACAAGGGGACCTTTTCAAGGGAGTGATGGTTGGGAAAATGTCTGCCTGTGACCTTTCTAATGTTATGATAATTTGAAATTTTGATGCAATTATCGAAAATGTTTACATTCCTTCCTATTGTTTGATGTGATTCTTTTATTTTTTTTCTCATTTATAATGCTTTCGTACTCAGGAAGTTGAGGTAGGTTTTTGATTTTTCCACTGTGTGTAGACATAGCATCAAAATAGTTGCCAAATAAAATGTAAATTTCACTCTAAATCCTAAATCTCAGTGGTAAATGTTTGTTTTAGTTCAGTGAAACAGGACCACACACATTTATTTTTCATGGGTATATCCAGGGGGTGCAATTTATCAAATGCATATAAACAGTCCATTTGCTGCTTTATCTTTTCTCATTAGTTACAGTACAAGTATGATTGTCAGTTATTATCTGTGTTTTACTGGTGGGTTATTTATTGAAAGAGCAGAGCAACTGACATTGTTATTTTCTAAATCATCTTGTCTGAGGCCTGCAGGACTTTATACCAAATGTCAGACCAATTTATCAAAGAATCACTCTATTCAGGAAGAAAGTGATTTAGAGTGTCTGTATAAACCTACACCCACCTGTCCTTACGCACACACCAGGAACAGTTATGGGCATTTCACAGGGATACGGAGATGTTAAAGCTGGAACAGCTTATTTAAATTATATACAGTTCGTCCAGGACTTACTGTGTACTGTTGAGTGTTGCCCTGGGGGAATGTGCAGGTGAGTAAGACCCATCCCTGTTCAGAAGCAGCCTGGGCCCAGGTGTGTGGGCGTGATATGTGCCAATGGAAGATGTATTAATGGCCCAGCTTCCAGTCCCTGGTGTACAGGGTTCGCATGAGTGGGGTCTGTGGAGTGATGGGGGGTGGGCGGGGGACCTCAAGTCACTGTCCATGCTGGGCTGGTTAGTCGCTCGCTTCATTCAGAAGGATTGTCACTGGGGCTTTTCACCAGGGCTGGGCAGGACAGGCCTGATGGAGAGGAAACCGATAGCACATTGCTTGCCCAGAGATGTGACTGGAAATAGCTCAGAGGTAAGATGGTGTCTGGGAAGCTAGCTCCTTCCCAATAGATGGAATGTTTTGTATTTCTCAACAGCGTGATTAGTAGGGGTTTCCACTGCACACAAATTGAAATTACAGGAAAATTTCACATCATACAGCTGATGCACTTACATAATGTCATCTGGAAATCTCACATTTTCAATGACTTCTAGTATCATTTCAGAGATACTTTTCCCACCTGCCAGCCACCCCTCCTTCCTGTTTTCCCCAGTCAGTTAGTGTGAAAAATAACTAGTTTGCACTGAGTCCTTTGGAGAGCAGTTTGCCTATAGCCCCTTAACTAATCTCTTTGTAAAGGTTTGGGGTTTGATAAAGTGGGATTAACCTCCATCTAGGATCTATAAACCTGGCTTTAGTCCACCTGGCCCTGCAGGGCAATGCTTCTCCTTTTGGTATTTATCTGCAGGGGGTCTTCAGATGACCCCAAGGGGCTGACTGCCCTCAAATCACCTTACTTCCTTCTGTACATGTCTCCACTGCTCACTCCTGGTCGAGACAAGTGAGGCTTCCATTTATTTTCTAGGCTGGTACTTTTTATTACCTCAGGTAATCTTCAGATGATACTTCAGTGTTCAAACAACTTAGCTAAAATATGTGTGAAGGAGAAATGATCTGTTCCATGAGAGCTAAGTGTCTTTGATCTGTAGTAGCTAAAGCTGTAAGGTATATATAAATTACATCATCATCTTCATAAGTGAGAGTAAAGCAGTTGGATCTCAAAAGTGGTTTCCATTTGATTGTGCCACTTCATCTCTTCCTCAGAGTTGCTTTGACATTCTTTGGAGCTGAAATAAGCATCTCTGGAAAGGCAACCCCCTGGGGAATAGTTGAGCTAAATTACATCAGCCATTTGGGGGCTGTGGGACAGGGGAAGAAAAATTCAGGTTCCTGATCAAAATGGGCTAAACCCAGAGACTTTCCAATTCGTTATGACATCCATGATGAGGAGACTTAATCACTAAAATTATGGCAGGAATATTTTTGCATCATTTCATGGTAGGGAGGCTGAAAAGTTTTCTTGGAAGATGCATTATAGATCAGAATGTCCTTTGGTATATATGTATATATACGTATTTTATTAACATGTCCTGATAAATATATCCTTATTAATATCTTTTATATATATAATATATAATATGTGTTATATATGTGTATATTTTAAAAAGATTTCACTTCCCATGAATGTTTATCAAAACAGGGCATCTCTAAAGCAGTTGAAAAACCAGAGTTAAATTCCTTTGCACCAGCCACTGGGTGCCAATAATTTCACAGGATCCAGTATTGTGTTTAGTGGGATATTTATTAAGTGAAACGAATATGGTTTTCCCTTTTTGATCAGTGGTGGAGGGTTTAAAAAAATAACTGGGGCCATGATCACTCCCACGACTCTCCCTTCACCACTAGCACCACTCCCTTCTTCGTCATTCTAGATGTTATCATTTGTTGCTTTCTTACTGTGATCTGTATGCTTTTTTTAAAATAATTTTTATTGGAGTCTGGTTGCTTTACAAGGTTGTGTTAGCCTCCACTGCACAACAAAGCGAATCAGCCATACACATACAGACATCCCCTCCCTTTTGGACTTCCCTCCCATTTAGGTCACCACAGTGCATTAGGTAGAGTTCCCTGTGCTATACAGTATGTTCCCATCAGTTGTCTATTTTATACATAGTATCAATAATGTATATGTGTCAACCCCAGTCTCCCAATTCCTCCCACCCCACCCCTTTCCCCCTTGATATCCATACATTTGTTCTCTATGTCTGTGTCTCTATTTCTGCTTTGCAAATAAGATCATCTATACCATTTTTCTAGATCCCACATATATGTGTTATTATACAATATTTGCTTTTCTCTTTCTCACTTACTTCACTCTGTATGACACTCTCTAGGTCCATCCATGTCTGTACAAATGACCCAATTTCATTCCTTTTTATGGCTGAGTAATATTCCATTGTATATATATGTACTACATCTTCTTTACCCATTCCTCTGTTGATGGACATTTAGGTATGCTGACTTTTGATGTGTTTTTACTATGACTGTATGCTCACCTGGAATGTTTCATGATTTTGGACATAACTCAGTATGCTCAAATTTTAGAGTCTTTTAAAATTTATAGGTTCTTCCGGGTTTTAACAGTCCCTAAAGAGTTGGGTGATTTTCATTTTCGAAGTGGTATCATGAAATGGAATAAGCCCTTCCTCGTATGGTGAGAATTTAGAGGAAGACTGTTCTCTGCCCTGTCCAGCAGAGGCCTGATATAATTATCCTGTGCAGTGTAGCCCATAAAATATACATGCATGGTAACACTGCCATGCTTCACTCTTCAGCCTGTAGAATGCACTAATAGGAGTTATTGAATTTAATAAATGACTGTATCTAGGTATGCGAACTTCTATTTAGGTGTATGTTTTAAGAATTAACTGTTGCTGAGGTCCTTGCGAGTCATTTTTAAAAGCTTCATCAGTAGAGATAAAATTACCCATTAAGAGGCCAACACAAACAGATACACCTCGCCTGGCGAGTGTGATCTAGTATGTCCACCATGCCTTCCACCACAGTCAGAATTTTAACAGGCCACATCTTTATTGGGCCAGAATGAAGATCAGAGGTGAGGGCTTTTCAAGTCCTGTGCTTTTCTGGTCTCTGGACCAGGCTCTGGGGTCCATGCAGCATAATGCACTTAGGTACCGGGCAGCACCTGGGTGGTGTGGGGCTGACACACTGCTTCCCACAGTGGGATTTGCCACTGTGAGAAAGGAGGTAGAAGCATCAACAGCACAGCAAGTCCTGGGTCTGTTTTAGGATAACCTAAAATATATGCTATATTTAAAAATTTTAGATAGAAAATAAGATAAAGGAAGAGCTGGGCTGGTGCCCCTGGATGTTAAGCCCTGGAGAAATGACCAGCCAGCCGTCCTTTGTCCCTTGAGCATACTGACTGTAAAGTGGGACTCAGGGGTGAGGTGAAGCTCTAGAAGGGCGTTCTTCTAGCTTTGGCTTTTTCCATGCGGGTTTGGATGCTTCCTCACCAGACGTTGCCCCAGAGGCAGAGTGGATTGATTGGCACAGGCCCAGCTGCTTGGACTGCCCATGTCTGCAGACCTGGCCGGTCCAGTGTGGAAGGCTGATCCGTGAACTCTGGCCGCTCATATTTGGACCTCGCTGCTGCAGTGACCGCTCAGTGGCCCCCTTCCCCATGCTCAGTGGCCATCCCCAAAGTGGGCTCTGGTGCCTCTCTCTCAGCTGTAGCCACAGCGGTCACACCCAGGGTTGTCTGGGCTGCTAGCTCATTGGGTTCTGCTTTGGCACCCGCTTTCCTAAGGCAGGTCAAAAGCAATCAAATGCAGGGAAATCATTTTCCTTCCCCACTTGGCCTTGCTGGGCAAGAGACTCTTTGAAGGACTCATTTTGCATAATGAGCTTTGACTCAGGTGTACCTTCACATTTGGGCAGCAGTTAGGCAGTATTATTACATGTGCAGTGAGTTTTTAAATATTCTCATGCAGATAGCCACTTTTAGAGGTTTTATATTTAAAATCATGATTTTCCCCAAGAAATATGTAAAAATGGCAGTTATAGTTAGCCTGGAAATGTGGCAAGGTCCAGAAGAATGCTTCACATTCCATCCAAGTTATAATGTATGTTGAAATCACTAGGGAATATTCAGTTCTTGAGACTGGCTCAAACCTCACTTGGATATCAAAGAGAATGTGACATGTGAAATTAAAGCAAAGGAACTTGTCTTTGGCTCCAGTCCTTCCTTGTTAGACACACATCCTAGCTTCCAAGGACTTCCATGTATTAGAACAGCATGTTCAAGTAGAAAATAGTTCACATGATTTTAGATTGCGGTTGGGTGGTGCCATCCTCTGGATGTGCAGAGGGCACTGATGAACCACAGTTGGAAGGACAGAGGTTTTGTTGTTTTTTCTCCAGTGGTGAGGGTGAGTTCATCCTGGGTTATCTCTTCTCTTGCCCTTGTGAACAGCAGAATGTCTGAGTCACTTGCTTATATTTAGTGCTGAGTATATTGGCCATCAAAGCTGAGAAATCAAGTGGTAAATTTCCCACCAATCATCCAGCTCTTAACTTAGAATCATTAACTCTGGCTGCCACATAATTCAAAAGACTGGGATTATATTTAAAATAATAAATGGAGAGAGATGTGGCAGAGGGATTCTTTTAAACTTTCTCAGTGATATTTCATGGTGTAGACCTCAGAGACTTCCTAACCAGATGGGTGAGAAGACCAGTTATGCCATAAATTTAAAGCCAGAGCAAAGTGGGCCAATTCCTCAGAGTTAAAAATGATTTAATGCTGAAACCCCAGGATCCGGAGGAACCCGTTCATGTTTATTCATGCTCTGGAAAATGGAATCTCACTGCCCAAGGAGCAATGCTCTGATTTTACTCTAAATCCAGTTTCCTAAAATCTATTTAAGGGCTTAGGTGAACTCAACCAGGATCTAATAAAGCCAGGTAATTGAATGACACAGAGGCCGATAAAATTCACAGGAGATGGTGTTGGAGATAAATGGCTGCAGGAGACGGCATGGCATGGACCATAGTTGAAACTAATTGTGCACTTCGATCTAAATGAACTTTTCTAGAAGAGATGTCGAGGCCTCATTTTGGACAGCTTTCTGGAACTGCAGCATGCAGAGTACTAGCCAAAAACACATCCAGCAGATCATTTGAGTATATGCAGGAGGAAATTAACTGCATGGGGGCACATGCCCTAAAAATGGTGTGGAGGTGTTTTCCACGGGTGAGGCCTCTGCATGTTGCAGACAGTTGAGCTGAGCTGACAGAGTGGGTGTGCTCGGCCACAGTGGGGTGGGTGAGCACCTACAGGGAGGAGAAAGAGTGAGCAGTGGAGGTTTGGAAGGGAAGGGTTATTAGCAGTGGGGAAGAGGTTAATGTGATGATAGAGAAGTGAGTGACCTGGACCCTTGCACTTTCAAAGTAATGAAGTGTCTAGCCTCTGAGCATAAATCGAGGCAAGCTTCATGCAAGAAGGACATGGTTATGAACGAACCAGATTGGCCAGCCTTTGTGTTTTTATCTTTACACACCTGGGACACATGGTATTAAGCTGAATATATGCCTGTGGTTAATTCTCACATTTGAATGGCCCTCTGTTTTTAGGTTTGGGGAGTGTTAGAAAACTGGAACTGTGTGCCAAAATTACATGTCTTCATGTAGGAGAAATGTTGACAGTTGAATTATCAGTGGTTACAAACACAGAGGCCTAATCCCAAGTGAGAACAGCTAGGCATCACCACTAGCGGTATAATTGATAGCAAATACGTCTTGCACTTAGAAGGTGTCTCCGTTTATCTGTCAAACCAGGAAGAACAGTGCTGTTTCCATATTAGGCTGAAATGTATTAACTCTTCCTAGTGTATAATCCATACAGTTTGAAAGACAAGAATTTAAAAAGTCAATTGATATTTTTGATTGCACGTGAATGCCTTGGAAAGATTTCTAAGCCCTTAGTGTTTTCCTTTGTGTTTTGGGAGGTGGGGGGAAAGGCAGCTTTTTATGCATTTATGTGAGAAGCTTCTTGAAATCTGACCTTTGTTTTCTGGTTTTTTTTTTTTCCCCTCATATAGGATGATTATTTCAGAAACTGGAATCCCAACAAGCCATTTGACCAAGGTAAAGGATGCACTTTTTCTTGCTGTATATTCCATGGGAAATGCTGTCTCATTTTTCCTTCCTTGAATGCTGATTTACTCTTCCCTTAAAGGCCAGCTAGCTGTCTTATTTTACTGACTTTTGTGGACTGAATTGACTGGGGTGATAGAAATTATTTTAATCAAATTGGTTATTTGTCTGAGATTGTCTAAGACCGATTAAGAAATGTTTTTATTGAATTGACCACTATAATCATTGGTTGGTTTTGTTAGAGAACAAACACATAAAGAAACAAAATAGTAAAATGCTTATCAGACTAACCCGGTGGATTGTTGGGCTGAGTCCAGTGATTTCATTCATGGAACAGACTGTGCCTGGATACGCTGTCCAATTCACATGAGCCACAAAAATGAAACTTTCTTGTCTAGAAATAGGCTAATCCCGGGAGGCTTTCAGGGGCACTGATATTTCATTTGTTAAATAACTTCATCATGTTTCTAAATAGAAGCTTGTTTCAGGGGCAGCTCACTGACCGCTTGGGTTTTAGCTTGGTCCTCAGAGGGCTCTTTTGACTCACACCAGCAAGCACAAAGCCAGGCTCCTGAAGGCCATTGTAAATCTCTGTCCTCCTGTGAGTTATTTAAGACACAGCGAGGACCTGCTGTGAATCACATCCCTGTTTCTATTGTTCCATGTGGGGCTGCTGTTGGCACAGACCCTGCTGCTGAAATGGTGGCAGACTGTACTTCAAGTACGTATATGCAATTAATGCTGCAACTCAGAGGGAAAATGTTACCTACCAAGTCTCAAAGGTTCATGCTTCTGAGAATCAGCTTCAGTTCTGTAGACTGAGTAATTGATGTGGTCACGATGGTCAACTTGACACAAAGAAGTCAAGGAAAGCATTGACGTGTAACACGATAGAAGGCGCCCCTTTCTGCTCTCTCCTTTGTCACTTTAATGGGTCACTCCATCCGGACTCTGGTTTTCTTGTAAGCAAAATTGGCATTAAAATTTTCGCATAGACATTTAGCGTATGCCCTCAAGTAGTGCAACACTTTGTTCATTCATACGTGCATGCATGCATTCATTCTCAAACATTTATTGACCTAGCACTCCGGAACAAGCACCAAGCCAGGTCCTGGGGATAAAACAGAAAACCTGTGGTGCCCATCCAGGAGGAGCTCAGAGTGGGGAGTGGGGAAATAGCTCAGTGTACAATTGCAGTGGGAGATGTGTTAATGGCTATGATGCAGGTGTGTGCAGGTGAGACTATAGGTGGGAGACTTCGTGGGCATGCATGTGTGTGTTGTGGGCAGGTGCTAGGGAAGGCTTTCTTTTGGAGGCCCCGTCTGGGCTATACCTATGCCAGTGGGCTCCAAGGGCCTCACACTTCAGCAACTTTAAAAAAATTTTTAATTGAAATATAGTTGATTTACAATACTGTGTTAGTTTCAGGTGTACAGCAAAGTGATGAAGTTATACATAGGTATAAATATTTTTTCCAGTTCTTTTCCATTATAGGTTATTACAAGATATTGAATATAGTTCTCTGTGCTATACAGTAAATCCTTGTTGTTTATCTATTTTATATATAGTGGTGTGCATCTGTGAATCCCATACTCCTACTAATTTATCCCTTCTTCACCCTTTCCCCTTTGATAACCATAAGTTTGTTTTTTATGTCCACGAGTCTGTTTCTGTTTTGTAAATAAGTTCATTTGTATTATTTTTTAGATTCCACATATAAGTGGTATCATATAATATTTGTCTTTCTCTGCCTGACTTATTTCACTCAGTATGATAATCTCTAGGTCCATCCATGTTGCTGCAAATGGCATTGTTTCATTCTTTTTTACAGCTGAGTAGTATTCCATTATGTATACATACCGCATCTTCTTTACCCATTCATCCATTGATGGACACTTAGGTTGCTTCCATGTCTTGGCTATTGTAAATAGTGCTGCTATGAACATTGGGGTGCATGTATCTTTTTGAATTAGTTTCGCCTTTTCTGGATTATATGCCCAGGAGTGCGATTGCTGGACCATATGTTAGTTCTATTTTTAGTTGTTTAAGGAACCTCCATACTGTTCATAGTGCACCAATTTACCTTCCTACCAACAGTGTAGGAGGGTTTCCTTTTCTCCACACCCTCTCCAGCATTTGTTATTTGTAGACTTTTTGATGATGGCCATTCTGACTGGTGTGAGGTGATACCTCATTGTAGTTTTGATTTGCATTTCTCTAATAATCAGCAATGACGAGCATCTTTTCATGTTCCTGTTGGCCATCTTGATGTCTTCTTTGGAGAATGGACAACTTTAACAGTGACTGAATCATCACAGTAAATCACAGTAAAACATATGAAGGTATTTGTAATTTACCATCAAAAATGGTCAAAATTTCTAAAAATTTCTCAAAAGCCTACACATTCATGTTGGAAGAACACTCAGATGTAGAGCAACACGTTCCCTGTGCGTACCTGGTAAATGAGCCCTTCTGCAAACACCCCTACCAGGATCTTTCTTATGGAGCTACCGCAGGTGATCGTGACCATGAACTGACGCTTTCCAGTCCAGAAAAAGATTTAGGTTCTAGTCATGTAAGGATCAAATGTTGCCTAAATAAATGCCAGATTTACTCTTCCCCAAGGCCTGCAAACAAATACTAAAACTTTACCAAGGAACATTTTAATTTTTACTAATTCACATTGGGAAAGTTTATACATGAAGGTGGGCATCATTTGTCACTTCATATATGTAAATGATATATCTATATATATGATATAAATGATAGCTTCCTTTGAACATGCTATTTAAATCTGCCTAACCAAAAAGTCCAAACAGGGATTTTTCTCTCCAAGGAATGTTAGCAACCATATCCAGCAGCGTCCTGCCCCTGCTCCCTCTTTTCCGAGCTCTGTAGGCTTGAAAACTCGATCTGCCAAGATAAATCCTTGCAGAAAACCTCATGACTTTCTGGGGTATAATTGAGGACCTTAGCTGAGAAGTCCCACTTTGTACCTCAGGTGTAGCTGCTGTTGGCTATTTATATCCCGAGCTGGGGGGAGAGCAGGCAGGGCTGAGAATAGCCTTCACTTAAAATATCGGCTCCAGCAAATGTCATCAATTATACTGGGTGCCGCTCAATAAAAATGGGAGGTTACTATATCAGCGCTGACACGGCCTGGCGCAATATAAACCACAGGCATGGAACAGATCGGGCATTTCACCTTCCAGAAAATAGGAGGATTGCCGAACTCCAGTGGAGATTGTCAGCTGCAGAGAGAAGTCATTTCCCCTCCTGAGCTAAAAAAGAATCCGACGTGGTTCAGACAGTTTTGTGGTTGGGGATGACTTTCAGTTTCTAGAAATGGAACTTGCTGGAAAGCATTTTAGAGGGCCAGATGACAAGCATGTTCTGAGATGGAGGTGGAAGTGGCTTCATGATAGAGGTGGGTGTGGAATGGGCTTGAAATGCAGGGGGAGAAAAGGGGAAGGAAGGCTGTACATGGGGGATTCTGGTAGAGAGCAGCCAGACAGGTGGATTTGAGGCAGGCTGTGAAGGGCATTTCATACCAATCTATGAAGTCTAAACTTTGTTTTCTTGGCAGTGGGGACCCATAGATAGTTTTTGAGCAGAGGAGTGACAGGTTGAAGGCAATACTTTAGACGACCTAGTTTGGTGGCTCAACAGCAGTGATTTGGAACCCAAGACACACCTGCTAAATGCTTCCCCTCCTACCGGACTCTTAGGTAACTTCTCCATTGCATCATTCATTGCCTTGGATCCCTGGGCTTTGGTCACAGATGGTCAGACTTAACCATTCAGCTCTGTAGCTTGACCTCTGAAATGCCCTGTAGCTCCTGACTGTCTCAAGTATTGGTGTGACTAGTAAGGACACACATAGTATTCAAGAAATAGTTACTTCCCTGTAATTGCTCTTTTCGCTGAAGGATAGTTACTGAACTTTGAACAACAGGGCTTCATAGAGCAAGCACTTATCATGTAATGACTCCAAGGTAGTTAGAAGAAAAGCGCCTCACTGGAGGTCTCCTTCCACAAGGCTGAAAACGTCTTTAACGTGTTATCTTTAAGAGGATCATTAATGCTTCTGTCAGTGGAGTACAATAGCTGTCACCTTGAGGCTTTTCTAAGAATTCTTTCTGAGATTTGGATAAAGTAGTCTATCCTTTTTGATTGTAATGACTTAATGCCAAATCTCCTCACAGAAGGGAGTTCAGAATTGAAGGCAACAATTATTAACTCAGGTGAGAAATTTCCTTTGTGAAGTCCACAAAGATAGATGCCCTGGCGGGAGTTGGACAGGCTGTATAGTTCAAGAGGGCAACTGGCAGATGCAGACGGCTTCCTGGCTTATATGGGCAGGAGAAATGGCGGCCCTCAGAGTGGACCTGTGCAGGAGGCTGGCCGAGCCTAGAGGGCTCTGGAGTGATTCCAGAGTTTTGGGTGGCCTCTGCCGCTTTTGCCTTTGGCACCTTCCCTCCACTGGCCCCCAGCAAACCTGGAGCATAGAGTGGGTGTTGAGCAGACATGAGTTTTATGCTTCTGAAAGTGGCATCTGGTCCAGCAAGATGCTTCCCCAAGAAAACAGTCCCTGCGCAAATAAGTTTGGGACACACATATGCTCTGTTCATCTCGTGGAGATTCACAGTGTTTGTTAGCAATTTAAAAGCTCTAAGAAGTCTTTTAGTAAAGAAGCCCATTTAACTTATCATGTGCTAAATTTGCCTTTGACCACATGCTTTTGCTGTTATTTTTTTCATACCATACCTGTCATGTCCCCAGCAAAAGTGGTATCTTCTGTGGGATACACTTTGGTGAGTGCAGTACGGGGTCCCGGGGTTTGTAGTCAGATCCTCTAAATTTGGAACTTGACTCTGCCAGTTACTAGCTGTGTGATTCTAGGCAAGTTGCTTAACCTCTCTGATTCTAAGCCTTCCCATCTGGACATGGTAACAATAAGAGCACCGAGAGGATTAAATGAGTTAATGTGTCTGGCAGATAGCAAGCGCTCTGTTCAGTGTTGTTTTAGTCAGCAATTGATCTTTTTCGCTCCCTCCTCTTCCTGTCTAGCTGCCTTTCCGTGTTGCTTCTCTCTCTTCCCACGCAGGTTTGCTTGCTTTCTTCTTGTATTCCCTCATGGGGGCGCTCACAGTTGTAATGCTCTAGAGCTCCCGGGCTAAATTAGAGCTGGCCTGTCTTACACTAGGCGAGTCATTGCCGTTGCACCTCCACATCCTCATTATTGGGGCTGAAAAGGTTCAGGCTCTTAATGCTCATTCATTCATTCAACAGGTACCGAATGCTGATGTCTAAACCCCCTACGCTAGATAGTAGGGACCACACTACAGAAGGTCTTTCTTGGGCCACTTGGGATTATAAATCAGTAGTCATCTGTCCAAGTTCTTACACCAGCACGGAGTGTGTGTCCGTACTGGGGGTGACGGGGTGGGGAAGCGAAAAGTATTGGCCTGGGAAACTCATAGGATGTCAACTGTTTACCCTAGTGACACAGGGCAGTTTTAGTTGGGATGACAGTTTTTGCTACCGCTTGGCCTCACTCAATCTGTGTCTGTTGACTGCGGATCAGGGCGCCCCCAGCCTTAGCTGATCAACATTCCCTTTGGTGTGACGCTGAGGGGGCAGTCTCACAGATCCTCTTTTTCCTTGGAGTCCGGTGGCTGATGAGGAAGGTTATTCAAAGGGCCTGGAGGGGAAAGAGAGAATTGGTTGAACCACAATACTGTGGTACAAAAATAAAAGGTGCTGCTTTGGGGACTCACTGAGGGAGGGATGAACAAGGAGCAAAGTGAATTCTAACAGGCAGCTTCAAAACTTCTAGACCAGTCCTTTTTTTTTTTTTTTTTTTTGCGGTACGCGGGCCTCTCACTGTTGTGGCCTCTCCCGTTACGGAGCACAGGCTCCAGATGTGCAGGCTCAGCGGCCATGGCTCACAGGCCCAGTCGCTCCGCGGCATGTGGGATCTTCCCGGACTGGGGCACGAACCCGCGTCGCCTGCATCGGCAGGCGGACTCTCAACCACTGCACCACCAGGGAAGTCCTAGACCAGTCCTTTTTGAAAAAGAAAATTGGAGCTTATTCATAATGCTTTTGCCAAGTGAAAGGTTTTTATTGTTGTCGTTGTATTGTGGGGTTGAGAAGGTAATTTGTGTATAAAACCATTACACCACTTTAATATAAAATTCTGATTACCTGAAGATGTCCTGCAGTGATGGAATGCAAATTAATCTAGGTTCCATACTGCAGCCATGGTCCGCTCAGGAAAGAACCCACTGATGTATTTGGGTAAGAAGTTCCACTTGATGGGACAAACCATTTTAGGAAAAATGGCTGAAGGGGATTTATCATGGAACTTTTTTTTGAGACAAGTGGGTTCCTTTAATGTGGAATAAATGAATGTTTTAGGTAAAGTGTGGAGGTCTTGGTTTAAAGGATAACGTTTTTCCTTCTGGAGTGAATATTAATCATTTTTCCTCCAGAGCGGCCTGGCTGTGACTAAATCTCAGATGATGCTGGTGATCTTCAGAGCAGAATATGAACTTATAGAAACTGATCTCCAGATAAAAATATAGTTCCGAAAGGCAGGGTCTCCTTTCACTCATGCTGTTCACTTGAGTAGAATAAAAGAAGAAAAACCTTGCCCTTTGACCTCCAATCTCTTATACCAAGATCCTGATAAGCTCAAATCCTCACCAAAGCCCTGAACTGTTTTCAGGCGAAAATTCTAAAACTCGAAAGGAGAGAGTTCTTCCTGTGTTCCAGCCGTGTTTCTGGAGCCAGAGCCCTGTGGACTATCACAGCAACATGTTTTGTCCAAGTTTTAAAGAGCTCCTGGTGGAGCCAAGATTGCTTATTTCTAAAATTTTTTTTTAGAAGGAGATTTCTTTCCCTCTAGATTAATCTGAAATTTTACATGCTAGGCTTCATAGAAATCTTAAATCCCCATAGCTTTCCTCTTGATGTGGAATTTAACCTCACTCCAAAAGGAGCCTCTGATTTGCATTCGTCAGGCCTTGAAAATTTTTCAGTGTTTAAGGATCTGTTCATCCTATCTGATCCTTCAGGCTACTGATTCTCAGAGGCAGCTGGCCTGGTTTGTGGGAAGCATCTTAATTTTCTCCAGGTTCCCTCATGTTTGGTCTGGTTGGTTCCTCCCTCTCACCTTTGCCTTTGCACATAAGTTAAGGACCATTCTCTCCCCTTAACAGACATAGTTCCTGTTATTTAAAATAACCGATTCCTGCCCCAGACATTCACACCTCACTCCAGACACCTCAGCCTCTCACCTCCTGCCATCTCTCCTTCTCTGTCTTTTTTTTTTTTTTTTTTTTTTTTTGCGGTATGCGGGCCTCTCAGTGTTGTGGCCTCTCCTGTTGCGGAGCACAGGCTCCGGACGCGCAGGCCCAGCGGCCATGGCTCACGGGCCCAGCCGCTCTGCAGCACGTGGGATCTTCCCGGACCAGGGCACAAACCCGTGTCCCCTGCATCAGCAGGCGGACTCTCAACCACTGCGCCACCAGGGAAGCCCTCCTTCTCTTTCTTGATTATGATGATACAATAGTTACTATTTTTAAAAATTTCAAGTATTGATTTTTAAATTTTCCAAGTCAATTCTGCCAGAGAAGAAGCAGAAAACTGCTAATTCAAATATTGCTTTGCTCCTCCTTCAACTCAGCCTATCTGCTTTGAAGTTAGATCAAGTTGAATGTTTTATCTTTCATCTCTGGCTGCCTTTACCTGTTTCCTTATTTTAAGGAAATAAAACATCAGATATAAGACTGAAATCCCCCAGGGGCCCCTCCTTGGTCCTCTTTCCCATTTTCTTTTCTTTAAAGGTGACCGTGTCATTAACATGCTTTTCTTTCCATGTTCTTGTCCTTTTATGTCATACATGCATGTCTACAAACACTGTTATACATATAGAAATGAATGTTTTCTCCTCTAACCTGTTTATTTCACTGAAAATCATTTTCGATTGGTTAGCTGTCGATACAGTTAATTCCTTTATATTGTGATGTTCTGTGGTACTAATATGCTCCAATTTATCCACTGATTCCCCCGTTGGTGGACGTTTATGTTGTCTCATTTGCTTTGCTGTTGGAGCTGCTTTCTCTTAGCATTTCTAACACATGCTAACTGATTCGTCCATCCAGCCCCTTGGCCTGGAGAGTGTTGTGTCCCCCAAGGGAGGCCGAGGTGGGGCAGGACTCTGCCACTCTTAAAATGTGTGACTTCAGGCAAATCACTGGCCTTTCTTGACTTCCGTTTCCCCACCTCTGTGATAAAAGGGGTGGGCCAGGTGGCCCCTGAAGTCCTTTCCTTCTGATAGCCAAGCTATCATGGTTTCAGGCAATGTAGAATCTGTATGTTTTCCTCATGAAGGAAGGAAAAATGAAAAATTTGAAGTCTGATGCTCTTATTTCAAAGGTTACAGTTTAACCAATGAGGTATGAATATCTCTTCAATAAAACCAATGGAATTAAATGGGCCTTTTAACCATCAGGGATGGGGAGGGAGGCTCAGAATATAAAGCAAAAAGGACCAGAGTAGGAGGTACTTTGTTTTCTCATAGAGTCCTGTGGGCACTGCAAGAGGTGGAGGAAAGAGCCAGGGTTTAGAAGGCTCATGTTCAAATCTTGGCTCCCCCATGAATGTGGGACATCCACTTGAGGCATCTGACTTATCTAGGCTAACGATATCCATCTGGTGGACATTTGTGATGACTGTGTGAGCTCATGATTGCAGAGAGTCGGGGAGTTGGTATGTGGCGTGTGCCCAGGAAAGCTCAGTTTCTTCTCGGCTTAGCCCTGCCGGGGACCCATGTGCAAGCTCCATCTCCTCACAGGAGTCAGCCGCTGTGGGTGTTAAGTTCCCGGCTTCCTCTGGCTCCTCTAGCAACTGCCAGTACCCTGGCCCTTGAGAACCAAGGAGCCCAAGCCATTCTGGGTTGTGTTCCACCCTTTGGATGGAATCATGAAGGCTAGTAAAACTTCCCGTGCAATTATGGGGCGCTGTGGCTTTCTATTACTGTGTTTAAGAGGTTCTTTTAGCATGAACAGATCCATTTAAAAGACATGTTTATCACCTTTCCCCAAACTCATAAAACATAGTGTTAGTTTTATAAAAAGAAAAAAAAAAAAAAAAAAAAGAAGCAAACCCAAACCTTCGGCTATTCCATTTGCTAGAACAACAGCCCTATTTGTTGAGTTCTAATGAAACAGCCTTGGTTTGGGGAAATTCTCAATAGGGGAAAAAATGTCAGTTGAATTTTTAAATGGATCAGTAATGCTGGGTAAATTGTCCTCACTGGAGACCACAGAGTGGATGAGAGCGTTTTCCCAGTGGGAGATGGCTGCCTGGAGAAACACTCGCCAGAATCACCTGTGCTCCATAGCTCTTCTGCCTAAGATCCAGAGTTTTCTCTTGTTAAAGTTCTTCAGTGTGTGTTGTGTAACACTTCATTGCTGGAGGCCTATCAAATGTTTGTCCTGCCCTAATAACCGTGTATGATGAAAGGCAGTGTGATGTATCGGGAGGACCCTGGGCGTTGCAGTCTCAAAGATTGAGTTCAGCTCCAGCTCTTTCCTCTAATAACTGTGTGTACCTAGGCAAACGCTTCACTTCTCTGGGCCTCAATTTCCTTATCTGTAAAATAGAAATTATGATGTTTTTCACAGCTGTGACATGAAGGGTCTGTAAAACTCTGGATGTAGTGCCTGATCCAGTCTTATTATCACGTACATGAGAAAGGCAATAAGGCTTTGGTAAAAGGAGGAGGGTTGATGTTTTGTTCTGGATTCTCAGAGTGAGAAGTTCTTAGGGGTTTTGATGTGTCTGCATCTCCCTTTTGGTGTGTGAGCTAATTGATCAGTGAATTGTTCACTGATGACTTAGTAGGTGCTGAGTTGGTTTCATGCAGGAACATGATGAGGAATGTGACGGCAGCTTTCTTCGGGGCACTTGTAGTCTGTGTAGCCGAGAGAGAGACAGAGACACGTGAAATAAAATAACCCAGGGTGTGTGCTTGGGGCTCCCAGACAGAGTCTTGCAGATGGGGGCGCTCAGGGGATGGCACAGCCAGCCCTTCCTGGGTGGGAGTCAGGAGAAGGATGGTGGAGAAAGTGACCCGGAACCTTTCTAAGGATGGGTAGATGCTGGGAGGTGAGCTGGAGGGACAGCATCTGACGGAAAGAAACGTTTCCTGATGGGCGAGACTTCTCTTACCAAAGAAGTCAAGTTTGATAGGATGCTTTAAAAAAATACATTTATTAAGAGAGAGGAAGAAAATGTAAGTCGTGACTTCAGTAGGCTGCTTCCCTCTGTCGCCAGTTATCTCTCCAGATCCTTCTGATGTTGAAATACCCCTAGAGTGGGGACTGCAGACAGTGAAGTAGGTCTGGTGCAGGAACACTGGGGGTGGGGCGTGGGGTCTGGGACAAGCCAGCACCTACTCCACCTCCAGAGAGTGACCGTGACCCAGCTGTCGCTGAGGGTGGTCCTGAGGGTGCTGGGGCCCAGCACTGCCAGGATTTCTGCTTGCTGCAGAGGATCGAGAAATGAAGAAGTCTTTGTATGTGGGTAAAAACTCCTTATTCATCAGTATTAGCAAATAAATCCATTATCTAAAAAAAAAAAAAAAAAAAAACGAGAAGAGGGTAAACATGTCCTTGGACTGTCTGTGGATTCTCCTAGAGGAGAGCCGAGGATCTCGTTGTCAGACCTCGTCTCTTGCCTGTGGTGTGTAGGCTCTGGAGGCTGATGGGTCCTTGGGGCGCCTCTGACCTGGAACAGCAGGGTGGCCCGAGGGTAGAGGCAGCGTCTGGCAGAGCAGGGGCACGCGGCCTGGATGGAGTCATTGTTGCCAGGCTACGGTTAGATGCCAGGAGGCCTGCAGCCACGTGTCATGAGCAGGGGAGCCCGAGTGCTGGGCTGACCTCTGGGTTATTACTGCTGTTTCTCTGCGGCCTCCCACACCACTTGCAGATGGATTGTTTTCATCTCGAGAAGAGGGAAACACACCCCTGCCCTCTCACATGCATTCAAGCACTCACACAACTCACACGAAATAAGGTGCTATGGGGATTTAGAAACACAAACCATGTCCCAGAGAGCTGGAGCCAAGTCCCTTTGATCTTGCAGTGACTGTGTGAGGCGCCGAGTCTCTTCGCTGTGGGGCAGCTTGGGGCAGTGCTGTGGGCAGTGGCATCCCTGAGGAGCCCTCAGCAGATGAATGCTGTGTACAGCAGTTGGCCCTGTGCTGCTCCTGCTCTTCCTTGGCCAAAAAATATTGGTAGAAAGGGATCAGAAAGGTGGGAAATGTCAGATGCACTGAATGCCAAGAGGAGAAGACCCCAGTTAGGTGGACAGTGGTCCTTCTGAGCCGACATTCTAGCCCCGAAGTGGCCCAGGGTTTGTGCCACCCATGAGCCCTGGCCTCTACTCCAGCCCCTGTCATTCCCTCTAACTTCAAAATGTGGAGATAAATGCACTTGAGTTTTCCTGCTACATTCACTTCAGGTCTGTAAATGCTCAGTTTCCGTGCAGAAACTTACTTGAAATGTCACTCAGCTGTCCTCAGATTTGTAACCAAATGATGATAACCTGACATTTCTGTCTTTTTTTTAAAATATGTTTTTTCTGTCTCATTCATGAAAAGATAACTTTCAGGAATTTATAATATCAGGTAATAAATAAATAGATGACAGTATTTGGATCTAAGGAAAAGATGTGAGTGAATTAAATAAAGCTGCAGCAAGGGTAGTACTCAAAACACACGCACAGTACATTTCTGTGCACTTCTAGAGCGGGCCCTGGGGCTTCCTAATAACCAAAGGAAGGAAGGAAGCACACGGCCTTATGTGCCCATGAGATGAAAAAAGGCAGCTTTTCATGAGAAATACGAGGTGTTCCTGGTATGGAGACCAGAGATGTCTTCCTTCACTGAGTTCTCAAAAAGGGAGTTGTGTGGGCATGGACCACTTTCTTGACAGTGTCTGACAGTAAATACCACAGTAAGTTTTTACCATTGCTTCCTCCAGGATCTCTCGGTGTATGCCAATGGCATAGTGCCAAAGTGCAATTCTGTAAGGTAATTCGATGATAAGCCGGGCTAATAAAGAGTACACAGTCTTCTAAAGGTCTGGCTTGATACATGGATAAAATTGACAACATCCGGAAGAATGGATGGCCTGTCTCCATCAGAGAATACTCTGTTTTGTTTCTGGTAACTGATTAGCATTGGGAACAGAGAGTTCTGGGCTCTTCCTGGCAGAAACAAGGAGTTCAGATCATCTGTGCTGCCAATTAGTGGAAGCAAATGGGTCTCCTTCATCAGCCAAGTGGTGGGTAGAGCCAATGTCCTCAGTCAGACATGCAGAATCCAACCCAGAACTATGATACCTGAACGCAGAGTCACCTTCCTGCACGCCAAGCCTGTAGTTAAATTCAGACCCACAGACAGTGGATGATTATGAACATCAGCATTCTGCCCTACATACCACTGGACCCGCAGGGGGTCACAAAGATGTCACATGGGAACTTTATAATGTGATTTAGGCTTTACGAGGATGGGAAATGCCTTCCTTGCACACACTTGTATATTTACACCCCTGTTTCTCAAATGTGGGCAGATGCTGATGTGCTCAATAAAATTGACATTTTATTTAGAGGTATTACCTTTACAGTTACCTTTATGGAACTTACGGTTACCAGGGGGGAAGGATGGAGGGGGGAGGGATAGTTAGGGAGTTTGGGATGGACATGTACACACTGCTGTATTTAAAATGGATAACCAACAAGGACCTACTGTGTAGCACAGGCAACTCTGCTCAATATTATGTAACCACCTAAGTGGGAAAAGAATTTGAAAAAGAATAGATACATGTATATGTATAACTGAATCACTTTGTTATACACCTGAATTAACACAACACTGGAGTATCAACTATACTCCAATATAAAATAAAAAGTTAAAAAAAAGTATTACCAAATTCATATTAGATTTAGTTGTTATGAAATTCTCAGCCATCAACAGAACTGTTAACATGATAGCTACCTTTGGAGGGTGAAGGGGAGGGTGCCGTTTACAGGTGTTTTTTGACAGTTGGAAAGGGGTCCTCATGGTAGAAGGATTTAGGCATATGGCCACAGCACATAGACACAGAACTTTTATTCTGGAATATTTTCAAACAAGTGTTGTGAAGCCCTCATTGAGAACTCAGTAGAAACTCACAGAATGCCTAATTTTCAGCCGTGTCTCTTCTCAGCAGTACTGCTAAGATAAGTTATTTGAAAAATAAAGATATATATTTTTCCCTTAGGAAAAAATACAATTTGGGGGTGTGGGCCATATAAGTGTCGGCAGGCGTCTGCTAATAATGATGATTTTCACTTTCAGAGAAGTCAGTCCTTTCTATTAGTGATGGGCCTGGAGGAGAAAGTCCCAGTTAGTGATGACAAAATGACACTGCCAGATTAGGGGTGAACATTCATCATTCTGTTGTCACAGCAAGGTGTAGATTTCTTCATCCAGGAAAGGTTTCAAGTGCTTTATGTATAGTTTTGAAAGTAGGAGTGGGGTGATAAGACACAGGGATGTGGGCCAGTCGCCATATTAAGGCAGCACAGTGCATGGCGTTTTGAACTCCTTCTGGTATAATAGCTGCACTTGGATATTTGTTGGGTTGCTTGTGGAGAGGAAGTTGAGGGTCTCTGTCTGGCTCCACAGGACAGCCCTGGAAGCAGTGGGTGGGAGTTGCAAAGTGACAGGCTTTGGCTGAGTTCAAGTTTGGCTGTTTTACAGCCCAAGCTGTGTGGGGATGGGACGGGCCACCTCGGGGTAGGGGGGGTAAAGTCACCATTGCTGGGATGTGCACACCTAAGACTGGCCAACCACCTGGTTGAGGGAACCAAACTCTGGATGGAGGCAGGGGCACTTACCATTGACATGGCCTCTGACTTTGAGTTGATGCAGTTCTAAGATAAGGCAGGTCTGTTGAGAAGCGATCATTTATTTTATAATAGAAATTATCCCCTTTAGGGTTTTCTCAAACAACTTGCCTGATTGGTACATCTGAGGTGGATTCAGTTTACCAAAGCTATGTCTGTGCAGCTGTGTATGGATTCCTGATCAGTAGGTGGGGTTGATCAGAGGTGATTGAAGCCTCATTCATTGCAAAGACAAGGGACTGAGAAAGTAAAATGGCTGGCTTACTGGGTGTTCCTAGTAAAGGAAAGTAATATATCTAGTCAGTTGAAGGCTTTGGTTCCTGCATTCCTGCACACTGCATTTGAATAGATTCTGCTGTCTTTGGCAAGAATGGCTGGGGAATAAACGGCCCTGGTGCTATGTTTTATTTTGCCAGAGCCATAGATACAGGCATAAATTTCCAAATGCACTGTGATTTATCAGCATGAGACTCACATAGAGAGATTGGTGTCCTCTGTGGAGAAAGAAATGTTTTTGTCTTACAGTCAGATGATGGAGCAAGGGGGAGTGAATAAAGTGGGTCTGGGGAAGCCTTCTTCTTCACAGAGAAGCCAGGGAGGGCCTGGAGGAATAGATTAGGCTGGTCTCCGTCCTCCAGGAAAGCCTAGAACCTGCCCTGGGCTGTTGTCCAGTTTCAGAGTCTAGCGCCACATCCCTGGATCCCCTCCCACAGCCCCAAAGGCATGCTTTGACAAACGCCTGTCATCTGACTGAGCTTACGTTGTTGGAGAAATCTGCAGTGCAGGCAGGATTAAATGTAGCTTTGTTAGCATATCAAATGATGACTCTCGAGATATTTAGAACCTTGTGCTATCTCAGACACCAAGGGAGAGACCCTGCCACTCTCAGATAAAGATAAAGCAGAAACTAACAACAACAGAAAGATGGATTATTGTGTGTTGGGAAAGTATGTGCCTAGTGTCAACACTGAGCGGTCAACACTGAGTGGGTCTGCTCTGGAGGAAAAACGGGAGGGACCCTCCCTGCCTCTAATGCCATTCAAGCTGAACCATCAGGTCAGGGGAGGGAGGTGGGGTATCAGTCAGAAATGATAGTGCCCAAGCCTTGCTTTCCCTAGGGAAGCACTTGGGAAAATCAAGGGCTAGCACATTGAAAGTCAAAATTGTTGTCTTCAGGGGGTCCACCTCCTTCTTTATGCTGTCCCATGGAGAACACAGACTCACTAAATTGCATTCTACACCTTTTCATTGAATGAGCAGAGTTGCCTTGAGCCAAAGTGGAGCCCAGAAAGTCCTCCAGAGAGGGGCCTGGTGAGTCCCCACTGTGCTATTGCTTATCCGGAAAGCAGACTCATCGTGTAACTAGTCTTTACTTTTACCAGACTGCTTTGGTAGAGTGATGATAGAAAAAGTCATACACTTGGAGGCTTGGGACTAGTAAAGCACTTGTCTAAATATATTAGAGAATGAGAATAAGGCAGACCTAGAACGTAAACTCAGGCCTATCTAATTCCAGGTTCCTATACTATGGTAAAATCACTTCATAGATTTTTCTGCTTATATAATGAAATAGAGTACAGAAAGGACCTAGCACATGTAAAGTACTTAACAAATGTTAGGGAGACTTTAAAGGGAGGAGAACAAACCATGATTGGTTGCCTTCCCTTATCTCAGACTTTCTTTACTAGTAGTTGTTATTACAGCAGCAGTCATGATAATATTTACAGCTAGTGTTTATTGAGTGCTGACCATCAGGCATTTTGCTAAAAATTTTACATTCATCGTCCCAGTTAAGACACTTCTGGTTGAATATGAGGTTAACCTGTGGGTTTGTCATAATGGCCTTTATTATGTTGAGGTATATTCCTTCTATACTCATTTTATTGAATTTTTATCATAAATAAATGTTGAAACTTGTCACATGCTTTTCTGCATCAGCTGAAATGATCATGTGATTTTTTTTTTTAATCCTTCATTTTGTTAATGTGGTGTATCATGTTGACTGATTTGCAGGTTGAACGACCCTTGCATCCCTGGAATAAATCTCATTTGATCATGTTGTACAATCCTTTTAATGTGTTGCTGTATTCGATTTGCTCATTTTTTATTGAGGAATTTTTGTATCTATGTTCATCAATGATTTGGGCCTGTGATTTTTCTTTTTTTGTGTGTTGTCCTTGTCTTGTTTTGGTATCAGGGCAATGAGCCTTACATGAACAGAGGAATCAGGCGAGTTATGAAGGGCCCGTTTATCAAATGTAAGAAGTTCAGGTGCAAGAGACCAGGGACCGACACAGCGATTCAAGAGCAGGAACAGGTTAGAAGGGGAGAGCTTGGTGACGCAAAGGAAAAGGATTACGTCACTGAACGCAAAGTTGGAGTAGAAACATTTGCATATTTGCATTCATGCTGTGCCCCCAGCAACAGGTCATTATAGCCATGAAACCCTGCCTACTTGGTCTGGTCTCAGGAGGTAAGCAGGGATCAGACTGCGAGTTCTTGGATGGGAAACCAGGTGAGATTGGTCTGCTTAGCGTCAGCATGAATCCAAGACGGAGTCATCCTATCCTAGATCTAAACTGTGAGTCCACTTTATGACCTTGGGGAGGTTACTTAACATCCCTGACTTCAGTCTGTAAATTGGAGAAGACTAAAGCTACCTTATTTGGTTTCAGTCAGAGATGAACTGAGCAAAATGTATATGAAGGTTCTACTTTGGTGCCTGCCCATGGCAGGAGCTCAGGACATGTTAGATCCCTTCTCTCTAGTTGACATGCTGAGTATCAGTGGAGCTGAGTGCCCATATGGCAAAGCAAAGATGCTGGGAGGTGCACTCCAGGGAGTTTCACAATTGACCTGGCAAAGTGGGGGAGGTGACTGGGATGTTCTCCTCCAGAACTGCACACAGAAGTGAGTTCTGAGCTGGAACACCAGTATTTGACTCCTTGGGGATTTGACAGATAGATATTTTTTGCAAGGACATCATTTATATATCATTATGGAAATCACCAAGACTTACCCTCCCCCGTCCCCCCCAAAAAAAGAAATGATAAGGCCAGTCGTCTAGTTAATCGTGCTATAGGAGCTTTTCTGTGGAATATTCTTAGCTGTTGGTATGTTCATAACTCTGTGGTTTATATTTTCTTCTTTGTATGTTTTCCATTTTTCTTAGAGAACCATGTTTTCCTATATAAGCGTGATTCTTTAAATGTACAAAATGGAAAGTTATCTGGGTGGTATAACTTTTCAGATAGTTATCTGGGTGGTATAACTTTTCAGATAGTATAGGCGAGTTGTAACTAAGAGCAAATTTTAGTTATTTCATCTCTTGGCTATTTGACTATTCCTTTAAGTATTAATATAATACTATAATATTATAATAATTTGCAAATAGTTTTCACCAGGGCCTTTGCACGTTCTGTGCTCTCTGCTTAGCATATTTCTGGCCCCCTGTCCAACACATCCCTGAGGTGTCAGTTTATGTCACTTACTCAAGGAAACCTCCTGTCATTGACCCTAGAGTAGATTAGATCACACTCTCCTAATAGTCTATGCTTTGCATTGTTACACAGTTGTAGTTTAATAATTTTTCAGAATTATTTACTGTTTGTATCCCTGGTAAACTCTGATCTCTTCGGGACAAGGCTTATATGTCTTGTGTACTTCTGTATCTACAGGTCTTGGTGTAGGACTGGGCACAAAGTAAGTGCTGAGTTAATACTTGTCAGAAAAAGTAATTACTGTTTACTGAGCACCTATTGTATGCCAGTACTGTCTAGTCCTTTTTAAAAAATGTGTGTGCACAGGCATACAACCATTAATACTGACAACTCTATAAAGAAAACAGGTTCTTCCCATTTACAACTGGAAAACTGGGTTCAAATCTTGAGAGTAGAATATTCAGGTTTTAAAAGGGTTCAGAAAATTCATAAGTAGTCATCTGGAAAAGTATTCATGATATAAATGTGAAAAAGCAAAACTGTACCTAATATGATTTTACTTATGTGAAACAAAGTGTTTATGTATGTATATAACTGATGAATGTGCTTGTATTTGCGTACAAAATACCTTAACACCAAATTGTAACCATTTATCTCTGAGGAATGGGCTGGGAGGGGCATGAGCAATTTTACTTTGCAGTTTTTCATATATTGACATCTAAAAATTTTTATTGTAAGCCTCTCTTTTTGAATAAATAGTAAGAGAAAGAAGATGCCTTGCCTAAGTCCACATAGGTGGTTTGGTGGCTGAGGGGGAGTTTGAACCCCAGCCCATCTGGCTCTACTGTAGCCTAGGTTCTGTTCCCGATACCTTTTGATGTGTCTGCAACAGTAGTTTCAATACCCCCCAGAGAGCATTTGCCCGTGTCTGTAGACAGTTTTGGTTTTTACACTGTGGGGGGTGGGGGTGGGGGTGGGGCGGGTGCTCCTGGCATCTGTGGGTTGAGGCCAGGGATGCTGCTAACATCCTACACTGCAAAGGACAACCCCCAATCCCCACCCAGTTATCCACCCCAAGAGGTCAGTAGTGCTGAGGCTGAGGAAGCTTGTTCCAGAATGGCGTCCTGTCCTGTCCTGATTCTGGTGAACTTGGTGCCCAGCTAAGCCCCACAGGAACATCGGCCATGTGGCCAGGGGATGCCCGGCACTGGCCTAATGAGCCCTGGTAGCAGAAGGTAATTTCGGTGCCCAGTGGAAACAGTAAAAGTTAAACCACGTGTCGGCGTTATCCCCACCCAAAGCTTTTAAAAGAGAGCTGGAGACAGACAGATGGTAATTGGGCTTTTAGGGAGGTGATCGCTAGGAGAGAGAGAGAGTCTGGAGGAGGTGCAGGGTGGGTGGGAGCCTCTGTGTGCCTTAGCACAACCTGAGGGAAAACTGAGAGTTCCTTTAGGAGGGATGATGATCCCCATCACCTCCTTTAGTGATGTACAAGGCTATGTGCTACCTGAAATCAGGCATCGTGCTGGCATCCAGAAGCCAATCAGGAGCGCCGTTCTGCTGGTGCCTGCATGGTGAGGTCTCATCCGTCAGGCCGTTCCTTAAGGGAGGACCCCTCTAGGAGCTGCGTGGATTCATAGTGAGCGCTGAGGGTGAGGAGGATGCTCTGCCAGAATCCTCATATCAACCTTGTTGTTCTGCTGAGAGGGTTCTTGAGAATCGTCCCATTTGCCCTTCTCACATCACAGAGGGGAAGCTGAGGCCACAGAGGGGAAAGAATGCCTCAAACCACCCAGCAAGTTACTGGCCAGTCAGGACTGGACCGCTGATCCCCGGCTCCTAGTGTTGCCATCAGCCCTAAGACAACAATGGGAAGAAAAGAGAGATCTTTTTTTTTTTTTTTTTTTTTTTTTTTTTTTTGCGGTACGCGGGCCTCTAGCTGTTGTGGCCTCTCCCATTGCGGAGCACAGGCTCCGGACGCGCAGGCTCAGCGGCCATGGCTCACAGGCCCAGCCGCTCCGTGGCACGTGGGATCTTCCCAGACTGGGGCACGAACCCGTGTCCCCTGCATCGGCAGGCGGACTCTCAACCACTGCACCACGAGGGAAGCCTGAGAGATCTTTTTCTTAAAGACAAAGAGACAAATAGACAAGAAAACCTTCTCCTTGTGTGGGTGAGGTTGCATAGGACCTGGTTCAGGGGGCAGGATGTGGGGGTGATGGTGAGGGGGTGAGGACTTTGCTCTCCCGTGACTCAGTAGTGTTCAGCGGTTCTCAAAGTGTGGCCCTCAGGTGAGCAGCATGCCTTCGCTGGTGAGCCTGTTAGAATGAAAATCATCCAGCCTCACCTCGCACACCTGCTGAGTGGGAGACTTTGGGAATGGGACCTAGCAATCTGTGTCACCTTGACATAGCCCCCTGGGTGATCCTGATGTATACTCAAGTGTGAGAACCACTGGTGAGAGGAAAAGACGATGGGACTTTGCTTTCCCATGTTGCCTTTCCATTAGCTGGGACCTGGGACATGTCACATGACTTCTCTGGGCCTCAGTTTCATTGTCTGTAGAACAGACAATATAGCAGACAGGAGAGCTGTGCTGTGAAACTGAGCCAGGTCTGTGCATGGACCATGCAAACGACCTGGGGAGATTGGCTCTGAGAAAGGAGGGCAGTCACAGCAAGAGACAGGTGATCATAACCTGTGTAGGATTACGGTGAGGGTAGTGGTCATCTCAATTATAGTCAGAAGTATCAGGCAACCAACATGTGGTAGGTTCAGCTTGCTTTCATCTAATCTCAGATACCATGGTTTGAAGATACATTCGTACCACTAAAAAAACAAACAAAAAAATACCCAATATGAACCAAACTGGCATAGCATTGATTGTTTTTAAAAAAAATCCTGGGACTTCCCCAGTGGTCCAGTGGTTAAGACTCCACACTTTCACCGAAGGGGGCACAGGTTTGGTCCCTGGTCGGGGAACTAAGATCCTGCACGCTGCGTGGTGTGGCCAAAAAAAAAATTCTGATTTCACCATTAAAATATGAAAAACTATATAAAAAACAGTAAGTGCTGAGTACTATTCACACATTATTATGTTCAGTCTTCACAACTACCCTGTGAAATTAGTGCTATTACTGTACCTACTTTACAGGTAAGAAAGAGATTCATTTTAGTCTGTTGTGTAGAATTAGGGATTCGGCAAACTTTTTCTGTAAAGGGTCAGGTAATGAGTATTTTAGGCTCTATGTGGTTTCTTTTTTTTTTTTTTTTTTTTTTTTTGTTGCTGTACGTGGGCCTCTCACTGTTGTGGCGTCTCCCGTTGCGGAGCACAGGCTCCGGACGCGCAGGCTCAGCGGCCATGGCTTACGGGCCCAGCCGCTCCGCGGCATGTGGGATCTTCCCAGACCGGGGCACGAACGCACGTCCCCTGCATCGGCAGGCGGACTCTCAACCACTGCGCCACCAGGGAAGCCCTCTATGTGGTTTCTTTTGCCACGATGCAATCCTGCCTTGTAGTGTGAAGGCAGCCACAGATGACGTGCAAATTATGGGTGTGGCTGTCTTCCAGTAAAACTTTATTTATGGGCACTGATATTTGTATTTCATCGAAGTTTTGTGTATCATCAAACATTAGCTTTAATTTTCAACTGTTTAAATAGGTAAAAATTATTCTTAGCTCTCAGGCTATGTAGAAACTGGTGGCAGGCAGGATTAGTCCTGAGTGTAGCCCCTGGGGCAGTAGGTTTTGACCCCTGGTCTCGAGTCACCTGGAGTCAGGGTTCAAATCCAGGTGTGTCTCCACAATGAGGATTTAATCTCTACTACACTGTGCTGTGTATATAGTAAGGAGAGGTAGATGATTGTCAACTTACTTGTTTCCAAAAACAAAGAAACAAAAATTCCTGCACTAAAAGTACTGTTTGCCTTAATCATGGAGTTTGTCAAGTTTTTCAAGGGAGATCTGGTTTTAATTCCCTCTGAACTTATTCTTAGCTCAGTGTTCATTATAACTGGGAGATACATTTTGACCTTGGAACTGACAGTTTGAAATTGTAAAGTTATAAAAAGTGAAACACACGTGTACGTGGTATAAAAAATTCATGTCAGAAGTGTGTAAAATGAAAAGTAAAGTTCTTTTACTCCCTTCTTCCCTTTTGTTATGTAATTCCTCTTGCCATAGATAAGCACCACCGTGAACAGGTTCTTGGGCATCCTTCTAGAAGTTGACTAGGTGACTGCAGCAGTGTGTGTATGCATATTCATTTCTCTTTGCATACTTTCTTTTTCTCGTACTACATCTTGGAGAGCTCTCCTTATCAATTCCTCCACTGATACATTATTTTTAGTGGATGCATAATATTCTTCTGTGTATGTAACTTGTGAAGTACTGCTATTTATTTAACCATGTTCCCATATTTGGATTTGAGTCATTTCCAGTTTTTTAGTTATTACCAAAAATGGTTCAGCGAATATTGCTGTAAGTCAGTCTGTCATGCTTCTATAAGTATTTCTGTAGGATAAGTTCCTGGAAGTGAAGTCTCTGCATCAAAGGAGATGTGCTTTTTTGATACCTTAGTTAATGTTTTTCTTACATGAAATTTCAAGCAAGTTATTCCCTGGAGCCAAGAATGTCTACAAAGAACAGCATTGCTGGTGGGAAATTGTCTCCCTCCTGCCTCCTGTAATATTTCCAGTTATCTGTTTTTTTTTTGTTTGGTGAGAAAATAAGTCATGTTTCATCTTCAAAACAGTTAGTGGAGAATTTGTACATGGTGACACTGAGGTTTTGGGCTCTGGATCTTATCATGATCTTTGACTTCTATTTAAAGAACAGTCACCTTTTCTTTAAGAACATACGAAATGTGTTCTGGCCTGCCTGGCCAGAGTTCTCTGATGAAGCAACAGTGGTTTGTGAAAACTGTAGTTAATCTCCATGAATTTTTCTTGAGGCCTAAGGGAGGATTGTTAATAGCTTATACATCAATTAACCCTAGTAATTTTGAGTATTGCCTCTGTGCCAGCTTCTGTACTAAGCCCTTTCTATGAATTACCTCCTTGAATGTGCACAGTGATCCCAGAAGGCTGGAACTCTTCTCATCTCTCTGTTCAGATGAGGAAACTCAGGTTCAGAGAGACCCACATAGCAAGTAAGTAGTAGGGCCAGGCTTTGAACCCAGGTCTAACTCCACAACTCCCATTCTTGACCACCAAGCACACCGTTTTCTATCATTAGTTGTCTAAAAATTGTGGAAGTATCTTGTGCTCCGTGATAGAAATTGATCAATCAGTAATTGTGGGGGAGCCCATAGAAGTAGGTGCTGCTTCTGCCTTTGGCATCACAGTTCGTGGTGGGAACAGGGTTTTTTACTAGACTGTGAGTTCCAAGGACAGGATGGTATGTCATTTATACTTGTGACCCTAGCGTAGAAGGGTGCTCAGGAAATGTTGAATGAATGAATGAATTAGGCAAATCCATATGAAGTAATGAGAGACCCCTTTAAGCCTTGGTATGATTAGGGGCTAAGTAGTAGGGTATAGAGAGTAAGATGTTACAGGTTTTTAAGGAAAAAAAAGGCCAGACAAACGTACACTTCCCTATATTTCCTCACCTATGAATGAAACCAAAAAATAGTGAATTTTATTTTTAGTATGTTAAACCTTTGCTTGGTAGCTAACTTTTAGCCTCCAAGTTGTATGTAGGAAAATAGACAAGAGTTAATACAAGCCCTTTTTTTTCTAGTAAAGAAACATTCCGCACGCATGTGTGTGTATCTTGTGAACTTCTATGATGATGACTAGTTGTGTAGCTGGGGTCCAGAAGAGGTGTATCTGCTTTGCTTTCTGCACTCTGGATTGTTATGGACAAAGAAGCAGAAGGGATATTGCAAAGAAAATATGCAGTTGCATTAATTCCACACCATTGGGTGCTGTGGGTCCTAATCAAATCAGAAACAGAATTTCTGGGCGGCTGGTGGCACCTAAATCAGGAGTGAGTGTAACCCAGATGGCTTGACCCTGGCTTGCACAGGAACTGTGAGACCTCCAGGGGCTCCTCCAGGCCTTAGTGGGAGAGCTGAGCTTGCTCCATGCCAGGTCTTTCCTGGGCAGGCACCGCCTCCACCTCATGGAGCCCTGCCCCACCCTTTCCACACTTTGCCACCTGGCCTTGCATCGTGTCTTGGCCATACTCCGCCTTTGCCTGCCATGTTCCCCCTTCCCTCCATGGTCTCTTCTTTGATCTGGTTAATGCCTCTTCATCCTTAAGATAGCTCTACCGGTTCTTCATTGAGTCGAGTCCAGCTTCAAATGTCCTCCAAACTGTGGGGTAGTGGTCCTCCAGCTTCAGTCACTAGAGTGCTTGTTAAAACACAGATCCTGGACTCCACCCACAGAGATTAGTATTGAATAGGTCTACGGTGCTGATTTAGGTGTTTCAAGGACCCACCTGAGAACTGATGAAGCAGGAGCTCCATACATGTGACTGAATGCAGCTGCTAGAAATGCACTCTGGCCTTTAGCTTCTTCTCCCTGACTTCTTGCTTCCACTGCGCCATCTGCCTCAACCAAAGGTTGGGCAAGGTTGCTTGGACAATTTCAGGGCAGGACGTGTGGGGCAGAATAGGGTCCAGAGTGGTGAGTGAGTGTGGTCATTCATGGCAGACTCCAAGTGTGAAGATCCCCTCAAATCACACTGTTCTCACCTGGATCACACCTGGGCCATCCATCAGACTTAGAGAGTCCAAAAAAAGTGGATAACAAACTCGCAGATAAGAGAAGCAGTGAGATGTGGAGGTGACAGTGAAGGGTCTGGAAGCCATGGGGAAGAGCTGGAAGACCTGAAGGTGTTTAGGAAAAAGCCACCATGGAGGATGGAAGTGGGATAGGATATGTTCTATGTGATTCTGAGAGGTAGAGCTAGTTAACTTGGAGGTCGACTTGAGCTCAGTATAAGGGAAATGTTACATCGTAATGACAGTTGTAATAGATGCTAGGAAACTGACTGGTCACTTTATATGTAGTGTCTCTTGATATTTACAGCATCACTGTAAATAGTTACTATTACCCTACTAGATAGATAATGGAGCTGGGGCTCAGAAGTAATTAAAAAGTTTGCCAAGATTATACAGTGATTAAATGGTTAGTGAGAATTCAAGTATTGATCAGATTCACTTTAAAACCTGAAGTACGTCCCCTGTGCTGTTTCCTCTTGATAGTTAGAGTTGTCTGTAATGATGTAGGGTGCTCATGGGGTGCTGAGAGCTCATCACTGACTTAGTGATGTAGAACGGGGAGACCTACATCACTTGAACAAGAAGTGCCTTGTACTGTTAATAGGTATTAATAGTTATATATGTATGTATATTGGGGTGACACTGATTTAAACGAAGTTAATTAGGTGTTTTACCACTAGACTTCTCAGAGCCTTTAATACACTAATGCACATTGTGGTTCTCCAAAGACAGCGTCATAGATGGTGATTCCCAAACTTAGTTGATCATGGATTCCATTCTTGAAGAGTACCTCAGAGCAGTTAGAGTTCCTTAGAAGTTTTTTTTTTTTTTTTTTTTTTTTTTTTAATATAGATGCAGCTGTGAGAGTTCACACTTCAGAGATTACATGATTGGGCCATATGACCACAGATCCTTTGATGTTGCTGTTGTCACTGTAATTCCGATTTCATAACCAGCTGGGCTTTGCAAAGCATGAGCCCTCCGTGCCCGGGCAATATTTTACAGAACTTGTGTTTTTTTCACTCCCACAAGTTCTTGAGGCTTGTATTGCCCTCAATTTTGTTTTCATTTTTAAGGAGCAATATTGAATGTGTAATTAATTCCCTTTCCTGCTTATGTCCTTAACTATTGATTAGAACCAATAATTGGTATAATAATCATTTGAAGTATAATTATTTCTTATAAATGTTATATGAGTCCTGGGAATGGCCTTGAAAAGCTCCAGAAAGTAATAGAAAGATACTTACAACCATTTTTTTTTCCATTACTGAAACCAATTATTTTTCTAAAATTGCTTTTCAGATTGGCTATTAAGTTGAAAAGATCATTGATTTTTTTTTAATACTAGCATCAAGGAGAATCCTAATGAAACATAATGTGTTTACAGTTAATTATGTTAGCTCTCACCTGGCAGCATAATACCAATGATGTTTATTTTCTAGTTCTGCTGGGACAAGTGGTCTTGTTCACTAATATCCTCAACTTTGAGGCGGTTGGAAAGAGAGAGTGAATATCTTTTTATTTAAATCCTTAGAGGATTATTTTCTGTTACTCAGAGTTTAAAATCAGACCTTTAAATTTTTTCTCCATTTTTGTGAGCTATTTTCTCCTGATAGATGCAGGTAAACTTTGTCCTGGATATTGGTAAGTTGTCACATTAGTGCTTAAAAAATAATTTATCAAAGGTCTTTGTTGATAATCTGGCTTCCCCACTCTATAGGGGTTTTGATCTTTAGTTCCCATGCTGGAGGACACTAGGCCAAGGTGACAGGTGCTGGCACCACAGAGCTTCTGGTGGCAAGAAACCTGCCAGGAGCCAGCAGTCATGTAGAGCCTTGCCCAGTGGAGTCATTGGCAGTCATAAATGCAGGTCTGGCAGCCCCAGTTCCTTTCCTCTGGGTGTGAGCACCTTCCTTTGAGGGTGGAATAAAACCTTGAAGACCAGGGTCAGGTGGGTTTCCATCTCCTGTCAGGACACTGCGAAATTGAGAGCCACAGACTTGATGTTCTACTGTTTTTCAGCTCCATTTTTTAGTTCTTCTGCTACCTCCATTTTTTAGTTCTTCTCTCAGAAATCAGTTTTTCCATTTTGGTGCCATGGCTTTGGGAAGACACCTAGGAACCAGCCCTGGTTTTGCTGATTCCTTTCAAATACCTTCAAAAAAATTTTTTTTCCAGTTCTCTTATGTGCCTTTTCTCCGAATGTCCTTCATTTTGTAAATCCAGTCGGTTGTGAAAGCTTCAGGCTCAGTTACCTGAATGACAGTGTGTTTCCCAGCATGGTCTCCTAGTCCCAGCTTCAATCTGAATTTTGTACATGTTGAACTGTGGAGGTTCATTTTCTGTGGATCCCTGTGCCACTAGTAGTCTCTTTAAATCCCTTGCTGTGTGTGTTTGTGTACCTGTATCGAACGCAATATAGTTTCTTTATAGCCAACATGTTATTTTTATGTGCCTTACTTTATTACACATGAAATGAAACCATCTCTGACACTTTTATATGCACTGAATTTTTATTAGAGTTATATCTTTCATCAATAATAACATAAGCTGCAACACCCTTCTCTCGAATATTTACTGAGATTGCTGCCACTGTTTGCAAAGAGTGCTGTTTCCACCTTATTAGAAATGGTTTCATTCTCATTGCTTTTATCTTGTTAGATAATCTTTTATTCCCTGTTCATTGCCCATAGATTCTGACTCTCCTTGTCAGTGCTGTGAATGCAAAGTCCTCAGAACAGTGTGGTGGCTGAGGCAGGCCAGCTAGTTGATCAGCTTCAAGTCATTACAGAATCATCAGTTCTGGTGGCTGCAGTGATTAGAACTGGAGGTCTCATACCTGAGGCCAGCCGTGTTCATTCATAATAAGGGATTTAGCAGATATTTATGCAAGCAGAAAATTGAATCAGCAGCGCCATCGGTGCATTAAATTATGGCATTTTCCTGAAGAATTCCTGTAAAAAAGTGTAATAGTAGATTTGGACAGAACCATTTCTTATGCAGGTTAGTTTAGGGTCCTTGGTAACACAGCAAGATAGGAAGTTTTCTCCATGAATAAGTCCTCTATTATCTCGAGACTCCAAACCAGTTTGTTCTGGTTGGTACCCACATACAGATATGCCAGTCCACAATTAGATACTAACCATTTTTCTATCAATTTCGGAAAATCACCTTCTTGATGACATCTTTGGTCCTAGGAAAATGAGACTGAAAACCCAAGGAAACAGAAAGGCTCTAGTGCTGCATTTAAAAGGCAGGCTCTAGCCTGCCTTTGACATTTTGCAGAGTTTTAGTGTAATTTTGAGAGATATAAAATAACTCCCAATTATGTGGTATCCTAAGACCTCAGTGTGTTCTTCCCTAGATGCTAGCTGTGATGAAAAAGGGAGCAGGGGCTCAAGAGAGAGCCAAGGGGAACATCAGAGCCTCAGTTGTAAGTTGGATGAGGCACCTCCTGGGGTGTATGTGGATAACAGTTCTAAAAAAGTCACCCTACAAAGGATGATCACATTCATTTTTATTTTCTTTGTTCTTTAATTAAGATTTTTAAGTAGAGGATACATTCAGGTGGTTCAGAAATAAATAGGAAGGAAGACAGGAAAAAGTCTCTTTGTGCCCAGTTTTCTCACCTGGTAACTATTGTTATTAGGTTCTTGTGTATCCTTCTGGAGATAAATTTAAGCATTTATTAATTTGTGTATGCATGTATATTCTTTTTCTTTCTTTTTTTTGAAAAACATAAAAGGATGTTACAGGCAGTGTTCTGCACCTGCTTTTTTTTTTTTTACAAGTATGGATATATCTTGGAGATCTTTCTAGTTAGGTACACAGACACCATTGTCGTCTTTTTTCTTCTCCTTCTACTATGTGGTAGTCCAATGTAAAAGTGCACCATAATTTACTTAATCAATCCCCTGTTGGTGGGCATTCAGGTTGTTTCTAGTGTTTTACTATCAAAAGCAGTGCTAGAATGAATAACTCTGTATCTGTGTCATTTCACACATCAAGTGCAAGGTCTTCAGTATGCTGAATCCTCAGAAAAGAAATTAGTGGATCAGAAGATAAATGCATTTATAATTTTGATGACTGTTATCAAATTGCTCTCCCCCCCAGTAATGGTAAGTATTTGACACTGTTTCCAAACAGCCTTGCCAATAGATATGTCTATTCAAGTCCTTTGCCCATTTTTCTAGTAGGTCCTTGGTTTTTTACTTGTTAAGTTCTGGGAGATCTTCATATATCAGAGAGATTAGCCCTTTGCCTCTAATTTGAATGTAAATACAAGATTTCCAGTGGTGATGTTTGCCTTTCAATTTTACTTATGGTATGTTCCCAGGTAAAAGCTTCATTTTTATGTGTTCATATTTATTGACCTTGACTCTTGTAACATCTGGATTTTTAGGTAAGACTCAAAAGGCCTTTTCCACTTCAAAGTTAATAAGGAATTTTCTCATTTTTTCTCCCACCATGTTTTTACACATTTGGCATTTATTTTGGTGTATGCTGTAAGATACAGAAGCCACTTTTTCCTTCAGGTGCTATTCAGTTGTCCTTACATCACTAGTTGAATATACATATTTTTCCCCACTGATATGAGATGCCCACCTTTACTGTGTTCTGAGTTTGTATTTAGATTGACTTTGGACTTTGCATTCTGATCCATGTGTTTGTCTTTATAGTCATATTCCACTACCAGTACCATGCTGTTTTAACATTATGGCTTTATAATATGTTAGACTCTTTGATAGGGCTGCCTTTATTTATTCTTCTTTTTTCAATCTTGTGTATTTTTTCTTTTCTTGATAGTCTTACATATTTATTTTTCAAAATATGCTTAAAGATAAACTTGTGTAATTCCCAAACTGAAAACAGTGTTTTCATTAGAAGAGCCTTAGGTTTATAAATTACCCTCAAGAAAAAATGGACGTCTCTGTAAGTTTGTCTTCCTGTCCAGGAAAAGTGTGTATCTTCTTATTCGTGCAAGTCTTCTTTTGTGTTCTTTAGAAGGGCTGTAAAGTTTTCTTTTATAGGTTTGTACGTTTATTATTTAGTCGGTTTCTTGATAGTTTATTCCATGTGTGCTACAGTAAAAGGAATTTTTTCTTGGACAGATGTCCTAATTGGTGGAGGTTTGTATAGAAGGAAATTATGGGTATCTACAAGTTAATTTTTGTATCTTACTAGCTTTTTGAATTGTCTGATCGTTTTTAGTTGGTCTTTTTTTTGGCTTTCCAAGAGTATATGTAACTTGTCTTTAAATAGTACTAGTTTTATCTACTCTTTTCCAATTCTTATACTTCTTAAGGCCTTACCAGGTTTCCCCTCATATGATGTGAAATAATAGCAGTGATAGTGAGCACCCTTGTCTTAGTCTTGTCTTGGCCCTGATTCTTTTTTTTTTAATTAAAAAAAATTTTTTATTGGGGTATAGTTCTTTACAATGTTGTGTTAGTTCTTGCTGTACAGTGAAGTGAATCAGCTTTTTGTATACATATATCCCCTCTTTTTTGGATTTCTATCCCATTTAGGTCACCACAGAGCATTAAGTAGAGTTCCCTGTGCTATACTATACAGCAGGTTCTCATTAGTTATCTATTTTATAAGTATTAGTGTATAAATCTCAATCCCAATCTCCCTTTCCCCCCTTGGTGTCCATACGTTTGTTCTTTATGTCTGTGTCTCTATTTCTGCCTTGTAAACAGGTTCACCTGTACCATTTTTCTAGATTCCACATATATGTGTTAATATACAATATTAGTTTTTCTCTTTCTGACTTACTTCACTCTGTATGACAGTCTCTAGGCCCATCCACGTCTCTGCAGATGACCCAATTTCATTCCTTTTTATGGCTGAGTAATATTCCATTGTATACATGTACTTGGCCCTGATTCTTACTGGCTCATATTCTAATGTTGCCTCATTAAGTATGATCCTAGCTTTGGGTTTGTGTTAAATATATTTTATCATGTCAAAGAAGTGTACATTTTATTCCTGTTTGATTGATTGATTCATTGTTGTTAAGAATGATTGTTGAATTTTGCCCAAATTCAATTTTGCCCAAATTCATCCCTTATTCTCTGTCTAGGGGATGGTTACATGATTTTACACTAGAGCTCTATTAATATGATGAACTAGTTCGATGGATTGACTAGTATAATATTGAGCAATCTTTGCTTGTATAAATCCCACTTGGTCATGATGTAATGTGTTTCTTGATACCATGTGTTAATTTTTTTGTATTGATATTCATGGATGAAATTGGTCTTGAGTTTTCTTTGATACCTTATGGTTGTGAGGTTTTTACTTACTTTGTTTAAAAACTTACTTTTTGTGTGAAGGAGGGTTTTCTAAACAAGTTTGTACTGTGAACAGGATTTTAGGAAACATTTGACCTAAGGGAACCAGTAGTTTCTAGGGCTACTTACAAGTATGTTCATGTATGTGGGTGCCAGTTTAAACTTAATGAAGGTAAGCTTTGTCTCTCTGGGGAGGCAAAGTATGGAAAATAATGTATTAGTATTTTATTGGTACTAATAAAATCAATCATTAGTTAACTAAATTAATTAGTTTCATATGTAGTAGGTTGGCTTTACATGTATTAGCCCATTTTAATCTTCCGTAATCCTTAAAAGAGGAATTTCTTTTAACTTACGGAAGAGAAAACTGACTTTGAAGAGGTGAGCATGACTTGGCCAAGATCACACAGCCAGTAAGGGATGGAATCACACTTTAAACCTAGATCTATTTGACTTGACATATATATGCCTAACCTCCACGATGAATTGTTTTTTAAATAAATTTGAGTTGTTGTATGTAATTGGAAGTAAGAAGACCATTTCCTTAAGCAGTGGCCTCAGAGTGGGATCTCCAGGTCAGCAGCATCTACATCACCTGGGAACTTGTTAGAAATGCAAATCCTCAAGCCCACACCCAGATCTGAAGCAGAAACTTGGGGACGAGGCCCAACAATCTGTATTTTAATAAGGCCTCTGGGTGATGCTAATCTCCATACACTGAAGTTTGGGAACCGCTGCTTTAGGAACTTCAGACTACTCTTCCTTTCTGCAGTCTGAATTTTAGGAGTTGTTAACATGTTGACTCTATGAATAGGGCAAATATGCTTTATTTTCTCCATTTACTCTTCAGAAATAAAGGCTAGTCGTTTGTGTAACACCTTATGGCTTGCTCACAAAAGGGAGTATTTGCCGAGCCTAGCTCCCTAGGAAACTTGTGAAAATTAAACATTCTTGTGAAATGTCAATAGAGCATCATTTACTCACAGCCTCAGTCCAGGCAGAGGTCGTAAGTAAACTAATTAGACTTCATTTTAGGAGTGTGAGCAGTTTGAAGATTTGCATGTTTTCTGCCTATGGCCCCAATGCAGGATGTACTTTGCTGGGACTCAGTTTATGTAGGAAAGGGGCTGTGAGGGCAGGAACCCAGCAGCCTCAGGTCTCTGCCTCTGACGGGCTCACGAAGACTTTGTTCTCTTCCCCTGAATGAATAAATGCCAGGAGGAAGGTGAAATGCTGGCAGTCTGCCCACTAGACCTCATCTCCTCGCAGGGCCACCAGACTGAGGAAATAATGATAATTCACTTAACCTAAAAGGCTCATGCCAATTAATGATTTCCATGCAATTGACAGTTGCTTGCCCTTCTCTTCTGGGTGCAGAATTCATTTCATTGGCATCACTGATTTACAAAAGGCAGTCTGCTTGCAAGCTAATTGGGTGAAGTCAGTACAGAGGGCAGTGTGGCTGTGAGCGGGAGCGCTGCTAAAGTGGTTTCCGATAACGTGCCTCTCGTCCCTGCATTATTTGTCACCTCCAGAGTAATTAGATCGGAGTGGTGTCAGCTCGGGGCTGTGAGGGTGCTATGGATTTACCAGCGACCAAGTACAGTTTGCTGAAACTAGCTTTTAATTATATTCAGGTATCTTGCCCAGTTCTAGGAGTTTGCAGACTGACGTATTTCTGTGCTTAGTGAATGTTTTCCTGGTGGGTGTGCGCATCTGTTTACATGTGTGCGTGTGCATGTACGGGTGTGTGTGTGTGTGTGTGTGTGTGTGTGTGTGTGTACATATGTATATATGATGGGTTAGGATTGATGTGTTAAATGAACCACTTCCCAGGGACTGCAAATTGTGTGTCCCTGTGTGAGCTGACTAATTAAACCACACCGCCCAGCATCCGGGACAGAAGTGACCCACCCTCGGTTCATAGTTCTTCTGAGGTGAGGCCTGCGGGCTGGAGACTGGGGTTGGCAGGACGCAGGGAAGCTGGGGAGCCTACACACATGCGAGTCTTCACACAGGCTGGGTCTAATGACTGCGGGGACCTGTGACAAGAGTGTAAACAGAGAGACATATTACCTGACGTCTAAAGAGCCAAGTTCCAGTATAAGCGGCCGACAGACTCTCAAGCGACAACATATGCTCTGTCCTCCTACCTTGACAAAGCCACCTTCATAATGACCTGGATGTGGCTGTGTGAACAAAGAGCCCCTTCTCATCCCACCCTCGGCGTCCTCCTGCTCCGTGAAGGGCCTTGCGTGCCCGCTTGCAGGCACCCAGCCTTCTCGTGCAAACTCTGATCCTAAGCCCCCTCTTCATTGTGGACCCCTGCCCTGTTATAACCTCTTAGGCTTAAGGGGCCCTCACTGGCAGCTCAGGCCACCTGTCAAGGTGTCGGTGCACCTTGGAGAAAAGGCCCTGGAAGTTGGCTCAAGCCCATTTTCGCAGGAAATTCTTATTCTGGGGAACAGGGACATGACCCAGAAGGGGGAGCATGAATTCTGGGGAGGCCTGGCTTCCAGATGAGGGCCAGAGGCAGGTCTCCCTCTGCCTGGTCTAACTGGGTCTAAGTGAACTTGTGAAATGTTAGGATTTCATTTATCCAGGGCCTCAATCAAGGGAGAGGCCTTAAACACAGGCTTGTGTATTCATGCACACCCCACCCCACCGATGTTTACATCCTGTGATGGTGCACAGAACCTCCGGTGTGAGCCTCACATGGTCCTTGTGCATTCTACCTCCGGTGTGAGCCTCACGTGGTCCTTGTGCATTCTACCCTTACACACACACACTTTTGACACACTCCCAGCAGATGTATCCGTGCTGCTCTTATATGTACATACACACACTCAGCAACTGCCACTTGTCTGCTTTACTGTGGGACCCACGCACTTGTCATCAATCTTTATGCACAGACATGTGTATCTCTTAGCCTCGCACACGTATGCACGCCCACAAACATTTTGCTTGTCCACATGTCCCCAAACCTAGGCCTCTTTCTGCCCATACTCCCTTCTCTGACATGTAGCCCCACTTACTTCATCTGGCATGTTTCTCTTGTCACCAGTCATCATCAGTGTCATCAAGGATCAGGTGGAGGCTTGCAAGCTGAAGTAAGGCTTCAGGATTTTAGGAGCGGTTATTTTATTGAGATTCTACTTACGACTCATCAGCAGACAATGAAAACTGAACATGTTGCATTTACTGATGACCATTGGGTAATCCAGACACAAACACCCACACATCTGCTGTGTTTCTGTTGGTGGTGCAGTCCTGCTGAAGGTTGTCGTGTGTCATCCAGCAGGGCAGAGCATTTGGCCCTGGCTCCCTTGTCTGGGTATTTTAGGAGCAGCACTCAGGATTCCTTATAGCATCCCATATCCTTTCTCCCTTGACATAGAGAAACTCATGCAGGGGAGACTGAGTGACCCCAGGTGTTCCTGTGGCCTCAGCTCCCACTTAGCCAAAGATACAGCTCCAAAAATCTCAGCTCCAGGTCACTGCCTCAGAGGCAGATGCAAATAACTCACTCTTTCTAGTCACTTGCATCGCAGCACCGTCTCTGTGATGGAACAACGTGGGCTTAGTGAAGCACTTTCAGGTCGGCAGTAGTTGAGCCAAAGCCCTTTCACGTCGGTGTCTTGTCTGCCTTAAAGTAAAAGATGTCCAACTGTGTGATGGGACATTTTGTTGGAAATATGTTTGGTATTCAGTAGTAGGGTTCTATATCATTTGACTTAACTTTGTAAAAATGAACTTTATGCTGGAATGCTTTTAGATTTACAGAAAGGTAAATCTGAAGTGTATCTGCAAAGAATCACAGAGAGTTTGTGTATACCCATCACTCCGTTTCACCCATTGATAGCATCTCATATAACCATGGTACACTTGTCAAAACTAAGACACTGGCATTGGTACATGACTGTTAGCTTAACTCCAGACTTTCATCACTTGGTAAAAGGAGTGTTTTCCAGTGCTCTCTTCTGTAAAGCTATTTTCCCCTTTCTTCACACTCTTCTTCAGCAGCAAGTCACTACTTCTAGTCCACCCTCAAACAGGGAGGGCAGGGGTTAAGCCCTGGAAGGAGCAATATCTACACATATTATTTGGAATTCTGCTGAAAGAAAGACTTCACTCCCTCTCACTTTTAAAAAGATGTGGGGCTTCCCTGGTGGCGCAGTGGTTGAGAGTCCGCCTGCCGATGCAGGGGACATGGGTTCGTGCCCCGGTCCGGAAAGATCCCACATGCCGCGGAGTGGCTGGGCCCGTGAGCCATGGCTGCTGAGCCTGCGTGTCCGGAGCCTGTGCTCTGCAACGGGAGAGGCCACAACAGTGAGAGGCCCGCGTACCGCAAAAAAAAAAAAAAAAAAAGGATGTGAAGGTATTTGGTGCAACTTCTGGGTCTGGATGAAATGGCATCGATGTGTTTATCCCTGCTTCTCCCTACTAAGAATGACAGTAAACCCTGGATAAAGCTTTAAGAGGCAACCAAAGGAGAATCTGAAAGGTGGTAAGAGGAAGGTGTTGGCTTGCGACCCAGGACTGGAGGAACAGCACAGTGGCAGAGTGTCTTATGGCCTTTCCTGACCTACAACTTAGTACCAGAAAGTAGCCCAGGTCGGCACATCCCTCCCTTGATACAATAAGAGTACCTTCAACATTTGGTGAACCCAGTACCTTGGCTCCACCAACAATGGTAGCCACAGGAAGTGTTCTTCCCTGCTGGTGCCTGAAACTTTTGTTTCTCACTGAGGGATACAAGAGTGGCTGGGGGGCCACCAGCAAAAGAGGCCCTTCCACAACATGTGGCCTGGCTTGGGAAGGCGTCTTTGTTCTCCCCTCCCCTACTCAGAGACCCCTGGATGGCTGGAGGATACCCTCTACAACAAGCACTCAGGGACACCTCTTTATCCTCATGGCCCAAGACTCTCCTTCTCAACCAAGAGACACCAGTGGCTTGGACTGGGGAACCCCTTGCTTTGAGGAGTGAGGCAAGGAAGTCTGCTCTCACCACTCTTATTCACCATAGAACTGGAAGTTCTAGTCCTTGCAATAAGGTGGGAAAAAGAAAAGGCATTGGTAAGCAAGAAATAAAACTGTGCCTGTTTGTAGATGACACGGGGTTCTATGTAGAAAACCCCAAAGAATACTTAAAAAGAAAAAGCCTCCTAGAACCAATATGTAAGCTCACAAAGATAACAGTATATAAGACGAATGCACAAAAATCAGTCATGTTTCTGTATACTAACAATGAATATGTGAAAATTGAAACTGAAAACACGTACCATTTATGTTGACTCCAAAGAAATGAAATCTTTATATATACGCTTAAATCACGCATAGGATCTGTGTTCTGAATATTACAGAATACTGATGAAAGAAATAAAAGAATACCTAAACAAATAGGCATATCATGTTCATGACTTGGGGACCTCAACGGAGTAAAGGTATCCATTTGCCCCAAATTGGCACACAGGTTTAAAGAAATTATATTAAAAATTCCAGCAGGGATTTTTGTAGATTTAGATAAGTTTATTCTAAAATTTATATGGACAGGTATAGGCCCAAAATAGGTAAAATGATTTTGACAAAGAGGAATAGGAGGAATCCCTCTATTTTATATTAAAGCTTACTAATTATATAGCTACAGTAATTAGTGTGGTATTGCCAGAGGGATAGACTTGTGGAACAGAATAGAAAACCCAGAAATATAACCAGACAAATATGCTCAAGTGAGTTTTGACAAAGGTACAAAAGGATTTCAGTGGAGGAAACACAGCCTTTTCAACAAATGATGCTAGAGCCATGGTCATCCATGAGGAAAAATCCTAAACCTCATGCCTAACATAAAAGTTCACTCAAAATGGATCATAGGGCTTCCCTGGTGGCGCAGTGGTTGAGAGTCCGCCTGCCGATGCAGGGGACGCGGGTTCGTGCCCCGGTCTGGGAGGATCCCACATGCCGCGGAGCGGCTAGGCCCGTGAGCCATGGCTACTGGGCCTGCGCGTCCAGAGCCTGTGCTCCGCAACGGGAGAGGCCACAGCAGTGAGAAGCCCACGTAATGCAAAAAAAAAAAAAAAAAAAAAATGGATCATAGACTTAAATGTAAAATGTAAAGCCATACAAATTTTATAGGAGAAAAAATATAAGAGAAAGTCTTCGGGATCTAGGACTAGACAAAGAATTCGCAGATTTGAGAACAAAATCATGATCCATAAAAGGCAAATTCGATAAGTTGGACTTCATCAAAATATCAACAACTTGTAGTCTGTGAAAGACCTTGTGAGAAAGATGAAAAGACAAGCTATATACTGGAAATACTTGCAGCACACACATCGAACAAAGGACTAGCACCTGGCCCTGTGTAAAGAACTCTCAAAAGTCAAGAGTCAAAAAACTGGCAAGCCAATTAGAAAATGGGCAAAGGGTCATGAAGAGACCTTTTACCAAGGGGGATACACAGATGGCAAATAACCACATGAAGTGGTTTTCTGCATCATTAGCCATCAGGGAAATGCAAATTAAAATAACCATGAGAGACCACTACACACCTAGCAGAATGGCTAAGATGAAAAAAATAGTGGCAACACCAAATGCTGGTGAGGGTGTGGAGACAAAAATTACCCGCGGTTGCTGACAGGAATGTAAAATGGTATAGTTGCTCTAAAATGCAAGTTCCATACAATGCAGCAATTGCACTCTTGGGCATTTATCCCACAGAAGTGGAAACTTGTGTTCATATGAAAACTTGCACTTAGTTTTTTAACATAAGATTGTTTTATATGAATGGCCAAGACTGAGTGTATAGGAGATAATCTAATTCAAATGAATTTTGTAACCACTGACTGTAAAAGCATAGAAAAAATATATTATACAGCTCACATATAGAAAAATATACCAGTTTCCAAATGGCCAGATGAGTCCTACCACTTTCTTTCCCTGTTATTCGCCACCCCCCCAGCTTTATTGAGATAGAATTGATATATAACATTGTGCAAGTTTAAGGTGTGCACATGAATGTTTATAGCAGCTCTACCGGTAATAGCTAAAACCTGGAATCAGGCCAGAGGTCCTTCAGTGAGTCAGTGTTAAACTGTGGTACATCCACACCATGGAATAATACCCAGCACTGAAGTAGGAATGTGCTATTGACACAAGCAATGGTCTGGATGAATCTCCAGGGGATTTTGCTGAGTGAAAAAAACCAATCCCGTAAGGTTCCATACTGTATGGTTCCATTTATAGATAAAATTTTCAAAATGCCGAAACTTTAGAAATGGAAGAAAAAGTACTCATTGCCAGTGGTTAGGGATGACTAAGAGGGGTCAGAAGAAAAGGGTGTGGTTATAAAATGGTGATGCCTGGGATCCTTGTGGTGATGGGACTGTTTTGTATTTTGACTGTGATGGTGGATACACAAATCTACATGGGATGAAATTACATAGAGGTGAACTTTACACAGTGCAAGTAAAATTGGGAGAAATCCGAGTAAGATGGATGGGATGTATCAATGCAAATATCCTAGTTGTGATTCTGTACCATAGCCTTTCAAGAAGTTACCATAAGATGAGACTGGAGAAAGGTATGTGGGATCTCTCTGGATTATTTCTTACAGTTGTTTATGAATCTAAAATGATTTCAATAAAAATTTCAGTGAAAAAAGATATGTGATAGAATCAGGTTTAATATATTTTTGAAAGCATTTCAAAAGCATTTACTATCTTGTGAAAACATTTCATAGTCCTATGAAATTTTCATAAAAGTATATAGAAAAGAAATGAGCAGTATGCCATCTAAAATTCCTATCCCCACATTGATAGATTAACAGAAATTAATATATATCCATTTTATTCTGATCTAATGCCTCAATATATTTTTCTAAAAGAAGCAACTTTTATTTTTCTTCTTACAAAAGTACTAAAGATTCATTGTATTTGGAATTTCCAAGTAAGCCCAAAGAATAAAAGAGACATCACTTGTGTGTGTTTGTTTTTTGTTTGTTTGTTTGTTTGTTTGTTTTTTGCGGTACATGGGCCTCTCACCGTTGTGGCCTCTCCCGTTGTGGAGCACAGGCTCTGGACGCGCAGGCTCAGCAGCCATGGCTCACGGGCCCAGCCGCTCCGCGGCATGTGGGATCTTCCCGGACCGGGGCACGAACCCGTGTCCCCTGCATCGGCAGGTGGACTCTCAACCACTGCGCCACCAGGGAAGCCCGCGTGTGTTTGTTTTTAATAGACATCAGGCGGTGGTCCCGTGGTCTTTTGCTCTCACTCGTTCCTCTACGGTTCCTTTTGTCGTGGGTGGGTGAGGCGACCTTTCCTTTCCAAGGAGAGTCCCCAGGTCCTTGGGTGTGAAGGTGTTTGTCCACTGAACCAGTGTGTCTTCAGGGATGCTATTGATTTGAGACAAGGCTCTTGCATAACATTTCAGAAGCTCAGAAGCTAGCTTCTCACAAGATAAAACCAGCCTTCCTCCATGCTCTTAGCGGCTCTGAGCTGAGCTGATAGTAGGTGGTAACTCGAGGGGTGTCAATGGATGTCTGTATATAAAGAAAGATGGGGAAAGTTTATGGTCCGGAGTGTGTAATCCTGTATGTGATGAGCCCCTTTCATTATAAGGGCTTCTGTCTTGCATCTAAGGAGCAGAGTGCTAGGGAGTCTTGGTTTGCTTTTCTTTCAGAGGCAAAAGACTATCTTTGTTGCCCATCACTCTATATGACAAGGCTGCTCTCAGTGTAATTCCTCTCCTCTCTGAGCCCCCTGTCCTGGACCTCTGTTGTTTTGTCTGCCCAGAACAGTAGCCATCTCATCTGCCTTTCTAGGAGATGTGCCTTTCCTTCTCTGTAACCCTGTGATTCAAATGAGAGTATCATCTTCCCATAGAATCTGTGCCCCTGATGATGCTAGGGCTCTGAGCGCTTCCATGCTTCCCTGACCTAGTGATGAAGCAGCCCCTGGTACCAGTCACCCCTAAGACTAGCCACCCTTTGATCTGGCTGTTTACAAAAGCTAGTGAAGTGTGTTCCTTGGCTTAGGTAATTCATGTTGAATTACTTCACGTGTGTTCAAGTGTCCTGGCTCATACTCTCTGTAACATCGAAATTCATTATTTTCTTTCTCAATTCTTCCCTACATCTTCCTGTTCTTAGCCATAGAAGGAGAGGCCAAAATAAGTATCTTGTTTTATTCTGTTCTTTAAGTTTCCTGCTGTGTCCCAGACAAGATCAGATGACGATTCCCTTTGTGTGTCTAGCGAGGACCAGGTGCTTCTGCATGAGCGGCTCCAGTCTCATCAGGAATCCACCCAGGGCTTCCCTGGTGGCGCAGTGGTTGAGAGTCCGCCTGCTGATGCAGGAGACACGGGTTCGTGCCCCGGTCCGGGAAGATCCCACATGCCGCGGAGCGGCTGGGCCCGTGAGCCATGGCCGCTGAGCCTGCGCGTCCGGAGCCTGTGCTCCGCAACGGGAGAGGCCACAACAGTGAGAGGCCCACGTACGGAAAAAAAAAAAAAAAAAAAAAGAGGTATATTTAGATTGTTCCTAAATTCTGACATTGCTTGGAGGTAAATCCATTATCTGGGCAAGGGCTGCTACATAGTAATTAAACTGAAAATATTATATTTGTAGATGCTTTCTGCCCCTCGGCAAAACATATTTAAAATATTCATAGAGGTGATTTTTTTAAATCTTTGCACTTTGGTACTGCAATTCCACTGGAGTAATGTGCAAGCAGTATTCTGAAGATGATTAGTGTTTCTATCCTGTTGGGTAGTGTTGGGTGAGGTCTTGCTTCCATGGTGTGTGCAATCTGAGTCTCACTCTGATGGCCTGGGAGCCACCTCTACGGAGGGTGGGCCACTGCAGCCTCCTCGTCCTGGAGTTTGGCCAGAGCCCTTCCTGCTCTTGCACCAGTGATGTGCCATTTGTAAGTCCCCAAGCTTGTTTGAGTCATTCAGGGCTTCTCAGGTCAACTGGCAACAATCAGAAGCCTCACATTCTTCTCTGCTGGTAAGTGGAGAGGTGGGCATGAGAAGAAAACAGGCTTGGTTTGCTCATCATTGCTTTTTGGTCTCAGACATGGAATTTACACTTTTTCTGTGTTGGACATTGATGGGGAAATGTCTAGGTCGCAGAGTTTTGCATTCCTGTTCATAGGTATATCAGCCTCGCAACAGACCCTATTAACCAGGGAATCCCCCAGGGAATAGGACAGCAAAGATCCAGGGGATGGGAGTGTCTGAGAGACTTGCTGGTATGTCACAAACCTGCTTAGGTGGTCTGTAGTCTACAATTAATGGCAGTATTGGCTGTTGCTGCTTTGCTTCTATAAGCCCTATGATAACGTGCCTGATCTCTCTTTGCGAAGCCCAGGGGTCTGTTCTGAAGCCATAGGCCTTTCTTCCAAGAGAGTCCCTGGTTCAGGTCATTGCCTCTGTTCCCTCGTCGTACAGACACTGATGCACGAGTTGGCTTGTTCTTTAAACCAAAATGGAAGGACCTCACGCTCCTTTGCACATTTCAATGCCTGGCACTGAGGTGGGCAATAGATGCCAAACTCTCAAAGATTCTTGTTTTATTTTGATTCTGCCAGAGCCAGAGGATCATCAGGATTTCAAGACCCTATGAAATGGTTGGCTTAAGTCATAATATGGCAAATCCTTAGAAAGTTCTTCTTCATGAGTAATGCCAACTAGTGGGATTGAAGTTTTAGAAAACAACCACCACTTTCCTTTTTTTTTCTTCTAATTTTTATTGGAATAGAGTTGATTTACAATGTTGTGTTAGTTTCTGCCATACAGAAAAGTGAATCGGTTATACATATACATATATCAACTCTTTTTTAGATTCTTTTCCCAAATGTCCTTACAGAGTATTGAGTAGAATTCCCTGTGCTATACAGTAGGTCCTTATTAGTTATCTGTTTTATATGTAGTAGTGTATATATGTTAATCCCAATCTCCCAATTTATCCCTCCCCGCAACTACCACTTTTAAATTTAATTGTTTTCTGCTAAGCAGAAAAATCTATTTTACTGTCAAATAAAATTGCACCTAGGGCCTAGTACATACAACTGATTAAGAATTCCTAAGGTTAGCCTAGCCTTGAGCCCACTACAGTAGATCCTGAGGCACTTTCTTGGATGCTCAGCATTTGAGGGTCCTTCCTTTGTGGGCTGCTGGCTTTCTGAGTCCTTCTGCACTGCCTTAAATGCTGAGGTGTGGGCAGCTCACATAGTACAGAATTAGCGTGGGGTAGGGTCTTCTGATTCCCTGTATGCTCTGAACTTGAGGCATTGCAGCTGCTATGGAGCCTCTGCTGTATCCCTTGGTCACAAATTTTGTTAGAAATCCTCAGTGGATAAAAGATAAAGGGAGGCTCTGAAAGTGGTGGGGAGGTACTCAGAGTTACCCATTCATTCATTCGTTTGTTGGTTTGTTCATTCATTGATAATATTTGCTTTATTATGTTCTGGAGATACCCTGGCCAGTTAGTGTCCTTGGATTCACACAGTTTATAATCCGGATACAAATAATTATCAGAAACAGGAATGCTATGGTGGGGATGTACAAGTCAGTTTGGGCTGCTATAACAAAATACCATAGACTGGGGGTGGCTTAAATAATAGACATTTATTTCTCATAGTTCTAGAGGCTGGAAGTCCAAGGTCAGGATGTTGGCTGCTTTGGTTACTGGCTTGTGGGTGGCAGCCTTCTTGCCGTGTCCTCACTTGGCAGATACAGAGCTCTGGTGTCTTTTCCTTTTCTGATAAGGGCACAAATCCCACCATGGGGGCCCTAGCCTCATGACCTCATCTAACCCTAATTATCTCCCAAAGGCCCAGTCTCCAAATACCGTCATATTGGAGATTAGGACTCTTTTTTTTTTTTTTTTTTTTTGGTGGGGGACACAATTCAGTCCATAACAGGCACTATTGAGGCACACAGTAGTGATACTTACACTAATACCAGAAGGATGAGTAGGAGTTAAACACACAGAGAAGTGAGGAGAGGGCACTCTGTGCACAGGCGCAGAGACAGGGGAGTCCTGAGCCCTTGGTGCGATGCCTAGAGCACAGGGAATGGGAACAGAAGACATGAATGCTGTGGGAGTAGATGAGAGTCTGAGCACTTGGACTCACACCGTGCTAGAGGGTTTGCCATAACCCTGAGGGATGTGGTGAAGCATGGTGGATACACAGTGACCCTGGATCCTTGTCGCTTTCTTAGCATCAAGGCCCCTGCCTGTGTACGGGGCACTTCATGGCCCAGCATTACTTATTAAGAATAAATGTAGATGCCTCTGCAGCATGACACTTTAGCCCTCAGGGCAAGAAGATCAAGCCACAACTTTTGTGGTAAACAGATTAATTTGGTCAATAGTTTAATTCTGGCAGTAGCCGAATAACATTATAAGAATGCAGTGGCATTTCTACTGGAAATGTCTGCCATCATTTTCTTCTTGACATGAGGAAACTAAAAGCTTCCCAACTCCAGAAAGAATTAGCATGAAATGGGCCCATCAGTCTCCCTGTGAAGAAGCATTAGGCTGCGGCCTTGTAGGTACACGGAGGAGGAGGCGATCACGGAGCAGGATGATGTACAGCTCACTGGTGGTCTTGTTTCCAGAAACCCCCTCTCTTCAGGGCCCAGCTGTGGTCTGGATCTCCCTGTTGTGCGGTGGCCTTGGGTCAGCCCCACAGTGCAAGCTCAGGAGTGTGACGAGGTGCCTCAAGAGGGAGGATGCCTGCCTGCAGCCTTTCCGGAGCTCACATGGGGTCCCCTCCTGGTTTTGTCAAGGGCTGGACTCCAGCTGGTTCCGAGCTTTTTGAAGGTAACTTTTGTTTGCACATTTCCCTTTCTCAGTTCTTGAGCTTGTCTCCTATTTCTCTTTCCTTTAGTGCAGTGGTTCTCAAAATGTGATCCTTGGGGCTCCCCTGGTGGCGCACTGATTGGGAGTCCGCCTGCCGATGCAGGGGGCGTGGGTTCATGCCCCAGTCCGGGGGGATCCTGCGTGCCACGGAGCGGCTGGGCCCGTGAGCCATGGCTGCTGAGCCTGCACGTCCGGAGCCTGTGCTCCGCAATGGGAGAGGCCACAACAGTGAGAGGCCCGCGTACTGCAAAAAAAAAAAAATGTGATCCTTGGACCAGCGCATCAGACATGCCAGTCCTTAAGTCCCACCTAAGACATACTGCATCAGCATCTTTGAGGATGGGGCCCAGAAACCTGTGTTTTAACAAGCTTTCCAGGTGATTCCTTTGCAGGGGGAAACCCCTGCTTTAGCAAGTGTGTGTGCACTGGGGCATCATGCTCCATGCCTTAGCATGCACATGTGTGGAAGGTCAAAGTTTGTGTTGGGGTGTGGCTGCACACGTCTGAACCACTTAGGAAAGGTTCTGTGCAGGGAAGTGACTATAGGAGGCACCTGGGTAGGGGCTGAGTGACGATGGAGAGATCTTATACCTCTTGGTACCTAAAATGATGTTGATGATGATAGCTAACAGCTGTTGAGCGTGGAGTGTGCCAGTCACTCTGCCAAGCATTGTGCGTGTTCTCATTTTATTTTCATGATACGTCTGTGAGGTAGTTGTGTGATCCCCAATTTATAATGAGTTAGAGTGAGGCTTATAGCAGCTAACTAACTTGATCAGGATCGTCCCACTAGAAAGTGGCAGAGAGGGAACCCAAGCACAGGTCTGCGCTGTGTCCAAAGCCTGCGCTCCTGGAGCTGCAGCCTGGCCTTCCTCCTACTCTGCTCAGGTACTGGTACTTCTGGGCATGGCCGGTCTCAGCACTGCCTGGGTTTCCTGGGGAGCCCTTGAGCTGGCGTGGTGGACGTGTTTCAGTACAGAGCCCTGCGAAGGCATTGAGTATTGAGGGCTTTCATGCTGTGGGGGGAGAATGGTACTTCATCTCCTCTCCACAAATAAGTAATATTAGAAGCACAAACAAGAACCAAGAAAACCAGCTGAACTGTTTCACACTTGAAATGCACCGCGTGCCATCGAGTGCCTATGAAATTGGACTGGACCCAAGCTCCTAGTCTCCAGTGATTGAGGCCCTTAAAATAAGGAGCTGAACTGCGGGGCTGGCTGGTTAATTGTTTTCCCGGGTGGTTGGAATAGCCTGTGAGAGGGACATGGGCCTCATGATGCCTGCACATCTCTCCATGCACTTTCCTCTTGTTATTAAACAGGCAGCAATAACAATTTTATTTTATTTAAGGGGAAGCAAAAAAAAAAAAAAGACTGGGCTGAGATTTAGAAATCATCATGAAGGCATGTGTGTGAGTTTACTGCTTTATTAGGCTTAGCAGAGACAGTTTCTGAATCTCAGCTTGCTGCTTCCAGGGTGATCTCTGATGCTTTTTCAAGTTTCTAGCTGTCCCTGAAATCTGTAGGAAGGTGGGTGCTTTGGGACCTGGGTATAAACTGGCCTTTTGAGTTATACCAGCTTCCTTTCCCAGCTTACATTCTTTAAACATTGGCTGTTTCCTCCTTATGGACCATGATTTTGCAGTCTGCTCCTTGAAAGCATGTCACTTATTCCAAGGAAGAATTTGGCTAAACACACAGTAAGTCACATGTACCCATATATCCTGCCTACCTGGTAAGCAGTCCTCTGTCCACTAAGTGTCTTACCATTTTCCGGATTTGTATTGGAGACATGAGCAGTAAACAGCATTTCCCCATGATCTCTCTTTCCCAATTAGCTTGTAGCCAAGTTCCAATAATATATTAACCCGAGAGCTTTTCTTGTTAATTTCCCCATAGAAAAGATGTGGCAAAGCTACAGGGAAGCTGAACTTAGCCTACAAACAGCGCTGAGCTATGCTGTTCTTCCTTTCAAATCATAAACTGCTCCCCTGGAGAATAACTTTGCCTAGCATCTGTAAAGATGTTCCAGTGTTATGGGAAACTGGAAACTTTGTGGCATTGTTAGTTAGGAGAAAACTACCTCTGGAGTAAACTTCCCGAAGTGACTCTTGAAACTTCTCTTATGATCTAATAGGGGATGCACTAAGGTGGTCCCGACATTTTCAGATTCAACTTTCGCATAAACTTCATTTTAGTACATTATGAATTGATGCCCCTGTACATCTTTACGTTCGCTAGTTTTGTGTCACTGTTCAGATGTGCCCTGGCAGACAGACATTCTGAGCTCTGGCAGAGCCTGACAGCCAAGAGTTCATGTTATTGGCAAGATCATCATCTCTGCTTGTATAGCCTTACGTGTTCCAGCAATTCTTTGAACTTTCAGTGCATTTTTCCTCATTATTTCATAAACATGTGTGATAAAATGAGAATGATGGTGTTGAAGCTTGGGTCTCATAAATGTGAAGAGAACATTGGGAATCATTAAACATGCCCCAAATAGCAAATCATTAGTCTCAAATGGGTGGACATTGGAATTAAGATAGTCAACTGGGTATTCACTTGTGAGGAAAGAGAATATTAAAGGACTCATATGAACTGCTGAAAATACATCATCAAAGATGGTGTTTAAGATGGTGTCATTAGGAATTTCGTGCTGTTTTTCAATACTTGAGACTACCCCTGCCACGTATAAATCTCTTGCTTGACCATAATACTTCTTACTTTTTTTCTATATTATAGCACATTATGTATTATATAATGGAGCTGTGCTGAGTTATAGGGACTACCCTTTTAATTTGTCATCAGATTTTAATTTTTCTCAAATGGAAGTTACATTAGCAGCCACAATTGGGAGGAAAATTAATGAATTAATCATAGAAATGGTAGTTTTCTCCTATTTCCCTCCTTTCTGTCCCTTCCTGGCCAGTCTTTACTTCCTTTCTCTGCTTCATCTTCCTCCATAGCGCTTATTCTTAATAAACCACATTTTACTTGTTGATCGTCTATCTGATACCAATAGAGTATTAGCTCCATGAAGGGAAGAATTTCTGTGTATTCATTATTCTAGACCAGTGTCTTTCAACTTTGTCCCCGCATTATCACTCTCCTATGGAGACTTTTCAGATTTTGTTTTGTTTTGGTTTTTTGCTGATTGCCGCCCTCCATGAAATTTTATTGTCATGCATATACCATACATCTGTTTATGTACTATATCTGTACTTTGTATATAAAAGGAGTAGGAATTTTTTCATCCCTCAAAAACCCCTCGAGGAGCAGTGGTGCCCCTGTGAGAATGCACATTCTAGACCTACTGCCAAGAAGGGTGCCTGGGGCATAGCAGGTGCTCAATAGTAGTTTACATGTGTCTATTTCTAAAATTTCATCTTTTTTTTTTTTTCAGTAGCAGCCAAACAAATGTTGGCTCACCACTTGCTAGGTATGTGAAGGGATCCTTCGCACAGTGTGTGAAGTCCTCATTCTTTTTATGAGTCTGTGATCAACCAGTAAAGGGAATACTTTGATAGATGGTCTTATTTAAACCTGTAATCATCCTTGACGGTTGATGCCTGAACAAAAAGCCAGCGCGCAAATCTACTAACTGTTCTAACTACTGGCATTACCCTTTGTTACCACTTAAGCTGTGGTCCTGAAACTGACCTGTTTGATGACAGAGCCCCCTCCCCCAATGGTGGCCTTACCCAAACAGAGGATTACCCCAGAATGAGGGTGGGGACCAGAGGCACTTCAGAAAGCTTCTTAGTATGCTGTGGACTTACCCAGGCACCTTGCATGTTTCCAGATCACTTGATAATCTGCAGCTTCTTTGTCCTTCCTGATGGCCTATATATGTGGCATGATAAAAGCCATCAATTTCTATTGCATTAAACAAAATAAGAAAACTTGAGGCTTCGTGCTGTCCTGCGTGTGTTGGGAATAGTAATAAAAGCAAGATAATTGGTGTGTGTCTTTTAAGATGCCAGAGACCAGGAAGACCCTCTCAGACTAAGTCTGACCAAGGCTTTCCCATCGGACACAAACTCAGTGCCTGAAGCCTTGTGCAGGTGTAGATTCTGCTTTCCTTGAGAGGCCTTGGGAGAAATAACTGGTTGTGTGCTTTCCCAGGAAGGGAAGTGTTCATTCATCATTTTAGGTAGCTTGTTTCTCCACAGAAATATTTCAAATGCTAATTTCCTTAGAAGAGAAGGCCAACATTCTCACTTACTTTTATACCAACAATTACAGGAAAATATGAATATTCATGTCAAGAAAATGAATTTAATTACAGGCTAAGCAATTATCATAATGAATGGTTCTGATCGTCTGACCCTCATGGCTTAATAATGAAGTTAAGTTCCTAAAATTGGGATCTGTTGTCATCTTAGTCATTGACTGAAAATGAAAAGACTTTGAATTTTTTATTTGCTTTGTTGGGGCAGATTCCTTTCAATGAGACCTAAGTGTGTCATATATATAACTGCCTTGTAAGAATTCTCATTTTGGTGGGGTTAGGAATGTTGTTATATCTTCTGGAGCTTTGTCACAGACAGATGTGCCTAAAAGTTTCTGATATTGGCTTGGACTTTTATGACATGAAGCCTTGTACTCTTCTTAATAAGTATAACTAATTGGTCATTTTCCTTAGGATGGACATAGCTATAGCTCAAAAGATGTGTTTATTGGAAGGTGTTGAAATCAGACATTTAAAACCAGAATTTCCAGGGCAGTGGGCTATTTGGAGGAAACTTATGGTGAATACTTTTTATAATAAAATGCCTCTCCTTATATAGGTTTCTACATAGATACTTGGGATTTGTATCTCAGTTTTTCTTAAAGTGACACATACTTGTCTAAGCAGATGTATTTCTGTTGGCCCTGCTTCTGTGGCTGCTGTTTTACTGTTGGGGGATGTTAATTTAAGTGAGTCATTTTAAAAGAGAATTATTACAAAAAAGTTTGAAACGTGGACATTAAGTCAAACATCTTAATAAAGTTGAGGGACTTTTTCACTTGAATTTCATTTGAATGTTGCATGTTTCTACTCTGAAACTGTCTTAGATGGCCGAGGATTCAGCATGGAGATTAGCAATGTTCACCAATTGGCTTACTCACTTACTCGCTCACACGTCTACTTGGTGGCCATTTGCAAAGTGCCCACTGTGTGCTGGTCCCTCTGAGAGTTGCTGGGGAGGCAGAGAAGAATCTGACTCAGTCCTGGCGTTCAGTGTCCTCACAGTAGAGTGGAGACTGTCATGTAGTCCAGTGATTACAGTAGGACGCAGTGGAGTTCAGTGGTTAGGAGACTAGATTTAGGTGTCAGCCCCGTGTGACCTCGGCCAAATGCCTTATATCCTCTGAAGCTTAGTTTGTTCATCTTCAAAGCAGGGTCAAAAAGAGGACCAACCTCACAGGATTCCTTGAGAATTAAATGATCTAAATCCATACAACGTATAGTGCCGGGCACCTGGTAATGCCCAGAAGATGATGATCCATTCGATAGATGGACAGACAGGTCCTGTAGAGAGGGACTCACCACACATCCAGGTACATGCCACCCACCAGGCAGGGCAACTCAGGTGACAGAATCACTTGTGTGCCCATAGAAAAACATGAGAAGGGCATTTTCTTTTTCCACAGCACTTACCAATAGAGTGCTTTGGTGGGAATGAGGGATGGTCAGCACAGGATGTGTAGGATGTGACTTGGAGGTTGTTTGATTTTGTTCTTCACTGCTCTGTCTTGTTCCCCTCGTCTTCCTCCCGCCCCACCCCCAACTGCTCTGCCCAGAAACACCAGCCTCCAGGGTCAGGAGGTGCAGGTGACCCCAGTAGAGGAGGGCCCTCTACTGGGATAAAATTCATGAATTTTACCTTCATGAATTCAGACTCTTTCAAGGTTCAGACTCTTTCAGGATCTGCTGCTGAGGCAGACAGAGCTGGGTCTATTACCCCAGAGAATCTTGCAGGCCGTGGCTCTGTAAAGGTTCACCTTTTTAAAAAAGTGGCTTCTGCAGGACCTCCTCACTTTTCGAAGGCAAAGCATCTCTAAAAGCCAGGACTAGAACCCTATAAAATCATCACATCACTCCTGGAAAAAGTTATCTTCAGTAAACTAGGCTGGAACTGAGACCTCTCTTCCTAAGCACTTAACACAGGGCCCCGTGCTTGGCAGATATTTGTGGACTGAAGGAATGGATGAGGGATGAATGAGTCCTTTGATTGTGATGAGATACAGGACGTTAAGTAGAGGCCCTGTGCCAGTTAGTGTTTCTCCACATCTGTGTGCATTTCTGGTAATATGGTACGCTTGCTTGTGGAATTTGACCTGGGATTTTGTCTGGCAGTATTTTGAGCTTCTATTCATTTGGCAAAGAAAAGGCATGATTCTTAATTGCTGTAATTTTACCTTCATGAATTCAGAAATGTGATTCTGAGAATAATGAGTTCCCTTTTTAGAAGGAAACTTATTTGCAGAAATGCCAATTCCTGGCTCATTAGACCTGTTCTAACCCTGCAGACACATGACTGTCCCCAGAGCAGGCCCTGTCAAGTTTGAGGACAGTCTTCTATTTTCCATTCTCTGCTGCCCCCAGCCAGCTCTCCCTCTCACAAGTAAGAGTTTATATTTAATGAACGGACCTTTGAGACTTTCACCATCAGAACCCTGCTTGCTTACCACTCTGCAGATAATTTTGGATGAGTGGTTTTTATAATCTTAGTATCATTATTCCTGTTCATACAAAGAACGCAGTGTATTTGTGGAAACAGGCTATTGGACAGGTTGATCCGGTGATGAGAGCATTTCCTGGGGGCAAAGTTGTCAGGAGTCATCTATCTGGAGAGGTTCCAGGTATGCTTCCAGGGAAGAAAGCTTTGTATCAAACAGGTTTCCTCTGATGTGCCTGCTTAAGACCCTCCTCGCCCCACACCCAGAGATCACAAAGAGGAGTACCTTGGAGGGAACCCTGAGTTTTCTGATGGCCCTATTTCTGTTTGCCCTTTTGGAGGCAGCCTGGGCGCTGCTTTCTTCCTTGCTAATGATCTTCCTTCCTATTTCCCTGCCTGCCTCTGCCTACCTGCCCAGCAGCCTGGTTACCTGTTCCTGACTTCTGGTGGTGCTGTCTGGGCTCCCCTACCCCCTCTCCTGACATGGTGTCTGATGAGGAAGAACTCCTTCTGGGCATGTCTGGGACCACCTGTCCTGTATGGCTCACGGGTAGGGGAAGAGTCTGGCTGGTTCCTAAGGACTTGATTCTGGGAGCTTGCTTCTGCCATGTCCTGGGAACGGGATAGATAGCTCCTCCTTTGGGTGTAGGTAGCTGAGTCGCTTAACTTGTCAGTTTTCCCGGTAAAGCCTGAAGAAAATCTAGTCTCTCCAGGAGGAACTAAATAAGTAGCATTATTGTTCTTTTGTTTAATTCATAAGTTTTCTGGGATTCCCATTTCAAATATTCATTAGCTTGAAAAAAAAGTTAATTTCTCAGCTGTATGAACTATGTGTTTCAATCAGAATTAAGCAGAAATGCTGTTCTGTAGTGGGCCGTTAGTTGGAGGACTTACAGTATCTGAGAACCACATGTTAATGCTAGACATGGGACATTCTCTTTCTGGAACTTGATGTTTTGGTCATCTTAGGTGTATCTCTTCTCCTGTTTATCTCTACTCCATTAGAAGAGGCTCTGTCCTTTGCATAGGGAGGTCTCCCCCTCAGCCTGCTAAACTGGGAGTCAAGAGATGAAGATGCTAGTTCCAGCTCTCATGAACCAGCTGTGTTACCTTAAACATGTCACATCCCTCTAACAGGATTCAGTTTTCTCTGGCAAAGATGAAGACAAAGGGTCAGGTTTCATCTTGAATTCTGACCAGTTGGAAATGGATCTGTGGTCATAAGTCAGTTGGGGAAAACTCTGTGATTGATTAGCCATGTCTGCCACAGGTAAGGAGAGGGTGAGGGGTGGCATCCCTGAGCCAGGTAATGCCAAAACCCCTCCTGTCAGACAGGTGGGCTTGTGCAAGTGAGATAGTACGGCGTAGGGGATGGGAGTGTGGTTGCAGCCATACGGACTGATTTCTGTCCCAGCTCCATCACTTACTAGCTAGGCTACCTTGGATGAGTTACTTATCCTCTCTAAGCTGCCATCTCCTCTTGAGCAAAAGGAGAATGCTGTAGTCCTTACCTCATGAGAATGGCAGGAGGGTTGAGTCAGGCATTTTTAAGTCGTTTGTATAGTAGGTGATCAATACAAATGTGATTGAGCTGTGTAAGGAGTGTGCTCAGTACCTCCTCCGGTAACGATGGCTGACTGTCAGGCAGTGTTCGTTTCTTTTTTTTTTTTAATTTTTAAAATTTTTTAGCCACGCCGCGCGGCATGTGGGATCTTAGTTCCCTGACCAGGGATCGAACCTGTGCTTGCTGCAGTGGAAATGTGGAGTCTTAACCACGGGACCACCAGGGAAGTACCCCCCCACACACAAATTTTTCTTTTTTTTTCTTGGCTGTACCACATGGCTCGTGGGATCTTAGTTCCCCAACCAGGGATTGAAGCAGCGCCCTCAGCAGTGAAAGCACAGAGGCCTAACCACTGGACCACCAGGGAATTCCCTCAGGCAGTCTTCGTTTCTAAACCGTAGTGGATTGGTCCACATTGTGGGTGTGTATGATGACTTCAGAGACTTCAGTGTCATGGCCAAGCCTGGAAAGGAAATTCCCATCTTTACAATCAGGGAACGTATGAGCTACAAGGGGTCACAGGGGCCCTGTTTTCCAGGTGGGACGTTAAACTTGAGGCTGGGGTGGGGAGGGTCTTGTCCAAGGTCACCAGGTGAGGTGGAGGCAAGGTGGGCCCTTTTCCTGAACTCTACCCTCTCTGCCCCCTGCTTCGAGATGCCTGGTTAAGTGGCCCCTGCAGGGAGAGGAGGGGGCTCAGCTCCGTGTGCTGGGTGTCACTCAGGGCTCCTAGGACTGGCCCTGGGGAGCGATTTAAAAGGAAGCAAAGTGCTGCTTTGTAGTCATTGGAAGCATATTTATTTATTCATTATGTTTGAGAAGAGCCTCCAGTACTGGAAAGAAATGCTTCAGTCAACTGAGTTTTATTTTCTCTGTCGGTTTATCTTGAGTCTGCATGGTTTCCCCAGGCCCCCCTGTCTTCTCTCTGCAGCGTCAAGTCTCGACTCTCCTGCCCCTTCTGCACAAGGGCACCTTTAGAATCTCGCCTCCTAACCTACCTCCCACCCTCTGGATTCCCTCTCGATGCCCTTAAGCCCCCAAACTCCTGCCTGATGCCCATTTTAAAAACACACATCTGAGCACATCATGCCTCTGCTTAAAACTTGGCCCCTTGTGGCCTCCGGCACCCCCGCCCCCAACACAGCCCCGCCCCCAACACAGCCCCACCAAGCTGCATCCTCCAGGCTCCGGCCTCGGCCCATGCCTTCCTCTCTCCTTCGTGCCTTTCCCCCACTCCTTTCCTTGTGATTTCCTATTTAATCTGAAAGATAGGCAAGTGTCACCTCTCTTAAGCCTTCCCCACTGATGGCTTCACAAACCACCCCCAACCTGGGCCCGTCCAGACAAAACTGGGTGGGGATTTGCTCACCTTTACTCTCTGCTCTCAGTTCTTACTTATTTATCTTACTAATATGCTGCATGATCCTTAATGGAAATAATGTTATGTTATACAATTTTTTATCCACTATTTGCTATTACAGTGGCTTTCCTGGAGCAAATATTTAATAAATGTTTGAATGACTGAATGAACCATAATAGCTAATGCTTGGCCATGTACAAATATCTCACCTGATTATCTGGAGATTCTTGTGTGGTAGTGTCAATTAGGATCCCCACTTGAGAACTGAGAAAAAAGGACAAAGAGAATAAGTTGTCTACGAGGCATAGGCTAGTAAGTGTTGGAGTAAGGATTTGAATGCAGGACATGAGATTTCAGATCCCCTTCTCCTCATGCTATGGTGAATGAAAGTCACACATGGCCATCAGTCTTTGTCCAAGATGGTCTTCACCTACCAGATGCATCGCCCATTCTCACCTGTCTGATTCCTTTGTGTCTTTTAGGGTTTGCTTTAGTGCCCCATCCCCCTGCCATGCCTTGGATCGCCCTGTGATCGCCACTCGTTTGATAGAGAGCATTTTGTGAGGAGTCATCTTTTCACTGTACATTTCACTGTGTCAGCTGGATCATTTACTCCTATAAGAGAGAGACCGTATGTTGATTTTGAACCTGGATTGACCCCCAGCTCTGCCACTTTTTGACCTTGGTCCAGTTACTGACCTCTTTAGATCTCAGCTACTTTATCTCTAGAATAGGGAGTTATATGTTCCCACGCACTTGTAGCTAGCCTAGTGTCTGGGGATTCCCCTCCACAGTGAACCCTCATGCATCAGATCAGAACTAAGCAGTCACCGCAAAGATACTCTGTGGTTTCCAGATCTGCCTGGAAACTACAACATTTGATGAACCCAGGGCCTTATGGAACTTTCTACCACAAATACCCAGGTAAAGGAACATGAGCCATACTGCTGAGAAGTTTGGGGTGTGGCCTGCAGCAGTCTTCCACAAACCTTAAATTCCTTTGAAATCCTAGGTTTCATCTTTAAAAATTCATACACATTTTGAATTATATTCCTTAATGTCTGTGTTTACTGTGGTATGAAAATATGTAAAATTGCCACCCACTAAAATTTATATTCCAGGAAGGTGCTATCATCATAGCTACTCTGGTTTCCTTTGTACGTTAGATATGGTGGTGCTCCAGCTTTCTCTCTTGTCCCAAGAGCTTAGTTGATGTGTCTTCTCTAGGTGAATGGGGGGAGTCTAATGGGCCCTACAGAGTGCGGTTCTCCTTTTGCTGGCTCAAAGGCCGTACCTTGGTGGAGTGTGAGTTCTCTAAGGGGTTGAGGCTGCTTACCTCTTTGCCTAGGTGGAAGCTGGATTTTTGACATTTCTTAGAAGGAATATACCTGTTTTCTATAGGGGCAAAACCAGCCTCCTCTCAGGTCCTAGATGAGAAAGCCTATGCAAAGCTTGGTTCTTGGCACGTAATAAATGTTCAAAACGTTTTCTCCCACTGAAATTACATACCCTGCCACCCATCAACCCCGGCTCGTATTTATCCCTCACTGGGCAAGGGTTTATCTTTCATTTGCCCGAGTCATAGTGCTTGTGCACGTTTAGTACACGGTATTCATTTGGTCTGCACCTAATTAAGGAGCAAATATTTATTTTTTCCTTGGAATGGAAACATTGAGGTTTTTTAAAAAATTGAGATAGAACTTGCTAATTAAAACATATATTTGCATAGGAATGGAATATTTCTACAACAAAATTATCATGATTTAATGTGCTGTGAATTCTGCCTCCCATTATCTCTAATTCAGATATTAACTTCCTTCAAAATGAGCTCAAGGATAGATTCCTCCTCAGGAGGCCTCTTCAGGCCCCACCAATCTCTCCCTCCACCCCTGTTATTAGCCCCGATCATTTGTGTCCTGAAACTGGCACTTGGTGTGTGAGGCATTGGTTTTGTTTGTTTTATTAAGCCTGTGTCTCATTATTGATCCTAACTGGTTTGAGGGCGTAGACCACAGCTATCAAGAAACGCTTATTCAGTCATTGACTATTTTGTAGTTGTTGAGTAATTGCAATGTGCCAAAAGTGTGCTGTAGGGAAATAATGGTGAACTAGATAAACCTGATCCCTTCTTTCTGAATGAAAATGAAATCAGTGCCCCTGTGAGGGCACACTGGTCCTTGAGAAGTGACATAACTTTCTGGTGTCTGAATGGTTCTGACTGTACTGAGCTGGCAGTACATTACTACATAGAAGGGCTCTGGGTTTGACTCAGACAGGCTTGGGTTGGTCTGGTTACACCACTTACCAGCTCTGTGACCGTGGCCGACTTATTTCTCCTCTCTCAGCTTCAGTTTTTTCATTTATAAAATAGGAAAAAAAAATATCTCTTTCATAGGTTAGGAAGATTATAGTAAGTCCCCTACATACGAATGAGTTCTGTTCCGAGAGTGCATTCGTAAGTCCAATTTGTTGCTAAGTCCAACAAAGTTAGCCTAGGTACCCAACTAACACAATCGGCTATACAGTACTGTACTGTAATAGGTTTATAATATTTTTCACACAAATAACACAAGAAATAAAAAAACATTTTAAATCTTACAGTACAGTACCTTGACAAGTACAGTAGTACAGTACAACAGCTGGCATACAGGGGCTGGCATCGAGTGAACAGGCAAGAAGAGTTACTGACTGGAGGAGGGAGAGGAGGTGGGAGGTGGTAGAGCTAAAGGAGTGTCGGCAATAGGAGACGGAGGGCAAGCTGCAGTTTCACTCAACGCCTGACGTTGATGGAATGCACGTTCGCATCTTTGAAAGTTCGCAACTTGAAGGTTCGTGTGTAGGGGACTTACTGTAATTGAGATAAGACAGCACCTGGCTCTTAGCAAATAATAGTAATTGGTTAACTATTCAGGATAATTTAGAAATATTTGAGCTCCTATTGTGTGATAGATCCTGGGCTACATGCTATGCCAAGTATTGGGGTCTGTGGGTATGTGGTGACAAAGCTCCTTACCCTTAAAGACTTTTGGTAGCAGTTTTCTTTGGTCTAAAGTTTCCTAGTGCTGATATAAATTGAATGCAGACATGAATGGATGCACAATAAATTTGTGGCTTTTTTTGGGTGGCATCTTCTGTTGCTACCCTTCTTGCTTTAGGAATAGAATGAATGAAAACGGTAGCACCAGGACAGTATTTTGGTCTGGTCTGGGACCCTGCTGCATCGAGCAGCAACCTGGGTCAGGAGGAAGGTCATTGCCATCACAGTGATATCTGCTGTCCCAGGTGTGTGTGTTGCCCCCTTCCCTGGAGCCTTGCTAGAACTCCAGGAAGCAGGAATTGCTACCCTGTTTCACAGATGTCACCAAAGGCCCATCCAGATTACTGACTTAGCTGAGGATGTGTGGTCAGTGAGTGGCAGAGTGAGGGGACCAGCACCAGGTTTCCTGATTCCTAAGCTAGTCCTTTCCCGGCGCTTTGGAGACTCAGGGTTTAGAGTCAGACGCCAGCCTCGGCACCCACTTTGAGCTTCAGTTTCCTCTTCTGTACAATGGGAAATAGCACTCATTGCTAGAGGTTTGGTGGAGATGACGTGAGAGAATGTAATGGCCCTGCACGGAGCTTGGCTCCTGAGTCTGTGAGCATGAGCCGTTGGGAGTGCTCTTGTTGGTATAGCCATGCGGAGAATCTCTGAGACCCCCTGGGTGTGAAGTCTGTTTCTGCAGCTTACTTGCTGTGTGACCTTGGGTTAGTCACTGATCCTTGCTAAGCCTCAGTGTCCTCATGAGTGAAATGGAGACAGTGCCAATTAACACGTGCAGGCCAAATAGCAAGTGCTCGGCAAATGTTAGTTACCACTATGATGGTGATGATGCTGATGATTTTGCTTTGCCTTTATGCTCTTTCCCCCTCATCCAGAATGAAACCCATGACTGTGGGCCTCAGACCTGGGCCTTTTGTCATCTCTAGCTGCTGCAGTAGCTGGCTCTTGCCTTCCTGAAAGGGTCCTCAGGGAGGTGAAGAGGCTACTGCAGTGCACTGAAACCAGGTCTCATTCCCTTGACCTCTCCCAGGCAGCCAGCAACTGGAGTCTGGGAGGTCAGAGGCAGAGCCTGGGGCTGTGGATGCCTCCTTCAGCAGACAACCCAGAATCCTTGGTCCAGCCACTGCCTGGAGCTGTTATCCGTGTGTAAGACGCTGAGCCTCTGACCTTGTCTACTGCAAAGGAGCTCGGCGGCAGGGGAAGCAAATCTGCCAATGAACAAAACACAAATTCAGGAAATTTTGGAAATTCAGCCTGAAAGGGCTAAGACTCCTTGCCACTGGCCCTGGGCTCTTAGGTCAGTCATGGACTAAACAGGTAACCACCTGGTGTCCTCCTCACCTGACCAAGATGAGATTGTTAACCATGCAGCCTGCAAACAATTCAGGCCAAGGTTGATGAGAGATTCCTGCCGCGGTTTGAAGGAATACCAAGAAATTACACCATCATCATCAGGTTAACTGCAATGTATTACATTGCTTATTACATACCAGGCACCGCACTAAACACTTTATGCAAATCATCATGGATTCTTAGCAACACCCCTATTGAAGTAGGTGCCATTAGGCCCCACATTTTATATTTGTGGGACCTGAACCTCAGATGCTTAGTGGCTTACTTGCTCAAGGTCGCACAGCTAAGGAGTAGCTGAGGTGGAAATCTGAGCTGTGTTTGACGTTGAAGATCTTGCTCTTAACTATTACGCTAAAAACATGACCCAGGGTAATGGGGGCTGAAGTGAAGGATTGTAGTACCTTACCTCCCTGAGCCTTAGTTTCCTCATCTTTAAAGAAATAGCACCAGAGTGGGGTTTGGGAGTTTCCTTCCAGAGATGTCATTCTCTGTCTTCTTTCTCTGTGGGCATCAGGTGTGCATAGGGCTGAGTGTTACCCCAAGCTCGTCTCCCAGCAGTGATGTTCCAGCTACTGAGGAGAGGGGGACTGTGTTTGCATATTGTTTTGGCTCATTGGCAGGAATCATAGCTCACTGTCTTGTGGACAGACTGCTAAGCGGGATGAGGTAAGCTCGCAAACTCTCATCACATCATGCAGGCCAGGCTTATTGGCGGTTCTGGGTCCTTAATGGGCACAAAACAGGACTGGAGGAATGCAGTTAGACAATTAGAAGACGAAAGCTGTAACCTGGACCCCTGGGCAAACCTTCCCCTCACCGCAGCCACTCCTGCACACCTTGCCTGATGGATGGCTTAACGTTGAATGTGAAAGCTCTGGGACTCGCAGTGATGACTTACTGGGTAAAGGCTTTCTTTCCCTCTCCCGATGACCCCTCGTCCCAGACTGGGTGCTCAACCTGTGTTAATAATTGTATCTTGTATTCTGTGTTCTCTCCTGTACTACCCTGAGGTAATAAACAGGGTTGCTCAGAGGTTCTAAGGAATAGAATGACATGACTCTTGAACAAAACTGATCATTGGCAAGCACTTCAGACACAAGTGCACATGGTTCAGTCTTATTTCTCCGAAGACGAAGATGTGATATTGCTTTGACTCCCCTACCAAGTTAAGTAGTTTACTCAGTTGTAGCCTGAGAAGTAACAAGAAAGTAAGGGAGCTCTCTGTTCTTTGATCATTCCATTTTCAGTGTTCCTTTGAGATGAATTCATACAAAACTTGGCCCAGTTTCTTTTGCCTGTTATGTGATGTGTGATGGTGGGGGGGTATGTGTGAGCATGTGTGTATATGTACAAAAAGAAGGGAAATAGAAAGTCGCTTAACTGATATTATACAACTGACATCTCCCATCACTTTGCCTCATTGTCCTGTGTATAACAGGGTGAAAATGTCACCCTGAAATTCTGTAAAATTGGAAATACAAGGAGGAAAATCAGCTATCCTGGATCATATATTTGGTCCCAAGCTCTTTCAGTTCCTGGCTTTGTAACAAAAAATCAATATCAAATGTAGTTGTGCTGGCAAAGACACAGGCTTGAAAAGGCTACAGTGGAACCTTGAAAGCACTAAAAGTCCTTGAGTCTTAATGCCCAAGAACATAAAATATGGATTTATGACATTTAGTTTTCGGAAGAGTTTATATTTCCCTGCTTTTCTTGTGGTTTTATATTTGGGTACAAAGTGTAGTATATGAATCTTTTTAAACTTGATCCCAGTAACTATGTGCTCATTGACCATATGAGTCAATTTTCCGCCTCCTAACATAACATAACTTTCCTGGCCATTCTCCGGCTGGAAAGTTCGGTTTTGTTTTGTGTCGGATTTGACTGACACTGGGACTGAACTCCCAGGGGCCCAGAATGGAAGCACAGAACAGTCAAGCATTTCATGGTTGGTCTGATTTAATCAAGTTTGGCTTCTTCTTATCTGTCACATGAGCCTCTCTTGTGGTTCTTGGCTCAAAAAATTATTATGAAAATGGTTTCACATTTGCTGCCTGCTTCCAACTTTGGGAAGGATATTTACAGTGTTTCTATCAGTCTGAGTCATATCAGAGCAACGTCAAGTACCCTCCATATCTACTTAGGGTTAGAACTAATTTGTTTATAGCCGGAGGGTCATATGCAGTGCTGGCTCCAATGTGGCCTGGTGCTTTAGGGCTTTGGGAGCCTTAACAGCTTTGAATTACCTAATGGAAAATATATTTTGGAAATAGGGCTTCCCTGGTGGCGCAGTGGTTGAGAGTCTGCCTGCCGATGCAGGGGACATGGGTTCGTGCCCCGGTCCGGGAAGATCCCACATGCCGCTGAGCGGCTGGGCCAGTGAGCCATGGCCGCTGAGCCTGCGCATCTGGAGCCTGTGCTCCGCAACGGGAGACGCCACAACAGTGAGAGGCCCGTGTACCACAAAAAAAAAAAAAAAAGAAAGAAAATATATTTTGGAAATAGGAAATAGTAAACACTCTTTGTGAGTAATTCTTACCATGGTGTGGGATTTGATAGTGAAAGGGAGAAAATGTCGTTGCTGCCACATTCAGGAGACGACAAATAGAATGTATCTTTTTTTTTTTTTAAGCTGGCTCATCAGGTGAAAGGAAGGAAATAAACTTTACTGAGTGTGCTCTTTGAATTCTCGCAGCAACCCTATGAAACAAGAATCATTATCCCAGGTTCGTGAATGAGGAAACGGAGGTGGGAGGGGTCAGGGAACGTGGATTGATGCTCACGCCATCAGGAAGGGATGAGACAGGGCTTCACACTCGGGCAGCTCTCTCACATCTGCCTTCCTTTTGCTCCATGGGTAGAGTTCTTTGTGGTTTTATTTCAGATATAGAAAAGATGTTTGGATGGCACAGCCTCTTTTAGGGAGGCTGCATGGAATTGTGAAAACCTCAGTCTCTCCCATGTATGGGCGTGTAGCCTGGGCAGTTTTCTTAACCCCTCCAAGGTTTCATCCCCTCATCTATAAAAATGGGGACACTATCCCCAAGTTCACATGGTTGTCCTTATTAATAATAGATGCCAGGATTGGACAAAATTATTAACATGGGCGTGTCCATGGGGCTCCCTGCTCTGTCAGCCACCAAAGAGAATCCTGGAATTGCCAACCCCATTTTTTCTCTCCTCCTTCCTTGTAAATAGGGCAAAAAAAAAAAAAGTCTCTCTGGTTGGGAGAGAGGCTAAGCCAGTCAAAATAATTAGGGCCAAAGAAAAAGAGACATTTGGATTGGGAGAGGATGTGGGATTTTGGTGGAGAGTGTGTGGTGAGGCCAGGCTCTTCTGGGGGTAGTGGGGGGACGATGGGATGTGGATCACTGTGGCTGGGGACTCTGTATTTCCATCCTTTTCATATGCTTTTCAGAGATATTAAAGGATGGAATTCATTTTTTAAGTTAAATGAATAAGCTGTGCTCTGATTTTAAGCCATGTAGGAATTGGGATTCGTAGGGGATGATCTTTAAAAAGAATAATCATGATAGTAAATCACAGAAAGCACAATCAGCGTGTGTGGAGCGTGGGCTGAGCCCTTCACATGCTTCATCTCATGTAATCCTCAAACAACCTAGGAAGCATCCAGCACAGGGCCCAGCATATCTCCTATGCTCAGGAAATGTTCCTTTGTCCCTCAGTCATAACGCAGGGTGGCCACTTCCTCCACTGCCCCGCTCCTTCTGCCACCTGCCCTTAATTCGGCCCCTGGTGGTGCCCCGTTTACCATCTCACGCTGGGAGATTAGGAACCTAGGTGGCCTGTTGTAATCTGGAGGAAAAGCTAATGCAAACCCAGGGCCAGTCTTCAGTGAAGTGCTGTAACTAAAGCCTATACCTCTTTCCTGATAGTTTAAAAAAAAAAGTTTGATTGAGAAGATCATGAAGGAAATATATGTGCATCTATAAGTCATTTATTCATCATCCCTTACACATAATAATAAATCAGGAGAATGCTGGTGCTGGTATTTTGGTTCCAACTTACAATAGACCCCACTGGAAAGGCTCTCTGCTGGTGAGCCTGCTCTGAGCCTGCAGGTGCCCTTTGTGGTCAGTGCGGGATGTCAGCAACCCAGACAGAAGGACAGCTGTGCTGGCCTCTGATAGGAGTGGACAGGAGTTGTCAGCAGGCCATTCAGAGACCCCAGGCTGGATACCAGAGAACCTGGACAAAAGGAGACTCCAGCGACCTGAGTTGAGACTGGACCTGAGAAAATCTATGTCACTTAGGACAAAGGACTATACTTGTAAAAAAAAATATGTGTTCAGTGAAAGTGTGCCATACTCTCCTATTCCAGAAAGGCTGGTGTGGTTCTGGTTTGGTGTGTGCCCTCTGCCGTCACACGGCTGGGTTCGTCTCTGGGCTCTGATACTTATTCGGTATTGTGTCCCTTTGGCAAGTTCCTTAATTTCTGGTTCTCAGTTTCCTCACTTGTGAAATGGGGTTAATTGTCCTATCGTTATGGAGCATTTGAGAATTAAATAAAACAACCCAAGTAGATTGCATGAGACATTGTCTGGCACGTAGTTAATGTTTAATAAATGTCAGCTATGATGATATTTATGTGCAGTTTTTCCTGTTTATATTAATTACACTGGTTGTAACAGATTAAAAGCAGCTTCAGTTGTATCATAACAGCCCTAAGAAGCAGTTGGGTAACACAGGTGAGGAAACAGAGGAAACAGAGACCCAGAAGGGCAAGTCATTTGTCTTACGTGCCCAAGTGGTAAAGAGAAGGGCCAGGAATTCAGCTGAGTGGCTGCCTGGGCTTCTCCCTTTCTTCTGTGAGCCTCTCTAAAACAATTTCCCCTTGTCTGGCTTTTCCTGCTGGCAGGGACTCATACCTACCTCTCGGTGTGTTTGGCAGTCCCCTGTAATTGAGAAGCCCTTGGCGGGGGACCTGCAGGTGGGCTCAGTGCAGGCCGTCTGGGAGGCCCAAACACCTTGGTACGTAAGCTGCAGGCACTTGACTGGAGTTCTCAATCACTCCAGGGCTCTGTGTTTGCATTCTTGGGAGCCCCTTCCTTGAACCCACCCTTCAGTGTGCTGTGACTTAGGGGTTCCAGTTGGCTTCTTGGAATCCATTCTAGCCTGTCAGCCTTAACAAGTGTGTTCAGTGGGTTTTTGAACACCACTGATGGTTCTTCTAGAGCAATTGAAAAAGATGATACATAGTGAATCTTGCCTTTCGAGTTTCTGTGCTACAGGATAGTGTTAGGGTTATGAGTGTGTTTTCTGGTCTGTCTGCCCAGGTCCTCATCACGGCTTTACCACTTGCAGAATGTTTGACCCTGGGCCTTGTGTGTTGCCCTCTCTTGGCATCTTCACGTCAGCTGTCCATCCAGTCGTGGCAGTGGCAGTGATAGTACTTTTCTCCCAGGGCTCTGGTGAGGACTAGGTGAGTTAACTCGTGCAGAGCGCTTAGAGCCTTGCCAGGCACCTGTAAGTGCTCTGTAAAGCTTCGTTAGTCGTTTGTTTTTCCTCTCACTTAACTGGCGCTCTTTCCGGAGACTGGCCTGGGCCAGCCTGCCACAGACATTGGCCTCTGTCTGTGTTTGCCGAGCAGTGAGAGGTGTTGTTTTGCCTTCACCAGTAGCTGGACTTGACTGTGCATTTCTCTAAAACTGAGGCCAGGAAGCCGTTTCAGGATCTGAGGACACTGGGACGCTTGTAGCCACAGCCGCAGCTGGTAGAAGTGCTGGGTCCCGGTGCATAAGTCCTTCCATCTACTTTCCGCCACCCTGCTGTGAGGACTCATCACTGCCAAGGCCTGAGCTTTTTCATCTCGTAGAGTCTTGGAGGTGAAAGCCACCTGCCAGATTGTATGGTCCAATCAGTCATTTCCTGTGAACTGTTGACTAGTCTCTGCTTGAATACTCTAAGGGACAGGAACCTCACTACTCAGAGAGAAGGCAGGTATTTTGCAACAAGGAAGCCTTCCTTTCCCTTAGATGTGTCGGCTGCCTCATTACTTCTGCTCATATGAGTTTTCTCTTTACCCTGAAACCATGCAGAATAAAGTCTAAATCTTACCTGACCCTATGACAACACCAGACTCACTCATTTTTTATCAAATTACTACTGTTTGCTAAACACTTTGCTAAGCGCAGGCAGCACAACAGTAAATGACAGGCGGGCCCCAGTCGCTCTTGCAAAGCCTGCGGTCTCGTGGAGACATACAGGTAAACAAGCAAAAGTGGCATTCAATTGGAGAAGACTGTTGTAAAGAAACAGACGGGGGACCGTGACAGGGGATAAATCATCTTCTTTGGAGTCACTGGGATTCTCACTTCTTAGGAGGAAATGTTTCAGCTGCATCCTGATAACAAGGAGGGAGCCCGCTGAGCAAAGGGTGAGGGAGTCGCCTGTCATGCAGAGGAAGCCACCTGTGCATGGCCCAGGGGTGGGAGTGGGCCGATGTATTCAGGGAGCAGGGATGGTGCTCCCGGAGTGCACAGGGGGAGGGGACCGTGGCGGGATGTGAGATTGCAGGGTCAGCAGAGGCCTGTTTGAGAGTTGGACTTGACCCCAAAGGTGATGGGCGGCCATGGAAGGGTTTTAAGCTGATGAGCCTGGCAGCTGGATGGAGACTGGATTTGGTGGGGCTGCAGGCGACGTGAGATGAGAAGTGGGGGCTAGGAGCAAGGCTAGTTGCAGTATTGCAGCTGAGCAGATAGGTGACACCCCGGGTCAAGGGCCGGAAGTACGAGCAAGGGAGAAGTGGGGAATTGGGGATGTGATTTAAAGGCAGGACGTATGGGACAGCACAATGTGTTGAACAAAGGGAATCAGAGAAAGGAGGTGAAATGAAGCCTGACTCTTAGATTTCTACCTCGACTGTGAGGTGGAGGGGGAGGGTGATGCTATTTACTGATGACTCTTAGAAACCAATCAGTATGTTTCCCTTTTGTCAGCCTGCCGCCTTGCTTCTGCATCAGAGCTGAGCCAGATCTGGCAGGGCAGTGCTTTCTCCCAGACACAGTGGGGGGATGCATGCAGCTCTCTAGGTTTTGTTTGATCAAGTTTACAAAAACCTCTGCTCTTCTGAAAACTGTTATGCTGCTGGCTGGACATTATTAATAATATTAAGAATAAAATTAAAAATAGCATTAGCATCTGTGTTTATCAAGCCAGTGCTAAGGACTTTGTAGGCATGATATTAATTGATGCCTCATAACAAAGCAAGTGTTAGGGGTAATGATTTCCATTTTACAGAAGAGCAAACCAAGGCTTGAGCCGATTTATTGAATCAGCCCAAGCCTGCCAAACAAATATATAGCACGGATTGAAATCCAGATCTGTCAGAATCCAGAGCCTAAGCTCTTACCCACTAGCCGGAGGTATTCCTCATGTTGACAATATCCCATCTTTTGGAAGAATTCTACTTTCCCCCTCCTTTCGGAAGTGGCAGCATGTCATTAATCCACATTACTTAAGAGGGATTTTCTCTGATGTCCCTCTCATCAGCCTGACTAATTTATGAAGGAGAGACAGTTATGCAAAAGTGACATCGCTCCTCATCTAAATAGTTTCTTGTTTACATGTGCAACGTTCGAAAGCACACTACAAATCAAAAAGTTGTAAGCCAGGTAGAGTAAATAATTTTTGTTGATGACTTGGTGAGATACTTTAAATTGATTTAAGCAGTATCGTATGCAAAATTCTCAAGGCTTAGAGAGACAGAATGATTTTCTCATTTAGCTAAAGCACGCATTACCCTTCAGGTAAACATGGTAATGCCATCCCAAGGAAAAAGGGGTAAATAGCAGTAATGATAAGGAAATCATACACTGAACATCAGTAATTAGAAGCAGCTCTTGGGATTTCCCTAGGGAGGTAACGAGAAGATGCTCAGGCCTGGAATCCCTGCATTGTCCTTTTTACTGAGAGAGAGTCATCTCATGCTTTAGCCTTGATTTTGGGAAATGGCCTCATCCCAAGTGGATAGTGATACTGGACCTCTCATGAGCCTCATCATCGAAGGTGCCAGATCAGGCACCACTTTCCCTCTATCATGAAGCTGAGCAGTCACGTTGTGGGGTGGGAAGACCAGATCATCATCCTTTGACTTGTCAGTGGCCAAGCCCAGAAAAGTGTTCAAAGTTTATCAGCCATGTCCACAGTGACAGTTACCAAATTTAGGGCATTAGAAGACAGAAAGTCCTCAGTTAGTTGTTTGTTAAACCAAGGTAATCATTAGCCTAAATGAAGTTTCATTAAGGGTAATGTACTCATTAGGCATAAAATGGCTTGAAAAAGCTTAACTGTCATCATTTCTTAGAATAACTCCAACCTTGGCTAATATGGTTGACTTTCACCCTTGTGCAACAAGCAATCAGCATTTAATTAGTCGAGCACTTGGATTTGTTGATTAGAGCGCATCCAGGACGTGAATATGGATGACGTTCTTCAAGTAACATGTTCAGATCAGCCGCTGCTTTTCTGAAACTACTTGTCCAGTGAGTTTCAAAGGCTCACAATGAATATGGATGTTACTGATTATTTATAGAAGAACTCCTCTATTCCCATCCTTAGCCTTAACAAAGTTATTTTTGAGTTAACTGTGACCTGATTTTTAATTCCAGGAAAAGAATGCTTTGCTGTTATTTTCCTTTTCAAACTCTGAGCTCCTCAAAATGAAGGAGACGTCTCAGGCTGTGAGCATCTAACTCATTTACAAATGGAGGAAACAATTTTTGAGCTCAAATAAAGCCTCCAAGTGCTGTTCAGCACCATTTTTACTCATTACTGCTCCTGGAGGCATGTATGCATGCTGGAAACACCGAGAAATTGATATGTCACATGCGTTTGTGTGTGTATGTTCTTGTGTACGTCTATATCAGAGTGCATAAATCAGGTCTCAAGGGGAGCTGCATACTGGCTTGTCCTGGGCTTTAGTGTGGCTTCTCTGGTTTGTCCTGTTGCATGATGCCTTCCAGTTTTCCCTTTTATTTCCAATACAAGGAGGACATTAAAATATATGTATATGTATACTAGCAGTATGTTCCCATGACAAGTGTTTTGTCCAGATTATGAACAAGCAGGCGACAGAACCTCCTACTACTAGTCCTTTTACTTATCATCTCACTTTCTCCTTTACACTATTCTATTACTTGTTTTCCCTGCCTTGGGATTGGAAGTCCTGAGGACTTGCTGTGGCTACAGAAGGCTGGGCTGTCATTAGAGACTGAGTCGTGAGAATGGGATCAGGATTGTTTGGACATGATTGTATCCAATGACGCAGGGCTGGGTTCTGCTCACAGGGTTGGCAGCACACTGTGCCTTGAAGCCCTGGGCATCCCTGTGCGATGGAGCATTCATATTCACCCTGGGAAGTTGCTGGGCAGGGGACCGAGGCATGGGTGCCACATCTGGGCCTCGACTGGGTTGGGAGTTGCGTGGCCAGCTCTGTTGCAATTTCAATATGTATATAAGTCACATGGGTTTTCTCTTCTTATTTTCCCCTCTATGGAGTGGAACTGGCTATATTTATAATACAGATTCTTTAGTATTGAGGGACAGTTGATGTTGTGAAAAAGATGCAGAGAAAGAGACAGAATGTACCATTCACTGTAGTCTTTGTCAAAATTGGGATTAAACAGCCTTTTCCATTGGGGTACAGAATTTCCTTTTCTTTTCCTTTTCATTTTTCTGGGGGAAAGCTTATATTGCCTTACTTGTTCAAATGAAGTGTTTACATGACGTATTTTCTAAGGTTAACACTGGAATTGGCACCGGGGCTTAGATTACATCCCAAATGTCACATCTCTGGGACCCACTTAATAAGGTTCTATTTATATTAACAGGGAGAATATTAAAGTTCTCCCCCAAACAGCTTGAAATGTTACAGTGGCTTTGTTTCTGAGGCATGACAAGAATGAAGTGCATTATTAATTTAGAAGCAGCTGGGTAGAGCGGTCTTCCTCCCCCCCTTAGAATTAAGTGATGAGAATGGGCATTTGTGAAATTGACTGAATGCTCTTTGGGGGATGCTTATTAAAATCCTAACATCATTCCAGAGTTTTGTAGCAGATTCATTATCAGCTGTAATCTTATTAGGACTGTTTTGTTTGGTAATCACCATTCCATTCATGGAGCCCCTACATGTGTATCACGATTCTCTGTTGGTCTAGGCCTTCTGGTCTCTTTTTGTCCTGATGAATTAATTCCTCTCCTTTTCTGTCAATCAGGTCCCTCACCGTCTCTCTCACTCGTGTTGGGCATTGTCTTGCTGATGCCTTTTTTTCTTCCTGGGCCAACTCAAGAGGACAGTTCCCCCGTGAAAACATTGTTTCTTTTAATTTTTTTTTTTTTTCTGCCTGAGAAAACGACATGCTAAAGCTGTCAGTGGAAAACTTGCCTACTGCATTGCGAAGCAGAGTGGACTTGCTAAATAGATCCCGTTTCTATTCATGGTGTCACCGTCTCAACCCCTCAATTCATATTCACAGTGTTAGGAGCAGAGGCGTCCTTATAGAATCAGTTCTGGGCTCAAGCTCCAACCCAGGAAGGCTTTCTAATTACTCGAAGCCTCCACTTCCTTGTTTGTAAAAGAGGGATTCATACAACCGTCCATCTATGCATCCATTCATTCATTAAGTACCTATTATGTGCCAAGCAGTGTTCTGATACTATCCTACTACACCTATGGCAGTAGACAAAAATGCCTGCCTTCATGGAGCTTAGATTCTGGTGAGAGAGAAAGTTGACAGTCAAGCTAAGTAGGTAAAATCTAGAATCTGTTAGTACAAGTACCAAGGAGAAAAAGTAAAGCAGGGAAAGGAGATATAAAGTGGAGAGCTGATATTTTTTTTTGCGGGGGTGGGGTAGCTGACATTTTGGATGGGGCTGGGGAAGGCCTCACTGAGAGGGTGACAGTGAGCAAAGACCAGAGGAAGTGAAGAGTCAGATGAAGGGAGCACTGTGGTGAGGGAGAAGCAGGTACAAAGGCCCAGTAGAGGAGGTGAGCCTGGCTGGTCTGAGGGATCACGGGAGCATCTGGGGGAGAGTGAACAGAGGGGAGAGTGTTGGGAAATGAGAACAGAGAGGTGATGGGCCGTGTAAATATAGTAAGACTCTGACTTTACTCTGAAGAGGGTCAAAGGGCAAAAGCGGGGAGACCACTTAGGAGACTTGTTCTGACCTAGGCTGGGGTGATGGTGGCTTGGACCAGGGTGGTGGCAGTGAGGGCAGTAAGATGCAGTTGAATTCTCGCTGTCTTTTGGTAGATCTGCTGATGGATTGTGTTGGGAGAAGACTCTGGGAGGTGCTGGTTTGCCTCGGGTAGGTCAGGAATTCACTTTGGGACATGTTAGAATTTCTCTTGTTGATTGTTGGATATATTGGTCTGAATGTCAGGAAGGCACCCAAGCTGGATATGTAAAAGTTTTGGGTGTCATCAGCCTGTCCTTGGCTTTTAGAACCATGATATTGGATGAGATCACCGTGGGAGTGAGTGTAGGCAGAAAAACAAAGAGGTCTGATGACTAAGACCCGTGACTCAGGTCCCCAGTGTTCAGAAGTTGGGAAAATGAGGAGGAAGCACTAGAAGAGGCTGAGAGGAAACTTCTCGAGAGAGGGAGGAAAACCAGGAGAGTGTGACATCCTGGAAGCCAAGTGGAGAAAGTATTCAAGGGAGAGGGGGAGATCAACTGGGTAAAATGGCTGATGGAGCAAGTAAAATAAGGACTTGGGACTGATGGGGGTTAGGTAGCAGCCATAGATAGCTGAGAACCATCCTTGACATCATCGGCTTTTCTCTTGATGATGGCTCTGTGGTGACTCAGGCAACCAGCAGGTTCTTTCCTGACCAGTCTGGACTTGAGATAATATACACAGGACAAAACAAATCATGGCTTGGAAAAGAATCTGTGAGGGGAGGTGCTGAGCCTGAATGATATTAACAAAGCAGAGACATGTGTCAGGGTGACACTCGTTTTTCCACAGCACGGGGTCTCCATTCTATGCCCAGGCTGGTTCTGTGACAGGTGGCGGTTGTCTGAAGGAAGACAGCAGCAACTCAGGTCCTCTGGGTCATCATCTCACAGGATCCACTGACTCAGGCTCTGAGGAAGATGAGTTTTTTTCCCCCTTAAGAGTTCAGTGTGAATGATGTAAAAATCAATGGACAGAACGGTGGACTGGAATTCACAAGTCAAAAATAAGCCCTCATAGTCATCAGAAGGTCTTTGGCGTATGATTACAGCAACAGTACAAAAAGGATTATTTTACCGGTGGTGCTGGGAGATTTTGCAAAATACTTTAAGATAGGTAGTTCTCACATATAAATCACTCAAACACATTTAGTCATATTGTTAAGTATTTATTCAGAAGAGTTATGTATAAAAAAACGAGAACGCATAAAAAATGAAGTCATGGTTGAATTCGCATCTATCCTAAGAACCCTAGACCTTAAAAGCAAAACCAGAAATTTTGACTACACTAAAGTTAAAATATGATCTGGATCAAAAACAAATCACAAAGCAAATTAAGAAAAATATTACCACAAATAAGTCAAAGAGATGATAGCCTTAATATATAAAAAGTACTTACAAATTAATAAAAATGCTAAAACTTTACAAGATGGACAAATACATAAATATAAAATTTCATAGAAGAAATATACACAGCATGAAAAAATGTTTAACTTCATTGGCATTCAAAGAAATATAAAATAAAGATACAATCTTTCTTCTGTTGTTAGACTATATTTTTAAAAAAACACAAGGCTTATTCTCTTCTCTCCTTTTGACAGCTCTTTGTCCAGCCCTTCAGTGGGTTAAGTACTCTGCTAGGCACCATATGAATTCTGGAAAGCAATTCACCATACACAGTACTGAGAATAGAAAAAAAATTACTCTGTTAAACAGTAATTCATCCTTTAAGAGTATGTCCGAAAGAAATAATTTGAAATGAGGACAAATGCATATGTAGAAATGACATTTATTGCAGCATTATTTACAAGACCAACATTTGGTTAAACTTTATGATGGATTAATTTTGGTCTTACCACATGATGGAATAGTACAGAAACTTTAACGTCATGTTCTTAATAATTAGGACATAAGGAGACAGAAAACATCAGAATACAATAAAGTTTATATTGTATGAGCTAAATTTTGTAAAATTAAAATAGTGATTATTAGAAGAACACTAAAATGTTAAAATGTTTATTTATGGATGGTGGCATTTCAAATTATCTTACCTTTCCCATATTTTGTATCTTTCTGACTTAAAAAAGTCTCAATAATAGTGATGATGATGATGATTGAAATAGTGTTTACTGAGTCCTCACCATGTGTCAGGTGTTATATCAAGAAATTCACATAGAGTATCTCATTTAATTGCTACAACTAGGCTATAAACTAGAGGATACCGCCATCTCCATTTTCATGGATGTAGAGACTGAACTCTGGGAAGTTACGTAGCTTGGGAAGTTACGTAGCTTGCCCAAGGCCAAACAACTGTGAGGAACTGTTGCTAGACTTGAATCCATTTAATGGGTCCTCATCTCCTGCGTATCACCTCTCAATGGAAATGCATTGCTGTGATAATCAGAAAAGAAGAATCTTAAAAAAATTTTTTTAAAGAATACAATGTGTTCCCAAATTTTATTTTTAAGCTTGTCTATTTTTGTAGAGAAGTAGTATCAGGATTTTTCTCTTGTAGTGGAATCTGGAATTTGAGTATCTACTTTATGCCAGGCATGCTGCATATATTATCTTAGTTAATCCTCAGAACGGCCTTGGACAGTAGATACCGTGATTCTTATCCTGACAATATGCATGAGAAAACTGACCTGGAGTGGCACAGTGGCTTGTCCGTGGCTTGTCGTGCATAGCAGAGCTGGGATTCAAAGTGATTCTGCTTCCTTTCTAAGCATGAGCCCTCATGCCTTATCCCACAGGGTATCGTGGTCTTTCTGTGTTTGTTGGGCAACATTTTTTATTTTTAGTGGACGAAAATCAAGCAGACATCAGTACCTCGCTCAAGACAGTCTCTCCTGTTGATGCCCATGGGCCCTGGAACTCCAGCATATACAGGGACCAGAGTAAGTTTTGGTTGTGCACTTGGAGAGACACATGCCTAAGTGGGTTCCGAGGGCTTTGCAGAATCAGTGAGCTTCCCACAGTGGTCCAAAGCACCCAAGATCCTGACTGTGTTGTCAAGATGGAAGTGATCGTCCTCTCATGGGTATCTTGCCCAAAACATTCTCCTTAGGTCACAGGGCAGCTTGAGTCATACTCATCACCGAGGTCCTCCAGCTTTTTTGTGGTGGCTGTGTTATTTTCATTGCTGGATGTCAGTTTTCACAAAGCTAGATGTGGGTCATCTCGTGAACTGGACAGCTTCTGCAAGCCCCTGGGGGCCAAGATTCTTTAACTCAGTGAATATACACCAAACTCATAGTGTATGTGGGACACCCTGTTGAGTACTGCCCACACAGTGATGACAAAATCAAGCTTGGCTCTTGCTCTCCTGGAGCTTATAGTTCAGGGAGGACACATAGTAGTAATCAAATGATCACATAAGTCAGTGTAGTATTTAAACAGTGATAAGTTCCAATTAGGTACACAGAGCTCCAGCAGGTTATAAAGGGAAGATTTGACATAGTTAGACATGATCTGGGGAGGCTTCCCTGTGGATGTTGCATTGGAGCTGCAACTTGAGGGAGCCAAATAAGTAAAGCAGAGAGGAAAAGCATTGCAGCCAGAGGGAACAGCATGTTTAAATGCCCTCTCATCACATGTAGCGGGGTAAGCAAGAGGGTTTAAAGGAAGGCCAGAGTGCAGAGAGCAAGGGGACGGGACAGGAGATGAGGAAGAGGGACTGGCTGGGGCCAGACCCCACAGGGCCGTGCAGGGCACCTTAAGGAGTGTTGTCATTACTCTAGCAGCAGTGGGAGCCCACACTGAAAGATTTTCAGCTGGATGTGGAGGGTTGGATGACAGATTTGCAATCTGAAAAGTGCCCACTGGCTGGATAGGAAGGGCTGGGGTTTGGGGTCTGCAGGTGGGAGACTGTTTCTCCCAGTCTTAGGCTGGGCTAGGAGGGATTGCCTGCAGGGAGATGGACTCAGTGTGGGGAGGGGGCGGGAGGGACTGAGGCCGTGATTGACGAGATAATGGGGAGGAAAGGAGAGTTTCTGAGAGTCCTATTTCTTAGTGTCCTTCACAGCACTTAGTATTGTGCTGGACACACAGTAAATGTTAATTTTGTTAATTTGATGGGCTCAGGGGCCCTTGGATGGCCTGAAAGAGTAATTCTCTTCCTTCAGGAACCTTTTCCACTTCCCAGGCGTGGGGCATCTTAGTTACCTTAAGGTAACTAAGGTCCGTGTTGTCACCTGTGCTTCTAATCAGCCAGCTATAGATTGGAGGTTCCCATGGGCCCCAACTTGGGTTCAATTGCTTTGCTAGAATGACCCACAGAACTCAGAAACTTTTTGCTTACTAGATTACCAATTTGTTATAAAAGGCTGTAACTCAGGAACAGCGAGATGGAAGAGATGCACAGTGTAAAGCTGTAGGGGGAGGCGGAGGAGCTTGCAGGCTCCTCTCCACGAGCGCCACTCACCCTGCACACCCCTGTGTTCACCAGCCCAGGAACTCTCCAAATCCCCGTCCTTTTGGGTTTTTAGAGAAGCTTCATTACATAGGCATGAGTGATTAAGCCGTTGACCATGCGTGATTGAACTCAGTCTGTGCCCCGCCCAGCCCAGCCCCACCCCACCCGCTCCCTGGAGTTCCAGGGATGGGAACTGAAAGTTCCAACCTTACAATCACACAGTGGGTTCCCTGGGCAACCAGGGTGTTTTCCAAAAGTCACCTCCTTAATATAACAAAGGCACCTTTGTTGTTCTCATTACTTAGGAAGTTCCAAGGGTTTTAGGAGCTCTGTGCCAGGAATGGGGTTGAATAAGAACTACCCTATTTCTTATTATAAATCACAATATCGGGCTTCCCTGGTGGCGCAGTGGTTGAGAGTCCTCCTGCCGATGCAGGGGACACGGGTTCATGCCCCGTTCCAGGAAGACCCCACATGCTGCGGAGCGGCTGGGCCCGTGAGCCATGGCTGCTGAGCCTGCGCGTCCAGAGCCTGTGCTCCACGACAGGATAGGCCACAACAGTGAGAGGCCCGCATACCGCAAAAAAAAAAAAATCACAATATCACAGGGGGTACACATGATCCTATGTATTCACTGCCACCCAGAGTACTATATCTGCATCCTTGGCTTGGAGTAGCCTACACCAGCCATCTCTGGAGAGGTGTTACCCCTGCTGCTTCCAACCAGTATGTACTCATAACTCTCTCTTATTTCCAACTCTAGGGGGCGGTGAACCTGGCTGGGCTGAGTCACCTTCCTTGGAGTGGACAGTTTGGGTGACACATCTGGAAATGTGGGCCACCCCCATGTCATGCCATATCCACTGGCAGCTGTCCAGTCTCAAGGCTGGCCTGCTATAGCCTGTGGCCAAATAAGGTGGCCACCATGCCTGGGCCCCATCCTTCATCCATTGCCCCAGCTGCCACATCTTCTCTGCTTCCTGCCCTGTGAGGGTGATAGTGATGTTTGGGCTGGATCTCAGCTAATTTCACAGTCACCCATGTGCTTTGTTAAGATATCTTTTTTTTTTTTTTTAAATGATGTTAGACAAAACCAGAGCTCTGCACAGTTACCGTTTTAAGTGTCTGTAAAATTCAGGTGAATTGCTAATTGCCTGTATCAAGGCAGCTTTGGCAGGGTGGTACCTGTGAAGATCACCTTCCCTGGAATCCACACCACTGAGTAGACAGAGAATTATTACGGTTGGAAAGATGTATAGTTAAAACTCAGAGAGGGGTAGTGGAAACCTGTGCACAGGCAGTGGGTATGCTTTCAGTGAAGGGGGATTAAAAGGAGAGGCCAGATCAGGTTATTCACTTCAGTTTTTTTTTTGTGGTACGCGGGCCTCTCACTGTTGTGGCCTCTCCCTCTGTGGAGCACAGGCTCTGGATGCGCAGGCTCAGTGGCCATGGCTCACGGGCCCAGCCGCTCCGCGGCATGTGGGATCTTCCCGGACCGGGGCACGAACCCGTGTCCCCTGCATCGGCAGGCAGACTCTCAACCACTGAGCCACCAGGGAAGCCCCACTTCAGTTTTTTAAGAGGGTCATTTTACATTGTTAGAGCGAGAAGAAAACAAAAGAAGTGATGGATGACCCCTTTGCTGCATGGTGAATTTAATCACGGACTGCTGCCAGGCTGTTCTGTCTTCCTAATTACATGCTGGATGTGGAGGGAGTCTGGATCGTGTGGGGAGAGGCTGCTCTTAGCATTTTGTTTTCATTATGGTTAAACCTGCTGACCCTGACCAGGCAGGACGGGGGACCCTTGTGCTGCTGTACGCAGTATCAGCATCCTTTACAAAAGGCTCTGACCAGAAATGCAGCTGTAACTGCTGGCCCAAGAGGTGGTGTTTGTAGAGGGATCAGATGGAAACTTTCTGCTGAGTCCTGGTTTTTCTCTGGGCCTGGGAGGATAGTGGTCAGCAGAGGCTCTATGGCAGAGAGGTGAGAGCTACCTTCCTGGAGGGAAATCAAGTGGGGCCCAGTGTAGGGAGCAGGGTCTGGGGGAAGGGGAGGCTGTGGGAAGAAAGACAGGAGCCAGGAGAGAGAGGGGAGGAAGGGCGGGGCCATCCACAAGTCTATCTCTGCCCAGCACAGGGTGGCCTGGGGCTGAGTCTGGGGAAAGCAAAGACCGTGCCTTTGCTCACCCTGCCACTCTCATCTCTGCACGTGCCACCCGCCACTCTCTGCTCCCACAAGACTGAATTGCTGCAGTTCTGCTGACAGGCCACGTGTTCTCTTACGCCTGGGGCCTTGCACATGCTGTTCCCTCTGCCTGAAACACTCTTCCACTCCCTTCATCTGGATAGCGCTCTCTGGTCCTTCATGTCTCAGCTTCTGTTGGGAAGCCTTCCCAGCTGTGAAGTGGGCTCCCCTAGACACCCTGTGTCTCCCTGTGCTGTCGCCCTTCTCCCACAGTTCTTTGTTGCCTGCTCACTTGTCTGTCTGTCCCCTGCACCAAGAGCCCCCTGAGAGCTGGGCACAGTGCCCAGTATAATCAATACTTAATGCCTTATTTAATGAATGTGAATGACCAAGTCTTCAATGCCACTTCTCTCCCTTTGGTGATGCAAGAAGGGTTATTGATGCTAAAACATGTGGGAAAAGAAGTTGCTGTTGCAGCCATCTCTTTTTTCATCTGTGGGTATTACTGGGCAGAGTGGCTGGCCTCGGCGCTAGCCCTGCTTCTAGGAATATTCAGTCTGAAGCAGGCACATTGGTGTATCAGATACACAAAAACCAAGACCCTGGGCGGCTTGTGAATTAAATGAGCAATTATGCACTTTCCTATTCAGCCTGACAGAATGGGGTGTGCATTTGGGGCGGTGGGGTGGAGGAAGAAGCTTTGCAGGGGGCCTCAGAGGTGCCTATGAGAAAGGAGAGCAGACCTAGGGCCGTCTGGGGGCTGGGGTAGCCTGATGGGTTATCTACACAATTGCAATGTCATCTCTCACCCATTCTCATTTCCACACTATTAAATCTGCCTTTTCTAACATATCCTTAAAGGGGAAATAAATTACCAGCACCCTGTACCTATAGCCTACCATGTTATTACCGCTAATGTAACTTCTCAGGGGCAGCCAGGCGCTGTCCATATTTCATAGTCTTTGGCACCCCCAAAGCTATATTGAGCTATCAAGTATTCATGGACACCATCCAGACCTCCCATTTTTCTCTGCTGGTTGTACCCAGAGGTTTGAGGGCAGAATGAAGCACCAGCTGCTTTATTTTACTGGGGGCTTCAGCTCTGTCCTTCCGATCCCTTTCTTAATTGGGTTATTTCATCAAAGCCAGGCACCAGGCATAGCTTATAAAAGAATTCTCATGATATTCTATGGTGACAGACCATTATGAGTCTGGGGAGATGTCTGTCTCACTTCATTTGCTAGGGAATGGTGCTGGGGGCCATTGGTTCTGGATCTGTCCCTGGGTTGACCAGATGTTTCTCCTCCACTGCTTTCTGCCAACTTCAGTGTTTCTACCACCCATGTACTTAACCAGCAAACTGGACATCAAAATGCCTCCCCCCCATCCATCAACCTCCAGCTACCCTAAACATCCCATTAATACCCAAAGCCTGTTGGATCACTGCCAAGACGTGTGCTGAGTCTGCCCATTTTACATTATTTCCACTGCTCTCCACCCCCATCGTCTCTTGTCTGAACTGTGGCAGTAACCTCGTTGTTCCATCTGCTTCCTGTCTTGCCCCCTCCGGTCCCTTTGCCCCATAGCCATCAGAGTGACACTTTCTTCTTTATAACTAACATAGTTTTTAAAAATGTATGTCTCTATCTGCCTACCAGCTTTAACACAGCTGTGTCAGCTTCAGATCATTTACTTAAAGAAAAAAAACCATAGATTTGTTAGTAAAGACCTCAGTATGCCCTTCTTTTCTCCCAAGAGGTAACTGAATTTCTCATTGTATGTTTTGCATTGTATGTGTATGCTTTTACTACGTATGTATCCATAAGTGAACATATGTACTAATATTTTTGTGTGTTCTAAACCTCACGTTACAGTATCATACTGTGCTTTTTCATCTCAACATTTCTTTGAGGTTTATCCATGTTGATTCATGTAGTTCTAGCTCATTCACTTTAGCTTCTGGGTGGTGGTCTATTGTGTACACAGTTTATTTGTTCATTCTTCTGTTGATGGATACTGAGGCATGTTTTCAAAGTATAAGTCAGATTGTGTTTCTTCCTTGTTTAAACCCGTCAGTGCCCTGAGAGGCAGCTGTCCCAGCCCGCATGGCCTTATTTGGCTGTGCCCAAGCTAGGGACTGCACAGCCCAAAACAGTCAGCCTCGGGAGTGGGAGAAACCCTCTAACTTAGGCTAACTCTAGGCTTCTCTTTATTCTCAACTGGCACTGGCTGCTCGTGGTGGGTGAATAACAGATCACATTGGACTCCGATGCCCTGATCTTCAGGTCTGGAGAGCTCTGTTTATACTCTTCTGATGAGCTTTCACATGTGCCAGGCTCTCCTACAAGACTCATCCTCCCCTCAGTCCCTTTGCATAGTGAGGATTACAGAACAAAGGGATGGAGGGAAAGGCATGTCACATTAACTACGGGCTCACTATGTGCTTTATAAGGCACATGGTAACTTACTTCTTCTTCTTCCAACCCATTTGTGGGATGTTTAATGTTTCTCATTTACGGAAGCAGAAGTGCTCAGAGAGGTTAAAGAACTTGCTCAAGGTCACATAGCCGGGAAGAGTTGGAGGCTTTCTTCTGCGTCTGCCAGGTCCTGGCCCTTTGCAGCTTCTAAGTGGGAAGATAAAACAGAGGAACTAAGAGAGAAGAGGATTAAAAAACACCCTAGAACATTCTGTCCTTAGATGCAAAGTGGGAACACAGACAGGAAGCCCTTTCAAAGCTCCCTTCTTGCCCTGTGCAGACTTGCTGCTCCTGGCTCTGCAGCAGGTGGACCCCACAATGAGTTCTTAGTTTGCCCAGGAAATACGTGTGGGGCTGTATCCATTGCCAGAGGCTAAAGTAAGCCCTGGGTAGACAGGGCAGGATCAGGCTCCAGCCCTGCCCCACCGTGTTCTGGATATCATGGAGGATGGGGGAGGAAGACCATGGACAAATGGGGCTCTGGAGCCCCTAAGGAGGGAAGCAGCTGGTCATTTGTTCCTGGGCTGTAATCTGTGACCTGAAGGATGGTAGACATGGTGGAAACAGCATTTCAGGCAGGGGATAACAATCTAAGAAAGGTCCCAAAGTCTTGGGAGCAGAGTATAGTCAGAAAAATAGTGATCAGGTATGGCTGGAACAAGGAGCAAGTTGGGGACAGGTGTGAGATGGATGGACCTGGGCTGGACATGTTATGTGGCCCTTAGACACCATAGCGAGAGTATCTGAAAGGCCAGCGGCTCCCTTCCTTTCTCCTGCAGTGACTACCTGACCCAGGACGTCCTGTGGACTTGTCTGGGATGTTGCTGACCTTATAGGATTGTATTTTCTCCCCTTCAGATTGCAACTAAGTAAAAGGGCTATTATTATCAGGCAGCCTGTATCTGTTCTACTGTATAGAAAGATAATGGTCTGAAAACTCCTGTTCTTGGACCCTAATTGTTTTCACTAATATAGGCTAACTAATTACTTGGGGTAACTCATAATGGGTCCCCCTCTCCTGTGTGTCATGGCACCACCACTGGCAGCTCTGTTGAGGGCATCTACAGGGGAGTCCCTGAAGGTTGTTGATAGGAAGTGACACGATTGGCTTTTTCAGTCTCCTTTCCACACTCTCACAGCACTCCACATAACTCCCGTTTTAATATATTTAACTTTAGTGGTCTGTTCATGTCTTTTCTAGAATTTACAGCCACGAGGAACATGCCCAGAGTGAAAGTATTTTTTTTTATAGTGCCCAGAACACAGTGGGTGCTCAATGCATGTATGAGTTATAGGTAAGGATGGCAGTTTGGAAGGTGGGTCAGAGGGAGATTAAGCTTGAACCCAGCAAGATCTCAGTAAGGAGGTAGTTGCTGTAGATCAGAGGAGAAACTAGGATGGGTTGGTGGGGAGGGGGACAGGTAAGGCGGGTACTGGAGGGTAGAGAGAAGGGTGAGTTTGGATGTAGGGGGACAGAGAAAAGAAGCAGTTACAGGTGATGAAGTTCCTAGAGTTACAGGGTGACTAGACAGGAACATGGAAAGAAGAGATGGTTTGGGAAGAAAAAGGATGAGGTAAGTGTACGGCCTGGGTCGCTGTCATATTGCCTGTGGATTGTCCCTGGAACGAGGACCAGCAGGTAACTGGACAGACGGGCTTGGAGCTCAGTGGTGAGGTTGGGCCTGGAGAAACATTTGGGAGCCATCAGCACGAAGGAGGTATTTGAAGCCATGGAGCAGGGTAGCTGGTTGCTGTGCTCTTTCAGGGAGAGCAGACTGGGTAAGAGAGAGAATTAGGAGAGAACCCCAAGGAACAACAGTATAGAAGGGATAAAAAGCAGGAGTGCTCACAGGAGACAGAGGAGGTGCCAGAAAGGCAGGAAGTTGACTGGGATCGGCATAGCCAGAGTGTCGTGGGAACCACAGGGAGGGACGGTTTCGGGAAGGAAGGTGTGGTCAGGGGACCGAAAGGAGTTGAGAGCCAACCCAGGTAAGGATGCAGATGTGGCCTTTGGAGTTAGGAGCCTGGAGGTTGTTGGTCTCCTGGGAAGAGTGGAGTGAAATGATACAGAAGGAAGGCCAGGTGGGGTCCAGGGCACTGGAGACAGCAGGACTAGACCAGATGCAGATGAGGACCTGGCTCACTGCCTCATCCCTCCCCAGGCTGGACACCTGAGGATTCTGAGATAATGAAAGGGATGTGGGGAACACTTAGCTCACAGACTGGGAGTCTTGGTGGCTTCACGTGTGTCAGTCGTGCCCTCGTTTAAGCCTGACCCGGCTAGTGAGCCTCCGTGAAGTTTATAGAAACAGTTGCAACCTCCCAACCCCCTTCTGTCCCTTTCCTGATGTCTTTGGGGCTAGAAGAAAGTTACCGACGCTAGCTTGTCCAGTTTGGTCCAGAGCTTTGCAGGTGTTTTCGTGGAGTGAAATTGAGTCCTTCCAGGACAGTGTTGATGACAACAGGTGCAATCCAAACAGGTAGCTGGAACAAGAGCCATAGCTGTTATGTAGCTCTTTCCACCAGGAGGAGCCTGGGGAAGGGCCTGGCTTACTGGCCTCCTTATGGCCATCAGTGTTACCGCTCCACAGACTCCTTTGAGAAGGTTGGTTGTGAAAGGTAAGCAAGAAGAAAGCAGCTGAAGGGAGCCTTGGGGCCAGAGGTGTTCGGTTAAAGGTGGGGGTGGCTCAGCCTGTCCAGCTGGTGCACGCGCAGGTCCCGACTCAGGGAGGCATCATGCCCGCAAGGACAGAGACTCGTTGGATGCCCAGTCATCACCTTTGTTCTGCGGTGCAGATAAATTTGGTCTCAAAGGGAATTGGCTTCCACATGCTACCATCCCCACTTCAGCCCCTTAAGAAGATTTCATTTCTCATGACTTATCGGGATGGAGCACTGTATTTTGTTACTGCCTGTCTTGTAGCAATCCCACATTCATTTTGTTTTCAATTACCAGGCTGTACCTTGAAAGGCCTTATCTAGCAGACACACAGCTTGCATCTTCCTTGTGTGGTATTGCTCTGTGGTCCTGCAGGATCCTGCTTAGATGCCAGCCTGGCTCACATCTCTTTTCTGTCCCCTCAGTGAGATGGCCTCCTCTGGGCACCCTGGCACCACTGTAGTCCATCACCTAATCACACAGCAGCCCCCACTGTGTTCACCTCCTTCCTCCCTGAAGATTTTATTTCTTTCTTTATTTCATGAAGACTTAGAGGGCCCTGGGTTGAAAAGGAGATTGCTACAAGACTGTCAGGTATTGAAGTCATGCAAGTATAGCTTGTAGCTAACTTGCCTGCAACTATTTCCTGAATTCAAAAGAGAAACTCAACAAATTAAAATAATCACCAGGACTCCTTCAGTGCTGGAAGCCGGTGCCATCTGCTTGAGAAATTTCAGGACACTGCCCCAGCTCAGAACCCATAGGTTTCTTCCCAGGGGCAGCTGGACAGTGGGGGGCAGCCAGTGATGGTAGTGGCTTCAGAGAAGGGGGCCTTAGCGCTGGAGCAAGTCAACTTGATCTGGATGGAGTGGAACCTGTGTAGTGCCTCCAAGCAAAGAACAAGAAATAAAACTACCCCTGGCCACCCAGGACCCAAGAAAGGCACTTTGTCTTCTGTTCTGTTTTGGCCTCGCTATTTCTTCTCTTCCCTCCCTCTCCCAACTGAGCCTTTCTGTTTCCTCCTCCTCCTCCAGCCTTGATTTCACCCCTGCCCCCTCCCTTTGTTGGTCCTTTCATTCACTCACTCTGTGCCGTCTGCTCTGCTGGGTGCTGGAGGTGCAATGGTCGGCAAGATAAGCACAAAGCGGAATAATCGCAAGCATGGTGAAGTTCTCTGGAGGGAATGTGCAGGTTCCAGTGAGAGAGAATAAAAGGGATGGGGTCGTCAGGGGTGGCCTCTCTGAGATGGAGCCATTGAAGATGAGGCCTGGAGGATAAGATTATCCTAAGAGACAGGGCTCTGAGAGGAAGCAGCAATCTCAAGGCCTCTGAGCAGGACAGAGCTTGGAATCCTCTAGAGACTGAAAGGGGCATTGAGGGTGAGATGGGGAGGGTGGCCAGAAGGGTGGTCGAGGAGGTTGGAGAGAGGCTGGTGCCAATCCACCTACTTCTCGATTCTCTTGGAGAAGCCCCTTGTCTTAGTGCGGTAGGCCTTCTGTGCTCGTGCTCATGCCCTGAACTGGGTGCTAAGTGGCTGCCCTAATGTTCTCTGCTCTGGGCCGTGAAGGGCAGGAGGCCTGTGGTTTGATTTCATCGGTGTATGGACATGGGTGTTGATTTTACTTGAAACCCTGCGGAGCTCCAGCCTGGGGAGTTCTTCACCTTTTTCCCAAATGACAGGAGTGTGGGTTGAGGTGGGTAGCAGATGCCAGGAGATGATGGGACATTCTGGGTCAAGGAAAGGGGTGGATGTCTGGGTCAGGAGTAACTCATGTGGGGCTGGGAAAGAGAAGGGCTTTGCGCGGCTGGGCGCTGGGGTCAGGCGAGGAGACTGGCTGAACTGCTCCTGTGCCAGGCTGCTGCCTACTTCAGCAGCTTCCTTTGGCTCTGGGTGTCTGAGTCACATCCACTCAGGAGCTGATTCTGCTAGCCTCTTCAACAGCTGTGGATCCTTGGAAGAAAGCTCAACCCCAAATGCTCACTGGAGAGTGCCTACTTTACATAGTAATTAAAGAAATCAAAGCTATGTTTTAAAACTCTGATAAAGTTTGTTCCTGTCCTGGGGAACCCTCCTTCTGTTGGTGGGCACTGGGCTAAATCCTAATGCCACACCACCATCCCACGGTGAGGATGGTGATCATAATGGCAGATAATGAATGGCAGTTCATGAATGCTGGGTATCAGCCGCTGTGCTAAGTGCATTATGTGGATCAGCTCCTCTGAGTGGATAATATTCATAGCTCGATGTTATAAGGAAAGAAAGCTCCAGCACAGAGAGGGCACGAGTGACTTGCCTACAGTCACCCCGTGAGGAAACAGCGGAGCTGGGATTTCCATCCAGGCAGTCTGACTCTGAACCTTTGTACCTTCCAGCCTGCCGGTGAGGACAGGGGTTCCGAGAGGCTGAGTGACTTGCTCTTGTCTACACAGCTAGCAAGAGCTGGAGGGTGAATGTAAATGCCAGTCTTTTTGCTTAGAGTCTGAGGCTCTTCAGCCTTCCCTGAACCACCTGCAGCCCCCTCAGTGTTCTCGGGATCCCTGTATCCTGGAGCAGTGGCTCCAGGACCCCATCCCTAGACCTGTGCGAAACAGGCTGTGCAAGAGTCACCTGGGGAACGTAAAAGTGCAGAATCTTGGGCCCTGCCCCCCAGGTTTTGATTTCAGGAGGTGAGATCTAGGAATCCATATTTGGTTGTGCAGTTGGGTTTAGAACATGGACCCAGATACTAACAACTATGAATAATGGTTTGCAGGCCAGGATGTCTTCCATGTCCCTTTTCCTGACCTCTTCCCAACTTTCATCATTCCAGAATTGGCCGGTCCTCCATTTGCATCCCCAGGCAGGTCTCTGTCTCACCAGGGGCTCTGTGGTACTGGCTCTTATTCATCTTTTTATGCATAGTCTCTGCCACATAGTGAGCACTGTGTAAAGATTTGTGGGAGTAAGGGGTGTTTGAAAGGGATATATTTATACAATACATAATGAAATGTCATGTGTTTACACACAGTTACCCGTTCTTTCTTGGTCAAGACTTGGGGTTCTTATCCCCTTCATGCCAAGAACACAAGTGCTGGTACCTTGTCCCTAACAAGTACACTAGGAGTTGTTTCTGAAATGGAGTGTCTCTCTACTAAACCGTTCACATTTCTTCATCAAGTCTCCCTGAAAATTGACGATGTGGGCCTAGAAGTTGGTTGGCCAGAGTCCAGAGCGTGTGGGTCTAGAGAGGAGAGCATCCAGAGTGGAGGAGCTTAGCCTGATGGCGCTGTGGGACCGCTGGCTCTGGGACGCTTTTTTTTTTTAAATAAATAAATTTATTTATTTTTATTTTTGGCTGCATTGGGTCTTTGTTGCTGCGCGTGGGCTTTCTCTACTTGCGATGAGCGGGGGCTACTGTTCGTTGCAGCGCACAGGCTTCTCATTGCGGTGGCTTCTCTTGTTGTGGAGCACAGGCTCTAGGCGCATGCGGGCTTCAGTAGTTGTGGCTCGCGGGCTCTAGAGCGCAGGCTCAGTAGTTGTGGTGCACGGGCTTAGTTGCTCTGCGGCATGTGGGATCTTCCCAGACCAGGGCTTGAACCCGTGTCCCCTGCATTGGCAGGCAGATTCTTTTTTATTACATCTTTATTGGAGTATAATTGCTTTACAATAGTGTGTTAGTTTCTGGTTTATAACAAAGTGTATCAGCTATACATATACATATATCCCCATACCTCCTCCCTCTTGCATCTCCCTCCCACCCTCCCTATCCCACCCCTCTAGGTGGTCACAAAGCATAGAGCTGATCTCCCTGTGCTATGGGGCTGCTTCCCACTAGCTATCGGTTTTACATTTGGTAGTGTATGTATGTCCATGCCACTCTCTCACTTCATCCCAGCTTACCCTTCCCCCTCCCTGTGTCCTCAGGTCCATTCTCTACGTCTGTGTCTTTATTCCTGTCCTGCCCCTAGGTTCTTCAGAAGCATTTATTTTTCTTTTTAGATTCCATATATATGTGTTAGCATAAGGTATTTATTTTTCTCTTTCTGACTGACTTCAGTCTGTATGACAGTCTCTAGATCCATCCCCCTCACTACAAATAACTCAATTTCATTTCCTTTTATGGCTGAGTAATATTCCATTGTATATATGTGCCACACCTTCTTTGTCCATTCATCTGTTGATGGACACTTAGGTTGCTTCCATGTCCTGACTTGGCAGGCTGATTCTTAACCACTGTGCCACCAGGGAAGTCCTGGCTCTGGGACTCTTGACTGAGCCCCTGCAGCAGGCCAGTATCCCTGTGCTGGCCAGAGAGATGGGTTGGGCCATCTCTGCCTTCAGGGACTTGACCATCTGGTGGAAAAGACAGACTAAGACAGAGAAATGTTGGTGCAGAGGTTAAGTGTGAACAGGGCAGTCATTCAGACCACGGCTTCCAAATCCAGACTGGAGGGGGAGTGAATCCAGACTATGTTTCTGTGACCTCCAGAAAGTTAACCTCTCCAATCTCCCTCAATGTAAAGCAGGGATTGTAATAATACTTCGTATACATACAATAAACGCTAACAAGTGTTGGCTGAATCACTGAGAGCTGAAAACTGTTTAGGAAACTTCCCAGAGAAGGAGATGTCTGAGTTGTGTTTTGAAAAACAAGTAAAATTTAGCCAGGAGAAGAGGGGCAGCGTAGGTAGAGGGAACTGTCAAAGCCAGGGTGTGGAGGTGTGTGTGTTTTGTGAGGGGAGCTGCAGGCTGCTCATTTATTAAGGGGTTTGGAGTTTTAGGTGGTGAGGAGACACAGGCGGCGAGGGCTGCACAGGTGTGCCCGACAGTGCATTTTAAACTGTGTTTCAGAATTGATGGAATCTTCCAGAAGATGTTAAGCAAAGGAGGAGAGGGGCACAACTGAGTTTTACGTATGGTCTGTATACAGAGGGGCACTCTGAACTCTTTAACCGTGCACTGATCAAGCTGTAGGTTTCTTCCTACAGACCCACTGCTGCAGAATTATTTGCAGATTGTTATCCTCCTGTCCCTTTTAGCCAACAGTGGAGGTCCAGCAGATGAGTGCCTTGGGGACTGGAGCACTAGGGACGTGTCAGCTTCGTGACTGGGTCTTGGTGTGCCATGTCCTGCCATCTCCTGGAGGATGGAAGGGAATCAGCAAACAAATCCCAATCAGATTTCCCAGGCAGGCGTTTGCCGGGCCAGATTTAGATGACCATACATCTTCCTCAGCTCAGAGAACTTGTAATGATGGCAAGATTAGCTCACACTTTGCATTTGCCCTGGGAATTTACACAGCAGTGAGCCTGTTGGTCAGCTAATGCTCCTAAGTTTCTAGCTTCCATGGGGACCACACTTCCAGCTCTGTTTAATGCTTCATTCGAATGCAGCAAAAGAGAGGGACAAAGCTGATGGCAAGTTGGAAGCTTCGAGCATTGGGAAGGTAGCCTCGGGGCCCCTGTGACTGTTTCTCTCATTCTCTCAATCCAGCTCAGCAGTTTCATTTCTAAGGCTGGAATTTGAGAGAGGCCCGTGTTGTCAGTAGAACCACGGTCACCACTGTCCCCTGTTGATGGGTCCTTCTAGTTCACAGCAATCCCCATGGCTGATGGAGTGAAGGACCCTAAAGCACATCCCTTGGTGTCACTCTTCCCCCCAGAAACTGACAGTGGGGCTTGCACTGACTATGGAAGAAAGTCCAAACTGACTAGTGCAGGGCTTAATGGTTCTTCTGGTCTCCTTCCGGCCTGGACCACCCTCACACGCATCCAGACTAGGACATTCCACTCCACATCTTCAGTTTCCTCTCTTCCCATGTTCACTCTTGCTGCTGCTTCTACCCAGGGTGCCTCATTCCTGCTGGAAATCGCATCTGCTTCTCAGTGCCCAGCGTAATACTGGTACTCCCCTGAGCCTTTCCCTTTCTGCTAGGGGGAATCCGTGTTTCCCCTCTGTGTTTTCGGCCCTGAATTAGGGTTGTTTTTGAGGGTCACGCTCTAAGATGGAAGATCCTTGAACTCACGAGCCCGAGGTCACCTTTAGTACCCACGTCTTCCCCCAGTGCCCAGCCCAAGACCTCACATGTAGGTAGCATTGGATTCTGTTCCAAGTCAAATCTAAGCAAGCCATCTACTCGATCACACATTCAGTTTTTTGTTTTGAGGATGAGGATAGTGAGCGGCTCATTCATGGCCTTTTTGTGTTTTTCCATCATCCCAGTGCCTGAACTCTGGGAGTTTCTATTTTGAGACTGTGCTCATCAGAGTGTGGGAAGGAGGAAAGCTGAGGAGGGGAAATGAGGCCTCCTCACAGCTCTGACCTGGATATTCTGGAGCCACTAGCTCTCCTGGTTTTCTTTCAGCCAAGCATTGGAGTGGGGGGTCTTGGTCATAGCTGGAGGCGGCCAAGAGCATGGCGGCAGGGAGTCAGACAGCCCCGGGAGTGGTGACTGTAGTCCCTGAGAATCTTACAGCAGGGTCTGTGGGAAATAAAACCCACTGACTTCAGGCTTAGGAAGCTGGAGATTTCTTTGAGTTTGATGTTCTACCCTATAAAATGAGGATCATAATGTATAACCCAGGGTCACTGAGGAATAAGATGTGATAATTCAGGTAAGGAGCCTGTTGCTCCAGAGGGTCAAACTCTTCTTCCTTTCCCACCTCACCCCTTTATTTAGGCTGCTCAGGGGAGACTTATATTACCTTTTGTAATGATAATGTTTATAAGTGAACAGCAGCATCTCACAGTCGTATCTTTCTTGCTTGCTTTGCAAAGTGTGTTAAACTCGTCTCGATAAGTGCTTGCGAGTCTTGGGTGCCCGGTGTTCTGGGCCAGCTGTGCAGGAGGTGGGGGGGGTAAACTGGGGCTGTCACTGCTGCAGGATTCCAGTGGCCCCCAGCTCAGCCACTTGTTAATGGTGTGACCTTGGCAGATGATGTAACCTATTTGAGTCTAAGTTTCTTCACTGTAAACTCATGACACTGACAGGCCCTTTGTGGAGTTATTCTGGGCAGGGAAGGAGATGGTTCCTGTCAAGCTCTGGTGCCTGGCATCTAGTGAGGGCACAGTCCACGAGTGAGGGGCCTTATTGGAGGAGGCATGGGCCAAGGGGGAGGTGGCCTCACTTAGGCTGACTCCTCACAAAAGCCCTAAGCGTTAGAAAGACCCAGTGCTGTAAGTCCATCCTTCTCCATAAAAGTCAGGGCCCTGCCACAAATGTCACCACTGGCAAGTGGCTGAGCTGCGACTTGGAGCAGCTCGGCTTCCTCCCACTCTTGCTGCCCAACCTGGGAATGAACTTTGGTCCATCTCTGCTGGGGAAAGAGCAGGGCAGACAATCTATTGGTATTAGTGCTGTGCGGGACTTAGGCTGCTGCTTGGAGGAATTTGGGACTGTAAAAGTGGTTGGAAAAATAGGTGTCATGAGAAGGTGTCCCTCCCTTAAAGACAGGAATAGTTCTTAGGGCTTCAAGACACCCCAGCAAAGCAGGGAGGAGACAGGAGGACCCCTGAAGGTCAGCCAGCTCTGGGAGCCTATAATTCACCCTGTGTGACGACTTAAATGGGTCAGTTAACTAATTGGTGACATTATGCCCTATTAAGGGTGAGCAAATGGCTGAGCCTTTCCTCACACAGAATCAGAACTTAGACTCTCTCTCAGGGACTCAGAGCAGGGCCTTTATTTTTAGATCAGATGGGGAAAAGGGGACAGATATCTTGCTTTTTCACTGGGTATAGATAGAAAACTGGTCCCTTTAATTTTTTTAACCCATTATGAGTGTGGTTCTTAGCAGACTCAGGATGGAGTTGGCCTTTTCTGCACAGTCCCACTTTTGTAATCAAAACCTATTTTTCATACTGGAGGAAAATAATACCAGAGTTTGAATAACCTGAATGGCCTTAGAAATGCTCCATAACCAGTCACTTATTAACTGGTGTGGAAACGAAAGTTGCCATCCTCTACCAAACATGGCTTCATGTTTCTGGACACCTCCTTTTCTGGGCCAGGTGTGATGCAGAGAGACATTTAGCCCCTTGCTAAGTTTACACTGAGCTCCTGCCATGTTCTAGGCATTTTTCTAGATCCAGGGATACACAACAGAAAAGATCACTGCTCTCATGGGCATGCATTCTACTGGGAGAGATAAACAATAAAATATCAAAGACAGCTAAATGCTGCGAAGAAAAGTCAGGATATGACAGAGGCAGCTTCTTCAGAGGGGTGGTCTAGGACGGTCCTTAGGAGACACACAGAATGTAAGTGACCAAAGGAGCCAGCAGGCGGTGACCTGGGGAGGACCATTCCAGGCATAGTGAAGGCTCTGAGGCTAGAACTAGCTTCCTGGCAGAGGGTCAGAAGGAAGGTGAGCTGCCATTGTGGCTGGACCAGAGGGTGAGGGGCCCAGGGATGAAGGCAGAGAAGCGGGCAGGGTCCACATTGTGTAGGATGTTATAGGCCATGGGAGAGGCCTTCTGAGTCACGGGGACAGATTTCAAGCAGGATTCAAGTGCTAATGGGATTCACATTTCTGAACGATGATGATGACTCTGGATGCTGCATGGAAGGGAGACCACAGGGCCCTAGGGGAGGAGAGGGTGTCCAGTTAGGAGGCTTCTGCAGGTGTCCAGAGAGGCATACCATATGATATCACTTATATGGGGAATCTAAAATAGGGCACAAATGAGCCTATCTTCAAAACAGAAACAGAGTCGCAGACATAGGGAACAGACTTGTGGTTGCCAAGGGGAGTTGGGGAGCGATAGGGATGGACTGGGAGTTCGGGGTTGGTTAGATACAAACTATTACATTTGGAATGGATAAACAACAAGGTCCTAATATATAGCACAGGGAACTATATTCAGTATCCTGTGACAAACCATAATGGAAAAGCATATTAAAAAAGAAGGTATGTATGTATGTAAATGAATTACTTTGCTGTACAGCAGAGGCTGGCACAACATTGTAAATCAACTGTACTTCAATTAAAAAAAAAAGAATGTTGTTTTTGGACATGAAATGTGGGCTCTGAGCAGACACATGGAGGTGTCAGATGGGCAGTTAATGTCACAGGTGGGCCCTCGGGAGAGGTCAAGCCTGGAGCCACAGAGCTGGGGCCCAGTGTCCTCACAGAAGCCCAGGGCGCCTTCTTTCCCTCTCTAGCCAAGGAACACTAAATGCTACTCGTGTGCCCCCAGAAGCTTCTCCTCTGACACTTGCTGTGATTCCAGAATTGATCCCTGCATCCATGGGAGCTGGGAATCCGGAGGCAGAGATGTGGTCAGTGTTGGGCCAGCGCAAAGCTGGGTCTGAACAAATCACGCTGTGTATCTCTGCCCCCTTCCCACCCTGAGGGTGCGGGACCATGATGAGGGTGGCTCCAGCTGGGCTCTCTCAGGGCAAGACAAGATGGCTGGGCTGCCACTAGACTCTGTCATCCCCCAAACTCTGTAGAGAAGGACCTTGGGCTTCTGAATTTGATTTCTTGCTCTGCTATCCAGGTATGCCAAAAGTCAAGTTTCTCGAACTCCCTGAGCTTCAGTCTCTTTATGGTGAGATGTGCCTAGGATGCTTTCCTCTGGGAAGCTGTAGGGACGGCTTGCGGTCAGATGCCTGGTGCCTAACAGACTTCACGAACAGGCCCAGCACGACCGTTCCCCTCTTCAGCCCCTAACAAGGTGGTACCCACAGCAGTACACTTTTGTGAGTAACAGCTGGACGAGTGGAGAAATTCTTTGGCTTGTTCCACAAATATGTGTTTACCATGTGTTAAGCACAGGGGTTTGAGAGGTAAACAGATAGACAAATTCCTGTTCTCGTGGATCTTGTGTTCTAGCAGAGGAATCAGTGGTCAATAATCAAACAGACAGATGAGGCCATTTCTGGGCATTTTGGTGTGAAGGCGCTGGACGGTCAGGATGCCTCTTTTTCTGGTGTGTGTGTGTGTGTGTGTGTCTGTGTGTGTGTGTGTAATGGCCCCAGGGATTCATCTCTCCAAAGCCGCTGCCCTTCCTCTCCTCCGCGGGTGTGGAGGTGATTTCTGGAAGGTGGCCACAGAGCAGGCGCGTCTCCCTCCCAACCTGTGGCCCTGGAGGTCCTTCCCTTTCCTTGGCCTAATGGCCACACCTTCTCTTACCTGGACTGGCTCCACGTAGGACCAGAGGCCATAGGATTTGTTTCTCTAAGCCCCCATCTGGGAGGCTTTGCAGGTAACTCTCCGCTCCCTGTCTCCACCCCGTCCCACGCTCCATCAGAGATCTCCGTCCCCACCAACTCCTCCTTCCTCTCACTGGCTGACACCAAAGACATGTCTTAAAAATACTCTTCACAGTGAATGCTTGCAGCTACCCTTCCTCTTATCTTTGAGTCTGACAGCATTTTGGTGAAAGAATTTTTTTCAACGTGCGTTCGTGTGAAAGGGAGTTTTATTTTACTTTATTTAAAAAATTTTTTTAAACGTTTTTATTGGAGTATAATTGCTTTACAATGGTGTGTTAGTTTCTGCTTTATAACGAAGTGAATCCGTTATACATATATATATATATCCCCGTATCTCATCCCTCTTACATCTCCCTCCCTCCCACCCTCCCTGTCCCACCCTTCTAGCTGGTCACAAAGCACCGAGCTGATCTCCCTGTGCTATGCGGCTGCTTCCCACTAGCTATCTGTTTCACATTTGGTAGTGTATATATGTCCATGCCACTCTCTCACTTTGTCCCAGCTTACCCTTCCCCCTCCCCGTGTCCTCAAGTCCATTTCTAGTAGGTCTGCATCTTTATACCCGTCTTGCCCCTAGGTTCTTCATGACCTTTTTTTTTTTTTAGATTCCGTATATATGTGTTAGCATACAGTATTTGTTTTTCTCTTTCTGACTTACTTCACTCTGCATGACAGACTCTAGGTCCACCCACCTCACTACAAATAACTCAATTTCTTTCCTTTTTATGGCTGAGTAATATTCCATTGTATATCTGTGCCACATCTTCTTTATCCATTCATCTGTCGATGGACACTTAGGTTGCTTCCATGTCCTGGCTATTGTAAATAGAGCTGCAATGAACATTGTGGTACATGACTCCTTTTGAATTATGGTTTTCTCAGGGTATATGCCCAGTAGTGGGATTGCTGGGTCATATGGTAGTTCTACTTTTAGTTTTTTAAGGAACCTCCATACTGTTCTCCATAGTGGCTGTATCATTTTATATTCCCACCAACAGTGTATGAGGGTTCCCTTTTCTCCACACACTCTCCAGCATTTATCGTTTGTAGATTTTTTGATTTTGGTCATTCTGACTGGTGTGAGATGATATCGCATTGTACTTTTGATTTGCATTTCTCTAATGATTATTAGAGAATGTGTAATGAGCATTCTTTCATGGGTTTGTTGGCAATCTGTATATCTTCTTTGGAGAAATGTCTATTTAGGTCTTCTGCCTATTTTTGGATTGGGTTGTTTGTTTTCTTGATATTGAGCTGCATGAGCTGCTTGTAAATTTTGGAGATTAATCCTTTGTCCGTTGCTTCATTTGCAAATATTTTCTCTCATTCTGAGGGTTGTCTTTTCGTCTTGTTTATGGTTTCCTTTGCTGAGCAAAAGCGTTTAAGTTTCATTAGGTCCCATTTGTTTATTTTTGTTTTTATTTCCATTTCTCTAGGAGGTGGGTCAAAAAGGATCTTGCTGTGATTTATGTCATAGAGTGTTCTGCCTATGGTTTCCTCCAGGAGTTTTATAGTGTCTGGTCTTACATTTAGGTCTTTAATCCATTTTGAGTTTATTTTTGTGTATGGTGTTAGGGAGTGTTCTAATTTCATTCTTTTACATGTAGCTGTCCAGTTTTCCCAGCACCACTTATTGAAGAGGCTGTCTTTTCTCCATTGTATATTTTTGCCTCCTTTATCAAAGATAAGGTGACTGTATGTGCATGGGTTTATCTCTGGGCTTTCTATCCTGTTCCATTGATCTATATTTCTGTTTTTGTGCCAGTACCATACTGTCTTGATTACTGTAGCTTTGTAGTGTAGTCTGAAGCCTGGGAGCCTGATTCCTCCAGCTCCGTTTTTCTTTCTCAAGATTGCTTTGGCTATTCAGGGTCTTTTGTGTTTCCATACAAATTGTGAAATTTTTTGTTCTAGTTCTGTGAAAAATGCCAGTGGTAGTTTGATAGGGATTGCATTGAATCTGTAGATTGCTTTGGGTAGTAGAGTCATTTTCACAATGTTGATTCTTCCAATCCAAGAACATGTATATCGCTCCATCTATTTGTATCATCTTTAATTTCTTTCATCAGTGTCTTATAATTTTCTGCATACAGGTCTTTCTCTCCTTAGGTAGGTTTATTCCTAGGTATTTTATTCTTTTTGTTGCAGTGGTAAATGGGAGTGTTTTCTTGATTTCATTTTCAGAGTTTTCATCATTAGTGTATAGGAATGCCAGAGATTTCTGTGCATTAATTTTGTATCCTGCACTTCACCAATTTCATTGATTATCTCTAGTAGTTTTCTGGTAGCATCTTTAGGATTCCCTGAATATAGTATCATGTCATCTGCAAACAGTGACAGCTTTACTTCTTCTTTTCCGATTTGGATTCCTTTTATTTCTTTTTGTTCTCTGATTGCTATGGCTAAAACTTCCAAAACTATGGTGAACAACAGCAGTGAGAGTGGAAAACCTTGTCGTGTTCCTGATCTTAGTGGAAATGTTTTCAGTTTTTCACCATTGAGGATGTTGTTGGCTGTGGGCTTGTCATATATGGCCTTTTTTTATGTTGAGGTAAGTTCCCTCTCTGCCTACTTTCTGGAGGGTTTTTATCATAAATGGGTGTTGAAGTTTGTCGAAAACTTTCTCTGCATCTATTGAGATGATCATATGGTTTTTCTCCTTCAGTTTGTTAATATGGTGTATCACATTGATTGATTTGCGTATATTGAAGAATCCTTGCATTCCTGTGGGAGGGAGTTTTAAACTTGGTTATCTTACAGGCTCTCCATTTTCGTGCCCCTCCTTCCCAAACCCCTACATTTCCCCCCTCCCAGCCTCCTTAAGCCTCTTTTCCTGAAGTATTTTTGCCTTTTCTTTCCTTATCTGTTTTTCTCCTTTCCCCTTTGTCACTCCCTATTGATTCTCGCCTCTCCCTGTCATGTGTTGCTCCCTGGTTCTCTCTTGTCCAAACTGGGCGCCCGCCCCCAAGCTTCTTAACCCAGCTGCCACCCAGGGCTGTTTTCCCAGTGAAGGGGTCTCTGGACTCCCTCCCACCCTGGATCCCTTTGAAAATGCCTTTGATAATGTGGAATGGCTCCTGGCACACCTGTGCACAGGACATCTGCTTTGCCCATTGGCTGAGGTTGCCCTGATTTCAAAGAAAGCAAATGTTGCCTTTAGCTCCACATGGTGGATTTTCTCTGGGAGGAATTTCTGCAGATACTAAGAGAAATGTGCACCCCACATTCCATTATCGAGGGACAGACCCTGCTGTACAGGCTGACCATTCTCTGTTCCCTGAGCACACTGTGTCCAGCCTTATGTTAATTAATTCCTCTAGTCTCTGGGGATTGACTCCCTTCTGTAAGTTGCAATTCCAGGCATTGGGTGCTGCTAAAAAAATTCTGGCAGAGGAGAACATAATCAGAACTTGCAAAAAAGGAAAGCGGAGGGAGTTGTGGTTATGCTCTTATGTTGTCAGACCCGGTCACCACCCTTCTGCCCACCCCTGGCCACCATCACCACCACCACCTCTACCACCAGGAATGCCCTTTAGGAGAAGGTCATAAGAGGAGGACATGGAATCCTCAGGATTTTGTTGGCATTGCATCAACTGTCATTGCACTTGATTAACCATATGCAGTTTACTCGCATCATTTTTCTTTTTTATCCACACTAGTCTTCGGCCTGTCCTGCTCCTATGGCTGATTTTTATTGACGAGAATATCATTATTGCCTTTAGGGTTATTGCCTTCTCTGATGAAGGAATAATCTTTCTGAGGACTTAACAGGTGGTGGGTTCTTATCAGTTTTAATTATTGATGAATAAAGTGTGTGTCTGTATACATGTACACACACACGAAAACACACAGTAGATTGAGGTGAGGGAGATTTTTGTAATCACGGGAAGCCTGTCAGGATTCTGAGCCTTTCAGTAACAATATTTCAGGTTCATTTTACCAGAGTCTAAATGTCCCTGGAGACACACACAGATCTGCCCAGCTTAGCATGTGCTAAGTCGTGTCACCAGCCCACTTGTTACTGTTTCCACAGCCAAGGAGGGAGCGGGGCTTCTTCTTCCAGGAGTTTTGGGAGGCCTGAAGAGAGCCCTCACTCTGAGCCCGTTCAAGATAACCTTGATGGCAAACGTGTAAAAGAATTGAGGACAGACTGGCCATTTGTGTGATTAAGGAATGGGCTTTTTCTCCCTTGAAGACAAGTAAAACACGTTGTGGGATTTGCTGTGTGCTTTTCATTGTAGGAGCTTATAAAGCAAGATGGGTTACTGATTTTAATGGTTGTTGCCTTAGGTTAATTCAATCATTAGGAAGATTGGGTAAAAATTTAACGGTGTTGACAGCCCCCTGGGGTTGTTTCCCAGGTCTAGAGGCCTCTTTTTATAGCAGTAGGATTAGCATCAGCGTAGTCAAAAATAGATGTGGGCAGCGCAAGCCTTCTGCCTTTACTCTCATTGCAAATACATTTTAATTTTATTGTGCGTTTTGAACAAATATGTGTCTTTTACAAAGGAGTCACTGCTTATTGCTTGTCATAAACAGATATGTGTGTGTTGCGGTATATCTGTTATACATACACAGATCTAAATCATGCTCATCCAAATGGATGGTCTTGGGGACATTGCTGGGGCTTCAGGGGGTAGTTTATCGGCTTTTTTGTACACTGTCATATGCCTGGTTCTGTGCGAAGTGCTTTATATGGATTGCCTGCCTCATTGACAACTCTATGCAGTAGCTGTAATTTTTTTTCCACTTCAAAGATAAAGAAATTGAGGTCAAGAAAAGTTAAGTAACTGGTCCAAGGTCAAGTGAACAGTAAAGCTGGGATTAGAACCTGGAGCCTAAGTTCTTAATCACTACACTATATTGACTGACAGTAACACTTAATAGAACAATCCAGCAATTCCCAGTAGTGGATAGACCAAACCATAACACACAGTTATCAATCTCCTACTGTCCTTTTTCACTGATGCAACTTTACTCTGCCCCAAGCGGCTTACATGGGAATTATAGAGATCAAACATTTGCGCTTTGTGAAAATGTTGCATTTAATTGTAAATCATGTGCAGTTCCACTTATATCATGATTTTGCTCATAGGCCCCAGTCCCCACCCACCCACCAAGCCAATCTACCAGTGCTTTTATTGTTGCCTCTGATCACTTGTTTTCCCTACCCACAATTTCTTCATGTCTTGGACTACCCAGTTTTCAGAGCCTACCTCCAATGTCCCCAATTCCGTTGCTTCCTTTCTATAAGCCTTCTTCGTGCTTGGTGTAGGTCACAATTTCTCTCTCTTCATGACTCTCATTCCCATGGTAGTCTGTCATTTTTTCTCTCTTGGACACCTGGCACCTTTCGTTATGTAATTATGTAAACTCCTCGAGGGCAGGGACCAACTGAATTGTAGACACCTGAAGAATGAGTAGGAATTAGATTTGCCTAGGGGTGTGTGTGTGTGTGTGTGTGTGTGTGTGTCTGTGTTGGCATGTGGGGGAACCTGTGTTGTTTGAGACATAGCATGTGTAAGAAGGTGATGGTGGCCCTGTCCCTGGCAAGGTATCATTCCTTGGTGATGCCCTCTCCATGGGGCACATTGTACCCCTTCTCCTTTCACTCATTTCCATGGACATGTGCTGGACCTCTCTTTTCTGGCTGTGTCTGTTACTCATCAGAGGACACTGGGGCTGGTCAAGGGCCAGGACTTCCCTGATGCCAAGCCTGGATGGTGTTTCTTCCCTATCTAATACCAACTCCTGGATGCTTGGACCTGCAGATGAACCAGCTTTGGAACAGAATCTCTGATCAAGGCACATGCTCCCTTTTGGAGTGGAGGCCATCACCCATCTTGGGCATGAACCTTTTTACCTCTGCCCGTCTGATACAGATACCTAAGTCAGGCATAAGAAGATGGACAAAACCGGGCACCAGGGCGTGATGCCATGTGTCAGGACCACTAACTGCAAAGGACAGCTAGGACACGGTTCAAAGGAGAGCAACAGATTTGATTGTGGAGTTGGAAATTAGGGCATGTATGAAAAATAATTAGGAATTGTAGCCTCAGGAAAAGAAGCCTGCAGGGAGACCTAGTAATTGTCTTCAAGCATATGAAAGTGAATTATACCACCGAGTCAGGTCAGCCTGTCTCTTTCCCATGGAGAGGAGAGAAAAGTATGTTTAAACTTGAAGAGCAAGGGTTTCCGCTAAATGTGGGATAGTTCCCTGCTGGCACGAGCCATTTCAAGACTGCTCACATCAAAGTTGCATAAGGTGTCCCTCTTTCTAGAGGAAAAGCTTAGGCAGAAACTGGGGACTGGCTTAGTTATAGCTCAACGTTTTTTTAGCCTCTAGGACTTGGTCATTGGATTTGACTGTGAAAGGCACCATCATAGGTGCCTGCAAGTAATCAGTAAGTGACATAATTTGGTGGTGAGGTTAGTCCCAAAGCTCTTGGCTCTGCCTTCTACCAGCTGTATAAATTCGGGCAAGTTACCTTCTCTGGGCATCTCTCCCCTTTACTACAAAATGGAAATAATCATGCACACTTTGTGGCATTGTTGCGAGGATTAAATGCTAACAGGTATACACAGAATATAGTAACTACCTAACACAGTGGTAGTATAAATATATAGTAGCTAAATATTTAGGACAAGAGACATCCAGTCTTTACCCTGAAGGAGTCGGTACCCTGATTTAGGAGATGTGATAAATGCAGAGATGTGTGTTCAGCAGACAGAGCCAGACTACAATTGTACAGATCCCTAAACTCTGACCCCATAGGCAAGTCAAAATGAAAACCAAAAGAAAACCATGCGAAACTACAGAATAAATGCAAGAAAGACCAACACAGTTCTCACATTTACCCTGATTCTAGTCCACAGCTTGATGGTGTTGAGTTTTTTTGTTTTGTTTTTGTTTGTTTTTTTGGTGGTACACGGGCCTCTCACCACTGTGGCCTCTCCCATTGCGGAGCACAGGCTCCAGAAACGCAGGCTCTGTGGCCGTGGCTCACGGGCCCAGCCGCTCCGCGGCATGTGGGATCTTCCTGGACCGGGGCACGAACCCGTGTCCCCTGCATCGGCAGGCGGACTCTCAACCACTGTGCCACCAGGGAAGCCCCTGTTGAGTTGTTTTTGAAATACCAGTCTCATAAAAAATACTTTTGTACCCTAAGCACATGCTTAGTCTGATGGCTGGCTAATCCGGACTGGTGATGAGATGGAGTGCAGCTTCCAACTTTTGCTCAACGAACAGTTCTTGATCAGGCAGCATCTTGGGTGCAAGAAACAGAAGCCAAGTCTCTTGGCTGAAGAAAGCTTCAGAAACAGGTGACTTGTGGGAAGGATGACAAGAGCTCAAAGAACAGCTGGGGTTGGGGGTGGGCTTGAACATAGGGCAGAAACTGAGAGCCCTGCTGAAGGCCATACATCGGAAGCCATCAAGTCTAAGTGCTCTCACCTTGGCTGTGATGAATGTAATCTTCGGATTTTCTGAAGACTGTGAAAGAGGTCTGGGGCTGGGCTCAGACCACCTGCTTGTCCACTATACCAGGCCTCAGGAAAAAGAAGGATCTGGTTGCTTCACCGCGGGGTGAAAGGCAAGCATCAGTGGAAACCACATTCCCATGAATGCTACGCACAAACGGGAGCCTGCGTGCTGGAAGGAAGGGAGTGAAACATTGGATGGAAGGAAGAAGACAGATATCTACACTTCATATTCATGCCCCGGGCCCTGTGCACCACCAACGTGAACAGCTAGTCGTGTGCTTAGCTGGTTTGCAGCCTCCATCATTTGCCTGCCCGTGTATTTTCATCCTGTTTCCACAGGGAGCCTCTAGGTTCCATGAGGGCAGGCATCCTGGTTGATAAGCTTTGTATCCCCCAGCGTGGCACTCAGTAAGTGTCTGGTGATCTGGTGATCGATTGCATCACTGTTGATTGGATTCTGAAGTTAGTTCGCCTCAGGAAGTGGGAACAGATGATGCCTGGGTATCTCTGGGGTCAGACACTGGGAGTGTGTAGTTAAGGCTAGAAACAGCCCCTTGGTCTCAAAAAAGTCCGCAAATACATCTCTCTGATTGCCAGCTGAGTTCCAGCATCGTGTACTGTAGGCCTGGGTCTCTGGTGGGGTGGTTGAAAATTAAAAAAAACCTCATCCCTTCAATTGCTTTATTAAATAATGCACAGATGACAGGGCATGAAACATTGATGCACAGAGAGCTCGTCCTCCTGCAGGGGAGAGGGACCACTGGATAATTGGTTTTTCTACATAGCAAGTAAGGTACCTCGGATATACTGTTACTATCCCCCTATCTATTAGTGGAGGGATGGAACAGGTGAGTCTTGTTCTCCAAATCCTCATTATCCTGCCCTCACCGAGGCAGCAAAATGAATGGAAAGGCACAGCAAAGTATCGACGTTTCCATAGAAATCAGCTTGCAGGATCAGACACTTCTTTTGGGTTCAGTCTGAGGGCCATTCTGACCACCTTTTTACAGATTGGTGGAGAATTATTACTTTTTAAAATCCATCTGGAAACTTGAGAATTGTTGATGTTGCAGGCCGGGACTGCATTCTGTGATGCTGAGGGTTTCAGTGCAGTCATCACTGAATTCCTCGAGAAGGCTGTTCTGTGGAAGCGAAGTAGGAAAACGTACAATTCAAAGGCCAGATGCTCAGGCCATTCGCTGGCCAGGGAGGCAGACTGTCCCTGGTGATTTAATATATGAGACGTGCATGGTGCACTTGAGCAGCTGCTCTGGTTCTCTGACTGGAAATTTAAGTCACAGTAACCTTTATAATTGGAGGCACACAGATAACATATGTTTAGTAGAAAGGTACGGTCGTTGTCATGCTGCCCTCTTAGACGTGAATGGCACTTCAAACTCCAGCGTGAGTTTCTCTTGGTAGGAATTGTTAGATGATGAGTTCAGCAGGCCAAGGAACACTGTTGGATGCCTACTGTGTGCCAGCATGGGCTGTCCTCTCTTGCCTTTTTTTTTTTTTTTTTTTGCTTTTTGTCATTTGTAATGTTTTATGACAGCTATTTTGATCCAGGAATAAGTGAAAGCTGTCTTGATGTAAATACAGGTAGCTCTCAGTTACTTAAAACCCATGAGTGCGTTTTCCTCTATTCAGTAGACTTTTACAGAGCACCCATCATGAGCTAGATTCTGACCCCACTTAAGAGACTGGTGTAATGGAAACGCCTGTGAAAGGAGAGCAAGAACTTGGATTTACAACAATAGGTTTGCTCTTGGCCTGGCCATGTCCTAGCTGTGTGCCCCAGGGCAGTGACTGAACCTCTCTGAGCCTCATTTTTTTTCTGACCAGTGAGATGGGAGAACTCTTGATTTCCCAGACTTCTGGGGAGGCTTAAATGAGACAACCTGTGTGAATGCACCTGTATTTTCTGATACATAGCGGGTGTTCTCTAAACGTTGGCAGGATGAGGTTCTCACACATTTATCCATGAGGCGTTCCTAGAGCTGGCAGAAGGCAGTCAGCTTGTGGTCTTAACTCCTGTGTTGCCTGGACTCTCCTGCTCTTTGAGACCCAGTGGGTGTGAGTCTGGGCATGTAGCCCTTTGAGGAGATTCTTGAGAGGGATTAAAAAAAACAAAAACAAAACTTAATTTGGTAGGGGAGTAATGATTTAGATCCAATATTCTCATAGAAAAGTGGGTTATTTTGAATGTTCTTGGTCCTATTAACAAAATTTAATCTGGTGATGAAAATTTATGGGGCGGCAAGCAACCTGTCTTGCCTGATGATGCGCAAAAGTGCAAATGAATACTTCATCTAACCTCCCTGCTTTTCAGAGTTTACCAGCATGTGAACATTTACATTTCATACAAGGTGGTCCTCGTGCTGATGTGTCCTTTTTATGGTCTGTGTGAAATACATGACTTTGACATAGATGGTCTGCTGCCAACTTAAATTTTCTGAGAAGCCACATTGAACAGACAGAAATACAATGTATATTAACAAAGATGACTGTTTGTTTGGTATAAGACCTTATGGAGGGCTTCCCTGGTGGCGCAGTGGTTGAGAATCTGCCTGCTAATGCAGGGGACACGGGTTCGAGCCCTGGTCTGGGAAGATCCCACATGCCGCAGAGCAACTAGGCCCGTGAGCCACAACTACTGAGCCTGCGCGTCTGGAGCCTGTGCTCCACAATAAGAGAGGCCACGACAGTGAGAGGCCCGCGCACCGCGATGAAGAGTGGCCCCCGCTTGCCACAATTAGAGAAAGCCCTCGCACAGAAACGAAGACCCAACACAGCAAAAATAAATAAATTAATTAATAAACTCCTACCCCTAACATCTTCTTTAAAAAAAAAAAAAGACCTTATGGATAAACTGCAGGTATGCCGGTTGGCCCATGTAGGAGGGACAGGAAAATTGAGAGTCCCACACTGGTGCAGAGTGGCTGCCATGCTGACTGTAGGTCTTAGGCTGAAAGCTTAGAAAGTCGTGATGTCATCCAGCCTCATCATTAGGTCTTGGAGGCAGACAGACCATGGTGTGAGTTCCTCTAGCTATGTGACCTTGGACTAGTTATTTGACATCACTGACCCCAGTTTCTGCATCTAGCAGTTAGGGTACTGATACCTCCATCACAGGGTTGTTAGGAGGATTTAATGAGATGGATGGTGTATGTAAAGTGCAGAGCACAGTACTCTGCACGTATATCCGTGTCCAGGAAATGTTGGCCATTATTACTACTACTACTATTGCATTACCTAGTGGTGCATTGCTAGGTAATTACTAATTAATGGAATAGTTAGTGACCTGTGAAAGCTTTAGGGCTTGAAACAAAATGTTGCATCAGCCTATACCATTCTTTTTAAAGGTACTTAGGGAGTTTGCCTTTTGATAGGTCTTTGAGCCCTGGAGGGGATATTAGGGTACCAGACTTACCTTAAACTTCTATTTATCTTTGGCCTTAGCTTTCCTGCCTTTCCCTGGTGGCCATGCCTGCCACTCTTGCACGTATCACCAGAAAGTCTGTCACGTGACAGCAGGCACTTTGTCTCTACATTCACTGGTGTGCTTCCAGCACCTAAACCAGAGCATATTTTGTGTTGAATAGATCCATGGCCTTTCAACCTTCATAGTGTATGTCTGGTTCCTTCCTGGGTCAGAAAGGTCTCTTCTTACTTCTCATCTCTCTTAATGAATTTAAAGGCCAGCGGTAGTTTTGGAGCTCTATTTCCTTTTCTCTTTTTCTGGGGATCAGCATGACAGAGTAGATGGAGCAGTGGGCTGGGAGTATGAGACCAGGTTCTGGTTTCAGCTCTGCAGGCAGCTGGCTTGGGAACCTCGGACAAGTTAGCCTCCCCTCTCTGGACATCACTACCTCAATAGTGTCATCTGGAATTTGGTTTATTAATTTATGAATGACCTTCCAGTGCTGATGTTGGGCAGAGATGTTCTCTGAAGGTTCTTTTTAAGGACAAACCCCACTTTCCTGCTCCCTCTTTTTCATGCCTCCTTTTTCTGCCAGGCTCACTTACTTCTCATCCTCCATATAGACATGAATCCAGACCCAAGGGATGTTTTCAACAATAGCTCCTACCAACACACCTTGCCTGTCTAAGCTAGGCTGTCTCAATCTCAGAACTATGGGCGTTTGGGGCCAGATAATTCTTTGTTGTGAGGGGCTGCCCTATAGATTGTAGAATGTTTAGCACCATCCCTGACCTGTACCCACTAAATGCCAGTAGCATCCTCCCCAGCTCCCCACCCCCCAACCCCAGCTGTGACAAGTGCACTGTTTCCAGACATTGTCAAATGTCTCTTGCGGGGGGTAGGGGTGGCGCTGGGGTCATCTGTAAATAACCCCTGATGGAAGCACAAATTCTTCCCTAGTCTTATTTCAAATGATGTTGTAAGAAGACAGACGATTTTCTCAGGAGACTAGAGCAAATAGGCAGTGTATTGATCAGAGGTTTCTTTTCCCCTGGGGGATAGAGGAAAAGAAAAGAAGAAGAAAACAACTTTCTTACCCGCTTAAAAGTAGAAATATAAAGCTAGCCCAAATATTGTGCTGGGGCTCTGGATTCACACCAAGATAATTCCATGTATAATACATCACCAAAGACGAGAATAGAGAATGACAAGTCTTAGATCTTACCCAGACTGTGACAGCTATTGCATCTTATTCTTACACCATGGAAATTGGATAGTGGTGGCACTGAATACTTGATGAAAAAGATAGGTTTTTAAAATCTTCCATCTTGCTCACATCTTAGATGTAGGAATATCCTAGAGATTTTTGAATACAGAAGCAATTTGGACAAAACATTTTCAGTGGTGCCAGGATATTATAAACAATGTGTTGTGTGTTTATTGTAAACTGGATGGTAACATTTTGTCAATGGAAGTATGATACTGGCTGCTCTGAGGCAAGTCAAAACTGTTTATAAGACAGGAGCTCACAATCTAGTAGGTGACACAAGATAAAAGTTGGTGGAAATTTAAACCATAACTAAATGTGTAGCTGAAAGCAGTAATGGTTTTACAGCATAAGCAGTAATTGCCATTGGAGCCCAAAGAGATACAAGTGTGAGCTCAAGTTGACAGGAACAGAGGCGAGCCTTACTTGGGGAGAGAGTTTAGAGGTTCCCAAGGAACACGGGATACCCTGAAGGACTTTGTCTCAAGCATCGGGGGGTTGATTATGATCCTAATTAGCTCTATTTGGTGACTGGTGAGACAACGTGCCCTTGACGTCAAGGGTCAACTCTAGTGTGTTACAGTGGCTTAGACTATTCAAGACAGAGGTGAGCCCATTTTAAAAGGCACGTCTTTTCTTGCCTCATGTGCTTCCTGAGGCTGATATCCTTTGAGGTATCTTCCCAACTCAAAATTACCCATTCTCTAGGAATATTGTGTCTCCATCAAAAAAGAAGAAGAGAAATTCCCATGGGTGGGCTTCTGGTAGCCATGCTTGCTTTCTGATAACAGACCCCTCATCCCAGGCTGTAGGTGACTGGGTCAAGGTGGACACCTTATTTCAGCTGGACCTGATTCTGGCCTGAGACTTTCGACATAGGACTAAGAGGCACATGACTGGAACTGTGCCTGTGAATCCGGGAGTCGGTGCAGCCACCTCTCACCTGTGAAGCCTGAAAAACAACCTGAGAAGTTGATGGTTTGCCTTCTCTGAACGAGATCCTGGGTATACAGGTCACTGGTACCCTGACCCGGTCATCACAGGCCCACCCTGTGGAGAATGGGGTTTGCCTAGGGGTCTTCTCACAGCCCAGCCTGTCCTCTCTTAAAGGACCCTCCCTCATCACAGTGCCCCCAAGGACTCCTGCCCTTCTAAGGCACAGCAAACAGCCCCTCCCCTGATGACCTTCGTGGGAGTGTTCTGTGGAAATCTCACTACCCACATTCCCATGATGCACACAGGGAGCAGCTCCTGAGAGCCGTCATGTTGAGAAGGGTCTGCTCACCCCAACTACTCTGTACCTTCACAGCAGTGATGGTTCAGTGCATTCACTTTCCAGATGTGGCTGCATTTCTACTAACAAGGACTGTTCAACACCCTGAAACTGTGGTTTCTAACCACAGGGCCTGTGATGTTCTCTACAGACCATGAATCTGTATTGCTTAAGGGTTCTCTGGATGGTAGGAGCACAGCCTGGCTCAGGTATCTCGAGAAGAATATCCAAGACTCACAGAGGCTGCGAGAGGCCGGGTGGGAAAACCCTGGCTTAGAGATTGGAGAGGACTAAGGCAGCACCAGAGGGTTGGGCAGTGGGAACCACAGACTAATGATCCCCAATGTCTCCTCTGCCCTGGGGCCCCCCTTCACCTTGCTGAGTCATAGGAAGGTCACTGGGATTGAATGAACCAGGGCAGGGGGAGGAAGGATCAGATGGCACCCGTCACTCCTGTCCTTTTAGTGGGAAGGAGGCAATTTGAAGCACTGTCCCACCTAGCCCGTGCTCAATGGGGAGAGGTGATTCTGTGTAAAGGAAAACAGGATGCTGCTAGGAAGGGGGGATTGAAGGACTCAAGGTAAACATCCATGCTGGGTCCCTTGCATCACAAAAATGTCCATAAAATTTGGAGTGCAGGTTTTAGGCCCCCTGAAGCCTGTCCACAGACCCCTGGTTAATAACCTTTCATCCAAAGGAATTTCTGTTTGGTCATATCATTCCAGACATTAGTGCCCAGGGAATGGGATTTCTGTGGGTTGTGATGTGGAGAGGATGTTAATTGCAGGCCATGCGAATAGCAGAAACCTATACAGGGTGGGAAGCCACATAGAAGATGTCCTTATCTGCCCCTTGGGGATACATCGATGGTGAATGCCCCACCTCAAGGAAAATATCGGGGGGATGAGGCCCCTTGGTTGCTCCCCTGCCAGAGAGTCACCTCTGGGATCTGACAGCACTAAGACTGATGTTCAGCACAGTCAAGACTCTAAGAAGAAAAAGCAGAGTAAAGCCCGTTAGGAGGGAAGAAGTCCTCAGGGCGCAGGATTGCTAAATTAATTGCACAGATGCGAAAATTCAAAGGAAGAAACACAAGTCTGTTAAAGCTTAAAAAAAAAAAAAAAGTGTCATGTTGTTTTGCCAAATGATGAAGTGCTTTCCAACTAAAGAAGACTAACCCTTCAGGCACACTTCATCCTGATTGTCTTGGGAATCTTTGCTAAGAGAGGGAAGTATAGAATTTGCCTCGTGCTGTTGTTCATTTTGTAAAGAAAAGACATGTTCTTATTTATTTATTTATTTATTTTTGGCTGTGTTGGGTCTTCGTTTCTGTGCGAGGGCTTTCTCTAGTTGTGGCAAGTGGGGGCCACTCTTCATCGTGGTGCGCGGGCCTCTCACTATCGCGGCCTCTGTTGTTGCGGAGCACAGGCTCCAGACACACAGGCTCAGTAATTGTGCCACCAGGGAAGCCCAAGGCATGTTCTTATGAAGCCATGGGTGATGCAAACACTAGTGTCTTCAGGACCAGGCAGGCGAGTCCTGTAGGAGAGAAGGGGAAGGGACCGAGGCGAAAGCAAGTGTAAAGGGGGCACAGAAGATACGGTGGAGAAGGCAGCCATGTGGGAATGCAAGCCCGAGTGGCCAGCTCTTCCACTAAAAAGTAACCCAGAAATGTGTGCTGGAGTTCTATACGTTATTCTCTAATGCGTTACTGCTAACAACGTATTCAAACTTTAAAAGCACTGTCTGGGCTGGTCAAAGCACACCGGTGGGATGTGGCCCTGCTCTCTGGAGCCTCTGGAGCAAGGTGGCTCTGGATCCACTTCTGTCTGATTTCTTGCTCTGTCTCTTCTGGCCCTAGATGCTTGAGCAAGTTCTGCACCCTTTCTTTACAAGGTCCTCTGTTACCTTAACTGTAAAACTAGCATGATGGTACCACCTGTCTCATGGAGTTGCTGTGGGGATTCTGTGAGATCAGATGTGGCAGGTACCTGGCATCACTCAGGGGCCTGGCAGTGCCACAAGCATGGGGAGAGGCTGTCTCTTGTTCAGCACCTGGAATGATGGCTGGCACATAGTAGGACTCAGTGAGTGTCTGTGCTTAATCAGTAGATGAATTATTAGATATCAAACTCCTTTAGAGTAAACTGTGTTCTCCTATTGATTTCTTGAACTCATAGGGAAGGGGTTGCTAAGGAGAGGTGTTCCCATAAGGAATTATCTCCTAAGAGATGAATATGGAAGCTCTTGGTGGGGGAAGGGATGGGTTGAGACAGTACTTCTGACCTGGGAAACGTAGAGTAGCAGATGCCAGTGGGGGCACATCAGACCATATCCAACATGTCGCTTCGTTTCTGCAGCAAGACTTGGTGGTCATCCTGCCACCGTCCGTCCCCACTTCTCAGGACGCAAAGGCACTTCTGCTTCCCCGTGAAGGTACTCCTGAGGTTCCTTATTCTGTGGTTCTGGGAATTTCTCCTGTATCTGTTGAAGCATTGTCATACTCCATCTTGTTAATGCCATTGCCTGACACAGGAGTGAATTCAGTCTGAAATGTTGTCAGCTTGCAATTTTGAAATGAGTTAAAAATCACTGGGCTGCTTCATCAGTCTGAGTTCAAAATCTGGGATTTGGGCTTGGCTTCCAACGAGGGTGACTCATTAGGAGGGAGTGAGATGGTGCAGTGGGGCTGCCTTTGTGACAGCGACTTTGAATTGGCATCAGGGCCCGTGGCCCTTTGACTGGACAGGGCCCACAAAGAGAACAGACCGAGTTTTTGTTTGTCAGAGGAAGGAACACACCAGAGAGATTTGTTGCCCATTTTAAAAAACAATTGGGCATGAAATGGATACTGTTTGGATTACAGAGAAACACATCTTCTCATTAGCTTTTTCAGGATCACAAAAGGCCTGATGGCTGATTTAGCCCCAGCCAGTGGGATCTGGTGCCAGAAAATCTCTGTTACACATTTGCTTAGGGAAGCAGTGTTCAGGACAAAGGGAATCTCTTTCATTTCATCATGTGTCTTCTCGTTTCACTCTGTTCCATGTATTTACGGAGTGCCAGGTATGCATTTCCAGCTTGACCTCACTGAGAGGAGGGGGAGGGGAAACCTTCCAGTGACCTTCCCCACGTTGGCTGCCTGGTTGGTGATGGATGCTGAGTGGAGCGAGCAGGTTTCTGATGCAGCGGATGGTGAGCGGGGAGGGGGAATGAGGGGTGTGGGCTGGGAAGACCATCACAGGCGGGAGCTGCTGCAGAGAGCAAGACCAGGATGACAGTGGAGGTGGCTCTCTGGAGGTCCCCTGGGAAGTGGAGAATAGAGGCAAGATGACTTCAAGGCTGCACTTGGCTTAAAGATGACCTAGTAGAGAAATCTAGAGAGGAAAATGGGTCCAGTTTGGGCTGGTGCCACTGTAAAGAATGTTTAAGAGGAATCCTGTGGGAAAGAGTTGAAACTAACATGTGTTGATTACTTGCTGAGAGTAATGTTAAGCTTTTGATACCTTGTCTCCTGCAGTCCTCCTAAGCACCATGTGAGGGGGATGTTACCCATCCCCTTTACAGCTCAGAGAGGCTGCATAACTTGCCCAGGGTCACACAGCACCCAAGGAGCTGAACTCATATGTGAAGTGGGATCTTTCTGGAGCCCGTAGTTCATGCTCCTTTGACCTTACCGTATCATCCATATCACACGTATTGGTGATTTGCTTGTATGAGCAAAGATGTGTCCAGGAAGCCTGAGATTTGGGTTCTCGGCAGTCTGTTCACCTTTAGCTTGAACAACATGAGCCACAGCCAGTCAAGAGCCCTGCACTGAAGCACAGTCCCTGGCCTGCCATGTCTTGGTGGTCGTGAAGATGGATCCAAGTTCCCTGGCTACTTAATTCATCGGGGCTACTCAGGAGCTCTCTTTTGCCTCACTCTTTTAAAATGAGCTGCTTAGCTTTCAGTACTGTCTAACGAACCCTCCCTCGCTTCCTTTCTTTTTCCCTTCTTCCCTTCCTTCCTTCTCTTTCTTGTTATTCCTCTTTGAGAATGTCAGTTCCTTAAGAGCCAAGGGCTTCTCTTGTCTTGCCCATCTCCAAATGCCCAGTGCTTAGGATAGTACTTGGCATGTAAAATGAGTTTCATAAATGTTTGCAGAATTGATGGGCTGAAGTTTTTCCTATGCTAAATACAATCATGTTTGTCTAGAGGCAGATGCTCCAGGGACACCTCTAGCTCTGAATCTTTGTGACCTAGAAATAAAAGATTTATGGAAAGATACTCCTGGCACAGACAGTTTATTCTGCCTTAACTGAGTATATCCCTTGGAGCAGACATAATGTCAGGGGACTTGGGGTTCAGAAATGATGAGCCAGACTTGTCCCTGGCCTCACAGAGTAAGACAAAGCAGTGGTTAAGTCCATGGGCTGGGGGCCGTTCACGCACTCATTCAACAACCGTTAGTATCCCCATGATATTCCAGACTGTGTGGAGGTGAGTGGCAAGCAGGAGTGAGGAAGAAAGATATTGTCTATGGCCTCCTCAGGCTTCTACTAGATTTTTGACAGACTTAAGAGTCACATCCCATCTTTGCCACTTACTAGTTGCATGACCTTAGGCAAGTTCTGATATTTTTTTCTCATCAGGTGGAGAAAATACTGACCTTATAAGGTAATTGTAAGAATGGAAGGGTTCTTTGTATTGGATGTTGCAGTCTAGACTCCAGAGGCATGAAAGAGCACCAGGTGTTTGAGGGCTTATGAGTTGTCTGCTGTAACTGAGGGCAGGGTATATAATGGAGGAAGAGGAGAGAATTGGCAGGGAATGAGAACTAAATTTTCTAAAGGAAGTTTGAGGCCAGACTGTGGAAGAGAGAGCCATGAAGCTCTTTCTTGAAAAATTTTTTTTTAATTTAGAATCCATAACTTTAACAAAAACAAGAACATCAATTCCCCTCCTTTAGTGGGGGGAAAAAAAAACCCAAAAAACTTTGCAGCCACTACAGTATCTAAAGATGATTGCCTCCCCACTCTGTCTTACCTGCTGGGTACCCAGTATTTATTGCTAAAGAATGAAAATGAAAGATTTTACTCCTTGTGTTTATTCCACATTTGTCTTAGGGAAACCTCATAGGTACCTGCCCATAATTTATTATTGCATCTGTCTTCCATGTGCAGTTTAGACCTGATTTATGTTTTATATTAGCACTACCAGCCTTAGCTTAGAGTAATGCAAGGGGGGTTAGGAATTGGCCCTTGAGTGGCACATTGGTGAAGAGTCAGGCAGGAAAGAGAGACAGTTGTGAGCAAGGTTGGAACTGTGAATTGCTCACCTTATTTGGATGCATGTGGAAAATTGTATTTCGAAATGATTGAACAGTGTGGGACACAAAAACCAGAGGAACAAGAATACACAAGATTTAAATGATACAGCACTCACTAAAACCTACAGTGGGAGATGCAAGCATTCTCCTCTCAGCTTGAGGGGGTTTCTAATAGCTTCGAAGGTGCTCCAAGAAACCTCAGCTCCGGTCAGCGCTAACTTTGTCATGATTGCATCAATGTTAACAGTTAAGGAATGGAATTTAATAACCTTGGGAACCATCCCAAGAAAGCAGAAATGAATCTGCCCTCATTGGAGAAAGAAAGGATTTGGAAATGAATAGTCTCCGATTACCCATTTTTAAATCCGGAGCCAAGAGTTTCTGAAAACAGTGGGAGGGATGAAAGTAATAACAGCTTTAATTTTGATAGTTATACCTGGAGAGCCCCCAATGCTTTGTAGCTCATTTATAAACCTCACCCAATGCTTGACACATTGAAAGCTCTCAAAAAAGCTTTGGATTTTGCAGGTTTAGTTCTCTAAAAATCCTTGGGGCCTTTCCCCAGTGGGACTGTGATAGAGCCCTGGGACAGATGGCATTGGGCGAGGAGGGCGTCTGTTCTAGGGGGCATGGGATACGTTTTTGATTGACCAGCTTCAACTGGAGCGGCTTGCTGGTCTTTGCAAGAATGAACAATTTGCTTATGAAGGTTCTTTGTACGTACTTACACTGCTATTGATTTTTCATGTTAGATGTCACTACCCTGGAGAGCTCTCTGCTTCATCCTAGGACCCTTTAAACTCGGTGGTAAACCCTTTAAACACTTCGCAAACTTTTCTACTAAAACACCCCTCAGGGCAAGTGAGAGCAAATACCTACTCTGAGGTTTAGGGGGCAGAATCCACTGTGAGCCCATACATTTTTGAAGCCTGTTTGATCCAAGTTTATGTGAATTTTGCATCTTATTCCATAGTAGACCAGTGACTGACTTAATAATAAAAAAATGTTTAAAATTATCTACCATCTGGTAACATAGATGTTGCAGGCAGAGTCACTGTGAATGTGCATCCTCCTTGGCCCACCACAGTCTGAGAAGCAAGGACTAGATTAGATTGTGGAAAACAGGGAAAGGAGACCAGGCTGTGATAGATACATATGGTGTGTGACTGCCGGTTTCTCCACCTTCCACTGATTTTTAGACTTGTCGGGGGTGTCCAGTGAATGAGCACCATGTTACTTAACTAGAGCTCTGCACCGAGGTTCTGCCCCGCAGAATGATGCCACACTACGCAAGGCTCTTAGAGGTCACCTGAGCATCTTGATCTCCAAGCTGGGACGGGCTTTCCCTGCAGACTTTACTGTTCTGGTTTCAGTTAACACCTGTTCCTGCCAGCCTCTCTAGGGCAAGGCAGAAAGAGGCCAGGTGGACATCCTCTGGCTGAGGATCGGAAAACATCAGCTTTGTCCACCAAACCTGCCTGGATGAACCTTGCTGCCCATTTATCCCCAGCATACCACATGTTACCAACCTTCCTGGACTCAAGCCCTTGGCTGCTGGGATCAACAGTGTCTGCCAGATTCTCTCTCCTTAATTATTCCCTCTTTTTCTAGCCTTTTACGAGTGGCACTTGAATGTAGACCCTTAGGATACCTTAACACTCAAAATCCTTGACTCTCCAGTAGAGACTTTTCAAAGCCCAAAGACCTTCTCTTGAAAAAGAGAAAAAAAAAAAAAAAGAGTATGACCATGTAGGTTGTACTCTTGGTGAACATAATTTAGGGGAAGGAAAGGTTTTTATTCTTCATTTCTAGACCTTACAATCTCTGAGATGAGACAAAGCAGAGCACAGCCCTACTAGAAATATATGAATGCCTTAGTTGTCATACGCTGGCTTCAGCAGTGGTGAAGATCTGGTTAATCAGCAAAAGTGTTCTGGGTAAACTGGGCCCTGAGCTTGATGTTCAAAAAGAAATTTTAATGTTTTTTCCTGTGGAGATGAGTCTAATATTTGGGGTTGGAAAGGCTGAACAGCATCATAGCTCCAGGATCTTGAGTCTCTGAAATACCTGGGGTCACCTGCCCTTGGTGTACATCCCCTTTCTTTATCTGAAGAGCTGGTAAGAGTGGTGAGGATGATAACATGCACCATATTCCAGGCCCTGTGCTCAGCACCTTTCTGCGTTATCTTGTCAGATCCTCATGACACCCCAGTGAGGTAGATTTGTTGGTCTGCAGCTGAATCCTAAAGAGGTGAGTGACCCGTCAAGATCACATCAGCAGGAAGTAGCCAGCTGTGTCTCTCCTCTCAAACCCACTCCTCTCTGATCCAAACCCTTGGGCAATCTTCTAGGTGCACTCATTTTTATCTTTTTGGAAATTAGTGGACTTTCTGAATTTCCACATTCTTACATGGTCAACTACTACGGCTGCAGAATAATGGCAGAATCATGCTCATTTAGCACCAAAGGAGTTAGTTCTCTGAGGAAAGCTATGTGTTTTATAGGAATTTTAATTGCTTTGAAGTGAGGCGCAGGTATAAAAGATAGACTTTATGAGCTATAGCACTCTTTTAAGTACACTTTTTCCTGGAAATATTTGATTTTTATTGTGCTTTTTGTATCCTCTTATTTTTCCTAGGTTATGGAACTGGTCTTAAGTAATTCTGTCTCCTTTGTTCATAAATGTCTTATGAATAATTTCTGTCAATTACAATGACATAGAACCCAAGTGCTTCAACTATTACAACATTTTAATAAATTCTGGCCATTTTGGTGGATGAGAAGGTTAAGACTTCTCTGTGCGTGGTGTCTTGTCCCTCCACTGAGAGTTGTGACTATTCTCAGGTCCCATTGATCATGCTGCCTGGTCCTGTCCCATGTCACCGCCAGCCATCCTGCGTTTCCCCAGTGACATGGACCATATAGATGCTTCACAAAACCCACTCACAGAAGGAACGACGAGGTTCACTTGTTCCATGTTGTTTCTTATGTCAGAGAGAGAGAGTGTTAAGGTCACTGGACATCAGCATTGCCTTGGAAAGAAACTTTGACTTTTGTATTCATTATAAAAATCGTATAAGTTTATTTACACATCCAAGCAGTTAGCTTTGACTTCAGTTGGTACAATGTTTTCTTCACAGTTAGAAGTTCTCTTAGGGATCCTATGGGTGACATGATTCTTGGGGGAGGTGGACAGAGGGGTTCCGCATGCTGCCGCTTGGCACTGTAGTCATGACTTTTACCCCCATCATAAGCTGTTTTTGTGAGTGGTGTAGTGGCTCCAAGTATCATCTCTGGTGTGAGACTCACCTAGATTGAAATCCAGACTTAGCAACTGTGTGACCACAGACAAGTTACTTAACATCTCTGTGCCAATTTCCTTATTAGTAAATTCATATTAAACTGATCTGTATATCAGTTATCTCAGTGGTGAATTAGAATAATAGTACATTATTCTACAGGTCGGTGGATGTCACTGTCTCATCAGCCCCCTGACGAGGTGATGCTTTATGTAATAAAATGCTCTTTTCTTCCCTTTTTTCCACTTAATTCTTCTCCTCTCCTCTCCTTTTTCTTCCTCTCCTCCATCCCACTTTTGAAGGGAAATCAGTTTCTTGGTGAAAACGCAGAATGAGCGTCCTTGCTTTCACCATCCCAGAGCAGCTGGGGGAACGGGAGAAGGTGTGGGATGAGAGCTTTGAGAAAGAGCATTGACTGGCCAGGCTAATAACATTTTGTGGCCTGTGATATTATGGTGCCTATTTTCACAGCTGCCCTAGTAGACCCCTCTGAACATGTTCGTTTCTAATGATCAGGATGTGTAAATTAGCCATGTGGGACTTATTGGTGGTTGCTCATAATGTCTCGTTTTGCACATGAGCAGGGGATTAAAGCTCTTTCCTGCCACTGCTATTACTTCTAGCCTAGCATAGGGCATCCTTAACTCTTACATCTCAGAGGCAGAAGTGCCATACTCTCACAAGGCTGGACACTTGCTCTTGCCTCCAGCGATGGTCATGACTTGTCATTGTCTCCCTGCTGTAGAGATTCTCCAGGAAGCAGGAGACTCTGCCTTTTGTGGGTGATGTTTCTAGACTCCTCAGTGACAGGCTGCAGTGGTGGTGGCCCACAGCCATAGGGCATCTGAATTGATTCACAGCTTGTTGCAGGGATGGCCCCAGGAGATAGAGGACATTCAGGAGGATATCCTCTGTGTGAATGGGTGGAGGTTGGGGCTGGTACTTCTTTTCAAGGGAAGCACAATAGGAAAGGGAAAGGACATCTCCTTTGGATGTAGACAGACCTGGTTTTGAGTACTGGCTTTGCCATTTATTAGCCGTGTATTGTCAGAAAGTTACTTATCTTTTTCAAATCAATTTTCTCATCGTTACCTTCCTTTTTCACTTAATGCACCATAAACATCTACCTATGTTAATACCTATAAACCTACTTCTTCCTTTATAGTAGCTGGACAATATCTCATAAATGGACGTCTTGTAATTAAGGTAACCATTTCCCTGTAGATGGTGTGATGGAATGAATGCTTCTGTTGAAGCCATAATCCTCACTATGGCTGTTTCTGGAGATGGAGCCTTTAAGGAAGTAATTAAGGTTAAGTGAGGTCTTAAGGGTGGGACCCTGATACAATAGGATAGGTATCCTTATAAGAAGAGGCGTCAGAGAGCTTAGTCACTCTTTGAGTATACCTAGAGAAACCCATGTGAAGACACAGAAGGTGGTCGTCTGTAAGCCAAGAAGAGAGCACTCACCGGAAACTGACCATATTGGCACCCTGATCTCAGCCTTCCAGCCTCCAGAGCTGTGAGAAGATAGGTTTATGTTATTCAAGCCACCCAGTCTCTGGTATTTTGTGGCAGTCTGAGCAGATGGATGTAGATGAACCCTCAAGTTGTTTATAATTTCCCCTTATCATAGATCATTAAGATACATGTTTTTGCTTAACACATTCACCTGCTAGGTCGTAGGATGTTTCTTTTTTCCGTTCTTTCCATTTATTATTAAAATTTTCATATATATAAAAAAGTTGAGGGAATGATATAATAAATACCTGTCTACCTATGTTTAACAGTTATTATCATTTAAGGACATGGTTGAACAATTGCCCTCCAAAAGGGCTCTTCATAGTTTATACCACCCCCTGCAAACACACACACACACACACACACACACACACACACACACACACACACAAAAATATAAGAGAGAGGATGCTTTTAGTTTTAACAGAAAGAAATGAGTCTTCAGACCCTTGGTTTGAAGGGGGAAGAAAAGGTGTCTTCCCAGGAGGGTATTTTTGGTCAGATGCATTTTTTTATCCTCTTCCCTTTGTCCTTGTCTGTGCTATGTGCCCACCCACTCCCATCTCCCAGTCCTTGGACACACACATTCAGCCTTCTATATCACTCACCTGTCTGTCCTATTTAGATGCATGGCCAATAGGCCCCTTTGGCCTCAGAGAACGTGGCCAACCCCTTGATTTGAAAGCTGAGATCAGTGATGGAAGCTTTCCAAGCTGCCATTCTTCTATGGTTCCAGCAAAATCCTTTGGGTGGAATCTTCTGTTTTGTATTCTGTGAGGCTCTGTAGTCAGCTAGTAAACAAGCCCCTCTGGAGGGGGTGGGGGGGAGCAAGATACATGCACGGGTTACCATGGGGACAGACAAGCTGTAATAAATGTTTGGGGTCTTAGCTTGACAAGGTTTTAGCAGTTTGGAGTAATTTCTTTGTCAGCCTTCCATTAAGTCACTCCTAATGAATCACTGGGAGCGTTTTTGCTCTTCAGATGAACTTCACATGAGCACGGTTCGGGCAGAGAGCAACCTTAAAAGGAAGAAGGAGACAAAAAACAGTCATTAATTTGTCAACTCTTTGAAAATTGAGGGACCTTTTGTCAGAGGAAGTTTCCACAAGTCACAGGAGTGGACCACAAGTTCACATGGTGTTTTTGGATTAAATCTTTGCTTCTTGGTCTCACCAGGTAGCTTACTATCCCCAGGGAAAGGGGTCGCAGAGGTTCCTCAAAGGAGGAAAGGGGGCACTAAGAGTTGACCACTGGGCCCTCCACTCGACACCCCCTCTCATTTGGAGGGTACGAGTGGTGTAGAGTTTGTCTGTTCTTATCAAAGGACCAGTTTCCATGTAAAATGTGTATAAAAGGTTCTCTCTTCCTACCCCCTCTCCACCAACTTCAGCATGGGAGGGTGTGCCATATTTGTCATCACTGTGGAACTTGGTGGCCACGCCCCCCCTCCCCGGAGTCCTCATTGTGGTTTCAAGGCCCCCCATGATGATGCTGCCACTCTCTGTAGTCGTGTCTCATACCACCCCCGCTCCAGCCTGCTGCCAGCCTGATGAAATGTTGCCATTCCCCAGACTTGTCACAGTTTCTCTTACATCTGGAATGGGAGCTTCGTTTTACATAGACTGTTCTTCCTCATCCTATTACCTGGGTTAAACCCACTTTTCCGTAGACAGCAGTCTGTCCAGGAAGTCTCACCTAACCCACTGAAAGGCTGGATGAGGTACCTCCCCCATCTCCCATAACGTACAGAACTTACCCTCATATTGCGTGTCTCCTCTGTTGAGCTGTGAGCTTCTGGAGGGCAGGAATGACATCTCGTTCACTCTAGAAGTGCCAGCCTCCAGCCTGAAAAAATGGGCCTGCACAGAACTGAAGCTCTGCAAATATTAATGGAATAAACCCAAGCATATGTCACACCCCCAGGTGACTCCCAGGGACCCTTTGGTCAGCCCACAAAATGGAACATTCTCTCATCTTAGCATCTCTGAGGTGGTACCCTGCTCTGCTGTTCCAGGTATTATGACTGTTTGACAGTGAGCTTGTAGGATGTGCCCAAAGACAGCAAAAAGTCTTGATTCAGAATTTTCAAATCGACGTATCTAATTAAAAATTAACTCATACTGAAAAACAAGTTCAGAAACAATTACGATAATTAAAATATCACTACCTTAATTGAGACCAAGCAGTGAGCTTAAAAAATAAAATTACTTTCAAAAAACGCTTACACAAAGCCTGTAATTAACTGGCTTTTGAATTTGATGTTTTTCAGCTTGACAAATTTCTGTTTAATTCATTCTTGTTTTTTTTTCCCTTTGAAAAAAGTTTTTGTAAAAATTATTGAAAAAATTAATTGGACATGTATCCTATGCCAGTTGACACTTGATTGGTTTTTGTATGTGGGCAGGAAAGATGAAATTAACCTCCCGTGGGTATCTGCTCTGCGTTAGGCATAGTCTCTTGTTCTTGTTTTGTTTTGTTTTGTTTTTTTGCGGTACGCGGGCCTCTCACTGTTGTGGCCTCTCCCGTTGCGGAGCACAGGCTCCGGACGCGCAGGGTCAGCGGCCATGGCTCACGGGCCCAGCCGCTCAGCGGCATGTGGGATCTTCCCGGACCGGGGCACGAACCCATGTCCCCTGCATCGGCAGGCGGACTCTCAACCACTGCGCCACCGGGGAAGCCCTAGTCTCTTGTTTGAGTCCACATGAGTCCTGCAGGTATTATGGTAGAAGAGGTAGAGGGGACGCAGGGCTTCGGCATCTTGTGGGGAGTGATGCGTCCTATCATCAGGCATGCGCTGGGGAAGAGAGGAACTTGGAGCACAGTTTCCAGAAATCATTAGCACCTTGACGAGGAAGCTTCTACCCCTGGTAAGGGTTATCATGAACTCTTAGCCCTCTCTCCCTACCTCCTCACCTGCACAATTTCCCTGCACCTTATTAAAGGGCCTCTCAAATGCCACTTATTATTCTGGTCTCCTATCATTTCCTCTAGAAAGTGGAGCCGCACAGCCCTGCCCAGTACAGGTGTGGGTGCCTTTCAGTCACGGCGAGCCTCGGGGCTGCTGGGAGAAGTGTATTTGACAGGCAGCATTTACATGGAAGTGGCACGCTCCTTTACCATCCTCATCCCCTTTCAATTCCGGTACTGCTGTTTTTCAAAAACAAGATGCGTCCTGGTGATTAAATAAACGCTGACAGCTTGATTTGTTACTGTTTTGTTGTGCTGTGAAGTTCATTTACTCTAAATAATTCCCATACATGTTTGAAGTATTCAGACCCTGGTAATTAATTTTTAGCAGACTTGATTTCTATATGCAAATTGTTAAGTAAGTATGTGTATGAAGTTAAATAGCTGATGATTTTTATTTATTAGTATTTCTGGTTGGAGTTTTTTTTTTTTGGTTTGTTTTTTTAAGAAACGTTAGCCTTAAGAATTGGAGGAGGGCGATCTAAAATATCTAAAGTATTAGCCTAATGGTAGGGTGACAGATGTAGCAAGGTTGCGGAAAAAAAGTTGACAGCCACTGGTCAGGTGACTCCTTTGGGGGGTTGCTGCATTCAGAGGGGGTGGGCAGAGGGCACAATTGCCCAGGGTTGGCATCCCCACCTTCCGGGGAGCACTGGGGCCGTGTATGGTGCATTGGGGCATCCTGTGTGGCCCAGCCAGCCAGACCCCCTGGCTTCCCTTTACTTTTACTCCTTAAGTCTCAGCCTGCCCTGAAGGCCTCTCAGGAACATGGCACATCTGGGCTCAATACTTGGTGTAAGGTGGGACCCCACATCCACTTTTTAAAGGAGACTCTAGGTGATTTTCATGCCGCTGGTGTATCGTGGTGAGGAGTTTGGGTTCTGGACTCAACCGACCAGGTGTCACATACCGTCCGCCCCTCTCATCTTCTTTGTACAACGGGCACAGGAATGGCAGCCGCCGCCTTGGGTGTTTGTGAGAATTAAGTGCGGTAATCCAGTTAGAGGGCTTCGTTCACTGCCTGCATGTCAAAAGCACTGGATCTGTGTAAGCTATTGTTCTGGTTATTTTGGAGGCTTACTATTCACTCTGGGAACAAAATCCAGGCACACAACAAATAACAGACACCTATGAGGTGCTTCACATGTTTCAGGTCTGTTCTCAGCACTTACAATGATGAATTCATTTCATCCTCTTGATAACCAAAAGTGATAGTAGGGACTGCTATTATCCCATTTCACAGATGAGAAAATTGAGGTATAGAAGGTCAGGAAGCAGTGAAGGCAATCCTTGAGATTGCGCTGCCCCTTGAGGCCATCTGGATCCCAGTATGGACATTGCATGTCTGTGAAGTTGGCTGCAAAAGCAAAAAGAAGCTCAAATTCGGCAATAAATCTTGTCATATGTGTCCTGCAGATTTTGAGACCCTAGGCCAGCCTGGTGTTTGCCATCTCTGAGATCCACTCCAGTGAAAATCGCAAGCGTTCTATGGCGCTTGACACCTGTCAGGAAATGCCTCACTTGGTACCTGTGGCCTGGGCTACCAGGGGCCTGGTCCCCAAGTTTCTTCAGATCCCTAAGTGTCTGTCTTCATCCTGTGGTGGCCAGAAGTGTGAGAAGGGGCAGTGAAGGGCCAGCATGGTCATCCTCAGCAGCCATCTGATTGTCATTCATTGTTAGCTTGGTGCTGCTTGAGTCCTGGAAAGCAAGTCACAGCTGGCTGGACTGCCGCCCTGGGGTGAAGGTGGAGGGCAAAGCACAAGGAGAAGGCCAGTGGCCTGAGACGCACCAGCCTCCTGGCTTCTCGTGAGGACATCTCAGTAGGCAAGAGAGCTCCACCTGGGACCAGGAAGTCCCTGCTGCAAGTTTCTAGAAGGCCCAGCCTCGGAGGGCTCTGAGGGCAGACACAGGCCCCCAGCCACTCACTTCCCAGAGGCCAAGCCCTTAGCTTAGGAGCTCGGAGTGAGCGCCCTGTCCCTGGGGCTTTAGCCTCTCTCTCTTGCAGCCCGTCTCCTGCTGCTAAGCACCAGGCAGCCGGGCACATCCGCTGGGGAGTGACTCCCCAGGTGACTCCCCTGGGACCATGACCTGGGTCTCATTGCTCACCTGACCGGCCTGAGAATACACCCTGGTTTCTGTTTGCGGAGGCTGAAGCTGCTTCAGTGGAGGGAGCCGCCCTGAGCGGTTCAAGCCCCAGAAAGAAATACCTTCGGGTGTAGTGTGTTCAGGTCCCTTGAGGAATTCCCAGCAGCCGTGGGAAGAAAACGGCATTGCGATTCTGGGCCTGGGCAGTTTGACAGGAATCCTGACTTCCTCTAAGTGCAGGGGGATCATGATCGCTGAGGGGCCCAGGGTTTGATGGGAGTCCTCCCATTTCATGTAGCAGTTTTCCTGTCCCTGCTTGGGACACCGATTTGTTTAACTGAATGTTTGTGTGGGGAGCATGACCTCGCCTGGCTGTGGAGAGCGGTTATGACAGCTTGACCACCTGATAGGCTTTAGGACGCAGAGCTGGGAGATGGCACCGTTGCTTTTGTTTTGCAGAGGATTTCCTGTGGCCTCTTGTCTATGCTTATGAGTGTGTACACCTCAGCCTGTGGAGTGTTGCTTAGCCAGGGGCCTGCTGCCCTGCCTGTTCTAGGAAATGCTGCAGGGTATGATCTGCTGGCTTTGGAGACCCTTCTCCAGTGACTTGGTCGAATCAACCCCCGCCCTCATTATTCCCACCCACAAAGCCCACTTTCTAGTCAGACTGAATATCTTAGGATTGCCCAGCCATGCCTCTCTACCTTGGAGTGTGCTGGCCGCCCTGCCTAGATTGCCTTTTCTAGCTTTGCTTTCTAAAATCCTGCCCATCCCTTAAGATCCAATTCACATATTAATGCCTCATTAATTCTTGCCCCAGAAATTGATCTCTCTTTTTCTCTCAACCTCTGTTATTTTATATGCCTGTCATGGCCCTTATCTAATTCTCCCTTGCACAATAAATACTTATGTGTCAGCTTTTCACCCCACCCATTTATATCGTAAGTTTGTGTGGCTCAAAACGGTCTTGTACATCCTGAAGTTCTTCACAAAACTTAAAATAGGCTTCTTTGTGCTCACAGTCCCTGTTGATAGAACTGAAGCCAAAAAACTCTGTCCTCTGGGACTTTCTATTATAGGAAATAAGTAAAATTGGGCACAAAGTCATAAAAAGCAATAGCAGACAAATAACCAAAGAGGGAAATGTAGCTTCTGGTCTTCTGAACACACAAGATTCTAAAGGATTTTTAAAAGTAATTCCTGGCCAATATGAAGATACTGAAACTCCCCAAAGCACAAAAGAAACACTCTCCTGATTTTGAAGACAACGACGTGGAATAGACACAGAATCTCCCACCCCACCCGCTGTGGGTTTTCATTCCAGTCCCCTAGCCAGCCTAAGTAAACAGTGCAGGGTGCAAACACATGGTCTGTTTATTTCCCTCTTGTTTATTTGAGTAGAAATAGAAACTAAATTCCCCTGGAGGTCCTAACTCCTCTTTTCATGTTCTTTTTGCCTCAGCTCTGGACCCATCCAAAGACCCCTGCCTAAAGGTGAAATGCAGCCCTCACAAGGTGTGTGTGACCCAGGACTACCAGACTGCCCTGTGTGTCAGCCGCAAGCACCTGCTCCCCAGGTAAGCCGCAGGCTGTGAGGTACTCTCCAGCCAGCAGATCTGGGGTAACTGATCTCTGACTGGGGGACAAGGGACAGAGGGGGAGCAGGTGTCTGTATCTGTGTCTTCTATGGTACGTGGTGTAAGAACTCTTGCTGTGGTATGAATCTCAGTTCTCAAACACATATTTGCGAAGAGAGTTAATATCTTAATTTCCTTTGAATCAACTTTATTTGACTCTGAGTCCTCGTCTGAGCAGATGAACAGAAAATCCCTTCCTGGTGATGATGGTGGCCCTTCCTCCTCCTGGGGTGACCTCAGGATCCAGGAAGCTTCTAGCTAAGAAAACAGGGGCTGTACCTTTAGTCTTCTGGTTGCCACTGACATCCTCCCTATGATAATCCTTGGAGGTCCCTTGAGGTTGGCGGGGCTGGGGGTTGTCTGCTTCCATGCCCCACGGGGCGTAGGTGTCTTTGCCAGGCCGAGAGTACTGGTGTGGGGTCCTGCTGCCTCAAGACGGCTAGTCCACCATTCCTTCTGAGAGTGTGTCTTTCTATTTCTCCAGCCCAGGGGAAGTCTCTCCCCTCCTCTTCAGGGTTGTTAAAGCCTTTGTCCCTTACTCCCCACCCATTCCCAGCATTCAGTGGGCTTAGGCTTTTACAGATGACAGAAGGAGCCTTGGAATTCAGGCTACATCTGCCTTCAGTCCTGCAGAAATACTTAAAGCCAGAACACACACACACACACACACCCCGATAGGCTTTCTTTTTTCTTTCTTTTTTAAACATATTTATTGGAGTATAATTGCTTTACAATGGTGTGTTGGTTTCTGCTTTATAACAAAGGGAATCAGTTATACATATACATAGGTCCCCATATCTCCTCCCTCTTTCGTCTCCCTCCCACCCTCCGTATCCCACCCCTCTAGGTGGTCACAAAGCCCCGAGCTGATCTCCCTGTGCTATGGGGCTGCTTCCCACTAGCTATCTATTTTACGTTTGGTAGTGTATATATGTCCATGCCACTCTCTCACTTCGTCCCAGCTTACCCTTCCCCCTCCCTGTCTCCTCAAGTCCATTCTCTACGTCTGTGTCTTTATTCCTGTCCTGCCCTTAGGTTCTTCAGAACCATTTTTTTTTTTGATTCCATATATATGTGTTAGCATATGGTACTTGTTTTTCTCTTTCTGGCTTACTTCACTCTGTATGACAGACTCTAGATCCATCCACCTCACTACAAATAACTCAATTTCGTTTCTTCTTATGGCTGAGTAATATTCCATTGTATATATGTGCCACATCTTCTTTATGCATTCATCAGTCGATGGACATTTAGGTTGCTTCCATGTCCTGGCTATTGTAAATAGTACTGCAATGAACACTGTGGTACATGACTCTTTTCGAATTATGGTTTTCTCAGGGTATATGCCCAGTAGTGGGATTGCTGGGTCACATGGTATTTCTATTTTTAGTTTTTTAAGGAACCTCCATACTGTTCTCCATAGTGGTGGTATCAATTTACATTCCCACCAACAGTGCAAGAGAGTTCCCTTTTCTCCACACCCTCTCCAGCATTTATTGTTTGTATATATATATATATATATATATATATATATATATATATATATATATAGTTTTTTTTTGTACGCGGGCCTCTCACTGTTGTGGCCTCTCCCGTTGCAGAGCACAGGCTCCAGACGTGCAGGCTCAGCAGCCATGGCTCACGGGCCCAGCCGCTCCACGGCATGTGGGATCTTCCCGGACCGGGGCATGAACCTGTGTCCCCTGCATCGGCAGGTGGACTCTCAACCACTGCGCCACTAGGGAAGCCCTGTTTGTAGATTTTTTGATGATGGCCATTCTGACTGGTGTGAGGTGATACCTCATTGTAGTTTTGATTTGCATTTCTCTAATGATTAGTGATGTTGAGCATCCTTTCATGTGTTTTCAGGCAATCTGTATATCTTCTTTGGAGAAATGTCTATTTAGGTCTTCTGCCCATTTTTGGATTGGGTTGTTTGTTTTTTTGTTATTGAGCTGCATGAGCTCATTGTAAATTTTGGTGATTAATACTCTGTCCATTGCTTCATTGGCAAATATTTTCTCCCGTTCTGAGGGTTGTCTTTTCGTCTTGTTTATGGTTTCCTTTGCTGTGCGAAAGCTTTTATGTTTCATTAGGTCCCATTTGTTTATTTTTGTTTTTATTTCCATTACGCTGAAGAGGTGGGTCAAAAAGGATCTTGCTGTGATTTATGTCATAGAATGTCTGCCTATGTTTTCCTCTAAGAGTTCTATAGTGTCTGGCCTTATCCATTTTGAGTTTATTTTTGTGTATGGTGTTAGGGAGTGTTCTAATTTCATTCTTTTACATGTAGCTGTCCAGTTCTCCCAGCACCACTTATTGAAGAGGCTGGTTTTCTTCATTGTATCTTCTTGCCTCCTTTATCAAAAATAAGGTGACCATACGTGCATGGGTTTATCTCTGGGTTTTCTATCCTGGTCCATTAATCTGTAGTTCTCTTTTTGTGCCAGTACCATACCATCTTGATTACTGTAGCTTTGTAGTATAGTCTGAAGTCAGGGAGCCTGATTCCTCCAGTTCTGTTTTTCTTTCTCAAGATTGCTTTGGCTATTCGAGGTCTTTTGTGTTCCCCTACAAATTGTGAAATTTTTTGTTCTAGTTCTGTGAAAAATGCCATTGGTAGTTTGATAGGGATTGCATTGAATCTGTAGATTGCTTTGGGTAGTATAGTCATTTTCACAATGCTGATTCTTCCAATCCAAGAACATGGTATATCTCTCCATCTATTTGTATCATCTTTAATTTCTTTCATCAGTGTCTTATAGTTTTCTGCATACAGGTCTTTTGTCTCCTTAGGTAGGTTTATTCCTAGGTATTTTATTCTTTTTGTTTCAGTGGTAAATGGGAGTGTTTCCTTAATTTCTCTTTCAGATTTTTCATCATTAGTGCATAGGAATGCAAGAGATTTCTGTGCATTAATTTTGTATCCTGCTACTTTACCAAATTTATTGATTAGCTCTAGTAGTTTTCTGGTAGCATCTTTAGGATTCCCTAAGTATAGTATCATGTCATCTGCAAACAGTGACAGCTTTACTTCTTCTTTTCCAATTTGGGTTCCTTTTATTTCTTTGTCTTCTCTGATTGCTATGGTTAAAACTTCCAAAACTATGTTGAATAAGAGCAGTGAGAGTGGGCAACCTTGTCTTGTTCCTGATCTTAGTGGAAATGGTTTCAGTTTTTCACCATTGAGAATGATGTTGGCTGTGGGTTTGCCATATATGGCCTTTATATGTTGAGGTATACTCCCTCTATGCCTACTTTCTGGAGGGTTTTTATCATAAATGGGTGTTGAATTTTGTCGAAAGCTTTCTCTGCATCTGTTGAGATGATCATGTGGTCTTTATCCTTCAATTTGTTAATATGGTGTATCACATTGATTGTTTTGCATATATTGAAGGATCCTTGAATTCCTCGGATAAACCCCACTTGATCATGGTGTATGATCCTTTTAATGTGCTGTTGGATTCTGTTTGCTAGTATTTTGTTGAGGATTTTTGCCTCTGTGTTCGTCAGTGATATTGACCTGTAGTTTTCTTTCTTTGTGACATCTTTGTCTGGTTTTGGTATCAGGGTGATGGTGGCCTCGTAGAATGAGTTTGGGAGTGTTCCTCCCTCTGCAATTTTTTGGAAGAGTTTGAGAAGGGTAGGTATTAGCTCTTCTCTAAATGTTTGATAGAATTCACCTGTGAAGCCATTTGTTCCTGGGCTTTTGTGTGTTGGAAGATTTTTAATTACACTCTCAATTTCAGTGCTTGTGATTGGTCTGTTCCTATTTTCTATTTCTTCCTGGTTCAGTCTCAGAAGGTTGTGCTTTTCTAAGAATGTGTCCATTTTTTCCAGGTTGTCCATTTTATTGGCATATAGTTGCTTGTAGGAATCTCTCATGATCCTTTGCATTTCTGCAGTGTCAGTTGTTACTTCTTTTTCATTTCTAATTCTATTGATTTAAGTCTTCTCCCTTTTTTTCTTGATGAGTCTGGCTAATGGTTTATCAATTTTGTTTATCTTCTCAAAGAACCAGCTTTTAGTTTTATTGATCTTTGCTGTTGTTTCCTTCATTTCTTTTTCATTTATTTCTGATCTGATCTTTATGATTTCTTTCCTTCTGCTAACTTTGGGGTTTTTTGTTCTTCTTTCTCTAATTGCTTTAGGTGTAAGGTTAGGTTGTTTATTTGAGATGTTTCTTGTTTTTTGAGGTAGGATTGTATTGGTATAAACTTCCCTCTTAGAACTGCTTTTGCTGTTTCCCATAGGTTTTGGGTTGTCATGTTTTCATTGTCATTTGTTTCTAGGTATTTTTTTATTTCCACTTTGGTTTCTTCAGTGCTCTCCTGAATATTTAGTAGTGTATTGTTTAGCCTCCATGTGTTTGTATTTTCCACAGATTTTTTTTCCTGTAATTGATATCCAGTCTCATAGTGTTGTGGTCGGAAAAGATACTTTATATGTTTTCAATTTTCTTATATTTGCCAAGGCTTGATTTGTGACCCAAGATATGATCTGTCCTGGAGAATGTTCCATGAGCACTTGATAAGAAAGTGTATTCTGTTGTTTTGGGATGGAATGTCCTATAAATATCAATTAAGTCCATCTTCTTTAATGTATCAATTAAAGCTTGTGTTTAATTATATAGTTTCATTTTGGATAATCTGTCCATTGGTGGAAGTGGGGTGTTAGAGTCCCCTACTATGATTGTGTTACTGTCGATTTCCCCTTTTATGGCCGTTAGTATTTGCCTTATGTATTGAGATGCTCCTATATTGGGTGCTTAAATATTTACAATTGTTATATCTTCTTCATGGATTGAACCCTTGATCATTATGTAGTGTCCTTCTTTGTCTCTTGTAATAGCCTTTATTTTAAAGTCAATTTTGTCTGATATGAGAATTGCTACTCCAGCTTTCTTTTGATGTTCATTTTCATGGAAAATCTTTTTCCCTCCCCTCACTTTCAGTCCTTATGTGTCCCTAGGTCTGAAGTGGGTCTCTTGTACACAGCATATATATGGGTCTTGTTTTTGTATCCATTTAGGCAGTCTGTGTCTTTTGGTTGGAGCATTTAATCCAGTTATATTTAAGGTAATTATCAATATGTATGTTCCTATTCCCATTTTCTTAATTGTTTTGGGTATGTTATTCTAGGTCTTTTCCTTCTCTTGTGTTTCCTGCCCAGAGAAGTTCCTTTAGCATTTGTTGTTAAGCTGGTTTGGTGGTGCTGAATTCTCTTAGCTTTTGCTTGTCCATAAAGGTTTTCATTTCTCCGTCGAAACTGAATGAGATCCTTGGTGGGTAGAGTAATCTTGGTTGCAGGTTTTTCTCCTTCATCACTTTAAATATGTCCTGCCACTCCCTTCTGGCTCGCAGAGTTTCTGCTGAAAGATCAGTTGTTAACCTTATGGGGATTTGCTTGTATATTATTTGTTGCTTTTCCCTTGCTGCTTTTAATATTTTTTCTTTGTATTTAATTTTTGATAGTTTGATTAATATGTGTCTTGGCGTGTTTCTCCTTGGATTTATCCTCTTTGGGACTCTCTGTGCTTCCTGGACTTGATTGACTATTTCCTCTCCATATTAGGGAAGTTTTCAACTATAACCTCTTCAAATATTTTTGTAGTCCCTTTCTTTTTCTCTTGTTCTTCTGGGACCCTTATCAATTTGAATGTTGGTGCATTTAATGTTGTCCCAGAGGTCTCTAAGACTGTCCTCAATTCTTTTCATTCTTTTTTCTTTATTCTGCTCTGCAGTAGTTTTTTCCACTATTAATGTCTTCCAGGTCAGTTATCCCTTCTTCTGCCTCAGTTATTCTGCTATTGTTTCCTTCTAGAGAATATTTAATGTCATTTATTGTGTTGTTCATCATTGTTTGTTTGCTCTTTAGTTCTTTGAGGTCCTTGTTAAACATTTCTTGTATTTTCTCCATTCTGTTTCCAAGATTTTGGATCATCTTTACTATCATCACTCTGAATTCTTTTTCAGGTAGACTGCCTATTTCCTCTTCATTTGTTTGTTCTGGTGAGTTTTTGCCTTGCTCCTTCATCTGCTATGTGTTCCTCTGTCTTCTCATTTTGCTTAACTTACTGTGTTTGGGATTTCCTTTTCACAGGCTGCAGGTTTGTAGTTCCCGTTGTTTTTGTTGTCTGCCCCCAGTTGCTAAGTTTGGTTCAATGGGTTGTGTAGGCTTCCTGGTGGAGGGGACTAGTGCCTGTGTTCTGGTGGATTAGGCTGGATCTTGTCTTTCTGGTGGGCACGACCTCATCCGGTTGTTTGTTTTGGGGTGTGTGTCACCTTGTTAGGATTTTAGGCAGCCTCTCTGCTAATGTGTGGGGTTGTGTTCCTACCTTGCTAGTTGTTTGCCATAGGGTGTCCAGTACTGTAGCTTGCTGGTTGTTGAGTGAGCTGGGTCTTAGCATTGAGATGGAGATCTCTGGGAGAGCTTTTACCATTTGATATTATTTAGAGCTGGGAGGTTTCTGGTGGACCAGTGTCTTGAGCTCGGCTATCCCACCTCAAAGGCACAGGCCTGACACCTGGCCGGAGCACCAAGACCCTGTCAGCCACATGGTTCCCCGCCCCTCCTCGAAGCTCCTTTTGGATTTGCTCACACTTCTGGTTTGGAGAGTCCTGGACTCTAGGCTTGTTTTAAGAATGGAGTTGGGTGGGGTGGAGGTGGGAGAAAGGTGATTTTAGTGTCATTTTCACCCTTCTCCCTCTACTACCTGTACGATGGAGAGGTGTTGCGATGGGCATTAGAGTTACACACACTTAGATCTGGCGACTTTCTCTGCTATTCATCTGCACCGCACCGTAACCTTAGGCAAAGAAAGCAGCCTTTCTGGAACTCAGTTCCCACTGAAATCTGCCTCCCTATAACTTGCTCTTTAGTTCCAGTTTGATCCTGGGACCATGCAGAATGGGTGCTGTCCCACCTCTTAGTTCTTTATTTTATTTTTTAAAATTTTATTTATTTATTTATTTATTTTTAGCTCTGTTGGGTGTTCGTTGCTGCATGCGGGCTTTCTCTAGTTGCGTCGGGTGGGAGCTACTCTTCATTGTGGTGCGCGGGCTTCTCATTGTGGTGGCTTCTCTTGTTGCGGAGCATGGGCTCTAGGCACGCTGGCTTCAGTAGTTGTGGCACGCGGGCTTGGTAGCTGGGTTACCTAGAATGCCTCGTGGGTTCTAGCGTGCAGTGCAGTAGTTGTGGTGCACGGGCTTAGCTGCTCCACAGCATGTGGGATCTTCCCGGACCAGGGCTCGAACCCACGTCCCCTGCATTGGCAGGCGGATTCTTAACCACTGAGCCACCAGGGAAGTCCCAACCATCTCTTAGTTCTTGAAGTCTGAGCAATGCTTGTCCCTTTGGCTGCCCCTCTTGGGACAGCTTTAATGTCCCTCAGTTCCGTCCGTGGTTTCCACAGAACGTGTGTGGGGAACTCCCATCCTTGACATTGTGGTCCAGCAGAGAATCAGCACCCGAGGAGTAGCCTGACAGCACGGAGCAGAGCCCCTGCCCCCTCTGCCCCTGCCAACCTGGCACTGCAGCAACAGACCTAGTCTCTGTGGTCACCTAAACATGGTCAAGCTTTGTCTCCATAAGAATGAGGTTCGAGGTATTGTAACGTGCTTTCCTCTTCCCCCAGGCTGGAGTGTTCTCCCTGAAGCAAAGATAGGTCTCACCCCTGAAACCTAGCATATGCCAGGCAGTGTGCTCAGAACCTGCATCCTTGGATTCCTTCATCCATTTTGCCAAGTTGGTACTTATTTTTGTCTTCATTCTAAAAATGAGAGAACTGAGGCAGAGAGAGGAGTCAGTCATTTGCTTGTATATCTAGTAAGTGGCAGCCGTGATTCAAACCCAGGACCGTCGAGCTCCACAGCTTATGCTTTTTGTCAGTACCATGTGTTGGCCTCGTCATTCTATCCATTCATTCCTTGTCATTTAACAAAAAGGTACTGAGTACCTACTATGTGCCAGGTCTGTGTTAGACCCTGAGGCTACAGAGGTAAACAAGAGACCCTATTCCTATCCTCAAGGAAAATCAAGTTCACTGCAGAGTGGGATGTGAAAAACATTTTTTTTGTCGTTGTTATTCAAAAATACTTTTAAGGCATGCATACTCTGAAAAAACTCTCCTAGATTCTCCTGCCACACATGACTTCTTCCTTCTCTGAAGGAGGGAAGATGTAGCCTCTTTTGCAGCAAATACCAAATACTCTTTGGAAAAGTGTTGTATTGTTCAGCCATGTGGTTTTGTGTGTGAGTTTGTGTGTGTGTGTGTGTGTGTGTGTGTGTGTGTGTAACACGGATAGTCCATTGCCTGTTTCCTCCTAGAATACAGCCCTTTCTATAAGTCCCAGACAAGAGATTTTTATTTATAAGCTCAAATATGTTTGACACAGAGGCAGCAACCTCACCGGTATTTGGGCATATCCAGGTGTCAGTGGTGTTTTTCTGGGCACGCCTTGTTTCTGTGTTGGAAGCACCGCCACTTTTTTGCTTGTGTTGGAAGTGTAATTCTCATCTCCTGCATCTCCTGGTGGCCACAGAATTACAGTGGTTAAGAGCATAAATTTGGGAGTGACACCATTCTAAGCTCATTTCCGGGTTGGCTACTTTCTAACTATGTGACCTTGGCAAGTTACTTGACCTTTCTGAATCTGGGCTTCCTTAGCTGTAAAATGGGTTTAATGAAAGTACTTACCCCATTCCTCTTTACCATTGGCTGGGATACATCCGTTCGTAATTCTTGCAGAGAGGGTTTACCAGTGATTAAGTTTTGCTAATCCTTTGCTTAGGGCATTTTGTGTGTATTTCATTTTGTGAGAGGTCAGTAAGATGGAGGGGTGTAAGGTACATAGTCCAGTGTCACATAATGACAACCGGCCTTACAATTACTAAAACAATTATGGTAAGAGGTATTATTATTGTCTGATTCATTCTGGAAGGTCAGCCAGAAAACCCTCAATTTGCATGCTCCTGAGAAAAAGTAGCTCACTCCAGGGGCCCTGCCCACTTTCTTGTTCTGGCCTTTGGAGTTTCTTCCCGAGGAAGCCTGCTGCCTGCTTTGTGATTCACAGCACGTGAGGACTTGGAAGAAGAGGACATTCCTGATGATAGGTACCCTTCATTCACTGGAAAAACAGCCCAAAGAGGAGGCTTTGACTGAGGGGCATGCCCACTCCGTCATCAGGATTTGGGAGGTGTCCTGCACCGGCGAGAGGCTCTACAATGGTGGTGGCTGTAGTTGTGGGTCTAGCCTTCCCCCTCCCTCCCTCTGGGAGGCCGAATTACTCAGCCCACACCAGCCCAGTGCATACCTCTTCTTAGGGTCCTGGACCCCTTCCCAGATGAAACATCTGTCCTTCCTCATTATACTTTAGGGGTCCCCTCTGACCAGGGAGGCCGTGTTGACAATTCTATTTATTCATCAATCAGGAAAGTAATGTTTCTCTCGGTGAAACATCTGCAAGCAATCCCATCAGCCAGTCTGGCCTCTGCAGCAGCTCAAGAGGTAAATCCCGCCGGCCAGACAGTCAGGAACGCACACACAAGGAGAGGCAGCAGGGTCGGCGTGGGGCTGCTTGTGAGGCTTCAGATTTGGGCTGTCTTTGCAAGTGGACTGAGACAGGAGGACAGTAAGCACATCCGTGAAAGAATTTCATTAGCTTTCTTCACCCTCGGAGGTGGAGTGCGTGGAGAAGCGGTTTGACACGTGGGTCTGTGGCTGCACAGTGTCAGGGCGGCTGGACAAGCAACTTCAGTGGGGGACCGAGTGGGGCACCTCCCCCCAACCCCTGCTGGAACGCTTCCCCTTTATTAGAATGGCATTTGGGTTTGTAGTTGGTTTCATTGAGAGGCTTCAACTAAACTCACATTCCCTTTGGAGGATTCTCTTTGGAAATTCTCTGTTTCATCTTTTCCTGCTGTTGAGCAGTATTGAGCAGGGTTGGGAGAGGGTAAATTCTTGGAAGCTTGTTCGTCTTTTAGGTGCCCCAAGGGGGCCATTTATACACTTAAGAGCAGTGTGAAGGCAGCCTGGCGTCACGAAGCCTTCTCTTAAATGACTTTTTCTTAATATTCTAATTTATTGTTGATATCAGAGTAGTTGATGCTCATTACAGAAAACACTGAGAGTGTAGACAAGCAAAAGGAAACAGGAAATCGGCGATGGTCACGTAATCTAAAAACAGGAATTAAAATATTCCAGCACATTGCCTTCCATTCTTTCTTCTAGCTGTAGGTTTTGTCCACTGGTTTGTTTTTGTCAGAACTTAATTATCAAGTGGTGCCTATACTGTACATAAAAATTTGTATTGGGCTTCCTTCAATTGATATTTATAAATGAGTACTTTATGATACTTAAAACACCTTATAGATATAAATCTTAGTGATTGCATAATATACAGTACAAAAAATTAACTTGAAATGGATTGTAGACCTAAATATAAGAGCTAAGATGATACAACGTTTAGAAGAAAGCAAAAGTAGTAACTTGGGTTTGATAAAGGTTTCTTAAATAGCAGACAAGGAAGCCATGAACTATAAATGCCAAAAAAAAAAAAAAATCAACAAATTGGATTTCATCAAAAGTAAAAACTTTGATCTTCAAAAGACACTGTTAGACTAATAAAAGGACAGGCCACACTGGGAGAAAATATTTGCAAAACATATGCCCAACAAAAGGTTTGTTTCTAGAATATGTAATGAAAGCATATGTCCATATAAAGACTCACTCACAAATGTTCATAGCAGCTTTACTTGGATAACTGGAAGCTGGAAACAACCCAAATGTCCATCAACAGGTGAACAGATAGCAAGTTGTGGTATATTCATTGCAATGGATTAATACTCAACGGTTAAAAAAGAATAAGCTATTGATGCATGCTCTAACATGGACGAATCTTATAATAATTATGCTGAGTGAAAGAAGACAAAAATGTATATTGTATGAGTTTCATTTACATGAACTTTTAGTGGGTATAAGCTAACCTATGGTGACAGAAAACAGATCATTGTTTGTCTCGGGGAGCAGGTCATTGGGGTGCCTGAGCGTTCTTTAATGCTTGATATTACAAAATGGACCTTGGGGAAACAGTTAAGTCAGACTCTGTGCTTAGATGCCAAAGATCCTATTGGCAAATGGCTTTGTTTGGGGAAGAAGAGTTTTTAACGCAGCAATGTGTTACTCTTTCCGACTTAAGTTTTAAAAATATTCTCTTAGCTCTTCTTAAAGAAAATACCCTCTTAGGGGGTGATTTATGGAAAAAATGGACAGAAGGTCATACTACCTGCAGAGGGATCTGCTCTCAGGAATTCGCTGCCGGTGGGATGGCTCGTTCTGATTTCTTGTTCTGGGTGGGCGAGAGGTGGGGAGGGCTTCTCCCTACAGAGCTCTGAACATTGATTTTACCTCTCTGTTGCCATTGATTTTCATTTGGAGAATGGAAGATTGAAGCATTTGTTTTAAGCCTTCCAGATAAGCTACATTCTCAAATTCTGCACGTGCATTGTGACTGGGAGGAAAGGATGTCAGGGTGGGACTTTGGGTGTCTGAGTGTGCCCTTGGAAGCCTTCTGGGAGCAGTGGGAACTAATCTGTTTTTAAATAAGGAGCCAACAGCTGGTCTTCCCAATGGGCCAGGCCTTATCACGTAATGGCCCTTTATCTCTACTTCCTAATTATCTGGAATAACGAGTTCTCTGCACCAGTGAAGAATTCAGATCCAGTCGAGGCTGGCAGTGCAGTAGAGACCAGTCTGAGAGCTCTCAGCCTTTTATGTGAACGTGAAAAAAGGAATCAAAGTGTCTGAGGTCAGAGAGAATTACATCACAGAATGTGCCTCAAATACGAAACTCTCAGAGGATATTTTAAAGGATGAGGGTTATTTCATCTCAGTTTTGTTTTACAACAAAGCACTGCCTCCTGCTACAGGGGCTTTGAACAGGTCGATTATACACACACGCCTGTCTCAGTTTGGGAGACACACAGCCACGTGGAAGGTGGGTGAGTCCTAGGCTTTCTGGTGCTTCACAATTCAAGGCGTTGTTTCCAATTACCAAGCAAAATGTGATAATGCCCACATCCCTTGCTATGATTTTATATTTGTATAGCTCATACCCTTTCTCCAAGGGGCCTTTGAATTGACTTGCGTTCTGTGCTAACCTCGAGGGATCTTCGTTTGCCATCTTCTCTGGGTAGGGTGCTAATGAGGGCTTGGTGCTATTTCTAGGCTATTTGTGGAATTAGTGCAGCTGAGTTTTGAGTTTGGGCCAACTTTGAGTCAGTCACCTTCCTAAACAGAGAAACCACCACTGTGGTCTGTTGTATTGCAAATACCTACCACTGGGCACTGAGGAAAACATAGGGAGAGTGGTTGGTTCCAGAGCTGCCACTCACTGACCACCTACTATGTTAGGCTCACTTAGCAGAAGCATCCTTGCTGATTTCCTACAGCAGTCTGTAGGTCTGTATTACGATCCCCATTTTACAGATGGGACTATTGAGTTTCCATAAAGAATTCCCTTGGTTGCACAGGGCCGTAAGGGGTAGGTTTGGAACCAGGATGGAGGTATGCCATACAGCCTCCTCGGCTGCAGAGCTATGGGTAT